>NC_057364.1:0-684143 GCF_016861735.1 Aspergillus chevalieri
CCCTAACCCTAACCCTAACCCTAACCCTAACCCTAACCCTAACCCTAACCCTAACCCTAACCCTAACCCTAACCCTAACCCTAACCCTGACCCTAACCCTAACACCCGAATCACCCATCCCCAATCAATCACCATTCACCCCTAACCCCTCCGGGGGTCCATCCACTGCCCCTAACCCCTCATCCTTCATTCCCTCCTAAATCGAACACATACCACTTCACATACCACTTCCCACTGCCACCGCCACCGCCACACCCACCGCCACCCGTACCCTCCATCATCCATCCCCCTCGCCTGCTTCCCTGCTTCCCCTCCCAATCCATACTCACACTCCCAATCAACCCCCGCCCATCCACTTCGCCCCAATCCATTCACACTGCCCATCACTGCCTCCATCCCTCCATCCCTCCATCCCTCCATCCCTCCATGCCCCACCACTGCCGCTGTTGCCTCCTGCAAATCACTCCCCGCTCATCCCCATTCATTCCCATCCACAATCTCCCTAATAACCTCCTTCCACTCTATCCCTAATAACATCACATCGCTATCCATCCCTACTCATCCCAATCTCATCCTTCCACTCTAACCCTACTAACATAACATCATAACATCATATCCATCTCCTGCATAACCTCACATCATATCCATCTCCTGCATAACCTCACATCATATCCATCTCCCGAATAACAACTATCATCATCACTCTACCCTGCATAACCCCTGCATAACCCCCGTATAACCCCCGCATAACACTTCTATCCCTATCCTGAATAACATCATCCCCTATCCCCAATACCATTCCCAATCCCAATCTCATCCACCCACCCATCCCTGATAACCTCCTTCCACTGTCTCCCTAATAACATATCATCATATCCATCTCCCAAATAACAATCATAACTGTCTCCCCAATAACATAACATAACATCAATATCCTGAATAATGACTATTATCATCCCTCTATCCTGCATAACCCCCGAATAACATCATCTCCCTATCCCGTATAACCTCATCATCTCCCTAATAACATAACACCGTCATCTCCCTATCCCTAATAACATCATCATCTCCCTATCCCTAATAACATCATCATCTCCCTATCCCGTATAACCTCATCATCTCCCTATCCCTAATAACCTCATCATCTCCCTAATAACATAACACCATCATCTCCCTATCCCTAATAACCTCATCATCTCCCTAATAACATAACACCATCATCTCCCCAATAATCTTTCAATCCATCCACCCATCTCACCCCCAACCACCTCCGCCTCCGCCTCCGCCTCCGCCTCCATCCACTCCCCCATCATCTTTCATTCCCTCCAATCAATCCACATCCACTGCATATCATCAATACCAAATACCACCCTTCTCCCTCCCCCAACCGCTTTCCACCATCAAAATCCTCCTCGCTCCACCTCGCCCCCATTCACCCATCGCCTCCCACACACCGCCCGCCACCACTCCCCATACACCCATTGCCCACCGCTTGCCCACCGCTTTGTTCACTGCTTGCCCACCCCTTCATTCATCCATTGGTTCACTGCTGCCTCACCCGTCGCCTCATCCATCACCCCGCCCCAATATATATCATCATCCCATTCCCACCCATCGCTATCTTGTATGATATATATCTCTATCCAACCACTCTTGCATCCCAATTCTCTCCCTCAACCAACCCCGTCAATATATATCCCTGTCAACATCCATATCAATCTATATATCCATATCAAAATCTTAATCCTAACCTCCGTACACTGCTTCGGTAACCATCCGAATTCTCCTACCAATTCATTAACCACCTCCAACCCATGCTGCTGCCCCATGCTCTTCGCCCACAAATCCCACCACTCCACTATCGTCCTCGACATCCACCCCAAATCCATCCAATCCCTGCCGCCACACTTGCCCAACTGCTTCACTTCCATCCCCATCCACCATCCCCATCCACCATCCACCCATTGTGGCAATCGTCCAAATCATCCTCCTATGCTATGCACATCCACCTGCATCGCACCACCACACCATCACCACCACCTCCTCCTCCGCCAAATCACTCCCCTGTCATGCCCATTCCCACCTGCGCCAAATCCATCCTTCAACCGCTGGTCAAATGGCGGTTTGAATGGGCTCTCAAATGGGCTCTCAAATGGTCTCTCAAATGGGCTCTCAAATGGTCTCTCAAATGGTCTCTCAAATGGTCTCTCAAATGGTCTCTCAAATGGTCTCTCAAATGGATCTCAAACGGCCAGTCAAACGGGCTCTCAAATGGGTGGTCAAATGGCTGATGAAAATGTGTGCTTGAATACATGGTCAAATGGGTGATTGAACAGTTGGTCGAATGCATGATCAAATGCATGATCAAATGCATGATCAAATGCATGATCAAATGCATGATCAAATGCATGATCAAATGCATCGTTGAATGGGTCAAATCGCTGATCAAATGGGTGACCAAATGCATGATGAAATGTCTGGTCGAATGTCTGGTCGAATGTCTGGTTGAATGCATGGCCAAACATGTGGTTTGAACCGGTCAAATGGGTGATTGAATGGCTGATCGAAATGGCTGATTGAAATGGCTGATCGAATACATGGTGAAATGGGTAATCAAACGGGCTCTCAAATCGGTGGTCGAACCGTTCGTCAAATGCATGCATTGTTGAATGCATTGTTGAATGGGTAATCGAACCGGTGGTTGAATGGATGATTGAATGTATGGCTGAACGCATGGTTGAATGCGTCAAATCACTGATTGAACGCGCTCTCAAACGGGTGGTCGAACGGGGCTTTGAAACGGGTCATTGAATGGGCCACACGGCTGATGAAATGCATGCTTGAATGCATGCTTGAACCGGTCAAATGCCGGATCAAATACACGGTCGAATGGGTGATTGAACCGGTCAAATGGGTGATTGAACGGGTGGTTGAACTGGTAATTGAATGCATGCTTGAATGGCTGATCGAATGGGTGGTTCAACGGGCTGTCAAATGGCCAATGAAACGGGTGATTGAATGCATGGTCAAAACAACTGATCAAAATGGATGATTGAATATATGGTTGAACGGGTGGTCGAATGGGTGATCAAACTGGTGATCAAACTGGTGATCGAACTGGTGATCGAACTGGTGATCGAACTGGTGATCGAATGGTTGGTTGAACGGGCTGTCAAATCGGTGGTCGAATGGGTGTATTAAAACAGCTCATTGAAACGGCTGATCGAACACATGGTGAAATGGGTAATCAAATGCATGCTTGAACCGGTCAAATGCCGGATCAAATACATGGTTGAATGGGTGATTGAACCGCCTGATTGAACAGTTGGTTGAATGCATGCTTGAATGGCTGATCGAATGGGTGGTTCAATTGGTTGTCAAATGACTGATTGAACAACTGATTGAACCAGCTGATTGAATACATGCTTGAACGGGTGGTCCAACGGGTGTATCGAAATGGCTGATTGAAATGGCCGATCGAAATGGCTGATCGAAATGGGTAATTGAATACATGGTCAAATGGGTAATCGAACGGGGTAATCGAACCGGTGGTCGAATGGGTAATCGAATGCATGCTTGAATGGCTGATTGAATGTATGGCTGAATGCATGGTTGAACGGGTCAAATCACTGATTGAATGGCTGATCAAACGGGTGGTTGAACAGTTGGTTGAACAGTTGGTTGAACGGGCTGTCAAATTGGTGGTCGAATGGGTCTATTAAAAACAGCTGATTGAAATGGCTGATCGAAACTGGTAATCGAAACTGGTAATCGAATACATGGTTAAATGGGTAATCGAACACGTTAAATGGCTGATTGAATGCATTGTCAAATGGGTGATTGAACCAGTCGAATGGGTGATCAAACGGGTGGTTGAATGGGTGTATCGAAACGCCTGATATTGAATGGCTGATTGAATGGCTGATTGAATGGCTGATTGAATGGCTGATTGAATGGCTGATTGAATACATGGTCGAAACCGGTGATCGAATACATGGTTAAATGGGTAATTGAATGCATGGTTGAATGGGTGATCAAACTGGTGATCAAACGGGTGATTGAACAGTTGGTTGAACGGGCTGTCAAATGGGTGGTTGAATGCGTGTATTGAAACGCCTGATATCGAATGGCTGATCGAATGGCTGATCGAATGGCTGATCGAATGGCTGATCAAATGGCTGATCAAATGGCTGATCGAAATGGGTAATTGAATACATGGTTGAAACCAATGATCGAATACATGGTTCAATGGGTAATTGAACGGGTCGTCCAACCGGTGGTCCAACCGGTCCATGTCATGCTGCCATGTCCACTGCCTGCCCACACTGCATACCTTGCTGCACTCACACCCACTGCCACCCAATGCCATGCTCCCATACACCACCTGTCATACACATCATTCACCACCCTGGCCCATTCACAATCACACATCATCCATCATCATCCATCATCATCCATCATCATCCATCATCATCCATCATTCATAATCTTCATCATTCACTACCACCAGTCTGCCTGTGTGCTCAACGGCCAATGCGCTTGTCCATGTCCATCCCATGTCCATGAAACCCTCGGCCTTCATCCACTGCCGTACTCAAATATCTACCCTCAACGCCTTCCCATCCATGCTATATATCTCCACTGTCGGACTACATACATACATATATATATATATATACATACATATCGATATACATATCACTATACATCTCTATATACATCGCTATATACATCGCTATATACATCACTATATACATCACTGTATACGTCTTGACATACAACTCTATATACATCTCTATACATCGCTATGGTCCTGGCCAATCCTCCATCTCTCTGCCTCCTGACTCCAACCCCAACTCAACCTCCTGACTCACCCGCCGCAGCCAACAAAACTCCTCAAACAACTGGCTATGGCCCGCCCGGCTGCGCTGCCCCAGCCACCCAATCACCGCCCCAATGTCCGCGCCGTCGACCTGCAATCCCACCAGTCGCCGCTGCCATGCCCCCGAATGCCCACCCCCATGGCCCATGCAGCATCATCGCCACCATGGGGATCAAAACCCCCGGTACTGACACCGGCCGCCCGGCTCCCACCCGGCGCATATCGTCTGCGGCATCCCACAGGAAAAACACCCGCTGAATCGGCTGTACTGGATCCGCCGGCGAACCTGCAGCATCCACTGCTTGGCCGCCTGGCTGCGTGCATGCCGGCATGAATATAAATCGTGCTGGTCATCCGCCTGGGCCATGGCGCAGATATAACATCGATCCCGCCACTGCTGAGCCTCCTGCTCCCCAAACTCCTCATCCAGCCATGCCTGGGACTGTTGCCGGCGGAATTGAATGTCGGCCGCGGCCCACTGGTGCTGGCGTTGGCGGTGGCTTGCGCACTGGCGCTGCTGCTGGCGGTGGCTCGGGCTCGGGTGCTGGTGCTGGCGTTGGTTCGGGCTCTGGCTCTGGCTCGGGCTATGGCTTGGGCTTAAGCTATCGCTGTGGCGCCGGTGCTGACTTGGGCTTGGGCTCTGGCTTGGGCTCTGGCTCGGGCTCGGGCTATGGCTCCGGCGTGGGCTGTGGCTCGGGCTATGGCTATGGCTCCGGCGTGGGAAATGGCTCCGGCGTGGGCAATGGCTATGGCTCTGGCTCGGGCTCGGGCTATGGCTTGAGCTTGGGCTGTGGCGCCGGTGCTGACTTGGGCTTGGGCTCTGGCTCGGGCTATGGCTCGGGCTCCGGCGTGGGCTGTGGCTCGGGCTATGGCTATGGCTCCGGCGTGGGAAATGGCTCCGGCGTGGGCAATGGCTATGGCTCTGGCTCGGGCTCGGGCTATGGCTTGAGCTTGGGCTGTGGCGCCGGTGCTGACTTGGGCTTGGGCTGTGGCTCGGCCTATGGCTCGGGCTCCGGCGTGGGCTATGGCTCCGGCTTCGGCTTGGGCTGCATGAGCCCGCTGCTCTGCTGGAATCATACTCCATTCCGCGCCTGAGCCCCCGACCATTGGAACGCCTCGTGGCACTGCGCGCCCGCCAGTCTGGGTCATCTGCCAGCCCTAACACTGGCCGAACCGCCTGCCCTGGGCCATGGTGCAAGCCCACACACCCGGCCTCATGCCCAGCCTCATGCCCGGCCTCATCACCACCCACGTGCCCTACATGCCACTGCACATTACACCCATCACATGCCTGCTCGTCCCCGTCATCCCCGCAATGCTGCCGCCGGTATCCATTCACTGTCCCATCCAGATAATCGTCCAGTACCACCCGCCGGCACCCCCGACCTGCCACCACCCCCATGTATTGCTGCACCAGCTCCACCTCCGGTGTGCCCAGCTGTCGCTCATCCTCCGCCCACCCCGCCGGCTGGATAATGATCGCCTGGCTGGCCTGCCCATCCCGCCCGGCTCGCCCGCTTTCCTGTGCATAATCCAATAACGTCCGGGGTGTCCCAAGATGAATGATCACTCGGATATTCGGAATATCAACCCCCATGCCCAATGCACTGGTCGCGCAAAGCACTGTGGAATCCCCTCCCATGAACCGCCCCAAAATCCCACCCCGGTCCACCTGCCCACTGAAATACGCCTCACATCCCAATACCGCCGCCATCGCCTGCACCTGGTGGACCCGGTTGGCATATATCACCATCTTCCCCCCGGGCCCGGGCCCACTGGAGCTGCGCCTGCAGGAACTGAATAATCCAGGCATCCTGCTCCCATCCATATCCATGTGGTGCAGTGTGTGGAATCGGTGGCCGCCACACCCCATATGCCACATTGCCGCGGCTCGTGCGGGCCCGATATATATCGATCTGATCCTGTGGGTGGTGAATGCGCTGGCTGAACTCCGGTTCCATCTCGGGGGGCAATGTGGCCGTTAAAAACACCATCTGTGTACGGGCCCGAACGAGCTTCCCAAGCTGTGCCATGGCGGACCGGAAGTTCTTCTGCTGGTTCATAATGATGTGGCATTCATCAATCACCACCCGGTCCAGCCGCTGCATCACCACCAACCGGTTGATGAATGAATGGAAATCGGGGGTGACAGCCGATTCCGGTGTGACCAGCACAATGGCTGCTTCATCACATGGCTGCTGCCGGTCCCATGCCATACATGGGATGCCTAGCCGCCGGCACCGCTGCTGCATATCCTGCCGCAGCGAGATCAATGGCACCACCACAATGGTGGTGCCCCCGGGGACGGCCCACGCGGGCAACATGAATAACATGCTTTTCCCACCGCCGGTGGGCATGACTGCCACCACGGGGCTCTTGCCCTGCTGGATCGCCGCCATGGCGGGTGCCTGGATGCCCTGGAACTGCATGCCGGCCTGACCGGTCATCTGCTGCAGCGCAGCGGCCATGTCCATGGTCTGCAGCTGGTGGCGCCGCTCCATGTGGTGCTCCTCAGCCTCCACCTGCCATGGGGCCCGCTTGCGTTTCCCAAGCACGGGGCGAGCCCTAACCCGTTCCTGACCGGGATCATTCACCAAGCAAGCCCTAACCCGTTCCTGACCGGGATGGTGAATTGGACAGCTACCTTCATCCACCAAGCGAGCCCTAACCCGTTCCTGACCGGGATGGTGAATTGGACGGTTGCCTTCATCCACCAAGCGAGCCCTAACCCCTTCCTGACTGGGATCACTCACCAAGCGAGCCCTAACCCGTTCCTGACCGGGATCATTCACCAAGCAAGCCCTAACCCATTCCTGACCGGGATCATCCACCAAGCAAGCCCTAACCCATTCCTGACCGGGATCATCCACCAAGCGAGCCCTAACCTGTTCCTGACCGGGACGGCGGCTTGGACAGCTGCCTTCATCCACCAAGCCAGCCCGAAGCCCACCGGCATCAATGTCGGCATGGACATCTCCTGGAACCCCCGTGCCGCAGCCGAACCCCAGAAACTGGTGCCAATCCACACTGGACTGCCGGAACATTGCCCGCCGGTGGCTTGTTGTGCCCGCCTGCTCCATCAGCTGCCGCCCATATACCATCCCCGCCACGTGCGATGAATGGCCCGCCTGTAAATCCGTCATATGCGCCATCCACTGGTCCGCATCCATGCCGTCCTCACAGTCAGCATCCAATGCCGCCGCCTGCTCCGTTTCATCCTGGCGGTCACTGGTGAATGTGCTGGATGCCCGCAGGAACCGCCGGCTGATGCCAATGGCAATGTCCCGGTACGCCGGAATATTCAATGCCTGGCCGAGCCGGGCCTGGGTCTCCCGCTTCAACACCTCCCGGAATCGCTCGGGGGTCCATGGCCGCTGCATGCCCGGGTCGGGGCCCCATAAATATGGGCTGGGGGCTGCCATGCCGGTGTGCCGTTCGACGTGCCAATCAATGTGCCATTCAGTGTGCCGTTCGCCGTGCCATTCGGTGTGCCAATCGTTGTGCCATTCGACATGGCATTTGATGTGCCGGCCTGTGTGCCAATCGGTGTGCCAATCGGTGTGCTGTTCGATGTGCTGTTTGATGTGCCGTTCAGTCTACCATTCAACATGCCATTCACCGTACCATTTGGTGTGCCATTCCATGTGCCGTTCAATGTGCTGTTCGATGTGCCATTCACTGTGCCAGCTCGTGTGCCAATCGGTATGCTGTTTGTTGTGCCGTTCAACATGCTGTTCGATGTGCCGTTCAATGTGCTGTTCGATGTGCCATTCAGTGTGTCGTTTGATATGCCATTTGCTGTGCCGTTTGATGTGCCATTCAGTGTGCCGTTCGCCCTGCCATTCAGTGTGCCATTGACCGTGCCGGCTCGTGTGCCATTCCATGTGCCGTTCAATGTGCTGTTTGATGTGCCATTCACCGTGCTGGCTCGTGTGCCATTCGCCGTGCCGGCTTGTGTGCCAATCAGTGTGCCATTCAGTATGCCGTTCGCCGTGCCATTCAGTGTGCCATTCAATGTGCCGGCTTGTGTGCCATTCCATGTGCTGTTCAATGTGCTGTTCAATGTGCCGTTCGATGTGCCGTTCGACATGCCATTCACTGTACCATTCACCGTGCCATTCACCGTGCCGGCTCGTGTGCCATTCAATGTGCCGTTCGATGTGCCATTCGACATACCATTCGATGTGCCATTCGACATACCATTCCATGTGCCGTTCGATGTGCCATTTGACATACCATTCGATGTGCCATTCACCGTGCCATGCGCAGTGCCGGCCTGCCACGCTGTCAACTGGCCAATGAATGGCATCGCCAGCCACATATACCACACCACCAACTCCCCGACCGCCCGTGGCACATACCGGTGGATCAGCTTGCTGTCGTTGCTCGCATGGAAGCCCTTGTGGTATGCAGTCACCAGTGTCACCATCCCATCCTCAATGAACACATTGCGGAATTGGTTGTTCGGCGTGTTGACATACTGCACACTGAGCAGCTCGGGGGCCCGTGCCGGCTGCCCCGCCGTCATATGGATGGCCACGGCCAGTTTCTCCTTGAACCGGGCCACCCGGGCCAGATACTGTGCCACCAATGGGCCGTGGATCGCCCCCGGCGCATGAATTGCTGCTGCACGGGGCGCTCTGTGCGCAGCCGCTGGATCATCCACCACCGGCCATCCACGGGCCACCGGGTTCGGCGATCGTGCAAAAAGTTCCAGCCCGGGTGCCCCTGGGTGGGATCATCATACAAGCCCTGCCACGGGATGGCGGGCAGCGGCATGGTGCTTGGGGTGTGGGCGCTGCTGGAACCATCGGCAATACATAATAGTTCACACAGCAGCTCCCGTGTGGCCCCAACCAACCCGTGGATGAACCCACGGAATTCACCCATCGTGAAATGCAGATCCTTGTACAACAGCTCATCGGCTCCCATCCACGCCACATGGCCCGGCGCCGTGCTATTGTAATGGATCTTCAACCCATATGTGCGCCAGTCGAGCAATGTCTGCATGGGCCCATGGGTGCCACGGATCATGAAGCGGCTGACCATCTGCTGCACATGGTCATGAAATGACGGGCGATCGTGCACCGTGGTGGGGGTGGAGCGTGTGGGACTGGCACTATCACAGCCCTCATCGATATCGGCCAGTTGGGCATCTGCACTGGCCAACGGCCATGCTATTGGGCTAGCCGGTGTGCCATTTGGAGTGCCATTCACTGTGCTAGCCTGTGCCTGCCACATCTGAATAATGTCCCCCACATGGGGATCCAACCACAGTGCCTTCTGCACCACCATGAACCGCGCAAGCTTGATCATCCGCGATAAAATGGGGGGGTAACTGTCGGGATCACGCCACCCAGTCTCCCCCAGCCGAGCACCGCCATGGCACACACAAGGGGGCTTTCATATTCATGGGC
The DNA here is from genome assembly GCF_016861735.1 of Aspergillus chevalieri. Classification (NCBI taxonomy): domain Eukaryota; kingdom Fungi; phylum Ascomycota; class Eurotiomycetes; order Eurotiales; family Aspergillaceae; genus Aspergillus; species Aspergillus chevalieri. Next base: position 10,300 of record NC_057364.1, read on the forward strand.
ACGGTGGCGCTGGTTGAGCAGCTCAATGCAAAACTCCAAGCAGGCACGCTCCATTGGGCTCATCATCCATGCCGGCTCGGTGCTGCCTGCATTGCCAGTCTCCTCTGCTTCTTCCACATGCTCGGGGCTCACCCCATGCCCGGCTGTGGGCTGATCTCCGGGGCTCACCCCACGCCCCTCTGTGGCCCGATAACTGCCGGGGTTCCCACCCTGCTCTAGGATCCGACCGGCCCCGGGGAACATATGGACCGCCCGAGCCCGGGCTCGATGGGGCGCCTGTTGGGGCCTCACCATGGTGGGCATGGCAAGCTGCCACAACATCTGCCACTTCCGCTGCTGCCGCGCGGTCATCCCATACACGGGCAGTGGGCCACACCACTCCTGCATGCCCTGTCCGGCCTGGGTGGCCTGTGTGCGTGCAATGAAGCCCAACACTTGCTGCCACGCCTGCACATGCTTCTGGACACTGGTTTCATCCATGTACGCCTGGAGCGGCCGGTATGGGGTCTGTCCGGCCTCGGTCCGGGCCGCCTCCATACAAATGCCGGTTCCACACCGCTGCACGGTCTGCTGGCTCCGCCGGGCCAACTGGCCCATGGCATTCCAAATGGCCTGGATGGCCTGTTCAATGGGATCCGGGGCTCCTCGGGGGCGCTTCCACCAGCCGGAGCAGGTCCTGGGGGTGCACACCTTCCAGGTATCGTGCCCACCCGGTCCGGCGGAGCCACGGGTTAGCATCGGTGATCCGATCGGCCTGGATGACGGCCTGTTGTTCCTGGGCCGTTCGAGCCTGATCCCATGCGGTGATGATGGCATCGACGGCCCGTTGGGCCTGGTCCGCGGGGGGCGGTGGTGGTGGTGGTGGTGGGTGGCCCTCTGGGAAGCGGATATGGATGTAATGGGACCCCGGGCCCGATGGGAAGATCTGCTGCCACGCTACGGTGGTGAATGAACGCCGGAGCTCAGCGGCCCCTTGTGTGCGCTCTCTCTGGCCAACCCGGCCACGGCGGGTCTGTTGGGACCATTGATGGACCTGGCGCCAGTGCTTTCGCATGGTGTCCATGCTGGATGCCACATAATGGCACGGGGGTCCTGTCGTTGGCATAACAAACCATTGGGTTCACAGGGGATGATGGGAATGATGGGCAGCGGGTCGTTCAATATGCATGGGATCTGGATGGCCGCACTGTCCTGTTCAATATCCTCCCACTGTTGGACTGCCTGAGCCAACTGGTGGGCGGATTGATGCTTGAACTGATGTTTCCGCTTCAGATGTCGCTCGACCTCCACCGGTCGTACGCCATGCTTGCACTGGCGACAGATCATCACTTGCAAGCTTGGGATCTTCTGGAACAGCTCATTCTCCATGGCCGCTCTATCCCATGAATGGGTGTAGTGAATGATGCTGTGAATTCGATGAATTGAATGAGTGAATGACCCCCGAATTCACCGGGTCGATCATGGCGGCGGAATGGCGATGGTCGGGCCACACCCCAACAAATCCGCGCGCCCAAACCGGGCATCTTTCCACCCACACCACGCCGTCATTTTGGGCGATATGGGGCCCCCGAGCGAGCCAGATATAAAGCAGGGGCCGGTCTATAAGCTGTGAAAATTTCAGCTCAATTGGGCCACTCCCGGGCACACAACCCGGTGTAAGCTCCAGACCGACCGAGCGTCAAGGCTCCAGACCGACCGAGTGTCAATTGCCATTTTCGCCAGCCAATCAGCGCCCGACTTCTCCGAACCCCTAATTCGGACATGCGCATATTCGTCCAACCCCTCTGGGTTAGGGCGATGCTGGCGTTTTTTCCGAGCTCAAAGTCAAGTTGTTTGTTTGGGCATTGTGGCTCCAGCGTAGCTGGTGGCGACTGGGTTGCCATTTCATAGTCCATGAACAGAGGTGTTGGGGGTGGAGGCGAGGCATTTGGCTCGCCTGTGCCTCCCTCCATCAGTCCATCTGGTTATCTGGCTTTCCGTGTTTTCGGTGTTCGCGGGCTTTCACTAGCGCGGCTAAGCCTTGTTCCCGGGGGCTATCCCCGTAGCGGGGACCGCCTGAGGCGTGGCCTCTGGCCGAGTGCCTGGTGACAGGTGGCATTATTCGCACAGTGCGTCGAGAGTTGCGCAGCTCGGTAGTGGATTACGTTATTCATTCATGTACATAGTACCAGTCATGTGACCATCATGAAGACCCTTCACGATGCTGGTGGGCGAACTTCCGCATACCAGCGATTAGTCTGTCTCTCTTATGGAATGCCACATATTAGTCCGCAGTGTGCTCATCACGCTGTCTCAACCCTACATCTCTAACACGCGTCCCGCGTCGCGCATTGCGAATAGTCAGTTGGCCGTAGCTTCCACACCAGACAACCGAGGAGGAAACCCTTTGGAATCTAGATCAAGTATGTGTTCAACAATCGTTGCTTCCTCTAGATCTGTGAGCCTCCATGAATTGGCCGATATATTGCATCCTGATCGCATGCCACGCCGGCGGCGACTAATCTTCTCATGCTCCACGTGATAGATCTTACCAGCGGCTCAGACGCTTAGATTTTTGTCAATTTACATAGCCCAAAGGACCAGTGTTACTTGGTTTCTATCATGTTTCTAAGGCATCCTTTGTTGTGGTGATATTTGTCGTGGAAGCCGGAAGTCGCGTCGGAGCGATTTCGTGTTACATTCGCATGTGGGACACGTTATATAAACTCAAATATAACTGTTACCTTCCATACCGATTCAGGATAATTTTTTCTTGTAAAGCTGATACAGCGAAAATTACAATAAAAGAGGGGTAATTTATGCATGGCACGTGCGAGCTGGAGTTTGCCCCATTTTGGGCCAAATGGGCCGGCCCGTGGGCCACTGGGTCTGGACAAAACATGCCCGGCCCGCCCATGGGCCGAAGACCTTTGTCCAAGCCCGCCCATAAGCGGGCCATGGGCCAGGCCAGGTCTAGGCTCTAGCTAGACGGGCCCTGGGCCTTGCGTAGGGCCCACGGGCAGGCTTTGCAGAGGTCTAGACCCGACCCTCGACGTTAAATAGCCACACACACACACGCATATTTAGATAGTCAAGTACTCATCTGCTATCGCGGTGTCTATAGAGATCAATGTCACCTGTCTAATTCAAATTTCCTCTTCGTATATAGCCTCGTGCAGTCCGGATAATCGACTCCCCGACTTCCCCGACTCGGAATTTATCCGTTTCAATGTCTGTCTGCGCCAACGCCGATCCTGTTGCAGCTCTTCGAGCTGCGTCTTGTCTATGAACCTGTAGATAGCCTGATCTGTAGCTTAATCTGTTCGTCAATTCCTACTATATCCCTGTACCTGACCCCGCACCCTGACACTTGTCAGCCAAGGGCGTGTCTCATGTTATCAAGCTATATCGGTTTGTTTCACTCATTCAGGATTGGATTGACATGGTGGTACGGGTACGCCCGTAGTTCCACTTTCCGTTTTAGATACTGGCTTGGATAAGGTCCCTTGAGCCTAATGGCCCAAAAATATCTTAGTGTTCAGTAAGGAAGATCGCATCCCCAAGTAAGTAGTAGTCTATATAACCCGCATGGTAAGAGTCCAGCAGCAAATAACACCGACTCAAAGATAAAGCAAAACACGTTTTGCAGTGCTACACTCTTCGCCCTCTAGTCTTGGCTTCCGGCAGTCGACAAGCTACTCAATGCAGGTCCACCCGAGAGCTCGTTGTCGGAAAGTGGACCTGAAACTAGCCCTGGGTCCCTTCGTTATAGAGTAAGTTTAACACAGTCCGATAGGTCCTATCCACATGTTATCCTAGCTCCTGCCTCTATAGCACAGTAATACCCATAAAGGGGAGGGGTGAAACATGGCCTTGCCAGTCGAAAACACCCATTAGGCTGTCGTTCTGCCGGCTAAGTGTGGGTGTCGATCCTTGACATGAAACATTCGATCCGTCTGGCAATTTTGATTAGCACTCGGAAGCCAACCCGCCGACAGTGTTTGGGGTCATGAAACAATAATTTCCTTTTTTAGGCAGTTAGGTTGTTTCCAATAGATATGGAAGCTAGTCGGGGAGGTATAAAGGGGATTTGGTTTCCGTCGATTAAGGACGACAACAACAACGATCAGCGATTATCCAAGTCTATTTGGACTTGCAATGACAACCTTGAAAGCAAACAAAATGGTTGCATTCTCTTTTCTCGTCTTTGCTCTCTCTACCATCTCTGCCTTCGCTGCCCCCGGCAACAACTCCGCTCTTGTCCAGCTTGCGAAGCGCGCGATCACCAGCTCTGAGACTGGCACCAACAACGGCTACTACTACTCCTTCTGGACCGACAACGGCGGCGATGTGAGCTACAACAACGGCAACGGCGGCCAGTATAGCGTCGAGTGGAAGAACTGCGGCAACTTTGTCGCCGGAAAGGGCTGGAATCCCAGCAGTGCCAGGTACGTTCATTCATGGACCTCCAATCCATAAAGTGGAAGGAAACTAACCGTGATTCCGTATAGGACCGTCACCTACAGCGGCAACTTCAACCCCAGCGGCAACGGCTACCTCTCCCTCTACGGCTGGACCAAGAACCCTCTTGTCGAGTACTACATTGTCGAGAGTTACGGCGACTACGACCCCTCCAGCGGCGCCACCCAGATCAGCAGCATCGAGAGCGACGGCAGCACCTACAAGATTTACAAGACCACTCGTGTGAACGCGCCTTCTATTGAGGGCACCTCGACCTTCAACCAGTACTGGTCCGTCCGCGAGAACCACCGTGTCGGCGGCAGCATCACCGTCCAGAACCACTTCGATGCCTGGGCTAAAGCTGGTCTGACGCTGGGTACCCACGACTACATGATCCTTGCTACGGAGGGATACCAGAGCAGCGGATCTTCTTCGATCACAGTCCAGTAAATTGGCTCTTGTCGTTCCTCTTTTCATTCGTGTTTGACTGTGGCAATCTGTTAAATTTGCTCAAAAGGAAACTGGGCATCCTTTAGCATAACGGTCTGCGCTTGCAGTAGGTTGGCCTCTTTCAAGTCGAGGTGAGCAATGGAGATGTACTCTCCTCATACCTTAGCTTGCTGTGTATAGGTATAGTCCCGCGGGTACCATTTGGGTTTCTGAATATAATTCACTCACAGCACAATTCTCCGCCATACTGCAATTTGCCAATTGGCTGTACTCTGTAGAACTAAAGCCTCGGGTGTGGATTAGCTACTACACACCAGCACGAGCCAGTGAAAGGACAATCGCAAGAAACGGCGCGAAAAATTCGTTGAATATATTAGATACATAAGTGGGCGCCAATAAAATCTCCATGCCACCTCGCGATAGTCACACCACTGTAGACCTAGTCGGACTGACAGCCTAACCAGTATTCTATACAATGGGGTGCTGCTATTAGGCTTGGTAGCTATGATATATATCTCTTTCTCAGTGATCGCAGGGAAAGGCAGGTTAGGATTGCTGATAGGCTCCAAGTTGAGCGCTACTGTCACAACCTGGCTTCTCTCGTATCGTACCTAGGGTTCTAGTTAGTTATATTTCGAGACTGGACACTTACCCTAAGTGTCTTCCAAGTAATCGTATGCTCAATGCCCCTCCGGGTCCGGTTCGGTATGTCGTATGCGTTGATGGGTATATCGCCCCCTCCAGGCTCCGTAAGATAATCAACAAATAGAAACGATAAAGGTAACGAATAGAGAAACAAGGCCAACCGAGTACGTATACTGGGTTGTTGGTTAAGTGCGGACGAGTCAGAAACTAGAAGGTAACCAATGCTTGATTAACTAGATTGATCGCGAAGAACTAAGCTAAGTACATGAATGAGCGTCCTTATATATCTTCCTCCATATACTATCCTTCTACCTTCAAGAGGTATATCCAGAGTATAGCCAATCAGTGCGTCGTACTTCATATACTCAGCGGTATACTTTTCCAAGTAGTCAGGACGGTATACAGTCACGTGATATGGTCGCTGATTATCATCCCGATCCCGGTTTTCCGTGCGACTATCCTAGTCCTTCCTGCGCCATTCTCTCATGAACTGATATCCAATGATTCTGTCTTGACCCCATACCGTCACGTGAGGCTGATACGTTGGGTTCTGTAACAGCTACATCCTCTTATGGTGAGGCTTTTTTCAAAGTGCCCGGACCAGATGTTAGGGGTTAAGCCTGCAGTGCTAATAACTAGCTAAAGCACAAGAGATTTCGTTGAAGAAAAGAACGAATGTCCGATCGGGCAGCTCTATATACATATGTGCGCCGTGCGGGGTAGATATCCTACCAGTAATCCACCCATCCCACTAACATACCACTTATACGACAGGCGCAGCCTGTGACAACACCCCCCTCCTAAGAATCCTCTCCCCTTCTCTCATGACCCTAATTTCCATGGCGTTGCTCCCGTTTATCAAGTGCAGCAGTATTCTCCATATTGTTTGCAGCCGTCCACACGGGGTGCTGGGTAGCCAGTCCATTTCACTAGGTATTGCTGTCACGGCTCGGAATAGTGGATAATAACGAACTGAATTCCTATCTAGACTATTGTAGCCATCGACGAGAATATCGAATTTGGGGAAGAAGCGAGAAGAGGAAATCTATCTAGATAATGAGGAAGTTTTAAGAGGATTGTTGGCGCCATGACTGGATGGTGTTTGTGGTATATCACCCATTGCCGTAGTGTTGAGCCGCCATATGAGCTATCATATGTGAGCCGTCACACATAAATTATCATGGTTTGTCATAGCTCTAGGGCTCGGTATGGACAATAAACTTGATTAACTAATAATAATAATATATAGAGTTGTCCGAGCGGACATTCGCCCTGTTCTTCTTCAACGAAACCTCTTGTGTTGTAGCTAGTTACTAGCACTGCAGGCTTAGCCCTTAAGAGTCAGCAATGAGAAGATATTGACGCAGTTCACTGCCAGTGCACAGAGGGTGATCGTGGCCACCAGCGCGTTGGGAATGGGGTTGGATATCTGTCACGGCGCTCTACTAGGATGATGGAACGTCCAACTCATGGGTTCTACCTAGGTAGCTATCGACGAGAATAATCAACATGAGGAAGGAAGAAAGGAGGTAACGCCATATTTATCAACAAAGCAATAAAGCAAACAACCACACCTCACGTGATAATCAACCAACGTGACCAGGCCGTCACATTACCCCCCGGCTTCAATAGGCATTGTCCTCAATGTCATGGTCAACCCACAGGTAAGAAAACATGAGAAGGCAACAATACATGAGACACTTGAAAAAGAAAAACACATGAACATGTCCAAACATCTCCAAAAATCAATCATCGAGATCATTAAGGTCATCAAGACGGTTTGCCTCTAACCTTGCAATCATCTGCTGGTTCCATATTTTATTGGATTCCTTGTGTGCCTTCATGGAACAATCCTTCACCCAATGATCAGAGGAGCCACATCTCACACAGGATCCTTGTTGTCGTCGTCTGTTCCTTTCATCTAGGGAGGTGGACGCTGCTGACAGGGAGTTGATATTGATGACGCTGAGGTCCATAGGATCAGACTTGGTGTGAGAGCCAGATTGGTGTGATTGAGAGTGGGAAACATTGGTGGAATTTGAGCTGAAAGAATGACTTCCCAATTGTTGAACCACACGAAGGAAATCAGTGTATGATTTTGGAAGATTCAACTGCTGGTTGAGACGTCCTCGGAGAGTAGGATTGAGGCCTTTCCTGAACGCTGAAATCTTGGTGACATCAGGCCAATCTTTGCCCTTTGCCTCATAAAGAATCCTCTCAAACTTGGCGATGTAGGCTGCCACAGATTCACCACTATCCTGCTTTAGGACTAGTAGATAATCTTCAGCTTCTTGAACCTTGTTGGGGTTGTCATAAACCAGAGATAGTTGATCAAGGATGGTGTTGTAATCCCAGGTGTTGGTGTCTTCTGCATAAGATAACTGGGGAAGAACTAGAGCTTGGACTTTGCTTTCCAGATTCAGATAGACATAGTAGAACTGAGCCACTGCATCACCAATAGCTGGAGCATCAATCCTAAGCTTAGCCTTCATCGAAGCAAGCCAGGTATCAAACTTCAAAGATTGGCCATTGAATTTCTCGGGATCAGGGAGGCATGGCTTTGGTCGTTGAAGTGGTTTGGGTTCATTTTTGACGGATTCGATTTCATTCTGGAGGGCGCGGATCGTAGAAGAAAATTCGTTTCGGAGTTCTTGAAAGGGGTCCATGATCTTTAAGAAAGGGATCGTGAGCTTGAATCTTGAAAAACTTAAGTCTTGAGAACTTGAAGGGGTGCCAGCATAGTCGCAACCACTGGACTTCTTGAAAGTTGAACTTGAATATGCCAACAACAGAAGTTTCAGTCCTGAGCTCTAGAAACTTAACTGAAGCAGCGCTTGACTTGACTTGAGGATGAACTTGAGGATGGAAACTTGAATGGAGACACTGTTATAGCCTGGCCAGCTCCCGAACTGCGGCACCAGCGAATCCCTTGAAGGGAGAAGCCTTTGGTATTTCTCTCCCTAAGGTATAAAAGGAGGATGTTGATTATTATGTCACGGCGCTCTACTAGGATGATGGAACGTCCAACTCATGGGTTCTACCTAGGTAGCTATCGACGAGAATAATCAACATGAGGAAGGAAGAAAGGAGGTAACGCCATATTTATCAACAAAGCAATAAAGCAAACAACCACACCTCACGTGATAATCAACCAACGTGACCAGGCCGTCACAATATCCCCGACACGGCAGTCAGCAGCAACCTTTTGTGTAACGCGCACGCGATAGCTCTAGTAAGAGTAGGTAAAACCTCCGCCTAAGCAGTATCAGGAAATAACAGTTTATGAGAAGAGCCACATAGCCTTTTATTTAAATAGGAAGTCGAATAAACTCGTAGCCGAAACCTCCCCATCCTGCCCTAAACAGTGACCTTCATTCACTGGGCGGTTTCTACCAACAGGAACGCCCCAATACTACAAAAGGTAAAAAAGAAGAATATGTCATGGGCTAGTGAAGACATTCCCGGTCACCAATAGCGACATCAGCCGATATCAGTCCCATTGTCTGTTTAGACCCATAACTCTGTACAAGGTGCTCACAACCTAAAATCACAATGCCTACAGCTGACACTTTTTGCTGATATTAACTTCTTTGCTGTCCTGTCTAGAGCACAAGGGCGCTGGATTTTCTGACTGTTCCATTTGAAAATCCGTCACTCTCTTGTTGTACCACGAAGACAAAACTCCAATAGATCCGTGACTACCAGGAACAAGCTCCGCTAGCCATCCCGAAATAATTAACATGCGCATCGTTAACTCCCTGTCCACCTTGGGCTTCACAACATTGGACCTCTCCCCCGGTGCAGACAAATGTGTTCTGGGCGCTGTGGGGCTCTACACTCCAATATTCTATGCCAGAGCTGACATAGCCTTGCGAAGTAGGAGGGAGGTTCGGGATACCATCGTTGGCGTGGGTAACGCGGTAGTACGTAGTTGTATCGGGGCTCTGGGCTTTGAAAGCTTCATTAACGTACAACGCGTACGCCTGGTTACCGGTGCGTGGCTCGCCAAATGTATACAGACTGACGTTGTCGTATGCGGCAGAGAGCTGGGCTGCAGTGATTGCGGCCATGGATGCGCCCAGACTAGTTTACGTGTCAGCTAACTGACCAGATGAGAAGAAAGCAGAAGGCGAGAAGAGAGAGATCGGTCCATTGTCACTCTAATCAAGAATGGAATATGCATACCTATGACCCGTGACTGTCAATCCATACTGAGGATACTGGCCGGCTTGCTGTTGAATAAAGGACTCGACCTGATCTTTGATAGATATCCAGCCAACATAATACCCGCCATGCACGGCACAGCTGCTGCATTGAGGAAGAGTGTCAAAAGGAGCCTGCGTATAATTGGTGTCGAGTTGCATGTTCTTGTCACTGCCTGTGCCCCGGAAAGCAGTGATAATTTCCTGATGACTATCGTCTCGAAGGACCCATCCATTGATATCCATTTCGGCATTGTAAATCTTTCCCACTGTGTTGATTGTCGCTGGGATGTTGCACAGGTCAGCATAGGCAGCCTGGGAGATAGTGGCCATCTTGACTAAGCGACTATAGACGTCCTCAGAGAGCCCCTGAGTGGCGGCAGCAAGGCCTTGCCTTGCAGCAGCACCGGCAAGTATCAGGGTTCGTGTTGCAGTCAAGAGTTTCATGATGTTGATGGATCAGTTTCCGAGAACCAATGAATGAATAACCGTTCAACGTTGAGAGTTGGGTCTGGTATGAGGGTTGGGTAAGTAGTTCAGGGAACACCTACTCTTCTTAAATAGACTTGAAGGCCACATTCAGGATAAGGAAAGTGGACGGAGGACTATCATGTCCAAATATGGTCGTGAAGCTGGCCTCTCCCGCCGCAGATTGTCTGATTCTATCCGCTTTGGGGTACCTAATTCTTCCACGAGACAGTAGCGTGACATCCGCACCCGGTTTGCTAGAATTGCCAAAATACATCGGTTAATGACCGAAGATCCCTGTACAGAACAGCCTCGGTCGACGGACGATCAATCACCTAACACCAGACACTGGTATAATAGCTAACTCATCGAGTCCTGTCAGGAAGGGGCTCCTGTTTTAACCTGAAGCGCAGGGTCGCGGTCTAAACTGGGATGATGGCTTAGCGTCTGATATTTATTGGTCCGCATTAAGGCTTGGCTTTGACAGCGGGTAAGTGGGACCCTGAGTATCACCGTAACTAAGGTACTAGGGTCAGGTCAGGTAATGATAGTGGCTAACTACTACTAGTATTATTAAGTACAGGGCTAGTTCATTATTATATCTCTTCTCGGCAGTTAATGATGAGCCGACTGCCTTGTCACTTTACCTAATCGGGATACTCGGTCAATTGACGTAGAGGACTACTAAGGTACACAGTGTCATACTGATGCGAAAGATGTTTCATCTAGATTCGTCAATCCGCCTATGTCAGCCATGCTTCTATAAGTGGAGGTAAATCAATCTAGTTCAAGCCATCTGAGTCGGATCATTCCTTCGTGGACCCCGGAAGTGAGTAACATGCTATTTGGCCTGCGCCCTGAATTATGCAAAGATGCAGAAACCGATATTCTTACACTTGCGAGTCTTAAGAGTGCGTCTATAATCGGTATATAGGCAATGCCAAGAGTGGCAGGCCAATCATCTGTTCATGTTTAGTTTTGTTGTATCCCTGATTAATTTCACGCCAGGAGGGCCGATGGCAAAGAAAATCGGTAAAGGCATGCACGGAAGATCTATAAGAAAGGCCTCCGTTTCCCTCACAGCTCAAATGCTTCCAGTCAAACAAGAGGCTCTTTCCTGGCGTTAATATCTGTTCCCGTTTATCGTGCTTTGACTTCAGCCATTCTTTTCTGTTCGACCCAAAAGCATCTAGTCCGGGTAAAATGAAACTTTCCACGACTTTTGGTATTTCTGTGATGCTGGCCGGTGCAGGTCTCCCCGGTGTTTCGGGCCACTATGTCTTCTCGAAGCTCATCGTGAATGGGGAGAAGACAAATGACTTCGAGTATATCCGTCAGAATAGCAATGGCTACCAGCCCACCCTTGCTTCCGACATTCTCAATGACGATTTCCGTTGCAACCAGGGCTCCATGTCGTCTGCCGCGAGCACCAAGGTCTACAAGGCTGAGCCCGGCGCTGAGATTGGCTTCGAGTTGGCCTATGGTATGTTTAATTGAGCTTTCATTTATATCTGCGTCTCCATTTCTATCCCCTGGACGCTTTGGAAAACGCAAGATTGACATATCTTCAAGGCGCCACCATGAAGCACCCAGGACCACTGCAAATATACATGTCCAAGGCCCCCGGTGATGTCACGCAATACGACGGTTCCGGCGACTGGTTCAAGGTCTACCAGGAAGGACTGTGCAACGACATCTCGCAGAAGGGTCTCGAAGATACAGACTGGTGCACCTGGGACAAGAACCAGGCGTCTTTCAAGATTCCGTCCGACCTCCCCGCGGGCCAGTACCTTGTCCGTGTGGAGCACATTGCCCTCCACCGAGGCTTCTCGGGCAACGCCGAGTTCTACTTCACCTGCGCCCAGATCGAAGTCGGCGGAAATGGCTCTGGAAACCCCTCGCCCACAGTTAAGATTCCCGGTGTCTACAAGCCTGATGATGAGAATATTCACTACAATATTTACACGCACCCCACGTCTTATACTCTGCCTGGGCCTTTGGTGTGGGAGGGTAGCTCTAGCGGCAATATGGGCTCCGGGAGCAACAGGGCTTACAACAGCAACAATGTTCCTAACACTTGCTCGTGAGGCCCATAATTTTGCTTTTGATGGAAGCCTGAATCTCGAGCTTTGTCTGTAACTGCAGTGGATATGAGTGTCTGAGGGAGTCCTGTCAATTTGTCAATGGTCCCACTCTCGGAAAAGTCAAATACTATTTGATACGCAATCATTCACACTCAGGTTTCAATATCATATCCTTCTGATTGAATAAGACTCTTTGCCATATAGCCTCGTGCAGTCGGATTATCGGCTCCCGATTCCCCGAACCTGAGCTACCCGCTTCAATATCTATCCGTGCCTGGCGCCGATCTTGTTGCAGCTCTTCGAGCTGCGTCTTGTCTATGGACCTGTAGATAGCCTGACCTGTAGCTTAACCTGTTCGTCAATTCCTACTATATCCCTGTACCTGACTCCGCACCCTGACAGAAACCTTCAACTGTCGATCCCAAGGACCACGAGTCTAGAACTTTTCGTCCGCTCTTATCGGGTGTATACGTTTTTTGGGTCCCAATTGTACTTCCGTATCCGAGTGACATAACAAGCAGCCCGACATGACACGGCTGGAGATCCAATGAGCCGAAGATATCACGGGGATAGACTCCGGTTGAGGTCCGTTTGTCCCGGCATGTTTCATATTGATGACAGTCGCTAGTATATCCTGGTTTCTTCCAGTATACCCTATTCTGGCATGTTCCTACATGAGAGGGCTGCGATGGGAGTTGGTATATGGATGGGGTCCAGGACACTTAAAGACTAACCGCCATTTATTTTACCTGATGAGATCTTAAGGTTTCGGTCGTTTTTTGAATCATATATATTTACATGAAATGGCAATGACAAGACATACCCTTTCTATGGCTGTTGTGGCAGCAGCTCTCCCCTTGGCATATTGTGGCTCCGTTGATCTGCCGATTCATTTCCGCAACACCTATGTAAATTAATTTCATTTTTCAATAGATGGTATCTCAACTAACACAGCATAAACCCCAAGGCATCCGTGGAAGTAGACATTCCGCAGTCACCCAGAGCCACCCAATCTTCACAATAAATACATCGAAGACATTGTCCTTGCGGGCAAAATAATTGACTGGGTGTTGAGGGAGGTTCAGATCCGCGGCGATCGAAGCGGCTAGAGGACTCAGATGGTCGGAGGGGGGATCTCAAGTGCCCTGCGCTGTTGGAGAGAGAACAGAGGACAGAGATCCAACAATTAAAGTAATAGGATAAACGATGGGGGCTATGGTGGGCGGTTGGTATAACCGCGGTATTGTCGTGACAGGGGATTTCTCTGGTGATGCCAGGTTTTTTTTTTTTTTTCGCCTGCCTATTTTCGTCTGGTGTTCAGGATCCCTTTCCCAGCCTTCCTGGTTTCGCCCGTTAATCTATCTGGCAATGTTGAAAAATAACAGACTGTATAGCAAACTCGGAGAAGATTCAGGATACACACAATTGAGTGTGACGTTATGTTGGTAAAGAGCCAGGAAACCGACGACCAGATGACTCGGCAGCAACGGAGGAAATGCAACAAACAATAATTTAGTGATGGGCATTTAGCATCGGAGGGTTCACGTCACGGAACGCATGTGCCCACCACCAATTTATATTACTTTTAACTTCTTTAAGTCATTATCTTCGGTATGGAGCTTCACCACTTTTGCCACCATTATCTTTGGATCATAATTCGAATTACTGCCAGTATTGGTGGTAAATAAAATTGAAATGAGAAAGAAAATTTTGAATTGGTTTTGTTGATCAGCCCAGCGAATTATACACTGAACCAAACTGTTGTCGCAAACAATTAGAACTAACCGTACTAAGTTTTACCATACCCTAGGTCATTCATAAACATGTACATCATAACTCCGGAGATACTCTGTACAATTCAAAAATTGGCCCCTTAGTGAGCCTTTGGCAGTGAGGCCTGGAGCGGCAGATTCCGCGAAGAGTTCCCAACATAGATCGTCTTGGGGTAAGGAGTAACGGTCCAGTCCTGAGCCAAGATGTCCCAGTTCGCGAGGTCACGACGGGTTAGAGTGGTTGTCCACACGACCTCTTCTGAAGGAGCCAAACGAAGACGCTCAAACTTGCGCAGCACTACATTGGGCTCATTCGGGCCGCCGAGGGAAACGTACTGTACGAGAGCAGTTAGTACTGTGGTAAACCTTACACTTCACCCGATCAAGTCAACTTACCAGCTGAGGGACTTCATCACCGGCGACATTGCCTGTGTTCTTAATCTTCACAGACACGTGGAAGAGATCTTCGTACAGACCGGGGTTACCTCCAGCACCACCGCTAGCGGGCAAACGGGCCTGGGCAGACCCATCCATTGCGCCCTTAGGAATGTACTTGGAGTCGTCCCAACCGTAGTTAGAATCGTCAGCCGATGCCTTCAGGTCAGTAGAGTTAATCCAGGGATAGATAAACTCATGGATCCTCTCCAGTCCCTCTGGATACAAGTACTCCAACGCATCACCAATCTCACCAAAATTTCTTGCGGCCTCAGTCATGCCACTGGTGGGAGTATATTGGGACGCATTCAGGGGTTGAACATGGAGGTCGGAGAGCTCAAATGTGGTGTAACTCAAGCCGTAGCCAAATTCGTAGATGGGGGTCTCATTGAACTTATCGAAATGGCGGTAATCAATGAAAACGCCCTGAGTAAGATCAGACTGGGGCGCTCCGTTACCATTGTTGGCGTCCTTGACCAAAGGAGAACCATACGACTCCCGGGTCTTGCCCCAAGTGAAAGGACACTTAGCACCAGGGTTGACACGACCATACAGGACATCGGCGATGGAGTTACCAGACTCCTGGCCTGGCAAACCGGCCCAGAGGATACCGGTGACATTGGGGTGATCATACCATTCATTGATCAAGACTGGTCCGGCGGAGTGGATGATGACAATGGTATTGTTGCAATTATTCGCCGCGGTCTTGACCACATTATCACCGTTCTTCCACAGAGTGAGGTTGTTGCGATCGCCCTCATTTCCATCTACACTAAGAAATCCTTCACCTGCATCGGCATTGACGAACACGAGAGACACGCTGGCCTGACGGGCAGCCGCAGCGATCTTGCCGAGAGCCCAGCTGTCAGTCACGGCGAAAACATTACCCCGACCTTGGAGGACTTCATTTTGAATGGCCTGCTCTGGTGTCACGAGGTATGGGAAGTTCGCAGTACCGCTACCCCAGCCCATGGCAAGAGTACCGTTATCGCACCCACGGTCATCACAGCCATTAGCACCCCATGCATTGGAGCCTGCATCTTCTCCCAAAAGAGCGATTAATTTATCATTGCGACTCAAGGGCAAGGCACCCTTGTTCTTCAGCAAAACGGTGCTCTCCGCGCCAATGCGACGGATCAGGTCGGCATGATCGCGCTGTACGTCCATGAATTCATTAACCCTTTCATAAGCACCTTCCGAAACATGGAAATGCGCGAAGCCGTATTCGTCCCTGGTCCACGAGCTAAAGTTGGGAGGGATATACTTCTTGTCGCGGCCAACCTTGTAATAAGCGGCCATGATACGGACGGCCATGTCATCAACGCGCCATTGGGGAATTGTGCCATTAAGGACACCAACCGTCAAATTTGCACCCCAGAAAGACGTGCCACTATTGAACGTAACATCACCAGGCATCGACATGTCCAGTCCAGCCAAAGCGGCTCCTACACCACTGTGATGAGCGGCCCAGTCACTCATAACAAAGCCTTGGAAGCCAAGTTCCGCCTTCAAAAGCTTGTTCAGAGTCTCGCTATTCTCACAACCGTAGCTGTTGTTGATTTGGTTATAAGAGCACATAATAGCACCGACTCCAGCGCGTACTGCATCCGCGAAGGGCCAAAGGTACAATTCATGCATAGTCTTGTCATCAACGTTGGAGCTCAGACTGTCGCTTATGTTGGATCCATAACCAGCAGCTTCAGATTGTTGGCGGAAATGCTCTTGCTCGTTCATGATATAATGCTTAGCCGTCGCGATGACACCAGCATCTTGAATACCTTTAATCGTCTCTGCAAACAGTACACCGGTGAGGGCTGGATCTGGAGAGAACCCTTCCCAGTTTCTACCACCGTCCGGATGAGCGCCAAGAGCGCCTGCAGCAGGACCCAATTGAACATCAATGCCCTTGTCACTGAACTCTTCCCCCATTGCCTGACCGCGGAGGTAGGCGAGCGACTTGTCCCAAGTGGCAGCGACATTGACACCCGCGGGGAAGGCTGAATTGTAGTCCGCTGCGTGCATATTGTCAGCAATACGTTGGGAAGAAAAGGGGAAATCAGGAACCACGCATACCGAAACGAATACCAAGAGGGCTATCCTGCAAACACAGGCTAGGAATACCCAGCCTACAAAGCCCTCAGTTAGCCTTCACTAAAATAATAATGTCACAATGGAAATACACTCACCTGGAGATACTGCCAGTCTGCCCAACACATCTCTCCAGCTGCCATCTACATGTATGTCAGCCAACAGAGTTGCACACAGGCTACAGTATGCACAAGCGTACCCCGTTCCAGTTGTTAAGTTGACTTTCTCTGTCAATGTCATCTGGGACACAATGTCCACAGCGCGTTTGTACACTTCCACCCATTCACCTTGACCATCCGCCCATGGGGAAGGATAGAAAGGAGGCGAGTATGCAAGATCATCCTATACAAAAAGGAAACTGTTAAAGAACTGATTCAATTGGCAGTATAGCACCGTATGGCATAGTGAAGCATACCTTGGCACTGACTACAGAGGCAGCCACCAATGCGGCCACCTCAAACCAACCAAGCTTCATGACTACGTGAATGGTCACCAGCAAAACAGACAATGGATACCAGGTCACCACACAATGCTCACAAAGAGTGATCTGGGGGTGAGAGAAAAGCACTGGGCAGTGGAGGGGAGCAAGCTGATATAAATAACAGCAGGCATTGCAACGAGAGATCAACTGACGCCACCAACAGTGGAAAAATTAAGTATAACAGATGATGTATTTCTTGCTTGCTGTCTCGGCGCGGCTACCCACCACCCGTACCAGCGCAAGCCGTCACGCATGCAGAGGGGGAAAGGGGAGACGCGCTGTTTGCTGGGTGATCAGATGGGTTTCCCGGATGGAGAGACATGAGTGGAACAAATTCCATCAATAAATGCGAAGAGGTGGGAGGAGCTACGATGGATCCTTTCAAAGAGCAATTAAAGGACAAGTTAGCAAGGGAACCAATAAGCATTGCACGGAATCCACGGAGGCAAAAGCAATGATTATCCGATTCGTTACCCTGTAGACTAATGGTGCCTGCAACTTTCTCTTGCTTAGGGTACCCGTGTGGTCCGTCAGTGCACACTGTTACTCGGCATGATGAGCCATGGCTTGAGAAAAGTCTGTCATCTGGCCTGGTGAGCGGGTTCAAAATGCGCTTGCCCCACAACAGCAACCCTGGTGTGTTGTCTTTTGGGTTACCAGACGAGATAAAAAGGGAAAACTGGGGAACCTACAAAAGGGACCATCAGGTACTACAGGGAAACCGGTGTAATGGGCCGAAGCCTTGCTATCTAATATATAGATATGTACAAAAGAACTCGTTGGGGAAAGGAAAGAAAGAAAGAAAGAAAGACACGCTGGCGGTGGATTTATGTACTCGTGATCAGGTGATCGTAGATCACCTGACTTCGGCACGCTCTTGTGAATAGCTTCAATCGAGAACCATTTATGGTTCGAGGTGCCTTTCGGGCCTAGCCCGTTACAACCGGGGAGCCTTCATTTGAGTGGGTGGGTAACTACATACCTGTAGTGCAGTTAGTTCTCTGGTAATCGGATTACAAGAACGCTGTCTATCTCCATAGTAATATTCATTGCTCAGCATTAACCGGGGATGCGCGATTTAGCTTGTTTACTATGATTCTTTCAAACCTCTGCAAAGCTCGCCCACGGACCCTAGGTTAGGGCCCGGGCCCGCCAAGACAGCCCATCTAGACTAAAATTACAGTAATAAATACACTAATTGCTCGGGAATAGTATTGGTAAATTCAATTTTGCTGTAATATTACACTTCTTGTCGGGCTCTCTCAATCTAAGAAAGCCCGTCTAACCTCTAGGCTCTAGATGGGTTGTATTGACGGACTCTGCGGAGGTCTAGATCCTTTTAAGACATTGGGGAGTGCATTATGTACAAGCAACAACCCTCACTCAAGTGATAATTAATAACCTATCTCATTGGGAGCATCTATACGACTTCAGAATTGACGGTGGAACTGGCAACCCTGAGATAGGAGCCAGAAACTCTGTGACAAAGTGTGTGCATTTAGAGGTGGTTATGTTGTTACATCATTTAACCGCTGCAGATTTTTGCCTATATAGAAACAGAGTTTCTGGATATTAGTCTGTCGCAAAACATGTACAGTCTCCAATCTCCATTTCCTCGCCCCATGCAAGTCTGCAAATCGCCGCTGCCAGCAGAGCCCAAAACTGTAGCTGATTCATGACCTTCGTCTGGTGAACCCTGTATAAAAACAGTCTCTTTTGGGGCTGTTGCAGGATTACACCGTAAGGATACAGAAATTGCCAAGAGACGGAGGAGCCCGTCAAATCCCTTGGAAGCTGGGACAAAGGATCGCAGAGAGGAGTAACCATGGCTTCATGTAAAAAGTATCTTGTCAAGATCTGTAGCTATTATCACAGTTAGTCCTACTTCAGGGAAACCATGTATGAATGAACGGCCCTGAAGGACCCTGAATCAGACTAGTTCCTCACCCTGGTTGATGCGCCCTGCAATAATTTCCGTAATAGGATAGACGGCCGACGGGCCGGCTTGGCAGCTAACCCCGCCTATGGCAAAGGTGGCG
The DNA here is from genome assembly GCF_016861735.1 of Aspergillus chevalieri. NCBI lineage: Eukaryota > Fungi > Ascomycota > Eurotiomycetes > Eurotiales > Aspergillaceae > Aspergillus > Aspergillus chevalieri. Next base: position 29,404 of record NC_057364.1, read on the forward strand.
TAAGGCTGGTAAAAGAGACAGTTACAGCAATTGAGCCAAACCCTTCCAATCTGTATGGGCTATCAATAGATGTGACGGCCTCATGTACCATCTAAATAAGGTTCGTTGGTGTGCCAAGATCCCGTCGGCAATAGAGCTTTGTTTTTCACTGCCGAACACAAGCTTTAGTCCCCTATGAAACGCGCTTGCATTAAGGGTTGGATCTAGTTCGACGGAGACTCGCTTACGCTTTGTGGGCCTTGTCCACCTTTGGTGGCGTCCTTCCACTCATTACAGATAAACTTTATCTGATACAGTTTGTTGCTAAATGAGCAAGTATCTCTAAAAGTCTTGATCCCCTGCGGGCTGGCAGGTAGCTTAATCACAGCTTTCCTATAGTAGAGTAGCATAATAACTTCGTCTATGTCTAACATGTATAGCTGAGATCTAGGGGTGCCGAGTGTCGGGGCTCAGCAATGCACGGGAAGGAGATTCCAGTCATTTTACTCATGTCCTGGCTTTGATAATTTCTGATATTCTTCCGGTTGAACTACATCCTAGTAGAATATGAGAGATACGATTGGAGACTTATCTATGCTCCTAAACACGATAAATTTTGGAATGGACTAGGATAAGAAACATGATTAGTTCGGAGATGTATGCCGTAGACAGGAATATATCCAAAGACGGTGCCGAAACCGGGGTAAAGATACGCTATCTGCTTCTCAAGGTGAGGAGGTAGGGCCTAAACACGCAACGAACATGGTGAGACATTACCAATCATCGTTAAAGAGTAGCTGTATTAGCCGGTATTTCGGGCCTATAAACCGTGTCTATATACTACGTTTACTGCCGATTCCGACGGATATCGCCGACACTCAACATTTCCGTGAATTTCGAAGAAAGAAGATGCCTTGTAAGACACGGAAAACGTGTCGATCTCAATTTTACCACTGCTGGGCATCATTCACTTCTGTATTGTGGGCTGTAAAGCTTTGCAAGACCTCCGTCATGTCAGCAGCATGCCCACTCTGTGCTATTTAAACAGCGTTGGCCGGTACTCCCAGGCCTGTAATATCCATCAGGCCTGCAACGTTATTAGTTACGACAGATTGATCCGCCACTTATACTTTCACTATGAAGCTTCCTTTGGTATTTGCCTCCCTCGTGGCCACAGTATTCAGTCAAAAGGAGCTGTGTGCACAGTATGATACTGTCTCGAGCCCTCCATACACAGTGAACAACAACCTCTGGGGAAAGGACCAGGGAACCGGCTCCCAGTGCGTCTATGTTGACAGCATCTCTAGCTCGGGCGCTGCATGGCACACTACCTGGACTTGGAGCGGTGGCGAAGGTACGGTGAAAAGCTATTCTAACTCCGGAGTCAACTTCGAGAAGAAGCTCGTGAGCGATGTTCGCAGCATCCCCACCAACGTCGAATGGGAACAAGATAACACTAAAGTCAACGCTGATGTGGCATACGACCTGTTTACCGCTGCGGACAAGAATCACGTCACATCAAGCGGCGATTATGAACTGATGATTTGGTGCGTATCAACTGATCACTCCGGAAGCAGTTTATTCTACATTGCCTGTGCAACAAGGGAGGTTTAATAGACTGACTCAACCCGCGTTTTCATTTTCAAGGCTCGCACGCTACGGCACTATCCAGCCCATTGGCACCAAAATTGATTCAGCTACAATTGAAGGCCATACTTGGGAGCTGTGGTACGGCACTACCATCCAGGCAGGCGCTGAGCAAAAGACGTACAGCTTCGTCTCGGCAACCCCGATAAACTCATGGAAAGGAGACATTAAGCCATTTTTCGAATACCTTACATCTAAGCAGAAGTTCCCTGCTTCTACCCAGTACTTGACCAGTAAGGACACACAACCTTAACCCGCACACAAGCAAAGTCACTAATAAGGGCAATTTGAAGACCTGCAGTTCGGAACTGAGCCTTTCACTGGTGGCCCAGCAACATTCAAGGTTTCTCAATGGACCGCCAGTGTCAACTGAGAATATGGAAGCTTCATGCTCTATTCCTCAATGGGGCTGGTAGCCCGCGGCCAGGTGCAGTTGGCATGGTCTGCCTACTCCCACTACCTATAGATGTCTTTGATTTGCTTCGGAAATTGGGGGCTTGTGGCTGATTTCCCTATAAATTGGAATTTGGCTTGAAGAAAATATCCAGTGTTCTTATATCAGTCACAGGAGGACTTTAGGCAGTGTTAAGGGCTAAGCCCGTAGTGCTAATGACTAGCTATCATACAAAAAGATTTCGTTGAAGAGAAGAACGGATGTCCGATCGGACGGCTCTATATACAAATATACATCGTGCGGGGTAGGTAGTCTGGTAACCCCTCCGGTCATCCCTCCGGATAGCATATCATTTATTCTACAGGTGCAGCCTGTGACAGGCAGTCGGCAATCCTCTTTTTGTTTGTCTAGTTTGCTGTATTTGATTTGGCTGTCTAGAAATATGCTGTCAATCTAGTCATTGTCTTTACTTGGTACTCGTTCACTGCTCTGACTTGCTTCCCTGCGCAATCTTATTTGCAACCTCACCTTTATATTCTTACTGACTACATGTACACAATGTTTAGATGTGAGAATGTGGAGGTCTCGCATAAAAGACAGCATGCATTCATACCTTAGATCCTAGGGACCTAGTCCTCTCGTATGGAAGGGACAGGCAAATTGTTAATTGCATCTCAGCCTTGCTTGTATCTTAGTAGGCTGCGGCACATCCGCTCCGGCGGAGGTAACTTTGACATACTCATCCGCAGATTGCGGATTGCGGATCCTACTTCAACATCCGCATCCGTAGTATGGAGGTCCGCGGGCCTCCGTAAAAATCCATGGACATCGTGTTGACATCCGCACTAGTATAACTCTCGCTAATTTACCCTATTCTAGTCTATTAGATGGGATTTATACAACTGGCATCTCACTGCTTTTAATCAAGATATACACTTGTTCTGTAATAACATTACTCTAGCTTAGTTTCTCGGTTCTCCTACTTAACAAGCGAATCTTTTAGAAATGCTAATGTATCTTGGTTAGTAGGAAAACTACTCATTTGCCCAATTAACTTATACATTTTTTGAGTTTTGTTATATGTAATGGAGCAGGTCGGGCGGATTTCATGGGTTAACATATGGTGTTAAAGCAGAAATATATATTTACTACAGAAAGAAACGTGTATATCCTCTCGTCGGACACTGTTCTTAGACAATTTACTTAAAATCCCTTCGACTCTGTTGAAGACAGCATCAAAATAATTATTATTATTATTATTATTATTATTGTTCATACACGCATCTGTCAGCCCTATAGGCCGAGTGGCGGCAGGTCCTGCGGGGCAGCCGGGTAAGCCGCCGTAATGGTAGTCGCTATGTACATCGTCGCCTTTATACACATATCCTGATATCTCATTCCGCATGTCGTATATCCCGTGCTACTGTTTTTGTACTGCTGTTCCCATGGCCACGAAGGTCCATGGGCCTGTTGGATACTATCTCGTTTCCTTCCCTACTTCTGCAAGCGTTTTAACCTCAGCTGCACTATGCTGCCAGTTGCTTCGTGTCCGTTGTTGTGACTCGGTATGTGGTTGGTAGAGTCTGAAACTGGCTTAGGAGGCCTGTGTCAAGCATAAAGCGCACTGCCTTCGGTACCAGGTCTGGCCGTGTTAGGTAGGCCCGGTAATCCAATTCCCGCCTTGACCCCTGTGTAAGATGGCGCATTCGGGGCCCTGCCTGGTTTGTGCAGTGGAGGAGAACATGGCGTGTATCTTGGGGGCCACGTCCGCAAGGGCATTCAGTCGATTCCATAGCGTTAAAGGTACCAAGATAGCTGGCCAGCGCAATCTTCCCAGTCTGCATTTGAATGAGGACTGATGTGGCGGCTCTCCGTAGGCCTTGGTATAGTTGCATTGGTGCTTTTGAGGGCTCTTTCCATAGACGACGGAGGGAGTTCCCGTGGGGGAAGCGGCCCATTCAGTCTTCCATGCATTTGCTGCTTCTATGCGGAGGGTTCTTCGAGTGCTAGCCATGAGGGTAAACTCTTCCGCACCACTGGGTGCCGGGGAATTAGCAGCTTCTTTTGCGAGAGCATCAGCACACTCATTGCCATAGATGCCTTCATGACCCGGGAGCCAATAGAGCTGTATATCCCAGCCACATTCCTGTAGTTGAGATGCAGTGCGTGTAATTTCGCTCAGGATATATTGGCCTGAAGACCTTCCTGGAGCTGAACACGCTTGAATTGCCGCCTGATTGTCTGTAAAGATGATTGCGGTATGGGCCCGATGGGAACGTTGTGATGTCGGTCTGAATGTGTTGCCTATTTGGGTGAGAGCCATTTCTATGCCTCGCAATTCCGCTGCATATACAGTATGAGTAGCTGGGGAGCCAATATGAACTGCCTGGCGCCCTAGAGGTGAAACCACTGCTGCTCCAACTCCCTGTTCTGTCATGCTACCATCTGTGTATGCAATGATGTCAGCGCCGCTATGTAAGGCGGTTTGGTGAGCTGCTAAGGCATCTTCGCGGGTTTCTGCTATGTGGGATTCCAGACCTGACCACCATGGTGAGGTCACATGTGGGTGTATAACCTCCAGTCTGTCCTGAGAGATTGCAGTTCGCCGACCCCATTGTTCTAGTGGAGATGTCAGGGGGTCTTGGTCTGGGTTGGTAAACCATCGCATGCGTCGCTCCTGTGCATTCCTTGGTGCTGGTCGTTGGCCAGAGCGGCGTATCTCAATGAGGGTGGTCATAAGGGGAGAGGTGGCTATCCGGAGATATGATTCTTTAGCCGCACGCTCCAATGCAATCATCGGAGGAGGTATGTTGAGACATATCTCTAAAGCAGCTCGAGAGGTCGTTCTAAATGCGCCGGCAATCCTATAGAGGGCCCTGTGCTGGATAGATTCCATGGCTTTCCTAGCAGCATTTTCTGCCGCCTTGAAGCCCCATCCAGCCCGTACAAACCATGTGGAACAGGCAAATGTAATCTGCGGCCATAAGACTGCTGTGTACATTTGGCGGAGATGGGATAGGGTGATTCCCCAGGTTGATCCTGCTATGGAGCAAAGCGCTGCTATCATTTCAGTTGCTTTGACTTGGGCGTGTTCAACTTGTTTCATGCCGGTGAGATGCTGGTCTAGCTGGACACCGAGGTAGCGAAGGGTAGGCACTGGCTTAACCTCTACCCCTTGCACTTTGACTGAAGCATTGGTTGAGCTCAAGGGTCTAGGAACGCCTCGGACCTTCCGCCACAGATGTATCAGACCATATTTTGCTGGGGCAAACTTGGAGGCATGCTGGGTTTCCCACTGTTCTGCTATTTTGTGTATTTGCTCAAGGCGTCGACAGTTAGTCGTAGCAGCCCGGCTCCAGACAAGTATGCATATGTCGTCAATGTAGCCAGTGATCAGAGCTCTTCCAGGGTAAGCCTCATGTATTTGGTCGATCAGATCAGCATTGTAGAACAGGTAGAGAATTGGAGAGAGAGGTGAGCCTTGAGGTATGCCTGTGTCCGTGGTAAACTGGCCCGTCGCACCTTCTATTAGTAAAATATCTGTGATGCGGTGGCGGAGGAAGCTTGCTATCCAGTTAACAGCACTGATTGGAACCCTTCGTTTTCGGAGGTTATGAATCAGGCGTTTATGTGCAGCGTTGTCAAATGCACCACTAACATCCAGGGTAAGCAGTGTGGCTACCAATGCGCCAGAACGCCAGGATGCATGGACCTGTTCCAGCAGGAGATGAATAGCATGTTCACATGATCGTCCTTTACGGCCACCAATGTGGGTGTGTGGTAGGAGACTGTACGCTTCGACCATATAGCTTATGCGAGTTGCAATAACTGCTTCTAATGCTTTCCCAACTGTGTTGAGCAGTGCGATGGGCCTGTACGCCTTTGGGTCTGTATAGTCAGGTTTCCCAGGCTTCCGCAATACCACTGTAGTTGACTTTCGGAAGTGCTCTGGGCAGTAGCCCAACTTCAGGCAAGCATTGAACAGGTTAGTGAGATGGCCTAGGAAGACTGGAATGGCTAGAGCGCGATGTAGGGTCAGATTCGGTATACCATCAGGACCAGGAGCCTTGTTTGGCGCAGCCCGTTGGATTGCCTGACAGACCTCCTTCTCTGTGATGGCAGGCATCGGTAGTGGTTCGGGGTATTCATAACCAGGGATGTCGGAGAGATCCGCTTCAGGAGGCGGGGGAAATAGAGTCTCCCGCAGTGCCTGTGCTTTCCTTTCTGGAGTTTCATATGTTTGATTCCCTGCGTGAAGAGTTGGCGTATAGGTTGGTTGAACGCCTCCGCGACGGCGTGCCCAACGGGCCAGTTTCCAAAATCCTTCTATTGATTCAGTTGCGTCCTCCACACGGGCACGGTGATTGTTCCGGCTCAGTTTAGCAGTTTCTCGGCCTAGTGTGTGCTTGGCCTGACGGAATGCCTTGATATCTTCCTCCTGGCCAGAGGCAGCCCAGCGTCGTGTGCGGTTGACATTGTTGCGTAGTCTCTTTAATTCCGGGGGGTATCCTGGGCGGGAGTAGGGAGTGATCCTGGCTGTAGGGACAGTGGTCTCCGCAGTTTGCTGGATGGTTTTAATCAAGTGGTCAACTGTGGCATCTATCTCCTTGGTGGTGGTTAGGGGGCATATAGGCTGGAGGTCTGCGGCCAGTGTCTTTAGGAAGGTGTCCCAGTCAGCTTCTCGCCACTGCATCTTTAGCTTCTCTGGAGACTTCTGCACAGGTATGTCTAATTCTGTGAGAATCGGTATGTGGTCTGCTGCATGCATCCAGTCCCGTCGGTCTTGACAGCGCACCAGGAGATCTGTTACCTCAGCAGTGGCCCATGTCAGGTCAATTGTAGTTTGGTGACTCCCTCTGCCTGTATGTTTCTCATATGTAATAGTGCCTGGCGGTGTAAGCAGTTCTAAGCCATGGACTTCAGCTATCCTGATGAGATCATCTGCTTCCTCATGGCGGTGGTTGTAGTCAGGTCGGGCCCACATTGGGTGATGGAGGTTAAAATCGCCCACTACCATATGTTTTTGGTTGGGATATTCAGCCAGTGCATTGTGCAGAGCTCTCATGACACTGGGTTGGCCTGTCACAGGGCTGGGATTGTATGCGTTATGAATATGTATGGGGCCTATTCTTGTGTGAAGTGTCAAGGTGCTCAAGTCCTTTGTACGGTGCTTTATCGCCCACTTCGTTGGATCCAGTGCCTTACTGACAAAGAAGCAGATCCGTGGCATATTGGCCACATCAGTGTCCTTGCCAGTAGGCTTGATCAGGAGGTGGAAACGGTTTCCAAGCATTTGGGAATATGTGGTCACTTGGTCTGTGTGTCTGTTGATGTAGGGCTCCTGGATAGCCAGGATCTCTAGGTCGCGCACCTCTTTCTCACCAAAGAGGTGTATCATCACTCTCTCACGTGATTTCCAGCAGTTGGCCTGCAGGATTCGAATTCGTTTAAGGTCCATTATTGTTTACAGTTCTTCCTCCATTGGGTCTTCATTGGAGTGAAACTGGCTTCGTTCATCACCAGACTCTTGACCATGGTGCTGATTGTAGCTTTTGTGTCGGTTTCGAGTCTGTCTGAGTACTCTTGGAACAGCACCAGTACCTGGGGCACTGAGGGCTCTTGCTCTAGATTGCTGGCGAGGGCCCTCCCTGAGCTGTAAAGTTTGCGTCTGGGCATTTGTCTCCATTTCTGGTTGGGTATCCGCCATAACACTGTTTAGCTCAGGCTCGTCCTCTGTGCGAGGTCTTTTATTGCTCTTCCTGGGTCGGCCTGGGCCGCGGCGTTGGGTGTGGTGCTCTGTGGCTTCTGCAGGGGTGGGATTTTGGCCTTGTCTCTCCCCCGAAGGGGCTTCAGAGCCAAGGGAGATTGGAGCACTCTCATACCATCCACGTCCATTTGCTCGGTTTTGGCGTGCAATCTCCACCCGCTCCACACGAGCTGGGCAGCTGCGGTCAAAGGCAAAGTGGTCCTCTGAGACCTTCTCACTTCGCTTAGTGTTCTGTTTCTGACAGACTGCACACTGAGCCTTAGTGCGGTCTCTTGCTGTAGGGCAATTCTGAGAGGAATGGTTTTGTGCACAGTATGCACATGAGGTAGGTCGCTTGCAGTTTTGGGCTATGTGGCCATATGCTTGGCAGTTGAAGCACTGCTGAATCCGATGAGTCTGGTCGTAGTATTCACATGGGTGGTCACGGCCATCAAGTGCCAGACCAAGCAGTATGGCAATGTTGGCAGCTCGATCATTATCAAACTCAACAATCAGCTTGGATGTTTCTGGCTTGTGTTCTGCAGTGTGACGGGGGCCAAGAAGCCATCCAGTATATGTGATCATTGTGGGGGCAGAGGCCAGACGCCCTAGGTTATCAGCCTTAATGCGAGCTGGTGCGGCTGCTAGGTCAAGATGGCAGCTGACGCCATTCATGACAACACGATAAGTCCTTCTTTTGATGGTTGCATCGTCTCCAAAGGCACGGCACCAGTCTTTTGCTGCTCTGGCCAGTTGTTCCACATCCTCAAGGCTCTCTGCACGTAGGGACAATGTCCCCGCTGGGGAGGATGCGGCCTGTAGAGACTGACCGGTGGGCAATGATAGTGTTATTTGATTCCCTAATAGCACGGTTTGCTCGCTCCACAAGTCTGGCCTCCTTCTGGTGGCGTAGTGGGTCCACAATTTGGTGATTAGTGCCCCGGATATGGATCTCCAGGTCTGCTTTCAGTGGGAATGGTGTTGCTGGACTGCTTGGCGAGGTGCTTAGTGTTCCATTTGTATTGACAGATCCATTGGTATTGCCCTGCATCCAGCCCGAGACCAACGAGGGCTTTGTTGATGTCAGGTGACTCGCTAGAGCCGCATCCCGATAAGATTTTGCATGGCCAGAGGGGCTAGACATAGGGGGGCTGCTGGTTGCTTTGGGGGGTTGCACTGAGTGCTGTAGAGTTTTTATCTCCTCTGTCTGCTTGTTTAACATATTTTGGATCTGTTGGAGCGCCTCTTTCCGGCCATCATGGTCGTCACTTCCATGGTTGCTGGCGCGGTCGCGCACCTTAGCTGCCAGGTCTTCAACTGAACTCATAAATCGGATGAATAGGTCCCTGGGAGGTAGTCCCTGGGTCCGGTCAGCGATTTGCCTCAGCTCTGCGGTTTCTGTAAGGATGGCAGCTGCATGGGCGCTTTCGTCGTGGTCTTTATGATTGTACGAGTGGTTAGGCCACGGAGATGCGGCTCCGACCACCCCTTTCTTCTTTGCACCCCCCATTGTCAGCGACAGCTGGGGAGAACAACGTCGAAAGTAGTATCAATCGATTCCGCGTGAAGTTAAATATAAGATTCGAGTTTTCCGCAATGCGGGAACTCGCTCAGAAGGTAGGGGGGGGTTCGCCACTGAGGAGTTGTTTTTAGCATCAAAATAATGATATAAGCTTAAATCATATAACTATCTCTTGCCTTTAATTCCTATACTTGAAAAATAAGAGCGAAATCGTTTGTTTCTAGAATTCTGCAGACTTGGAACCTCTTCCCTCCCAAGTACGCAGAAATAGTCACGAGTCTAGGCATGTTTGTAATATTTATCATCCGCAAATACTCCGTGGATACCTCGAGTCCACGGATCATGGTCTATCATAGCTCTAGGGCTCGGTATGGACAATAAACTTGATTAAATAATAATAATACTCCGTGGATATCATGCAGATCCTATGTCAAGATCCTCATCCGCGAGCTGAGGATTTGCGGATCTCATATGACATCCGCATCCGCAAATGTGGATGACACAACATCCAAGGATCTTGTGGACGTGTGACAGCTCACATATGATAGCTCATATGGCGGTTCAACACTATGGTACTGGATGATACATCACAAACACCATCCAGTCATGTCGCCAACAATCCTCTTAAAACATCTTCATGGCCTAGATAGATTTCCTCTTCTTCTTTCTGCTCCAGATTCGATATTCTCGTCGATGGCTACAATAGTTTAGATAGGAATTCAGTTCATTATTATCTACTATTCCGAGCCCGTGACAGGATGCTGCCGCAGCCTACTTCCACATGTGATTGCATAATGGGTAGGTAGTTTTTCTTGTCTTACTAGATGGCTTCGCTTCTTTCTCCTCTTCTTCCTCTTTTTCTTCCTCTCTATATTTGATATTCTCATCAACGGCTACACTAATTTGGATAGAAACATCACTTTGTTTTTATATTAACCCACCGGCGCGGGCATATTGGCGGCCTCAGGCAGGCCACAGGACTACCCAAAAGGGAATAAGCTGCCCACGTTTGGCACCAACCCTACAAAGAATCGGTGCCAAACTTCATCCACTAATTGGACCCCCTAACTTGGGGTTAATCATATCGAATTTTATACCATTCTATAGCGCATATTGTTGGCTTTCACAGACAGTATCAACCAAACTCATGACTCCCCATTTGGGCGCGTAATTTCTACTACAGCTTGAAGCTGATATAGTACGTATGTGGGTGCGGTGCACCCACATATCCGCCTGCATCCAGCAAGTATCTCATGCTCGGAAAAACAGTGTCATGTTAGGGTAAGGCATTCGGCGAGAACTTTCCCTACAACCATACCAAGCCCGGTCTCCTGTCCAAGGCCAACACTGGTCGCAACACGTAGGTTTTCCTTCAAAGCAAGCAACGGCTCTCAGTTCTTCATCGCCACTGTCGATGCCCTCTGGTTGGACGGCAACCACGTTGTCTTCGGTGAGGTTGCCAGCAAAGACTCCTTCATGGTCGTCAAGGAAATCAAGCGCCTTGGTTCCGACTCTGGCGATGTCCGCGCGCTTATCATGATCATCGAGGCCGGTGAGGGATAAATCAATTGATTTGATCTTACGCGCTAATCGCTAGCAGGGTTCTTGATTATGATGATGGTCGGTTTTCTTGGAGGAATAATGCCAGCTACGTATATATCCTCCATAGCCTCATTATAGTCTATGGAGTATAACGTAGCCATTGTAGATACCTCCATTTCTTAGGAATGTTTACAGTAGATGTAGGGAACATCGGGTCGAAGGTGAGTATGAATCGAAGCTATGGCCGCGGACATGATATTTAATGGCGCGATGTCCAAGGTAAGACTTGCTTAACAGTCGTCCCCGTCATCTTTACGCTCGCTTTCAGAATTGGAGATGTAGCGGCGGCAGAGCCGTGGTAAATATATCCGGTGCCCGCTTCTCCAAATTTTCACCCGTTTCTCCTGGTGCAAATGCCATATCGTACTGTGTGCAATGGTGGACAGGAAAATCCAGACTCATCATGGCCAGCTTCTTACCAGGACAACTGTATGGACCTGCATGTCACGGGGTTCAGCATAGTGGACTTTTCGAAATAGGCGTGGACTGAATAATACCGAGCAGAAAAGAGAAGAACGGCGCTCCGTCCGTCGATATTTCCATCCTCTTTTCAGTCCATCGCTCCGGAATGAATTGTTTGGCGTTTTTGATATCGTCAATGGATGTAATTGTTTGACTCTCCCATATCTCCAGTCCTCCGGGCCGTCCGGCATCGCTTCGTCCAAGTAAGTCCAAGTAACGTTTGAGCTTGAACAAAACAGCAGGATGTTTGGCGAGATAGAAGAGGATCGTAGTCAAGATGGTCGCGGTGGTTTCGCTACCAGCAACAACGAGAACGTGCGAATCCTGGCGAAGCGCCCCTTCCGAAGGAGGGCCAGAGATATCCTTTTCTATGTATGCTTTGCGCAACCATGATACGATATCCCATGATACGATATCCTCTGGATATTCACTGGTATCTCAGATTTGGATACATCAGCCATTCCATTCTTGATTGTTCTGAGTGGCCCGCGTACCTTTTTCTTCCGTTCGATTTCGTCCGCACGCCATTAGAAAAAACTGGTATAGCCCGACGTGGCTCCTGGTAGCTGACCAAGAAGTTTAAGAGCCATGGGATGTGGCCCATGACTCCGGCAGCAGTCATATTGTCATGGACACCTCCAATGGCAGGGTGCTCTACTCCAGTGGTCAGATTCTCAAAGTCCTCACCGAACCCGACACCCATAATGTCGAAGCTCAGAAACATGGACCACGCGGTCGCATCGAAGTTCCGGTCCAGGTCGGCGCCCATCTGAGCCGACAGCAAATCGACTTTGGCTTTGATCCGCGGCTTGTAGGTCCCCAGCGCTGGATTTCAAGGCGATTTTTTCGTTCAGTCACTAGCATTCCCACTCTGGAAGAGCACTTACCCAGCGATAATCCTCGATCCCATACCTCCGTCGCTTACGATGGTCATCAACATCTCGGGTGTGATTAATGGAACATGACTTAGGATCCGTCGATACCTGGGCATATCATGCCGATTTGCGACACTTGGATTGGGGACCGAAGATCAACGACACAGCAGATTTCCGCACTATAGAAATCTCTCGAGGACCTATATCACACAATATATGAGACATGTTCAACGAGACAGAGCATTTTATCATCTTACCGGTTCGGACAAAGTCACCATTCTGGTCGTGCAACTTTCCAATCTCGACATTGTACTGCAGGTCTCTCGCCGCAAGGTAAGCGTTGTAGAACTGCGTGAGCTTCGACCCCAGGGGACCGGGAAAACGTCTCAGGCGATGAAAGAACAATCGATACACACTGATACTGAGCAATAGGCCCACATTGAACGAAGATGGCAGGTACCCGACGGGCATTATAGCGTGCCATAATGAAAACTGAGCTATTGCCCAACAAGCGTAGACCGCTGCGAGCAAAGTTGACACACGGAGCCCCAACAGCGTATACATGTAATCTCCAGCAGGGAAATTGGTATGAAAGATGCTCCGATGCAAGAGAATCCCAAGACCTGCAGCTGCAGCCCCCTGACTACCTAGACCCGACTCCAGAGTTATCCGGAACAGCATGGCGCTCATCGTATTCGAATTGTCGCCAAAGTATGATACATCGAATTGGGAAGTATGCAGAAAGTCAAAAGCGAGCACGGATCCCGACCAGAAGCCAGGAGAAACCCGTATCATTTAAGCAAACATATCCCCGCTTCACTCGTATCAGCCGTAGGATTGGCAATCTGCGCCATTGCCAATGAGAAAACCGGCAGTCGGGCTCACGTCAAACATGCCGTCGAGTCAAGGAAGACATTCCTTGCGTGATCTGTCAATATCCGAAGCTGCATCTCATTCGAACGGCGCTGTTCGTCTCATCTGTCATCTGCGCCCGGGGGTGGGGATGCATGGTCGATGGCCAGTTAGGAATAGTTCAGCTCCACTCTTTCTCGGGAACATGCGTTCGTTCCACATCGGACCGGAGATCCGATGCGTCTTGGCTTAGTGCACGGCCCATTATCCCTGGTCTCTCCATTTTAGGACATCGACAGGTATTCCGGATCATGTATCAGTTCAACAGCCTATATGACCTGTCTCAATAATATTTGCCCTGTCTCTCCTTGTCTCCAATAATTTTCCCAGGGGTTTCCCTGGGTCAGTCCCGCGGATCCGTGTCCATGGATTCGAAATGAAGTATTTTAAATTATCGCCATGGAACTTTTTCCACGCGAGAATGCTGCAGACAGGAAACCGTTGTTGGATTTGTCCCATGCTTCCTTCTTCCTCTCGGTGACAAATTCTTGGTGACAAATTATGGCCATCGAGAACCTCCAGCCGTTGGCATACGCCGTCGCCACAATTGCTTTTGCCTTGGGCACCTGCTCGATCTTCCTCCGGTTGTACTGTCGATGGCGACTCCGAACGTTCGGCTGGGACGATGGCATGGCCGTCTTGCTATTTGTAAGTATCTCACATGCATTCGAATCCTGCGAGCGGAGCTTATATTAATGTCTCTCTTTGCGTCAGTTCGTCAATGGCGTGCAGCATGCTATTGTGTACATTTTCCTGTACAATGGATCTGGAAGGTGAGTAGCACTCTATCTTTCTTTTTTCCCTCTGCGATTGTGGGTTATTGACTGGGGATAGACACCTCGATGAATTACCAGACGGACAACTGCAAAAAGTGACCAAGGTACGAAACTCGGGCCCAGCATGTACGGCAGCAGTCTGACAACGAGCATAGTGGTTGTTCGTGGAGGAGATCTACTGGATGTTTCTGCATTGGACTATCAAGCAAGCATTTCTCCTGTTCTATCTCCGACTGTCGCCTCAGAGAGGCTTTCAGATCGCTGTCTATATCACGATGGGCATCAACGCCTCCTTCACCATCATCAACTGGATGCTGGGGTTCTTGCAATGCAGACCGTTGGACGCCATGATCCATCCGGAAGCGTATCCCAACGCTCAGTGTCTCAGCCAGTATGCCGTCATGATGGTTCCAACTGCACTGGTATGTTTTCTCCCGAACAGGTACGTCTTTTTCAACATTTTGCTGATCATGATCGCTATTTCAGAATGCTGTTTCGGATATTATCATCCTTATTCTTCCAATTCCGACAGTACTGAAGCTCCGAATGAGTTCGAAACGAAAGGCCGCTGTCCTTGGAGTTATTGGTTTCGGCTCCCTGTCCGTCATCACGGCAATGTGCCGCTTCGCCCTTCAGGTTCAGATGGTTGAGAATCCCGACACAACGTACGTCTTGGGCCGTATGGTTATAGCCGCTTCTATCGAGATTGAAGTCGCCGTCATCGCAGTCAACCTTCCGGCATTGAAGACTCTCTTCACCAAATTTGTCGGTGGCTCGACTGTCGACAACTCCGTGAGTGGTGGCCACAAAATGTCCGACTACAAGATCAATTCCAATAAGTACTCCAAGGGCGGTACTACCCTATGTGCTTCGCAGAAGGAATCAAAGGCGCGCAAGGATCTTGGTGCTACCTTGACCGGATCTGAAGAAGACCTTCTTCGGATGGGAGGTGGAGGAGACATCACTGTAACAACCAACATCGACGTTTGCGCGACGCAAATGGGAGATGAAGTGAACGAGTATCCAGACATCGGTTTTCCAAACTCGCAGAGCTCGAGGAGTGATATCCAGCCGGGGCCTTGAAGGCTCATTTGATGTAAAGTATTGAAGGTGTTTCGATTATTTTTGTACAAAAGCCCGTGTAACATTCTATGGACCCTCGGGTCCATTCGTTGTAAATAAATCTTTAATAGGCAAATTAACATTCAAATACATACTTCGTTGCGCACGGATGGAACTTAGTCTGCGCGTCCACGATGTGCCGAGTGAATAAAGCTGTTTTATATAGGAGTTTGCACTGAGCATATACATAAACATGTCCTGTGTAGCAGCCGAAAGATCGGATTAAAGTCGCGGCTGCGTTGACGTATCCTCATGCATCGCTGCGCCGAGTAGCTGCTCCCAGCGATGATCAACCTACCGGGCAATTAGCATCATCCACAAGGACAAAGAGATACGCAAACCTTACATCTTTGGTATGATCATATCCAAGTAGTTTCGGTGCCAGTCCCGGATCCCGCCAAGCAAGGGCCTCGCCTTCCGGCGTCGGAACCATCTGCATCTTTCGGTCACGTTCCTCCTGTTCGGGTCCATCGTGCAGATGATACAGATGTTGCTGTATATTCCCCCTCGCCACCACCATCTGCGTGCGTTGTTTGCGACATTCTTCGAAAACTGATAAGGCGTGGCGTTGTTGTTCGAGGAAATCGGGGGATTTTTTGGACACACCGTGGTAGTTAGGGAGCCGAGAAAGACATTCTCCCAGTACCGCACCGTCTTCGAACGCCATTCCGGCTCTGGGATACGTCAGAAAGAGATCTAGAAGCAAGGTGGGTCAGTTTTACCCCGAGGCCAGATAAGGCAGTGTCGCATGAACAGCATCGCCCAACATCACCCACGTTCCTGAAGGATGTGTCCAATTGTATTCACCGTATCGAATGCAGAGTCTCCATTTGTGAACAGATTCGCAGAGTCGAAGGAGTTTTTGGATACTATTATCACTCATTAGCACTTTATGCCAGAGGAAAGTCTGTACATGGCGCACCGTGAATCCCATCCTTCAAATAAAGAGCACATTTCTTTCACATTGCCTTCGACCGTGGAAGCTAATGAATCTTCTGGAATATCGTCCGGGACTAAGAGGACCATATTAAACAGTTCTCCATCACGGAGAACATAGTTTACTATTATCGTAAGCAAACATTAGTAGCTAATATTAGGAACAATAACCTACCTGCATGAGCATCAGGTCCCAACCAGTAGTTCACTTGCGGATCTGTCACGAACACTGCCAGCTCCGGATCTTGCAGCATCTTTTTCGTTGACAAAAGCAGACGATACGCCAAGTCACCTGTCTTAGTTGGGGGATCCGGACGTCCTAAGAGGGCCTCGGTTAGTTTTCCAAACACCCCGTCAGCACCAATCACCAAGTCGCCAGTCCATTTTCGTCCATCTGCACAGATCGCAGTTGCCGTCGAGCTGTCCATATGAACATCAACGTCCACAATGCGGGCACCGCACGTTATTTGCCCTCCCAGTTCCTTCACTCTCGCAACAAGGCACTGCTGGAGGTCCGCCCGATGAAAATCGCGGTACCATGTCCCGGGATACTGTCTCTCGGATTCGTGGAAGTCCAGTGATGATATCAGGTTTCCTTTCCAACCGAGAAAGTTGCACATTCGCGGATATGTCATGTGCGGTGTTAGAGACTCTTGTAGGCCCCAGTGTTGCAAGATCCGCGAACTGTTCGGCAGTACTTGTATGCCGGCACCGACTTCGCGGATCTCATGTGCGGCTTCGAGGATGTGGACATCATGACCGGATAGCAAGCAACTGATTGCGGTTCCTAGGCCAGCGAGCCCAGCTCCGACAACGATGATCTATCACTGTGTCAGCATGGCCGAAACCCATACCAGAAGGAGACGAACCTGCAATCGACATTCCTCTTCTCCTCGGAACTGCTTTTGTTTGATCGGAATCGGTAACGACATGATTCTAAGAGCTCTTTCACAATAGATGTTCTTGTTGTATAACATCCTGAACAGCATAGCTTCATTCGAGGGGTGTAAATCGTATTAATCCATGACGTCGCGCTGTGAAAACCCCACGGAATGCAACAGGGATACCGGATATGCATGACGGCACAGGACGATAAGATCAGGAGTGTCCATCCAAGGGTGGGGTGCTCCTTGATAACGTTGGTTTTTATCGTACCTGAGGCCGATGATTATGAAGCTAGGGACAATCCTAATGCCCTCGATTGGTATTACTGTGTCTCACTCCGCTGGAACGAATCTAGGACATGCGGTTCGCAATGTCAAGAGTAAGACAACCCCAGAAAACAAACAAACTACGCTCATTAGATCCCTAGTTTTCGTTGAAAGGTCGAACTGCTTTGGTCACCGGAGGTGCCCGAGGGTGTGGTCTTGCATTTGCCCAGAGCTGCGCTGAAGCCGGAGCCGACGTCGCCATCTTTGACGTTATCGAACCAGACGAAACGTTCCAGTCTTTGAGTGAGAGATACGGTGTCCGGACAGCATACTACGAGTGTGTAATTCTTGCCCTCGGTCTTTGGTGTCTATTGCTGATGGTTTATAGAGTCGACGTATCTTCTGGGCAATCTCTCCAAAAAGGCTTCGATCGGTTCAAGTCTGACTTCTCCAATGCGCTCGATATATGTATACCATGTGCTGGAATCAATCGTCATCTTTCCTTCCTCGAATTCTCGTACCGAGACCACTACGATCTACTATCCGTCAATGTGTTGGGGTCATACTTTACGGCACAACTAGCAGCTCGACAGATGATCGCAAACGGTACACGACATGGGAGCATTATTCTGGTGGCCAGTATCGCCGGCCAGCGAGCCATTCGAAGCCAGCTCTGTAGTGCGTACTGTGGATCCAAAGGTGCCGTGAAAGCCATATGTCCGGCCATTGCGCAGGAATTGGCTCCTCATGTGAGTATCATCCTGCTGCTATATTGCATTATCGACTGATGAACAGGGAATTCGTGTCAATTCGATTTCACCGGGCTACGTGCGAACGGAAATGACCGCCGGCGTAAGTACCTCCGAGATGCAAAGGGCAACTCTGACAACTTCCAGTTTCCTCAATTGCTTGAAAGTTGGAAGGGCGAGATAATGCTGGGCCGAGTTGCCGAACCAGACGATCTACGGGGCGCGTGTCTGTTTCTGGCGAGCGATGCCAGTGTGTACATGACAGGGCAGGACATCATTGTCGATGGAGGAGTGACCCGGTGGTAGTAATTGAGGAGTAGTCAAAAGGTAGAAAGCAGAATCTTCAAGGTCGATAGGCATTCGGTGCAAAAGTGGGGGTCGGCATTCGCACCGATGTCAGTAATCAATAGCAGAGTTACTCAAATAGAACGCATCTCTTCTGCCACTATTCTCGAACACAAAAACTATTCACAGTTATGACTCCAAGTGCAGATGATGAAGGCTTTCTTCACAATGGCTCTGGCAACGCGGCTAGAGTTGTTATTGTGGGCGCTGGTCCATCCGGGCTGATGTTGGCGTGAGTCGTTCTACTTGTGCTACAAGTAAAATGTACTGACTGAGAAAGGTGTAATCTCGCGAGATTCGGCATCAAAACAACCGTCCTCGATGAACAGAATGATAGGACATCGACGGGTAGAGCCGATGGAATTCAGCCCAAGACTATCGAAACTCTCAAACAGTTGCGACTTGCCGATTCCCTATTGCGTAAGGGTGCGCGTGTATACGACATTTGCTTTTGGGTAAGCAAGCAGAACAGAGCTTGTGAAATGAGTCTTAACTCGGAATTTGAATAGGAGTCCACTGATGATGCCCCCCTCCATCGAACCGGCCGCAAAGTACATTATCCGGATCACCTTGTCGGAGCCGCGGATCCCTATATCCTGCTGGCTCATCAGGGAATGCTCGAGGATGTTTTTATCCAGGACATGGCCGCTCGCGGGCTGGCTGTTACCCGAAACAGTCGATACTTGTCCTGTAGTCGTGTCCCATCCAGTAATCGGTTGTGCGTGAGCTATCAAGATCTTGCTTCCGGCAATATCAAAGATATCCAAGCCGACTACCTCGTTGGCTGCGACGGCGCTAAGTCACAAGTGCGACAGTCAATTCCAGATGCGCGGCTCGAAGGAGCGAGGACGAACGAGTCTTGGGGAGTCTTGGATGGTATGATTGGGTGGAATCGTATAAAGGCAGAGACCACGCTAAGTACTTGTAGGTGTGATCGAAACAGACTTCCCTGATCTCTGGAGCAAAGCCGCCGTGCGTTCTCATACAGTCGGTTCGATTCTGTGGATTCCTCGCGAGCGCAACATGACCCGGCTGTACGTCCAGCTCAGTTCGATTGAGAGTGACGCCGTTGACAAGACAATGGTGACAGCAGAATATGTGATGGAGCGCGCAAGGGCTGCCATGCATCCATATCGGCTGGCATGGTCCAGTATCGGTATGTTGCCATCAGAATTTTCGAAGCACGACTAACTGGGGTACCAGAATGGTTCGGCAATTATGTAGTTGGACAGCGAGTCTGTAATCATTTTGCAGATCCCCAATTACAGACATTTATCGCTGGTGATGTATGTTTACCATGCTGTTTTCGGTGTCTTCATCGTGCTCACTTTGACAGGCAGGACATTGTCACTCGGCTCTGGCAGCCCAAGGCGCCAACACCAGCATGCACGATACGTTCAATCTGGCCTGGAAGTTAAATCTCGTAATTCGTGGCCTAGCAAAACCATCCTTGTTATCGACGTACGAAGAAGAACGGCAGAAAATTGCAAATGACCTTATCGCTTTTGATGTCGGGCACTGCAAGGCATTTTCCCAGGGCGACGAGGCGTTAGCCCGGAACTTCAACGAGAATATCCGTTTCATTTCCGGTATAGGGGCCGAATACGCAGCAGGCGTCCTTACCAAAGTGGACGTCGACAAAAGCAACGCGCATCAAGGTCTCCGGCCGGGCGCCTTGCTGCTGCCATCTCGAGTGACGCGATACATGGACGCGAACCCGGTTGATATCCAATTAGACATTCCTTTCTTTGGTCAATTCAGGATATACCTGGTCGTCCCTGATGTAATTACGGCCAAGCCGTTTCTGTCAGCACTTTGCACTGGCTTGGACACCTTTCTGCAGCGTCTATCGTCAGTCGCCGACAGGTCTTATTTGGAAATGCCCCGGGGCGTCGCGCATTCTGATAACTTTCTATCGCCCCAGAGATATACAGCCTTTTCGCAGCTTGCTACACTGGCCCTTGTCACTGCGACGCCGAAGTCTGCCTTTGAGGTTCATGACCTGCCGATTCCACTCCAGCATAGCCGTTGGACGGTATACCTCGATGATGTTGGCTCTCCCGGTTGTATTAACAAATGGGCCAGTTCGCTCACAAATGGTGAAGCGGCCGTCGTGAATGTGAGGCCGGACGGATATATTGGATCAGTTGGATGGTGGACTCGTGTTGATGACGCAGCGGTTGGCGAAAGAGCAGCCAGATGGGTTGAAGATTATTACTGTGATATACTCATGTAGATTGAGTGATATGATGCACTGGAATTGTTCCATCTTGTTTGTTTTGGTCATCCGCTCCTTAAGCCAACGTGAACCGTGGTCTTGTTGTTCCATGTAGTGGCCGTCAGAACATATGCCAGGAGTGCACAATGGCACACTTGTATATTCAAGATTAAAGTAGCCAAAGATATTTAAATCATGTCTGCGACAATATTATACTTGCAATCTTCATGCCACTGTGACAAAGAATGGTTTCTCTCCCTCCTTGGCCTCAACCGTACCCATCTTCAAAAGCTCATCTCCAACTGCCAACCGGAGTTTTTCAACCGTAGCCGGACTGTCTAAAACTAAAGGCTCCTTGACTCCATTATCCTGACGAGCACTTTGCAATGCCTCCCTTAAAGCAAACAAAACCGTCGAACCCAGAAACAAAGGCGGCTCACCACACCCTTTACTGCTTTGTATCGATCGCAGATGTTTCCAAGATACGCCTTGGAGGAAGCTAACGTTGAATTCCTGCGGGATATCGCTAAATCCAGGGATTTTGTAGTTCCCGGGCCCGCGTGTCGCCAATTGTCCAGTCCGCGTCCAAAGACTTTCTTCCATTGTGAAAAGGCCCTGACCTTGAACGAAAGCACCTTCGACTTGGCCGTAATCGATTGCGGGATTGATAGAACGTCCGACATCCATCTTAATATCGGTCCGTAGCACAGTATGGTCTCCAGTGAGGAGGTCAAGCTCGACTTCAGTGCAAGCAACGCCCTAGTAAATTAGTCTGACAGTCTCAAGCAAAAGAACAACGAAATTACTTACCTGCGTAAAGTAATAGTACATTGGATTTACTTTCTTCGGATCGTACACTCCCCATTCGTAGCCGATCTTCGGCATCTTCCAGAAACCGCTTGCCATGAGATTCACACGATCCACATAAGCCGCATGTGCAATTGTCGCCATAGAGGCAGCTGGTCCAAATTGTTCGCGATACGGCTGAAGACGCTCATTGAGTTGATCGCAAGCGTGTTTGACCGCCATTCCATTAAGGTCACTACCGGAGGAGGCCGCTGTTGGCGAAGCATTGGCTGTCTGATAAGAAGAGGTGTCTTGTGTATAGATGGAGTCAACGGAAACACCCAGCTCCTGGGCCGCAACCTGGACCATTTTGGTGTACAATCCCTGGCCCATTTCGGTTCCACCGTGATTGAGCAGGATCGACCCATCCGCGTAGATCTTGACAGATGCACCAGCTTGGTTGAGATGGAGGGCCGTGGCAAATGACAACCCGAATTTTGTCGGCACAAGACATATTCCGCGCTTCTTCCAGCGATGCTCTGCATTGAACGTTGCAACTCGTTGCTTCCGCTCATCATAACGCGCCTCCTGTCGCACCTGTTCCAGAAGCAGCGGAACGTGCCAGTCTTCGTCGATGGTCTGCAGAAACGGGGTCCGGTCGCCTTGTCGATATAGGTTTCTCAGCCGCAACTCATCCACAGATATTCCCAGTCCCTCCGCTACAGCAGACATGTAGCTTTCGGTGATGAACATGCCCTGGGGTCCTCCGAAGCCGCGAAAAGCCGTATTGCTGTGTGTGTTTGTGCGACACACCCAACCTCGGATGTGGACATTAGGAATCTCATAGCAGTTGTCAAGGTGAGTACAGCACCGGTCCATAACAGCACTGCTCATGTCCAACGAATACCCAGCATTGTTGTAGCAGTCGGCATCAAGAGCAACCAACCGACCATCATTCATGACTCCAACTTTCCATCGACACTGAACGGGGTGACGTTGGCCGGTTGTCATCATGTCCTCGTCGCGATTAAGCATTGCTCGCATCGGTCGTCGCTCCTTTTTCGCTGCAATGGCTAATATACATGCCACCTGAACACTGCGAGACTCTTTACCGCCGAAACCTCCTCCCATACGCTTGACCCGGGCATTGATGCGATTACTAGGCACGCCCGTGACTTGGCTGACGAACTCCTGTGTCTCCATTCTGCAAAAGGGGTCAGTTTGACAGATTTGACAAGAAGCATAGTCGTTCTGGAACTCACGTATTCTGAGTCGACGACCAGACTTCCATTGTCCCGTCCTCGACATGCGGAATGACCATTGCTGCATTTGTTTCGAGATAAAAATGTTCTTGACCCCCTACACGCGTTACACCGGTAAAGACCCTATCGCAGCGAGCAAATATGTCGGCCATTTTGTCCGGGGGTGCTCCTTTTCTCAACTCCTTACCATGATGATAAAAGCTCTCTGCTGCAATAGCTTGATCGATAGTTAATATCGCTGGTAGATCTTCGTATTCAACACAGACTGCCCTGGCTGCTGCTTGTGCTTCCAATTCACTCACTGCGTATACCATTCCGATAGGCTGGCCGTGAGAATGCACTTCATCCGTGGCGAAAAAGGGCTCATCACGGTTCACCGACCCCCACAGATTTTGGTCAATTGAAATGCTGTGCCGGTCGATGTAACCAACTGCGAGCCCAGGACCAATGGCAGGTGTCCAGTCGATTGAGACAATTTTGGCATGCGCTCGTTTGGACAAAACCAGAGCTCCAAAGAGTTCTTGTGCTTGGGGCGGCATGTCGTCAACGTACTCAGCTTCACCAGTAGCGTGCTTCAATCCCGACAGATGGGGTATCTGCTTCCCGACAACTCGCTGCTCATGAGGGTTATGATCAGCACGAGAGCCCTTGGATATTTCACGATGAATTTCGTCAATGCAGTCTGACTCCACAGCTAAAGCACCTATGTTAAGGTCCCTCGCAGCCTCGTTCCAGAAACGGAAGAACAGCGACAAGGCGAGCGTGCGGCGGTAAGTGGCCATCCCCCCAGGAACACCGTACGGAAGGCTGAAGTCGGCCATCAGCGCCCGCAGTGCATCGTACAAAGTCTCCTTGTCATTCCACTTTCTCCCGGAAAGACTGGTTCCAGCCTGGTGAGCCAAGACTGTTGTAGATGCCATGCCTCCATAAGCGAGAGAAGCGTGAGTCACTATTCCATCTCCGTCGAACGTCACGCAAAATGCTGCCGTCACAATGGCAATATCATCGTCTTTTCGCTTCGCCTGCTTGTATGACTTGGTGATTTGCGATACGTTTGGCGGGGGAAGAGGGATGCGAATCTCAGTGATGACTGCTCCCTCGGGAAGAGCAGTTCTGCGATAACCCAAAAACATGGAATCTAGAGGGATAGATTGCTCCCCTTTGGGACTTATTGTCACGACGGTAGCGTTCACGGCCAGCAAAAGTGGATTCATATCAGAGATCGGAGACGCAGTAGCAATGTTTCCAGCTAGAGATGCTGCATTGCGAATCTGTCGTCCAGCGAAATATCGCAATACTTTGGCGATGGCAGCAAGGGTCGTTCCACGCTTTCCCAGTTGAGCAACTAGCTGGCGACATGTCTCTTCGACGTCACTGAGAGACGCGTTTCCGCCGACGACGAATTCCGACAATGTCGTTGGATCTTCTGGTACATGAACAGTCGCTAGTTCTTCGATGTCGCCCATAAACACGGATACCGGAAAATGTGAGCCTTTGAAACGAACATCGACTTGCATCTCACTGGCACCGCAGACCAGTTTGGCCGTAGGAAAGACAGCCAATATGTCTACCAGTTGCGACAGAGTCACTGGCCGAAGCCATACCCTTTCCACATCGCCGTAACAGATGGGGAGATTGACGTGTCTATAAAGACTAGGTGGAAATATAACCTCGGACACTGGTGAATACGGTATGAAATCGAATTGAGGTATTGTCAACTTGGGACTAAATTCAATGTTGGGGAAACTCGTTCGAGAGCTGCCCTCACTCGCGAGTGACGACGGGGGTGAACAGGTCGTACTCGGTCCGTCACGACAGCATCCTCCGGGGCGGCCACATGAGCTCGTTGTACTTGGTGATTGTGAGTGGGGGCTGTATTCTTCCACGTCCCCTGTGTGATCCTCGGAACTTTCTGAAAGGATTATTTTCGAATCTGCCAGTCGGCCCTTGAGATCCTCCTGGACGAACGTCTTTGCAATCTGTAGAATGGGTTTGTATCCGGTACAGCGGCACAAATTGCCGTCCAGGTGTCCTTTCATTTCGATCTCCTCTTCTGAAAGGTCAAATAAATTGGTAGCTGGATCGTAAGCATTTCGGATGACGGCATATAAGGACATGACAACCCCAGGAGTGCAAAAGCCGCATCTGATGTTGTCAGTATTAAGCCCGTATAAAAGGATCGGCATACTTACTGAGAGCCATGAAGCTTCCCCATTCGCTCCTGCAATGGATGCGGATTCTCAACCGTCCCCAATCCTTCGATTGTGATGACCTGCTTCCCGATGACTATTACATGCGTTAGCATTGGTTTGTAAACGTCAGACGCAGCGATACTAACCACCAACCAAAGGATAAAGGCATGCGTTGATTGCTAGATGCCGGACTTTGCGAGAATTACAGCGCGTGTCTCTGGTTTGTAGTACCACGGTACAGGCACCACAACCCCCTTCGCCACATCCTAACTTTGTTCCTTTTAAACAGTCCTGGGATCGAATGAAGTCTAGCAGCGTCCATCGAGGATTTGGGTTGGTTAAGGCGATCTTCGTCCCGTTGAGGTAGAAAGAGAGAGTCGACGATGTGTAAGTCAAATTGACGAGCTCCTGCAAAGCTTGGTCGGGAGGCGTGAACGTCTGGCGAGGAATAACAACCATATTGGGGGCTGCACACACTGTTCTCTGTCAACTTTGAGAAAGGTTCTTCGACGGCTGCAAAGCAATGCTGTCCGCAGGAGCCCTTTTCTTCCATACATCCCCGCACATGGCCAGTCCGGCCATATAATCCCTGAACCATTTATCATCATGCGATATTATCATTGTCGCGATTGGCGGAAATAGGCGTCTCACATCCTTCGAAGGTGGGTGTCCAAGAGTGGGGGAGTCAATACAATCAACCGACTTGTGACGCCAATTGGTACTCGGTCGTTGATGTATCCTTACAATTCCTTCGTCTTGATCAAAGAGAAAAGGATTTGCCCGGCATTCGCTCCATGATCGCTCTGGTCTTGACGTGCCATCCCCCTTCTGTAGGTACAACATGCACCCCAACGGTGTCTTGCAGCACGATATTGGAAGCCATCCTTGTCATGCTCCTGGCCATACTTGGAGCATATAGTTGTTTTCTGGGGAATGTGATACCCCGTAAATCTGCGGATGGTTTATCCGGTTGTTCACAATCCGACGGAGCCGCGCAACCACTGCTGTATCTTGGGGTTAGCACTTCTATATGGGGGATCAAGAGGGACTACTTGCCAGAACGGAATAGATTCGTAAATTTGTAGGTGAGAGCTGCCTGTAGGGAGTGGATCAGAGGGAGTAGAATGAAGGGAAAGAATAGTGCTGATAGACGAAGACATCAGACGCGTGACGCGCCTCAAGCCAACACGCGATATAGAAAAAGAGGGTTAAAAAAAAAAAGAAAGAAGAAGGTAGAGGAAGCTAGGGAAAGTTGGATATTCATTGTTTAATTCGAATATTCATTCAATTGAAGCTACTAGGAAGCAATTGGTGTAGAGTCCATGCAGAGTATCTCGTCTCGATATATATCACGCACCCAGTTCTCTCCCGCAACTTCCCCTCCTACACATAATCACAAACCGACCAGACGGAGCAACACCTTCATCGCGTCGTGAACTACAGTCCAGCGTACGGTTGCCAGCTTCTGCGCCATCACCTTCATCAGCCCTTTCGTGGAATACCTACCGCCGACTGACGCCAACTCGTCCAGACTTGAACACGTCGTCATGGCCACTATCAGCGACGACATCTCCGTTTTGGCATCTTCATCGCTTTGTGGGCATGGGTTCGGTACATTATGACCTTCCTCTGGCATATGAAACGCCCAGCAAGTCAGCGTCGCGAGATACAGACACCACGGGAAATGAAACGCGTCCGCGTCGTCCCAGTCGTCCAGGCTCATCACGGCGTCCTGCAGGATTAAAGACGCGTGCTTTGCGGCTTTCAGTGCCACTCCAGACTCTTCCTGGAGCCACTGGGGGATGTTGCGTCGCGATCGCTCGACATCGCTTTGTGTCACTGCACGCCCGAGAATGTGCGGTGTCCCAGCGCAGATTTGTAGGTCGAGGATTTCTCCACTCAATGTGATATGGGCTGACCGATATAGCGCGTGGGCCGCCATCTTGATACCAGTGAACCGGCGGGGGTTTGCGGCCTGACCCAGTTTCATTGCCATGCAGTCCGCGTCGAAGTCGATCTTCCACAAGTCATATGATCGGCCTATCCGGTGTTTCCATGCGCCAGCTAGCTCGGGAGTCTCTGATCGGATCGTCGTTTGGTCTCGTCGTCTTAGGTCTGAGGAGAGAGACATCAGTCCGTGCAGGAGAAAGATACGCGCAAGGGCGTTGAGATGCCGGGGACGGTGCACGGCGTGAGGTGCGATATATCCTTTGAGTGCCGATAAAAATGGGTGATTGGACTCTTTCATTGCGCATTGGAACCACTGCTCCGGCGTTGAAGCTTCCCAGGTGCTGGCATCGCAGGGCAAGGGGAACCGCATCTCGAAAGCCGACATGCACAGGGACTGCGAGAAGAGCACTGCGTGTTGAGTATCCCACATGAAACAGTGCATTGCCAGCCGCTTCCGCTGCTCCAAGTCCATTGCTTCTATCCAGGCGTGCTCTAGGTCTTTTGGTCGACTGCGGATTGTGGGTGCTTGGATGACACAGCAGTTACTGCGACGGATCATCTTGATGAGCACGCAGTGGAACAACTGAGCTCGATCTCTTTGTTTTGGACCCGCCCGCATCTTCCCAAAACAGTCAATCAGGAGCATTGCTTGCAGAACCCACAGATCGGGCTGAGGAGAGAAATCTGGATGGCAGAAAAGTTGGTTTTGCAAAGAGTCATGGATTCCAACCGCGATCTGGTGTGCCTCCCGACTACTGTATGTTGCTCCCAAACAAAGAACAGCAGCTAGAAATACCGGTTCTGCTCGATTAGGATTGAAGGTTTCTGGATGGATTAACGGGTACGCTACGTTGAATCGTGAGAAGAAAAGGTCGCAATATCCCTGGAGAGCTTCCAGTGATAACAAGGGCGAGGCGCCGTTCACATCCTTTGCGTGGGAGATCAAGCCCAGAATACTGCTTCGCGTTTCTTCTGAAAGATGGGGCAAGCGAGGTCGAGATGATGTATCCAACTGCGGCTGCCCAGTCATCCATTCCATCTCCAGATACTCCGAGGCCGTCTGACCGGGTTGCTGGTGTATATTACTGGATGTGCCAGCGTCCGGATACAGACCTTTATCGACGAACGTTGCTGCTTCGAGGAGCATCGACGAAGGGTCCATATTGAAGTCCATATCAGAATTGCAAAGCTCTACAAACTCCCCAGAATTCATCTCCCGGGTTGCATCTCTCTCTTCTCCCGGCAAAGATGGGATTGAGTCTCGGTTGGGAGAGATTGGTTCCAGTGGCCAATCCAGATCGACAAAGGCGTCGTCCAGACAGGAGACATCGAAAAGCCAGTTGTAGTTGTGAGTGACTGCAAAAGGCATATTGAAATCCATTGCTAGAGAAGCAGTCAGCGTTGCCATCACTTTTCAAACAACACTGGTGTACATACCCGTGTCTGCGGTAAACATGTCGCCAAAAGGAGAAGTTCCCCACGATCCATCCGCCGCGTCAAATTGCCCCGCAATTGGTTCGACATATGGCTCGTAGGGACCAGCAGGCATCATAGGGGCCAGTAGCGCATCCTCGTCACTGATCCCGATATTACTGCGTTGGTCGCGACTCTCGAGGTGGGCAGATGATGGAGGAGAAACAGGGGCCCCGTGGGGAAAGTCGTGGGATTCGATGAGCCCAGCATTCTCTTCACTTGCGCTTTCGAAAGACGTATGCGATACGGAGCGAGCATGCCTATTTGATATCGCCTTCCTAGCTTGTCGTTTAGCCGGCTTCGTCACGATCGTTCCGTTCGCGGCGCGTCGAGTTCTTTTCCGGGTTTCCAATATTCCCAGACCAGGGCCGCCGGCTTCTTCGTCTCGTTTTGCATGTCGCATCATGTGTCTCGCTTTTTTTTTTGTGTCAGCATTCGCAGCTATTGCGTTTGGGAAGCACTGACTGAGTAAATCAGGCCTGTTGAAGTGAACCGAACATCGCTCACAAGTGTATCCGCTCCGTGGTTCTTCATGGTTCAAAGCGTGCCTCCGCAAATGCTCAGCACGAGTAAAGGCCTTGCCACAGTTAGGCCAGTCACAGACGTGAGACTTCACAACCATGGGGGTAAATTCAGAGCGACGGACACCGTTGTTTTCGCGGACGGGATACCCCGATCTCTTCAATCAGAAAGCAATCAACAATACCCGATTATGAAGGATTGCGCCTTGAAGAATATTAAGGATTGATTAGCGATCAGACTGATAAGGCCGTCTCCAACTCCGCATTTACAAGGATCTTATCAGGTGTCCAAGGTACCATTTGCATATATTGATAGACAGGACGGAATGAACGCCGATAGGGCATGCATCATGATTAGTTACTGCTTACTGTGCAATACCCTTCCCGGGCTACAGGAAATATCGCCATGCTGGACTGTCTTCGCCAAGCGTCAAATGGCTCGTTTCAACCTCATGCCCTCGAAGTCGCACGCCTTGCTCTCGATCTCGCCTTTTATTCTCGGACCTCATCCATAATCCCATCCACAATACGCCAGTAATACACACTACATTGCAGCAGCAAGTAGCTACTAAAGTCGGGATATATCTGGCATTCCATGTTAGGAAACGCATCACTGTTTCAAGGCGGATGATAATACCCACTTCGGAGCGTATTCTGTGCGGAAGGTAGCAGCGCTCAGGACACCAGCCAAATTTCCCAGACCGACGAAGAGTCCAGTATTTGCTGCCCGCGAGTTCTCATGGACGTTGTTGTTATTGTGCCATGCGTGAACGAGACAGGATGGGATGTATGACCCAGCCGCCATGAGAAAGCACGCGAAATATGCAACACCTTTGTGCTGGGTTACATTCAAGGCTACAAGAATTAACATTCCAATCAGCGATAATACCAGGGAGAAGACGATGTGAAACGTCCTTTCGCGAAAATAATCCGAGGAAATCGCCACACAGAGCAAGACTACTGCGCCGACCAAGTTCGGAGCCACCGTCCAGAGATTGGTTTTGATGACCGAATAGCCCAGCCGCCCGACGATCTGCCAGCAAATCTTAGTCGATTCGGGCGGTTGGTGAGGATATGGCTTACCAATGGGAAGAAGTTCATCGCCGTTGCATATACCACTGGATACGTTAGCGTTATGATACACCAAACCGGAAACTTCCAATCTTTCCATGTCCGAAAACACTCTTTCAGATCCAGTGAGGTCTCCACATGGACGGAATTATCACGTAGTAACCGAGCATTTGCTGCTGCTTTCTCCCTCCCGTTCAGAAACCAGGCATCCTGGGGACCCGCGGGAAGCCAAAAAAAGCTGATGATCCCTGTCAAGAATGTCATGGATCCCTCGATGATGAACAACCACTGCCATCCCTGCACGGAAGGATGGTCGATTCTGAAAACGCCGTATGAGATTAGCCCGCTGAATGCTGACGCTAGCACGGCGAAAGTTTGCAGAATTGACAGCCGTAATCCCATCTCGCCTCGCGAGTAGAAGAGCGTGAAATAGAACGTAGCACCAGCGAAAAAGCCAGCTTCGAATACTCTACAGACCCGGGTCAGTTATTAGACAGGGCCCGCTATGGAGAAGAACGGCTTACCCGAGAATAATTCGAATCGCCAATAAACCGCCAAAATCTCTAGCAGCGCATTGACAGAGTGACAAGATTCCCCAGACAACGGTCACTACCCGTGGTCAGCACTCTTCTATCAATCGCTGAAGCGGCCATACTGAATGAGAGCATGATCCTTCCGGAGAAGCGTTTGATCAAGAGATTCCACGGCAAATCACACAGCCCGAACGGGATGTAGAAGAGGCTTATCATAAGGGAATAGCCATTTCCGGGAAAGTTGAGATCGTTCTCCAGGCCATCGGTTTTGGCGTTCGCCAGGTTGCTCTGACTGCGTCAGCGTGCATCCGCAAGGACATTCCGAAATGATGAGCATACACGGTCCATGCAATCGAAAAAGTACATCTGATGAAGACGTTCAGTATCAATGTAAGCAAGGAACCTTGGCGAATCAGCTTACCGTGCATAGAAGAGGCAATAAGAACCAATCTACCTTTCGGACTGGTGAATGGTGAGCATATGCCAGTTGAACGAATCAGGGCCATGACTGACCATACGACCTCTCCGCATCCCGATCAATATGGGCGGTTCTCTTATCATACTCGCTTTCCGGCTTTGAAGCATGTTCTGGGACTATGACCTTGAGATTCTGCATACCGATGCTGTCGCGTTATTCCCGCACATGAGTGGAGGATTGGATAATCCATTGTTATGAACAGCTACAGCTCTGGATATCTGTATATGTACTCTTCGAGACCCAGTTCCGATCCAAGCGGCTTATCGAAATCCCTGATATCGTATCGTACCCCATCTTCGAACAAGTAATGTGAACCCCACTTTTGATCTCGGACGATGGTCTAGAACAGAACCAAGGATGATATCGAGGACGGATGTTAACGTCGGTATTCTGTGCGAAACAGTCGAGATAGTATTGCGTTCACAAGCCTGAGGTAGCAGGTGGGTGAGGATATAATACTGCACGCTGAAAGAATACGCACTCGTATCAATATACGCCACAATCTGCTTGTGTGATCCCAATTACCATTATCCAACGACAATAACCAAGATGTCTGCAAGAGCTAGCCCACCAGTTTTGGACTTTTCGCGTAAGTCGGATGAAAATCAAGTGATGAGCAAGGCTGACTGCGGTAGCATTCTACGGCGAGGATAGCGCCGCCAAAGCCAAGCTCGTCGAGAGCATCAAGGGATGCTGCTTGTACAATGGGTTTTTCCAGATCATCGGCCATCGAGTGCCGATCGAGCTACAACAGGCGGTTATGCGATGTACGAAGCGATTTTTCGAAATGCCCCTCGAGCAAAAACTGAAAATTGACAAAAGTACAACAATTCTTGGGATTGTCGCGGACTATATGTACTGACCCTGGCAGATAACAATACGTTCAACAGAGGCTACGAATTACTGCGATCTCAGATGCTGGAAGCCGGAACGGGTCCAGAACTCAAGGAGGGACTGTACATCGGCGAGGAGATACCGGAAGACCATCCGTACTTTATCCAGCGCAAGTTGAACAGCGGTCCGAATCAATGGCCGCAGACGATCGAGGATCCCGAAGAATTTCAGCGCACCTCCATGAAATACTACCGCGCTGTATTCGACTTGGCCAAAGACGTGCTGGGAGTTCTGGCACTCACCCTGGGAGTCGATGCGACATACTTCGATCCTCTTACGGACGGCGCAGTGGCGACAATGCGATTTCTACATTACCCGGCGCAAACCAAAGATGCGGACGAGAAGCTGAACCGGGGAATTGGCGCCCATACTGACTTTGGATGCGTGACTCTGCTACTACAGGACGAGGTGGACGGTTTGCAGGTTCTCGATGTACCCACGGGTGAATGGCTGGATGTCAGTAATCGATGCCTAAGTCGACCTTATACCAGCGCTGACGACAAAGTACAGATACAACCCGTTCCTGGTGCATACGTCGTCAACCTCGGAAATCTATTTATGCGCATGGCCAACGACAAATACAAATCAAACACCCACCGAGTGATTAACAAGTCCGGCCGCGAGCGTTACTCGATTCCCTTCTTTTTCAGCGGAAACCCAGACTACTTGTGTGAGTGTTTGCCCAATTGTCGCGAACAGCAGGAAGCGCCAAAATACGGCCCCATTACCGTCGAGCAGGCTGTCACGGCGGCGTATAAAGAGAGCTATGGTCGAGCGGAGAAGTACAAGCAGGATATGAAGGTTAAGCTGGAGACTATAGCAAGCCCGGCGGCTGTGATTGCATAAGCGTGGATTTTCATGATTGATTCATGCGGACACCGCATAGGAATGGCTGCTAAACGAGACTCGTTGAAAAGGATTTGCTTTGATATACAGTAGCAATGGCCAATGAGCCCATTTTTTGCAGAGACTAGACCTAAATCTTCTGTCGTCCCGTGTCTACCGAGGGTGGGCAGGAGAGCACCGATCAAGGAGTAGATTGCTATCATCACCTTGATCAGCTTCAGGATATCAGAACGAGATGTGAGTATCATCCCACTCTTGGATCACTTCATCCAGTAGAGGGCGTAGTAGGTCTACAGCACAATTCCAGAGTTTATAAAACATGCCATTGTACCACCATATGTCAGACGTATTCGGCTTTACCAAAGCAGCGGTAACAGTGCATCAACTATGCCGGATAAGGAAAAGGACGAGATCCAGTCCGCCACTGCTACCCCTTCTCCCTCTGTGGAGGAAGGGAAGCTTACAGCTATCGACGACCCCCAAGTTGAGCAATTCTATGGCTCGTCCACTACCGAATCGTATCGGCTCAAATCCGAATTAGTGGGGAAATGCCTCGAGGAAATTGGGATGGGACGGTCAGTCATTCGTATCCCCGAGCCAGCGCGTGGATCCACTGACAAATTCCTGGCAGATTCCAATGGCAACTCTTTGTGGTTACCGGTTTTGGGTGGATCGTCGACAACGTAAGTCACCTTAAGGACCAGTCCTACGACGTGCTGATAGGCATCAAATACAGTTGGCATCACAAGGACTCGGAAGCGTCCAGCCCCCGATTGAGCTCGAATTGCCGGGAATAGTACAAGTCAGTTTCAGCTCTGTGGCGTACTATGCCGGACTCATCGCGGGGGCCTCATTCTGGGGCATCTCCAGTGACTTTATCGGTCGACGACCGGCGTTCAACTGCACGCTGTTGATAGCAGGAGTCTTCCTGTGCGCTGCAGGAGGTGCATTGAATTTCGTTACATTCAGCGCTCTTTGGGCAGTAATTGGGACAGCAGCTGGTGGGAACGTACCAGTAGACTCGATGATATTTCTGGAATTCGTGCCGGGCAGGTGAGGAATGCCGTTTATCTTGGAAGATACACGCTGACGGGAAACAGTCATCAATGGCTTCTGACAGCCTTATCTGCATGGTGGAACCTCGGACAGCTGATTGTGTCGTTAATCGCCTGGGTGTTCCTGGCGCACTATAGCTGTCCAACGGACTTCACACCAAACACATGCTTTCGCAGCGAGAATATGGGATGGTATGACCCGCCTACAGAGTAACCATCCAATGATGCCTTCTGACCATACAGGCGATACACGCAAATTACCATCGGTGCATTATCACTAGCTTTCACTATCATCCGCACAATCCTGTTCAAGATGCCCGAAACCCCGAGATATCTTCTGTCAAAGGGGAGAGACGGCGATGCCGTTGAAGCAGTCAACCATGTGGCACGTCAGAACAAAAAGCCCGAACCACTCACGGTCGAGATGCTTCAGGCCATCGATGAGCAGCTAGGAATTGACACCTCCCATGCGAGAGCTGTTGGTCTCTCCAATAGAGAGATTATCCGGGAATCGCTACAGGACTTGAATGGCACGCATTACAAGGCGCTGTTTGCGACAAAGAGACTCAGCCTACACACGGGCCTGATCTGGCTCATATGGCTCACTATTGGTACAACACCCCCCTGTGTCTCACCATAATAAAGACGTTAACGCATATCAGGAATCGCATATCCGCTCTACTTCAACTTTCTGCCCTCGTACCTCGCGACGAGATTCACTCAAAACGTGTCCTTGGATCTCACGTACCGCAACTACTGTATTGAGTCTGCGGTTGGCGTTGTGGGCCCTCTCTCCGCAGCTTTTCTGGTAAACACCTTCTTCGGGCGTCGCTGGATGATGGGCCTGTCAGCTATCGTGACAGGTGCATTTCTTTTTGCATATGTGGCTGTCAACACACCCGCGGCAAGTTTAGCTTTTGCATGTGTCACGGGGATGTTGGCAAACTTCGGTAAGTATGCATACACTTTTCTCGTGGAATACAGAAGGATCTGACCGAAATGCTGAGAGTATGCCGTCATGTACGCCTTCACTCCTGAAGCCTTTCCGGGTCCGCATCGAGGCACGGGCACGGGTACGGCAGCCGCGTTGCTGCGCTTTGGAGGGTTGGCGGCCAGTTTAATCTCGGCTTATACGGGATTTACAACTGCGCCTATTTATGCGAGTGCAGCCCTATGGATAGCGGTCGGAATGCTCTGTTTTGCACTACCGTTTGAAACCCACGGGCATGCAGCTATATAGACCAGGACATGGGCAGCGAAAACGTCATGGTATGGACCTCTGGGGTCGAAGATGTCATTCCTAATTTCAATTCAAAGACAGAATTGTATGCAAAACCTCAATTTGATAGAAACAAACCCTGACAAATTCGAATGTATATGGTATCATCGCCACGAGCAAGCAGCATTTAATGCAAGAAAACGCGGTAATTGGCATAATATTCTCGCACTAGACCCGTCTAATATCCCTCCTGGTCCACCGTGTTTTCGGTATAAACCTGCAAACTGTATTTGGCGAACTGGCTCCTCTCCCGCAGTCGCCGCCCGTAATAAGTAAAAAGAAATGGCGTGGCACAGAACACAGTAGCCACAGATGCCAAAACGGAGACTGCAACATTCGAACCTAGTGCGTTGAACATATTGTCCGCAAAGAGCGGAAACATGGCTGACAGGACTGAGCGTGCGAGGGCAAGCGCCGCGAACCCGCTGGCCGCGTAACCTAGGTAGCTGTCGGCCATATACCCTGCCAGCACAATACTGAACTCGTTGAGAGCAAAGCCAACCAAGAACAGCGGCAAGCAGCTCACAAACCAGTGCACATTTTTGATCGCCGGAGGAATAACCCAAGCGAACCACCAGAGGCCCGTGGCCAACGCCGGCGCGGCCACAAAGAGACCCATCAGTTTGTTTTCGGGCAACGGCGGATGACCCTTCTCCCGATGGCGATTGGCAATGCGAATATCCCAGAGGCGAGTAACAATGTTGCCCAGGAATCCAAGAGCAATGGCGAAAAATGGAAGGCTGGATGGCGCTGGCGCGAAGCCCATTGACTGGTAAATCGGGGGCAAAGCTTCAGTGAACAGGTAGATCAAGGCGACGGAGGTCCCCTGCATAATCGCGCAAATGAACACAATAGGTTCTGTGGCAAATAGGCGAATTGGCCTAAGAAGAGCGGTACGCACAAAGGTGCGAAAGTCGGGCGCATGGTCGGGATTTAGCGGCTGGAGCGACTCGTCCCCAGTCACCTTCCGCAAATGCTCGACTTCCCGGGCCAGCAGGAGCGACGGCCGTGATTCTTTGATCAGCAACAGCAGTCCTCCTAGGAACCCCGTAACCATGGCGGAAATATAAAACACCCATCTCCTATTAGGCGTTCGTTAGCAAACTTCAGAAACATGCAACCATTTGTTGGCGGGGCATGGGATAGGAATGCAAACCATCCAAGACGCGTAGTGATGTGCATGCTCATCACGGGCCCCGTAGCAACCCCAAAATCGGCGATGGCGAAATACACAAATACCAGCCAGATGCGATCCCGTGAATTGAACATATCCTCGATGCTACCGGTGATCACCACATTGGGAATCGCGGAGACGAAGCCGGTCACGGCACGGCCAACGACGGAAGCTGCTGGTGATGGAACGGCGGCAATGATGACACAGAATATGCTGAAGATGGCCGTGCTTATCACGTAGAGCCCCTTTCGCCCAAATGTTTCGGAATAAGGTGGAAATAAAATATTTCCGACACCCTGCACTAACGAAAAACTGGTGCATTTGTTAGAGTTTGGTATGCCGCACGGATCGACGACTACACTCACCTAGAGACGTAGAGGAATATAGACAGAGTAAGACTGATTCCAAATTGGTGACGAGCATCTTTCGCGGCCGTTGCCTGTCAAGCATGAGAAACTTCCATCAGGCAGGACGACTTAGGGCTGTAATCGACTTACTCCTGATGTGCTGACAGCAGTGCTATTAAATGTCAGCTCTCCGATAGATCACGCCCAATAGGAAACAAATCCGAGCCCACTCACGTATAAAACTCCAGAAGAATGATGACGCCTATATCGTAAGCCTTCCGTAGCGGATGCCAATTTCGTGGATGTCGTGGATTCGTGTTGGCCCAGCGGACGTGTTTTCCATCCGGTGTCAGTTCCAGTTCTTGCTCCGTCAATGCTGTTTGGAGAAGAGTAAACTCTGCGGTGTGACACTCTTTCATTGTGGGGGAAAGCCTCAGCAATAGAGTGCCGAGGATGAGATGTGAAAAGAATTCAAAGAAATTCGCTGGTAGAAGTACTCCAGAGGAAATGCAATCAAGGGATACAAGCGCCTTTCGCTTAGCATGATTTCGACATAGAAAAACCCAATTCACGAGCATACTCGGCTTATCCACCCCTGTATGTCAATGCACCTGCTCCGTGGATGGGCTCGGAATCATCCATGCGGTTTGCCAAACGCTTTAACGGTTGGCCGCGTGGCATACCATTGGCTATGGCTCCTAGATGGGGCGGAAATACGCAATAGATAGTCCAATTGAATAACAGAGATGCGCCTAGAATGTGGATTACTTCCCCGGCGACGCTGGTTTGTCGGAAAAGAACGCCCAACGTGGCCCTTGCTGGGCGAAGCTTTTACGCATATACCTACCAAGGACAGAGCCAGTCGTGAAATGATATCATTAATCATGCACGGGGGATCTGGTCTAAATGTCCCGTCACGTATACAACGGAGAAAAGAGGGAAGCCGAAGCAGGATTTTCTCCAATGATTCGCATGACAACAAATGACGATTGGGATATCGACTTTGGACGGATGCACACATCACTTTGCGAACCGTTCGTGTCTCAATTCCCGACTCGTGTCCCTGATCCAGTCACTCAGTGTATCGGGTATGCGTAACTCGGTGCAACCCAGGAGTAACTCCATTGTCCTATTGTGGGCCGGACATTTCTAGATTTGAGATTCCACACGGCGAATTCCGTATCTTGTACTCTCTCCCATAGAATTGACACTTGGCTCTGAGTCGAACGAAGTCATTGATTGTACGAAGTTGGATCATCTCTATCAAACGCTCTAAGAGCTCCGTGTGCCATACTCCGCACATTCCTCGGATATATCGGGCTGAGAGAAACTCGGGGATTTTGCGTCAAGTGAAGATCACGCTCAACGGTCACACGGTGTATGTTTCACATTTCTAGACGAAGTTCTATCTTGTAATACATCAGATAAGGGATGTGATTCTAGACGTCCGGGTGCGGCATACCTTTTAAACCTCATTATCTCCAGCTTTTTGAGCGGGTTATCGGCTGGTCGGAATCTGTGAGGCATTGTGCCACCTTTGGACGGCATATCACGGCCATGGGTCATGATTATGGCGTTCTGGTATACGATTAGAAACCTCGCGGAGTGTATGGAGTCCCTTCGTAGCTTCACGACCGGATCATTCCTTTTCCGCTTGTCGCGGCAATAGACGCGGCTCGCCAAGCCCGCCAATCCGGAGCCGAGTATGTTCCGGCCTGATCCACGGGGCATCGATGGGCCGTCACCAGGACCGGAAATGCATAATCTGCTGTAACGTCCCAAGGTAGTCAGCTGGTAGAAGGGAAGGGAGCTTCCCTTATGCTGCTTAGCTGCCCGAGATCGCCTAAAGTGTATAGTTGGTCTGACAGTTCCACCTATCTGCCTCAAATCGTCTGAGACGCTTATATTAGCACGGCAACTCCTACACTATAAGAATGAACTCATGAGCACGGAGTCAGAGAGAAAGCGCTTAAGTACCTTGCTGCTTCCAGTCACGGTGTTCTGTCGTGGGAGGGAGGGAGAAGTACAGCAGGTAAGTATCGGACGCCTAGGCCTCCAAGATCAGAGTGGCATGGGTGGCATCATTGAGTGCACAGTTGAACCGACAGCCTGACCATTTTGAAATCCAGGCCAGGTCCTGAGGCAGTTGATGCACTCATCTACGGCCCGGATGATCAGTCCAGGTTTGCCATCCTCCCTGTTGAGCTGTGCATCAACATGAGCAACAGCTGCCGGGAGATGTTGAATCCCAAGCTCCTTGGTAGCCTGTCGCAGCAAAACGTGGATCCTGCCAACGTAGTCTCCACCATAGTGCAGGAAGTCCATCCATCGAACCATTTCTGGGAAATCAACTTCGGGTGATGGGCTACCTGCGTCCGCTTCAGTCGTAGTCCTGCACTCTGGAGCGTACATATCATGCCATCGTTTCTTTTCTCCGACTGCTGTGGATTGGGATCAAAATCTGAGCCATACGTTAGCGGGTGTTTTGGGCTGAACTGGGTCTTTTACTCACCTTCCATTAGCGTGCCTGGTCCGAGCTTGTAGGCGCCATATGGACGAGATATAACAAGGTCATCCACTGGAGCATTTCCCCATGGCCGATTTGATGCTCGATTCAGAGCCGAGGGCTACATAAGCAGCATGCAAATAGTTCGAAGTTCCTCCCGGATCTGTAGGACGGGCTCAAGGGATCCGGGCCATACGTTTAACCTGGGACCCGTTGAAGGTCAAATAGTATCACAGCTCACCTTCCAGCAGTCGAGGTCTCGTTCAATGGCGAGAGAGTGAGCGCCATGTTCGCATGACCAGACCGTGTGGGGTGCATTAATGAAACGCTTGAATCCGAAACCCGAGGCAGAAGTCTATACGAAGGTCGAACATATTGTACGTCTCTCCGGACCTTCGAGAGCTCTGGTTCACGTCTGTGTGGGTTCTATCTTCAGGTCAGGCTCACACACCAGGAAGATCTCGCACGATGGCGACCGAAGATTCTGTATCTAAACGAGGGAAAATGAACAGAGAGGGCTGGTGGCAGTTCGAGGACTCGGTAAATATAGAATTAGAGGAACGTGGCACGGATAGGGTATGCACGAAGTGTCTGATACCAGCACACTTTGGGGCCGACTTATGTAGTATCAGAGCCTTTCGATCACTGGGCAATGCCTGGATCACAGGGAGATCCGAGTGTTTTCAAATGAAGACACCAGAATGAATTCGTACCACTGTTTTTCATGCAAATGGTTTACTATGGGTATCTATATGTCGCCATACGGTGTCTCAACTGCCTCTTGGGTTGTTCCAATACTTAGTCGAAAGGGCTCACAGCACTAGGTTGACGTTCAGTATGCACCATGTGGATAGCAGAGCGTGAAATAGAAATCCCAGGCTTAAACACTTCTGCGTGCCATTGGTCTTTTTTCAAACCTAAAGTCGATTGGTTGTGAATGCATCGTATAATGCCTTTCCTGCTTTGAAAAACACCAAGCTTGAGGAATCATTGCATTCTAATGATGGTGCGAGGGATGGCAGGTTCCTTCCACGTTTTCAGTCGTATTCGAAGGTGTCGTATACCCTCACTCTTTGGACCCTTTTGTGTTCATATCATGACTTCAGCTTATTCGAGTCATGAGGCGCTCCCAGAGCATCGCTTGCGGTGTCCGCTGAATGGCGAAACTAATGCGGTTCAAGATACCGCATAGCCAGGCTTCGTTAATTAATAGCAGTCTGCCGTTGTTCGAAAGTATACAAATTCTCTTGCGAAAAGCAAGTATCTGGATCTCTTCCTCTCTGGTTCTTGGTCTTTGGGATTGAACGGGAGCTCGATGGGAACGGAGTTTAACAGTGAGTGAGTGAGCTCAGACGCAGCGATAGAAATAATTAGAAATGCGAGTGAATAGAGTATATGGTGGAGAGATATGCTCTGGGCAGTGAATGGAGTAAATCACCGGTACATGGCTATCAGGT
This sequence comes from Aspergillus chevalieri, assembly GCF_016861735.1. NCBI lineage: Eukaryota > Fungi > Ascomycota > Eurotiomycetes > Eurotiales > Aspergillaceae > Aspergillus > Aspergillus chevalieri. Next base: position 69,664 of record NC_057364.1, read on the forward strand.
TTCACAGTATACTGACCGGGGAAATAGCCCACTATATTCAATAATAGTAAATATTACATCTAGTTCCGAGTTCACATCTTCGATATAAGCGGACTTCTCTGCCGAATCTTCCACCCATACCGATAAAACACAAATGGAATTGGAATAAGGACCACCTCAACCAAAGCCAGCATCGTCCCAGCCCAATTAACCCCCATACGATGATACATCTGCGAGCCAGCCAACGGCAACACACCCCCGAAGACATACCGTACCACCGAGTTTCCTGCCAATGCTGATGCGGCGTATATCGTATAGCTACTGGCGAGGTAAGTAGTGGCATAAATGAAAACGAGACCGTTACCCAGACCGAATGGCACTCCAGCCAAGATAGGGCAGATCCAATGGACGGATGGCCGTGCCGTCCAGGAGAACCAGAATTCACCAATGGGAATCAAGATACTTCCGATGCAGATGGGACTGACCGCTGCTTCTGGTGGTATCTGGCCTGTGACTGGATCCAGACGGTGCATCTGTATCATTTTGCGGACCAAGGGCTCAGATAAGACTGCGAGAACGACTCCAACGCCTATTCCCAGATATCCCAGTCCTGCGAGACCAGGAGACCAGCCGCGCTGTTCTTGGAAGACAATTGGATACCCGACGAAGCAGAGGAAGAGCACGGCGTATATGACACCGACGTAGAGATTCCAGAAGAGACAGATTGGTTCGAGAATGGCCATGGATAACGGGCGTGTCAGGTTCGTGCGAATGAGCTGCCATCCATCGGTGCGGTTGTCGTATCGACACCAGTATCGTTTGTCGCCTGTTTCTTTTTGCTTCTTTTCTCGTTTTGCTCGAAGAATTGCCGGTGCGTAAGTTTCATTACACAAGGAGAAGGCCACAAAGGAAACGCCTGCGCAAATGAGCACGATCCAGTTGATCCAGCGCCATCCCAGGTATTGGTAGACGAATCCGCCGATGATGGGACCTTCATCATCAGTACTAGATAGGTTTCACGGGGACGTGTCAGCATACCTAATACCGGACCATTCATAGCCCCTAAACTCCACAAACTGAATGCCAGCGCACGATGCTTAGAACTAATAAGATCGTTGACCGTTCCTGGCGCACTCGCGACAGTCGCACTACCAAAGAACCCGCTGAATATCCGACTGGCCACCACAGCGGCATAATTGGGCGCCAGCGCGACGGGCAGAATTAACGCAGCATAAAGAGCACCGGTGACGACGTAAATGGGTCGACGACCGTACATTTCTGATAATGGTGCCAAGACTAGACATCCTAGTGCTAGGCCGAGGAGGTATGTTGTCAGGCCGAGGAGGGCAATTGTTCGGTCGGAGATGTCGAAGGACACTTGAATTCCAGGGACTCCAGCGGTGTACGATGTTGAATATAGGACTCTGCTCGTATTAGCTATGTCATGCAGAAAACAAGTCGGAGAAACTAACACGCAAGTCGTCGAGAAAGAGGCCGTTGCCACGATGAACGTCCGATACCAAACCGGCCAATTTTTCGGATTATCAGCTCCATCTGGTTCAAATGTAACCTCGAAGTTGTCATTTTGAGCAGAAATAGATGCAGAAAGCTCCACATCCTTAGAATTTACCATTTTAGGTGTTTCCTGCGCCATCGGAGAGAGTGCCATGTTGACAGCGTTGACTCCTCACAGCATTTTTGTATCGAAATCACGACATCGCTCCGGATAGCAGCCGATTTAGCCGTTGGATCATCCTAATTCTCAGAAACGAAGGATTTCCGGCCTACTGGGCGTTGCAAAGATCGTCCGGAATTGAGGACGGAATTGCGACGGAATTTCCGTGATCCACATCCGAGAAAGTACAGACGAGTTAATGGTACATCAGCAAAAGAATAATGAAGAAAAGGACGATATAGACCTCTGATCAACAGAGCCGAGATCCGATCATCGACAAAGCGCCTGCAGAAATGCCACCACGGCCATCATTCGACCAACTTCCTCTGTGGCCGAATGATCTCCCGTTCTCGTCTTGGGGGCTCTGGGGACAGGAAGATCAAGTTGGGACGTTGGTAAGTCGACATCGTGGATGAAGTTAAATATTTCTGCTTGCAAAAAACCTCATTGACACAGTTGCTGTGAAACGAGGCGCTGGCGAAATCCGGCTAGGGCTTCAATTGAGCTAATAGTTGGAATCTCGATATGCCCAAGACGTCCGGCTTCGGAAGAGTAGGCTGTAAATTTACCCACCGAGTACATCATTGTGATCCGAACTTGGTCACGCTGGACGATGAGGTGGGCTATCCCGGTGTGATTATCGAGCTGGATGTTGACAACTACCATGGCGGATAGATCCGCTCCAACACACAAACTGGAACTTAAATAGACGTCCTGCGACATTAGTAGAGACGGACCAGTTCTACAATGGGCGCACAATCGATGAGCTCACGGCTCCAGGCTCGACGACACTCGGTATTCGCGCATACCTTGAACAGGGGACTATAGCTGGACACGGTGTTTTGATCGATTACTGTAGATATGCGGAGCGGAATGGAAAGAGCTATGATCCCGCGCAGGGAATTGAGATTGCATATGAAGAGCTGGTGGATTATCTTACGGAACAGGGACGATTATCGGGGGGGCGCCAATTGAGCTGCAAAGGGGAGATGTACTCTTATTCGGTTGGATACACTAAGAGATATCAGGGGTTGTCTGACGAAGAACGCAGAATGGCACATCGGTATCCTCCCGTAACATGGAGGATACAGCAAGATACCCGAATGCTGCGGTTCCTCTGGGACAAGCATATTGCTGTCGTGAGTGGCGATGCGCCAGCGTGGGAGGTATCCAAATCCCGGGGCTAAATTTCTTTACCATGAAATGTTGCTGGCTGGATGGGGATGTCCGATCAGGGAGTTGTTTTTATTGGAGGATTTGGCGCGTAAATGCGCAGTACAGAAGAAGTGGTCGTTTTTCGTTGTACCGTGCCATTGAATATTCCCGGAAGCGTTGCCAGTCCGGCGAATATACCTGCTATCTTATGACATGCAGGCTGAAACACCAATGAGTCAGGGTGATAGATGGCAGTACATGATTCTATGTCTAAAGTTTCTAAGTCTAATCTAATACACAGCTTTATTATCCTTCCGAAGAGCAATTAATTGTATACAGATGATCGGAATCAGTGAGCAAGCACCAATAATTGCAACGAATACACCGGCGGCACCATCGAGACCCAATGCTTCGAACAAAGGAATGAAATAGAACGGACCGATCTGTCATGAGTTAGCGTTGCTGATACTTAGAACAGGGAGTAAGGGACATACAAATCCGTAAATCTGTCGGCAGATGTTGACAAAAACACCGACAGTAGTAGACATCTCCTTGTAGCTGTCGACAGCGAAAGAAGTCAGGATGGTGGTGAGCATCTGGTTACCGAAACTGGCTATGGCCGCGCCCACGCAAGGGGTCACATTCCATGTTTCAGATGCACTTTGCAGTTGGAAGCCCCAGGTCAACAGTCCAGCGATAACGGTGCCGTAACCAATGTATGAAACCCATAGACGATCGGCCGGACAGGTGTGGCCGCGTCTGCGAAGGAGGAACTTGAGCCACCAGTCGGACATCGGACCACTCAGCTGCTCACCCAGGGCGCAACCGATGATTATAGCGATGTACTGCAGGCCGATCTGCTGAGGGCCAAAGTCGAACTTCTCGCCAAAAGCTGCGGGCATCTCGACGACGATGGCGATGTTTCCGTAACAGAAAGTGACAGCGTGGGCGCAGGCGGCAATCAGCACGCGAGGGTAGCGCGCCATGAAGATAGGCTCGATGAACTCAATCGGCTTCAGCGGACGGGGATCGACGCGTCGGGGCATCAGTCGCGTCAGGAAGCTGCTGTTGGCCTTGGTCGGGGCCTTTCCTCCTTCCTCTGCGGAGACGTAGATGGTTTCGTCACCAAAGACGATATAGGCAACAAACTGGGCGAAGTTTAGAATGGTGAAGATCCAAAATACCCACTGCAGACCGATGTGTTCGATCACAAAGCCCATGATGAATGGACCGGCCGGGGTACCAATGGTAGTCATGAGCGTCCACCAACCGAGCTTCTGTGCGCGCTCGCCCGGCTCACACAATTCCGTGACGATACCGCTGCCAATACCGATGGGAGGGGAGATGAGGACGGCAGTGAGCACACGAGTGGCCATCTGGGTTCCGTACGTAGTGCAGAACACACCACCGATATTGCAGACCATGCTACCAAACACGGACAGCAACATGATGGGATAGCGGCCATAGATGGAGCTCAGTGGCTTCCAGAAGAAGGGGCATATTCCCAGGAGGAGAATCTGAATCGAAGTGAGGTAGCTGATTTCGGACATATTGACCCCGTACATCTCGGCCATCATGTCGTATGCCGGGACGATGCCTGCTGCCATGAAGGTCGACATCATGGAATGGAAGGCCACCATGGCAATCTGCGTGTTCTTCTTCCATCGGGGCCAGTTGCATGGTGCGTCAGGAGGCGCTGGTCGCTCAGCCGGACTGTTCTTGATCACATCTTCGAGGTGTAGCGAAGACTCTGGATCCGATCCTTTGAGATCCTCGACTGTCGGCGTCGAAATCGGCCCTGTATCGCTCAACATACTGAATTCTGGTGTCTTGTCTCTGGATTCATTGTGTGACCCATGGCTGCCATCTTAAATCGCATCTCTCCCCAGGGGCGACATCCCATGGGGATTCAGGAGGAGTTCTGGCGAGTTCGGCAAAGATGCTGATAATTGGACGCATTATTGGCGGAGCAGCCGACCATTAGCGAGGACTGGTTTTGTCAGCGGAACCATTCCGCGCGACTTGAGGTGACAGCAGTTATAAAGCGGGCTCGTAGTCTGGGGATAACACCTGGGCATTGGCCAGATCATATCCCCCGGAGGGCGGGAGAAAGCTCAGACTGGAGTAGAAGGGTGGGTATTGAGAGTTCCCCGGGGGTAATCGTTCAAGCCGTTAGTCAGCGGCACCTCCGCGGGACCACGCTGCTGACAAACTGTACTCCGGAATAAAGAAGTCGGTTTAGATGCAGTATCTGGTGTCTGGAGTACCCCTGGTAGAAGGATTTCCGAATCGGGAGACCCGGTGTTTCCCACGGCAAATGACGCAAGCCCTTCTCCACGTCCGAGGAAAATGCGGGGTCGCAGAAACTGCCTATTCGGGTCAGCTATGAGAGTGTAAGCATTCATCCGGAGACAAACAGTAGAGATGTCTGCGGATGTTGAGTATGACAGCGACAGTTGACGTTCTTGGCTCAACGTCATCATTGAAGATCCGTGGATAGCTGTAGTGAGAACACCGATCATCTCATGTCACTTTCGGAGCTCTCGTGGGTTTGATATATTACTCCGGGGCCGAACGCATCCACTCAAATATAACAGCAGTCAGTCTACAGAAGACGGGCGGGAGCAGCCTTATATCTGTACTGGAGCATTCCGGAAAGGCACCCGAAGTGGACTCCGAAGCTAACCGGGAGATGAGACCATATATGGGACCATTTCGGGATTCCGAGTGAGCCGGTCTTGGAATCGGCGTGTTTAATTAATTATTGACTGTAGGGCGCTATTGTAATAGCTATCGGTGCGTTTCGTAGAAGTGGATGGGTATGTTGTCTGCCGCCCGGATATATATATGTATATATTCACCTCGACGGACTGCATCTCTGCACTACAGATTGTCAACCAAAGTATTACCACACAATACGAGTCGTGCCTACCTAATTGCGTGTCTAGTTAGTCGAGCACATTGTAAGAGACTATCGTAGAATTAGTAAATACCAAGAACAGCAAACTGGATGCTCAAGTACCAGGCTGAAGACTCGACGAAAAATGGCAACGAAACCGGGAACCAGGGTACAAGAAAGTCCATGGATGACATGCAGATAATTGTTTACCAGCATGCGGATTGCCTTGCCCCTGTTATGGCGCGAACTAGCAAGTAGCTACGATATACGAGGAAGTGGAATGGAAAGAGAACCATGGGAAGTCAATAGCCGGGGTTCATCGGTCTTCGTAGGTATTATGTTTTAACTAACTCTGCTCAAAAGGAAAATCAAGGAGACATGCTACAGTTGGATGGGATCAGGTCTACGAAGGAAGAATTTTGGAGAAATGCCAAATTAAATTGTCAACTAGATGTACTACTGCACAGCACAGTCAACTAATGCAAATAGAGCGAGTAAAGCGAACGAAAGAAATTATGCGATGCAGTCGAGAGTCGACGCGATTTCTCTAATGGAAGCCATCCCGAGGAATAAAGCAACCATCTAGATGAGGTCCTGGAGCTGGACGCAAGGCAGGGCAACGTTGACGAGACCACCCTCCTGTTGATCGTTAGTAAGAGAATGAGATAGAATAGGAAGACACATACAGCCTCAGCGTTGGTAGCATCGCAGCAAGCAATGTTCTGGTTGCACTTGTCGTTACCAAGGAGGTCGGTAAGACCGAGGACTGCAGGCATTGTTAGCGTCAGCTTCTCAAGGATGCAGGAGAGAAAACATACTAGAAATGTCGAGCTCGGAGCACTGGTCGAAGAGAGCAAGACCCTCGCTGCCACGGTCACCGAGAATACCCTTGAGGACACCGTTGAGGACACCCTCGTTCTTCTCGAAGCTGTCGCCAGACTTGATCTGCTTGTTGCAGCAAGAGACCTGAGCCTTACCGCAGGTGTTCTGGGCCTGCTCGAGGGTCAACTGGTGGGGGTCCTTGTGGCCACCGTTGGCGTTGGGAAGGGCCACAGCGGTGGCGGCGAAGGTGGCAGCAACAGCGAAGAACTTCATTTTGATGGTTGGATTGGAGTCTAAAAGACTGGAGTTTATAGAATAGAGAATTGGATTGAAGAGGGATGCTTTGAGAGTGATGGATTGATGAGTGATGAAGAACAGATTTAGGCCGGACATTCAAGGGTCTTTATACCTTTTGGCTTTACCCTAGACCGCAGTTCAAAGTCAGTCTTCGAAGGCTGAAGGACTCAACTCGAACAGCAGAATGCTATGCCCTTCCGGAATGAAGGGCGTTGAGTCGCAGTTGCATCCCTCGTTCAGCCGTAGGGAGCAGAGCGTACAACTGTGATGCATTCCAGCGAACCAATATCACACTGCAAGGGAAACCAATCGGTGTTCAGTAGCATGTTTTGTTCTCCCTACATTCTGCATTCCAAGGCACGAGCAAAAAAGAATTGGGCGCGAACATGCAGGAACATTGGCTTTTTGCCCATCTCGGAAGGTCGCATCGCCGAATTGCTGGAAAATGTACATGGCAGGTGGTTGACGGCTTGGGTGATATCGCCCGGAATGACAGGAATTGCTTTTTTCTCGATTCAATAGCGCTGATTCCCTTGTAGTGTAGTAATTTGTCGAATCCTGGTCAGTCGGGAGTTTCGGAACCCGTTCTTTGTCTACGGTGTATATCGCCTCCGTGTACATGCACGGGGTATGCACGGAGTAGGGACATGCACCAACGACAAGAAGTACATACATGAACAGAATAAAAAAAGAATGCAACTTCATCAATTACCAGCTGAAGGACTCCTCCACGTATTCGACTTGATACCCTTGCTGCAGCCTTGCATGCACACCGGTCCGTGTCTCATTCGCCATCCCCCGCGGACCGCATACTACCACCGCCGCCGTGCAGTCGCTCAATTGCGCCTCGTGGACATGTTGAGTAACTAGTGATGCTAGATCCGGTCGCCCCACGATTAACTCTATCTCTAAACCAAGAAGATCGTGTCCGGAAGGTTCAATGTTGACGGTATTTGTTACGTAAAACGACGTTCGTATATCGTCGCGAGCCAAGGCCGGTCGCAGCTCGCGAGTGGCGATGTCTGCAATGAACGATGCCTGACGGCTTGTCCAGACTAGGTGTATTTCCTGTGTTCGAGTATTGGTAGATGCGGAACGCCGGAAATGCTCCTGGATGTACGGTACGGCGGCGGCGATCCCCGTCCCGCCGACCACAAACAGGATGGATTCATAATTCCAGACTGGAAACGTATGTCCGTAAGGGCCCTCCAGTAGAATCGTTACATTCGTCCTGCGATCGGCAGAACGAAGACATTCCTCGCGCAGTTGGCGCGTCCAGCCATCGTAGGGCCGGATCCAGAATGTTAATTGCAGGTCGTGTGGAGTCGCTGCAGGGCCCGATGTTGTCTCGTCACGTTCCGAACCAGAGGAGGAATCTGACAAGAGAGGAACCTGGGCCACGTCGATGGATGTTGCCTTGCTTGTCGACGATCCTGGCCCAGACACCGACCCATACGACCAAGCACCCATGGTGAATGGGTGGCTCTCCCAGCCAGTAAGACGAAATGGCTGGTACAGAAAATAGTACTGGCCTGCGGCTGGTCTCAGAAAGCACCCTGGCTTCAACTGTAACCTCACCACATTGCTAGTCTCGTCGTATATGGCCCAGCTGCACGTACTCTGAACGCGGTTCTCGAGATTAACCTTAACATGCAGGTTACAATATACCAACCGTACCAGACGAAGGAAACGATCAGCAGACCAAATGGCCACAGCTGGCCACAACCATTGCCAATATTCTAGATCCTCGAAAATAATAGTGTGACTACGGAGTGAGTTGTCAGCGCTTGTGGACGGAAGAGACGGAAGAGACGGAAGGGACGGAGACATACTAGAAGCAGCCAACCAAGGCAATGATCGAAAAACCAATATGGATAGTTAGGAATAGTTCGTATGCTCGATGACGGACCCATGCCAGTGACATGGGCAAGAGGAGCAGCATCACCGTCATGGCCTACTGGTCAGCTATGAACGGCAGATGAGGACGGTACTTACCAGAGTGCCCCAGAGTAGATACGATCGCTGCATCTTTTTAAAAAAAGAACCACCTACGCTGTCAGTATTCCTGTATGGAGTAATTGTCTACGAGACATACCATCTATGAACATGACGACGTATAGTAAAGTATGGACGACGGCCTGCACCGTAGAGATGATGGCAACATGGCGATGAAGTATATTGAAAATTGCGAAGCTCCACCCAGTGGCCCAAAGGAAGATGTTATTCCGTCCAGCAAATATCCAAAGTAGTGGCAGGTTGGCAAACGAGAGGATTCCGGTGCGGTCGGCTACATATCGTAGATACTGTTTATATATCGGAGGCCAACTATATATATCAGCAACTGTCATAGATAGTGCATTGGGCACTTACTAAATATTCCCCTCAAAGGTCGGATAGCTGACGGATGATAAGACAATGTTGAGTATCCAAAACAGACCGAGGACGATGCCGTCGATGGGTGTAGGCGTGAACCAGAGAAACCGTCGAGGGATCGGAACGACCAGATATGTCTGGAAGAGATGATAGACAGTACGAATAAACGTCCATGGCTGTCCTGGTAATCGTCTGTTCTCCCAGAAGTGTTGAAACACCCGGTATATAATGCCAATCACCAGGATACCCGCCCAATATATATAGCATGCCAGTCCATACGCCCGATGCCTCCCACTCACGAATTGCATGTCCTCGATGGTGCGATATGCCCGTTTAAAGTATTCCTGCGAAACCATCACCGGCGCATAGAGGGGCTCATGCTTCGGAATCACGCCATATTCCACCACATTCATCTGCGCAATCGCATCATCCGTCAAATTCTCGGCCAGCGCATCGCGGGGGAGGAGATCGGTCCGACCGAACTGGTGGCAGTATGTTGCAAACAGGGCAAATCCGGCGATTTGTTCATCGGGGTCACAATATATACCGGATGCGGCGTAGATGGAGGTGACTTTCAGTGGATTCTGACATCGCGAGTCCCAGAAACCGGTGGGACCGGTGAAGGTGAGATAATTGTAGGCCGTGAAGACAGCCGTCACGCAGTGCTGATTGAGGGGAATATATTCACAGAGGACTGTAGGTACAAGCAAGAGCCACAGCATCCACATGGCGACAGGTAACGGCCATGAATAGCAGTGGAGATGAGAAAATGAGAAGAAAGCGAGATAATCTTATCTGATCGGCACAGACTGCATAATTACTCATAAGTGCATAATCTGAGAAATTATACACATGGATAAGATGCACAAGTCCGCTATGCATCCGCATTGCTTGCATCAACGGTCGAGGTGCGTTTCCCATACCCATACATACACTCTTCCATACGCCGATTCTCCCAGACACTGTGATATGGCACTCGTCAAGGGATTGAAGGACAGACGCTCCCATTCTATCGCCAGAAGCAGTACTATCCGGTGAGAATCGCTATCGTGTCATTGCGAAGCTCGGCTACGGGCATACTCTACCGTTTGGCTTGGCTGGGACGACAAACAAAAAAATGAATCCTTGAAGATCTGTGTGAGGGAAGATACCAAGGGATCACCAGTTCTCAATGAAGTTGCTATGCTACAACGTTTGGGCGAATTTGCCCAGGAGGCTGACCACACGGGACTGGATTTCATGCGACTCGCCCAGGACATCTTCGAGATTAATGGTCCCTCGGGCCAGATTATTGTGTGATCACAAAATCACAGGGACCTAGTCTTCGCGCTCTGCGAGGATCTCTCCCCAATGCTATATTGCCAAAACTTCTCGTCAGGTCTTTGATACACCGGCTACTGTTCTCCGTGAATTGGCTCATGCAACATGTGGATATTTGACCACAAAATGCGTTGACGATATTGAAGATGGCATCAGTCTGAAAGACGTCGAGTAGGAGGAATCTCAAGAGCTCAGCATCCCTGTCATAAGTCATGGAAGCCCTATCTATCAGTCTCAGGCTGTCATGTTGGAATTCTCAGAGATCCCCATTCTTACGGACTTTGGACAGTTGCGACCCTCGGAACCTGGTAACCGGGATTGATGGATGTCTGATCCATATCGTGCACCGGAAGTGCTATTGAAACTCCCTTGGGGTTTTCCGGTCGATATATGGTCGATTGGGATCATGGGAATCTGCCCATTCTTTTCGCAATTGAATCCTGCTAATCGATGTTAGACACTCGAGCTGTTGGAAGACAAGAACCTTTTCGATCCTATAGATCGGATCAACAAACAGTACGTTATTCCACTCGCTTGAGCCCAGTAAACTGGTTATCTCGGACCCCTATCGCTAGTAAATTATCAAGCAGAGCCCGATTTTCTCTATGTATTTTGATGGCCAAGGAGACCGGGTATCCAGAACTCCACTCCCACAAACTTCCTTTGAAGATTTCGTAAATACGATTCCAGGAGAGGAAAAAGACATGTTTCTGAGATTTATTCGGAATATTCTAATCTGGGACCCTGAGGCTCGAGCAACGACGGATGAAATAATCAAGGATGAATGGCTTATGAGGCCAGTTGACGAGATGGTCTAGAAGGGATAGATATGGATAATCATTCATAAAACATAGCATAATTCATGGGTGCTATGATTGGTGAGTACTATTTGCATAACATTCAACTAATTCATTGCATAAATCATAACTCTATGTGCTGTATACCAACTTTTTTTTTTTTTGCTCTAAAGCTTCGCCTGAACAATACGTTCGCCTTTCTCGTCAAACTCAATCTTCTTCCCCGTAATCAAGCTCTCCTGCAACGCACACCCAATCCGCACAGCAGCCACGGCTCCCTCCAAGCGCATCGGCGGTGGCGTGTCGTCCAAGCAGCTTGCGGTGAACTCGTTGGCTTCGGTGATGAATGCCTCCCGGAAGCGGCCGTAATAGTGAGGAGGAATTTCACGACGGATACCGCTAGGCTCATAGATGTTGACGAGGTTCGAGGCTGGTTGGGTGTTGACGGCGAGCTTACCAGCAGTACCGGTGATTTCGGTGGCTATTCTTCAGTTAGCATGTGTGTACTACTAAGTTAATGGGGAGGAACGAACAGTCTTCTTGACCAGCGGCCATCATCCGACTGCAGAACAATTGGGCAATACGGCCATCATAGAACTCGACGATTCCCAGCGCATTATCCCGGTCATTGTACTTGCGCAGCTCCGGCGACACAGCCGTGATACCAATCGCAGTAACAGACTTGACAACCGAGTCCTCGCCAAAGAACCACAACGCCAGGTCAATATCATGGATCGAGCAGTCGACGAAGATACCACCAGAGAATTGCGCGTATTCAACGAAGAATCCGCTGGGATCGAGTTTGTCGCATGTCTGTGAACGGAAGACGCTCGGGCGACCGATAAGACCGGACTTCATCTTATCGAATGCATCGCGGTAGGAGGAATCGAAGCGGCGACTGAACCCGCAGACGACCTTTTGCGAGGGGTTGGTCTTTTGCGAGGTGCGGTAAGCGTCGACTACGGCTTGGCTCTGTTTCGGTCAGACTCCTTCCTTCAATTGGATGATATCAGAGAATGGGGACTTACCTCCTCCACTCTGGTACTCAATGGCTTCTCACAAAGAACGTGCAAGCCCTTGTTAATAGCTTTGATCGCCTGCTCAGCATGAACACTAGTGGCCGATGCGACAACGACCGCCTGCAGCGATGGCTCAGAGCGCAGCATCTCATCGTAGTCGAGGTAGGTCCGGGCGCCCTCAAGGTTCTGCTTGGCCCATTCGAGTTCTTCCGGCTTGGGAGACGAGACCGCAATGACCTGGGCGCGAGGGGTGAGATTATTGAAATGCAGGGCGTGGCGGGCACCCATACGGCCGAGGCCTGCGATTGCGACTTGAAGCTTGGACATGGTAATTGATTATTGTACAATTGATAGAACTGAGAATGAGAATTGATGAGAACAATTGAGCAGAGCTGTTCTTATAGCTTCATCTTGTCCTCCAGTTTATAGTCACTCCGCATAAATAAGCCTATAGATCCCCGCATGGTAAAGGCAATGTTCGGCGGCCATTACCATATTGATCGGAAAGGCAACACTCGGCGCGCCGAGAGTAACAAAAGGATCAAAAGACGGTCAATCATAGTGAGGGGTGCATACAGAAACACAGATCATTCCAAATAGGGGTGAGATTCGGGGTGATTTTGTCCGTGCTGTAACATATTATGGGCATTTATTCCGTACCCCGTGCAGTGCTACGAGATGCTATCTGAGTAGAACATGCAAAATAGTGATACAGATATAGTCTGAATCGTAGAGTACAGTGGTGGTGGTGGTGGTAGTAGTAGTAGTAGTCATCGCCATGCAACCATTAATCGATCCTCCACACGCTGAGTCGGAAATGCATGCTCCAAACGCATCACTTCCAACACTCCTAGAATCGCCTGCTGCTCTTTTGGCAGCTCAAAATACTCCCCACAAGTCGTGATTCCCATCAAAGCCTCAATGAAAGTCGGCGCGGACTGCCTATTGCTCAGCGCCATTCCACACAGTCGCAGGACAATAGCTCGCACGTTGTCTATGGTCGCGCGATGCTGAGCAGCAGACCCTGGCCCAAGTCGCGGTCGCGTTGGATCAAAAACCAACAATAACAACCGGGAGAGTTCGCTGTGAGTCGTACCAGTGACATGACAAGGATCGAGATGCCAGATCTCCGGAAAGACCTGTCCGCCATCCGGATCTGGAGGACGGACGTAGAGAGGATCAAATGAGGCCGGGAGACAGGCATGCAGTCGGTCCTGGTAATCAACTAGTTCGTGCCACCGATGGGGAGATGCCGACTGCGCTGCAGGTGCAACATCCTGACTGCCGTAGCAGTATTCGAGCACATCGGCACAGAAGATAATCAGCCGGTCGGCCCAGACGGCGTCCGTTGCGGGAGACATTGTCCGAAACGCATCGCAATAAGACAGGGGGAAGGAGAGGGGGCGTTGCTTTATAAAGGATGTGAAAACCTCCTGTCGCAAAGCCACCCAAAATGCCGCTTGTCGCAGGCCATTAGGAGGGTCTGACGAACAACTACTACTGGGACTACTACTATGAGGAAGCGCAGCATCATGAGGCACTTGGGCCGAGATAAACACATTCAACATGCGCAAAAACACCTCCTGATCCTCCGGGTTCTCCCGTAACGGAGCGTCCATTTCCTCGTCGGTCCGTAAGATAATGGCGGCCGCCAACAGGTTATCATTGTGAATCTGGTCCGGATCCATGCTAAGAGCTAACAAGTCTGTAATGCAGGCCGTATGATACGCCAAGGCGACGGCCTCTGTGAGGTCGGGCAATGCATGGCCCTGCCATTCGACCACACCGGCTGTATTGCGATGACGCTGCAGCCGAATCAAATGGCGGGCAGCCGTGGTTAGAATTGCATGACGGAGCGGCGCACAGGCTCGCGCACGGCTAGGCACCAATTGGGTAAAATGGCGCTCCGGATCACATAGATCAAACCGGGCCGCCACCTCTTCGGTGAAGTACCGCAACAGGATGGCCGTCAGACGGCCGTGATCAACACTTGGACTGGGATCGGGCTCTGCATGAGTCGGATTTCTTTGTTCGCGTGAGAAAGAATGACACGGGTGTTGAGTGTCAATTTCCGGGGTAATCGGGGACCCGTCATTATCCGCAGGACTATCAATGATGTCGTTGTCGTGATGCTCGTCCTGATTGAGCCAGACATTGGCCATGACGTCGTGCGTTTCATCGACCCAACGCCATCGGGCAGCAGACCCTCTCCTCCCGAGAGTACCAAATACCGGCGGCAACCAAACTTGATCTGGTGAGAACCGAAGATTCGACGATGACCGGAAATGTACGGGACGAGACCGGTGACAATCCAGAGATAGGGACTGGCAGCGCTGGCATTTTTCGGGAGGGCCGTGGCATTTGAGATGCCGCGCTGTAGTATCGTCAGTGTAGAACCCAAAAGAAAGGGGAAGATGGACGTATCTGCAGTGTGTGCAGGGCAAAGACCGCGGCATGACGGCGAGAATTGCTGATTCGGGACACAGAATACGAAAGGAGAATGAAGCTATTCAATCAGCGGCGGATGATTGAACCATGCGACAATTATACCCCAGATAATCCCCGCATTTATTCCCCGCGTTTGCAACCAATCAGATAAGACTCGGCTTTTGACATCTATGTATAAATATACAGTAGAGAGACATGAGGTAAAGTATATAGCAGAATATGAAGGAAATTCCACAGAAAATGGACGATATCAAAGCAAAAAACGCTTCCGCCGACCATATCGAATCCATTGAGGCCGGCGAGACCAAGAAAGGCACCTCCGATCTCAACGAGCTCAATGACATCCCGGTTGGCTGGTTTGTCTGGGTCGTGGCCATCACGGCCTCAATTGCTGGTCTGTTGTTTGGCTATGATACCGGTGTCATTTCGGCCGTGTTGGTCTATATCGGGACCGACTTGGACGGCAAGATATTGAACGAGAGCGAGAAGGAGATGATTACTTCGTTATGCTCTGCTGGGGCATTTTTTGGTGCTATTTGTGCCGGTCTTGCAGCAGACAAGGTATGTGTCCTGTCCTAAGTTAGTAGAGTCAATCGGTGCTGACTTTTCAGTCCGGCCGGAAACTTGCCATTTATATCGGATCTGCTCTGTTCACCATTGGCGCCGTTCTTCAAGCCGCTTCCTATTCCATCGCGCAGATGACCGTCGGCCGTTTCGTCGTTGGACTTGGTGTCGGGTCTGCTGCCATGGTCGTCCCTTTGTACGTGGCTGAACTGGCACCGGCCAAGGCTAGAGGACAGCTGATCGGTCTGAACAACATCTCTATCACGCTCGGTCAGGTCATCGCCTATGCCCTGGGTGCAGCATTTGCATCAGTGCCGGCCGGTTGGCGATACATGGTTGGATTGGGTGGCGTGCCGTCCATTCTGTTGCTAATAGTCCTACCATGGCTTCCTGAATCGCCTCGTCATTTGGTCTATCGCGAAAAACACGGCGAAGCGCGCAATGTCTTGCACAAGATCTACGGCAAAGCGACAGAAGAACAAATCGACTTGGTGCACGCATCAATTGTGGATGCCTGTGACGAAGCCCGCCGGAACAACGAGAACGAGAGTCGTTGGAGCAAGATTAAGCAGTTGCACGGGGACCCGGCTAATTTGCGAGCCCTCTTCAGCGCCTGCGGCCTTATGGTTATTTCGCAGATCTCCGGGTTCAACACTCTGATGTACTACTCGTCCACTCTGTTCGACATGGTCGGATTCAGCGACCCGGCTGCTGTCGGATTGGTCGTCGCCGGCCCGAACCTGGTCATGACGGGTGTCAACATGATCCTTGTCGACCGCATGGGCCGGCGCAGGTTGCTGCTTTGCACCGCCTGGGGTATGTGCGCCAGCTTGATCGCGGTCGCAGTGTCATTCCACTTCATCCCGGTCAACCAGCAGACGCTCGAAGTACCGGACTATGCGCACATGTCGCCCCCAACCATCGCGGTCCTCATATTTGTGCTGCTCTTCGTCATCTCGTACGGTTTGTCGGTCGGCAACACGGCCTGGATGAGCGCCGATTTCTTCCCGCTGGAAGTGCGATCGATGGGAACGATGTGGATGACCTGCTCCAACTGGGTATCCAACGTGATCGTGTCCAGCTCGTTCCTGTCCATGATGAAGACCATGACCCCGGCTGGTACGTTCGGATTCTACGCGGGGATCTGCGGTGTCGGCTGGTTCTGGATTCTATTCTTCTATCCAGAAGTGTCCGGATTGCCACTGGAGGAGATTCGTGCGGTGTTTGAGCGTGGCTATGGCCGGGGTATGCGTACTAGACGTTGAGCGTTGCGATAGACGGTGTAGGTAGATGATTTATCCATGTACAATAGCTATGAATCTACGTCCCCTTAACATTTAACATAAGGTTACTCGATTACATTACCCGATTGGGAAATCCCGTAGTTTTACCGAGCTGTACAAGTCTCTCCGGACGCGAAGTCGTGACAGCTACCCCGGAAAGGAATTCTAAAAGAAACCATAGAAGATGTAAGGCAATCTGCAATATATGTTGCCCTCCACACGATCCCTGCTACTCCGTGAAATCATAACAACCCCGGATATACGAATAGCACCTCTTCCCCATGGGGTCGGCAAAGCGTTCACCCTCGGCGATGCCCCGAAGACTCCACATGGCAAGCGAATATCCACAAAATGAAATGTTGAGGTGGAAAAACGAACGGCAAATCGACCGCGCCAAAAGTCAGCAGAAGAAAAAGGAATAGCCCGATCTGGGGTTTCCCCAGATATACAAATCGCCCCCCTCGCTGTTAGTTCGCTCTCCGGTTCTTACACTCGGACAGACAGGACCATCAACATGACACTTCTCTCGGTGGTCGAGGACCGCCCTACTCCCCCGCAAGTCTACAACTGGCGGATTTTTGTCTTGGCTGCCATCGCTTCGTCGGCCTCATGCATGATCGGTTATGACAGCTCGTTTATCGGACAGACTGTGGAATTGACTTCTTTCCGCGATGAATTTCACTTCGAAGACTGGTCCAATGCTAAACAGGACCTCGTCACAGCAAATATCGTTTCGCTATACCAGGCCGGCGCTTTCTTCGGTGCGCTCTTTGCTTACCCCATCGGTTTCTACCTAGGTCGGAAATGGGGCCTCTTGATCACTGGTATTGTCTTTGTTCTGGGTTCCGGTTTGATGATGGGTGCCAATGGTGACCGTGGCTTGGGGTTGATGTATGCCGGTCGCGTCCTTGCTGGAATAGGCGTGGGTGCCGGATCGAATTTGACGCCGATCTATATCTCGGAATTGTCGCCACCGGCTATTCGTGGTCGTCTGGTCGGCATCTATGAACTAGGATGGCAGGTGGGAGGCTTGGTTGGATTCTGGATCAACGTATGCTTCCTCTGGCATTTTGGAGTAAATGAACGCATACTGACTGAAATAGTTTGGGGTCTCGGAAACCCTCCCCGAAAGCCACAAACAATGGCTTATTCCCTTCGCCGTCCAGCTTATTCCTTCTGGATTCCTTTTGATCGGTTCCTTCTTCATCCGCGAGTCACCCCGATGGCTGTTCGGCCGTGGTCGTCGCGAAGAAGCCGTCAAGAACCTCTGCTGGGTTCGTCAACTTTCCGCAGACGATGTTTACATTGTTGAAGAAATTGCTGCCATCGACCAAGCTCTCGAGGAACAAAAGGCCAAGATCGGCACCGGATTCTGGAAACCGTTTCAGGCGGCCACGACCAACCCCAACGTTATGTGGCGGTTATTCCTCGGTTTCATGCTTTTCTTCTGGCAGAACGGCTCCGGAATTAATGCCATCAACTACTACAGTCCCAAGATCTTCGAAAGTATCGGCATCCGGGGCAGAGAGAACCAACTTCTGAGCGGAGTCTTTGGAGTGGTCAAGACCGTGGTTACCATTGTTTGGTTGTTGTTCCTGATCGACAACTTAGGAAGGCGGAAGCTTCTTATTGCCGGCGCAATCGCGGGATCGGTGTGCTTGTGGGTCATCGGCGCGTATATCAAAATTGTCGACCCGGAGAACAACCCTAAGTCAGAACTCGACAGCGCCGGCACCATGGCAATCGTTTTCTTCTATCTCTATACCGCGTCCTACATTCCAAGCTGGAATGGAACGCCTTGGGTATTGAATTCGGAAATGTTTGATCCAAATATGCGTTCTCTGGCTCAAGCCGTGGCCTCCGCGAGCAACTGGTTATGGAATTTCCTCATTTCGCGCTTCACCCCGCAGATGCTGAGCACAATGCAATACGGCACGTACTTCTTCTTTGCTAGTCTGATGATTCTTTCTGCCTTCTATGTTTTCTTCCTCATTCCGGAGACGAAGGGTGTGCCGCTCGAGCGTATGGACCGCTTGTTCGAGGCCAAACCGGTCTGGCGCGCACATGGCCGGATCTTACAGCAACTGCAGGAGGACGAGGCTGAGTTCCGACGGGAGATTGAGGACTCCAAGCTGTGTGATGACAAGTCGAAAGAAGAATTTGTCGAGAAGGCATGATGTATATAGTGTTATGTTCACGGTAATGATAGAGCTCTGAACGATTTAATAAGCGACTGCAACCAAATTGATGATCATGATATTGTCCTGGCAACTAGTAGGCCTGTGGATCTCTGTAATTTTAGTCTATCAAAAGGAGGCGAGCAGTTGATGGTGTCAACGATGATCGATGCATAGGAGGTCGTCGTCGTCCAACGACGACGACACGCCTGACTAAGCACGCTGCCCTAGTTGGCTAACTATTTAGCGTATCCTACTCTTGATCAATTTTACTTATCGATCGACTCCAGTCTATTCATTCTCAAGCTCGCTGTCTCGCCTTCCTCTCTTCCAGTCCGTAGATCTCTCACATCTCACCACCCCCTCACTCCTCCAGCAAGTTACAACCCAGCGCACATAGCAATGTCACCCTTCAGGGAAGCGACAGCATTAGCGGCCTGCTTTTCCTGATACCTATCAACAAGTCTTACTGGTTACGAAAACGTCGATGTTTCCTTTACCGCCGTAAGCGAGACGTCAGGCGAATACATTTGCATTAAACCACGATGAGAGACTTTTTCAGCTCCATAAATATGATTTTACAATCTGCTGCGCGGTTATCGTTGACTCTCCGCCCTGAACTACAGCGGAGATAACAGTTTCACCAGCAATGCCTGGCTGTTTGTGGTTTGATATGGTATATGAGTACAGGCACCGAGCTCTCTGGAGGTCCAAAGCCGTGAATTCAACAATAAAATGCCGTGGGAGAGAGAAGAAGTCTGGACGGATGCGGCGAATACTGGATGACTTTTGCAGAAGGATGGCGCGAGAAACAGTTCGGAATTTCGATATTGCGCCGGATATTCGACAATCTATTTAAATGTGCTCCAGTCAAAGGTATGGTCTCATGTCAATCTGCAAACGCGGACCGCGTCTGGGATGTTTTGGTCCGCTAAGAATTTATGGAACGTGTTGGAATAAGCCCTCATGGTCAAATCCGTGTCATCATACTTTCTGGTTTATTGTCCTGGATATCCGCCTTATTTTGTGTCACGAGCTCGGACTAGTAGATACTAACGAAATCATATTCCTATCTAAACTCGGCGAGAACATCAAATCTGGGGAAGAAGAAGAAAAGGAAATCTATCTAGGTGGCGGACAATCTTTATAGACATCTGTGCGATGAGGCTTAAGCCCTTGGGTGTATTCGAATCTACTTGATCTTAGGAACTTGAAGCCTGGGTGCGACGAACCAGCATTTCAAGATCTTCACTCCTCCGTTTCTAATTTTTGTTTCTATATTCTCAATTTGCAGGTGACTTGTTTGCAGCAAGCACTCGGCAGAAAAGAGGGTGGATGTCGATGTGTAGAAAGAATACATATTATTCAGATAACTTGAAAGAATCTGGACAGTACTGGGCGCAACTATATACAACAAACCAAATACAAATGCAGATGCAGTCTTAATTTTTTTTTCTTGTTCCTTGCCAGGACCAGCCTAACGCACCGAAGAAACAATTCCCTCAATCTCCTTTCCAATCTCACCCACAAACTCCTGTACCTCACCCTCGGTCAAAAGACCACCTTCAACCCTCACACCGAATCCAATCGAGTCCGTACTAACATCAGGACCAATATCAATGTAGACATTCGCATCAGGAATGTATGACGTATCCAAAGCAGCGACCGAAGTCGACGTCTCATCCACAGGAGGCAGAGGCTCCGACGGGATGAAGTCCGTCGGAACACCGATGCGAAGAGGCTCAAAGAGTTCGTCGCTGGCCTGGGGCTGTGCTTGCATCCAGAGGAGGTTGACCCAGGCGTTGAAGAGGGGCGTTTGAGTGCCCCTGGTACTGGCCCAGCGAGTGAGGATGTCGCGCAGAGAGCTTTGTTCGTAGCTGACACGCTTGGCGAGGGAGGACTGGATGTCGCGGGCCTTCTCAAGCATTCCGGTGCTCGACTGTTCTGCGTTGGGGACGACGAACGGAGTAACGTTCAGGCAAGGTCCAGAAAGACGCTCGATGTCGGTGAAGGAGGCGGATCGTCCGGTCTGGTACAATCCCATTGTCGGGCTGTCGACACCAGTCGAGCGAGCGAGGCAACGCGAAACGGCGAGCAGAACAACACTTTGAAGACCGAGTCCTGAAGAGCGGCAGGCGTCCTCCATCTCCGCGAGGTTCTTGACTTTTTCCCACGCACCGACGAACAGCTGCTCCGCAGGTCCGGAAGCTTGACCACCCTTGATCAAGGTTGGGGTGCTGGAACCAACGACAGACGACCAGTAAGCCGATTCGTCGAGACCACGAACAGAGCGCACCGAATAGTCGACAAACGACGGGAAGTTGGGGTTAGTCTCAGGCGCCTCTCCGCGGTAGAGCTTGGCAAGTTCAGCAACGAACATGGGCATCGTCCAGGCATCGTAGGCAGCGTGGTTGATCAGGACTTGGATTCCATCGCGGTCGCTGGCCTTCAGGAGGCAGAGGCGGACAGGCGGAACGGACAAGGACGACGGGTGCAGCCCTTCTTCTGTCGCTTGCTTCTTGGCAGCTTCGGTGATGTTCAGAGGAGAGCTGATGACCTTAAAGGTGTCGTTATCGGCGTGCTTCATGACGACCTGGTAAGCGTCGGATGGGGAAGTGACGGCGAAGCAGGTTCTCAGAATCGGGTGGCGTTGACGGAGCTGGAACCAGGCCTCCTCGAGTCGCGCCTCGTCAATGCGTTCGTTGCTGAAGTACGACCAGGCAGGCTCGAACAGGGTTCTGTTGGACTTGATCCAGCTGGCCAAGTGGTACACCTGTCCACCAAGACAAGGAAGAATGGTCTCAACCGCGTCCTTCTGCAATCCAAGTTGTCCAAGCACTGCAGACTCGATACGGTTGTAGTCAAGGAGAAGCGGGCCTTGAGCTTGTGGGTTCGATGCGGAGGTTGGCTGGATACGCTGGCTGATACCACGGAGCGTGTTTCCTTGCAAGATGTCGGCGACGCCGGCCTTCAAACCCTTTGAGCGACAGATCGAGGCAATGCGAATCGCGGAAAGAGAGTCCAGACCAATGTTGAAAATGCTCGTATCGGGAGCGATATTGTCAGTGGAAACACCAGCGGCGTCGGCAAGAATTTCTTGAACAAGGCCCTCATGGGCAGGGACGTTAGACGTCTCACGCTGCTCAACCTCGGGGCTCTTCACCTCCTCCAGAGAAAGTCGAAGCGGCAACTCTCCCAGTCCGTCGGGGATAACGGTCGTGCACCGTGTAGGGTGCTCAACAATGTCCTGGAACACGGAGCTGAAAAGGTCAAGGGCTTCGTCGAGCTTGGATTGAGGCAGATACTCGCCATTGCAAGTAGCTCTGGCCACAATTCCGTCCCGAGCGTGGTCGATCTCGATGTTGATCTTGTGTTCCGCTTGTGCTGCGTAATCGTCGGCATTGTAAGGCGTCCAGATTTGCTGTCCGTCAAGCACAGAAGTATCGATATCAGCACTCTTTTGGAAAACGAAGAGAGTGTCGAAAAGCGAGGCGGACTTCAGACCGTCGATGTGTCTCAGGCGGTTCTGAACATTTCTCAAAGGAGCGTGCTGGTAAATTTGAGAGTCAGTGGTTAGTTGCTGCAGACGACGAGCCATGGCCTTGTTACTCAAGAACTTAGGCTCGAAGGTGACTCGCTGGGCGACGGTGTTGAACAAAGGACCGATCGTCTTCTCTGCTTCGGGTGTTGGCAGAGACCGTCCGGCGAGAACCTGTCCGAAGACAACATCTCGCTTGCCAAGAAGATGCGTCAAGACCTTGGCGTATGCCAGGAGCGACACACTTTGGACAGTGACCTCCATCGCTTTGCAGGCCTCGATAATGTTCGCAATGTCAAGATCAACGCGACGTTCGGACATGAACATCTGATCTTGCGACTCGGAGGGTGGAAGGCGAAGGAGCTCGGTAACTTCATAGCCAACGAGTTTCTGGGTCCAGAATTCGGTCGCCTGCTCTTGGCCGTCGAGAACGAAGTTGACGGTGTCAGAAAACTGCGGTCGCTCGAAAATAGTGTCCTCCTGGTAGGCTCTGGCGAGGTCTTCGAAGACGAAAGGCAACGAAGCACCGTCGTACAGCGCGTGGTGCATAACGATCACCAGAAGCTTGTCGGTGGGACGAGTAACCAAAACAGATCGGATCGGGGGCACTGCGAAGGAAGTTTCCTTGTCGAAGCGGAACATCAAAGAGATCTCGGACAAGGGGTCGACGGTGGAGGGAAGAGTAATCTCATGCCAGTTCAGAGCTGGGTTAGTGTGCACGGCTCCAACCCAGGCATATCCGAGCTCCTCGATAGAGTGGAAGGACGTCCGGAGGATATCATTTGCTTGGATAATCCGGCTGATCGATTCCTTGAGTCGAGGGACGTCCACATCATCGGCAAGACGAACCGGGTGCGGATGGATGTAGACAGCCCCGGCAGAGCCAAGGGTTCCGGTGATCATAGAGGACTGCAAAGGAGTGCACGAGAACATGGCGGAAATAGAGTCGTTTGGTCCGAGGACAGGGACGTGAGACTGGTAAGCATTGATGTCAACGGACGGAGTTGCAGAATTGTCTTCCTCCTTCGTCTCCTGCGAGCAAAGCTGAGCAGCCAACGCACCCACGCAAGAGAATCTCATGACGTCCGACGAGGAAGCGTTGAACCCAGCATCGCGCAGGTTTCGAGAGAATTGAATGGCAGTCACGGAATCGATACCAAGGGCCAAGAAAGAGGCGCCCTTGGAAACGGCAGACTTGTCCAGACCGCAGAAGCTGGCAACCATCTCCTGAATCTGCAGTTGTTCAGCGGACCAGGCGGTTTCATCCCATTTGACAGAGGCAGTCGACGAAGAAACGGACTGAGGCTGCAAAAGATTGAAGTTCTCCAACGAGACATTTTCTCCAGCCACGACGCTTGACAAGACAGCGTCCATCTTCTCGAGGAACTCCTCCGCGCTGTAAGCAGCACCGAACGACGTCGAGAAGCGGCAGTTGAGGTGGACAACGTCCGCTGCCGAATCGGCCTCAGCCTCAATGGCGAACGGGTAGTCGGCGGGCATATGGCTTTCAAGCTCACTCCAGAAGTCGTACTTGGATGGCTTCGTGCTTCGGATGAACGAGAACAGGCAGTCGAAGAGAGGCGTCTCAGACTTGAGCCAGCGTTGAATGTGACGGAGGGAAGTATGCTGGAACTCGAGAGACTTGACGGCCGATTTCTGGACGGTCGCGACAATTTCGTTGACGGTGGTCAGGCCGGTGGTGTCGAGACGGCCGGGGATTGTCGTGATGCAGGGAAGAAGAACAGAATCAGCGCCCGGCACCGAGACTGCCCTACCGGACAGCACAGTACCGTAGGTAACATCACCAGCGTTCACCAGGTCAGCCAAAAGAAGACCAAAGATAGCCTGCACGAGGGAAGGCACGGTAGTTTTAAGAGCTGCCGAGCAGCGTTCCAAATGCGAGAGCTTGCTCCGGAGCGACCGGTGAGCGTTGGATGTCTCCAAAACATCCGAATCCGATCGGAAGAGCGTGGGATGGCATCCAGCGAGCGCAGTCGTCCAGTGCTGCTTAGCCTTCTCCAAGTCCTGAGAGTAGACGTGCTCAATAAAAGCAGATGGTGAGCCTCTCTCAGGAACCGAGTCGTTGGCGTAACGGGCAGCAATTTCCTCAATCAGCATTGAGAACGATTCACCATCGTAGAGAGCATGGTGGATCGAGATGTCAAGGAGCAGAGGCTGCTTTGTAGAGGAAGACTTGATCAGAACAAATCGCACAGGCGGAACAGCGGAAATGTTGGAGATAATGTGCTGGGAGAGGGACTCTTGCTGCGCGTTGAGGACTGCGACAGCTTCGTCCAGGTTTGCGGCTTCCTCTTCCTCCCATCGGATCTCATACGAGTCCGCGGAGAAGAGAACCTGCACCATCTCCTGGTCCAGAGCAGCGAATGCGGTACGCAGAATTTCATTATCGGTAGCAGCAGTCTGCCAGGTGTTCTTCAGCTGATCGGCATCGACAGACTCCGCGAGCTGCAAAGCAATGTGGTTGACGTAAAGCTGGAGCCCTTCACTGTTGATCGATCGGGCAACCAGACCTTCTTGCAGGGGCAGACAGGGGCGGACGGAAGCCACACGAGACAAGTCAACTGCCTCGGGCGCGTTCTGGCGGAACTGGGTATCCATAGCTTCGAGCTTCTGGCGCAGCTCATCAGCAGCAGCGTTGCTATTGGCCTTATTCGTGCTTCTCGGCAAGCGTGCGAGTTGCTCAACGACAGGGTTGCTCATGACACGGGCGACAGAAGCATCGTAGCCAATGTTGCGAAGCTTGACGGAAAGGTTAATAGCGCTCAAACTGTCGATACCAACTTCAAAAATATTGGTCATAGGTCCGATAATAGAAGAATCGGTCGAGACAACGGTGCAGATTTCGTTAACGACAGCCCGTTCGTCATCGTTGAGAGGGCGGTCAGCGAAAGCAGATCCATCAACGGCCCCAGCATTGTTTCCTCGGAGCACAGCAGGGAGCGGCAGGTTGGCGAAGATGGCGTGGAGCGGTTTCATGTCGACCTTTCCGGACATAGCGGCAAGCGGGATGAATGTCACTGGCAGAACGATCTCCGGAACCATGTAAGACGGCACCTTCTTCGCGCAAGCCTCCTGAAGTTCCTTGCCGAGGGTTGCAATGTCCGACTGAAGGAGAGTTACCTCGTAGCCCTTCTCACCCAGTCCAGCCTTCGATCGAGACTTGACGGAGTTCGAGCGGGAGACGAAAGAGATGAGCTGAACTCTCGAGATACCAGGGTGCTGAACAACAGTCGTGGCCACATCGATTTCAATTGTCGAGGACGCGCGCAGAACCTCCGAAACCTCACCAAGTTCCAAACGCTGACCACGGATCTTTGTCTGGTCGTCACCACGTCCAAGGTACTCAACGGAGTCATCGGGCATCAAACGACCAATATCACCAGTCCTGTACATCTTTTCACCATCAGGACCAGCGGCATATCCCTTCGCATCAGGACGGTTTAGGTAGCCCCTACCGACAATATCTCCCGAGAAACACAGTTCACCAGTCTGGCCGCGAAGAGCATAGGTCATGGTACCCGGGAGGAAGACGTGACCGGTACAGGCAGTCAGTGGGGGTCCGATGTTACGAAGGTTGGTATCCGGCTTGACGTGGGCGAAAGTACATCCAATGGTCACCTCGGTGGGACCGTAGGCATTGGCGAGGGCAACATTCGGCGAGAGACCCCATGTATCCAAGACCTTCTGGGAGATCTTCTCACCTCCGACACTGAGGTAGACCATGCTGGGACAATCCTCGGGGAGGGTGTTGGTCTGGTCAAGGACAGATGGGACAAGACTGCCGTGCGTGATCTCCCACTTGGACATGGTCAATTGCAAGTTGTCCAGGAGCATCATCCGGGGTCCAGTCACGGTCGCCATTCCGTGGCGCCATGGGAAGAACATCTCCACAATGTGAGGGTCGAAGGCGCGACTGGCTTGGGCAATCCATCTACCCTTTCCACCGAGGTTCATGGTCTCGGGAGAGATGTCGCAGATGAACTCGGAGAGCGACTCGATGAACGAGGAAAGGTTGCCTCGGGTGATCATGACACCCTTAGGCTTACCGGTCGAACCCGAAGTGTAGAGCAGGTAGGACAGGTCGTCGGGGTGGGATTCATAGTCGGTATCCTCGGATGGCATCGACGCCACAGTCTCTTGGAAGGACGGGTCATCGATACAGATCACTCGGCAGGACTCAGGCACATCAGCGAACGTCGCAGCAAAGGACGACTCGGTGAAGACGATTGGCGATTCACCATCCTCGACCAAGAATGCCTTGCGGTCGTTGGGGAGGTTCTCGTCGATGGGAAGGTAAGCATTGCCAGACTTGTAGATACCAATGGTGACGGGGTACGAAGCAAGGTTTCGACCGGCACAAATAGCGATCATTCGGTTCTTGTGGCCCTGAGATGCGATAAACGCAGCCACCCGGTTCGCAGCGGTATTGAGTTCACCGAAAGACATGCCCTCTTTCTCAATACCGTCTTCGCTGATGGCCGTGGCCGCCTCGACGGCAGTCCAGTCAGGATTGGTTTTGGCGTACTGCTCCAGCCAATGCGTCGGGCTGAGTTTGACCGAGTTCTTGACATCTTGGCTCACCACTTGGTTCGAAACAGCGAGCAAGTCTCTTGGGAAGTGCTGTACAAGTTGCGTGACCGGCTCGTCAGGATGGGCAATCATTGCACTGACAAAGGCGTCGATCTGGCGAGCGAAAATCGACAGCTGCTCTTCGCTGATGATCGCGCTGTCGGCAGATGCTTCGACCATGAGAGCACCATCCGGTCGTTGGAACACATTGACAGCCATGGGATGTTCGACGTGCAAACCGATCGGGTCCTCGATGGCATTCCAGATGTCGAGTTCAGAGGTGTTGCCGGCCGGCTGCTGGTCTGTGATGTGGAAGGTGAAGATAGCGGGATACAAAGGCCCACCACGAGCCCGCTTGAGCATCTTCCGGACCTCGCGCGCATGGATATGGCGGTGCTTCCACGATTGGACGGAGATCCGGTGCTGCTCGGCAAGGAGTTCACGGGCCGTTCCCTGATGGTGGAAGGGAACCGGAACAACTGAAAGGAGGGGACCAATGCAGTTTTCGAGAGTCGCGTCCAAAACACGGTCAGACAGTGTTTCGGCGAAAACAGCGGCTGGGGTTCCGAAATAGGCGAGACAGACACAACCCCACGCAGCACGGACGATCGAAGCGATGGAGGAAACGCCGAGTTGGCTAGCAGCGGACTGAAGCTTGCCAACTGGCTCGGTCAACAGAATCTCCGCAGTGATAAACTTGTGCTCCGGCTCAGTGCCAGGAGCGACACGCTTCCCAGTCAGGTCTGGCCAGACGGGAGCTTCGATCTGAGAGAACTTCTCAAGCTCAGTCTGCCAGAAGTCGCGGGTCTCCGCACTTCGCTTGTCGGTCGGGAGAACAACGGAAAGAGCATCACGCATCTGGTTTCGAGTGGGAGGCTTGTAGCCGTAAGCCGAGCGGACATCGTCCATGATGAACTCAAGAGACGGACCATCGTAGATGGAGTGGTGGACAGTGAAAACCATGATGCGCTCGCTGCCCTTGGCCAAAACGGTAACGGCCCAAGGCGGGTTTCTGAAGTAGTTTGCCTGGTGCTTGCTCATGACTGCCTCGAGACGAGTGTCAAGAGTTTCCCTCCAGTCCGCATCAGTGCACTCGATGCTCTCCCAGTCGACAAGAGGGTACGCGTAGAGCAGTTGCAAGAGAGAGAAGTCGAAGTTGTCTTGAGCATTAACGTTGCTGATTTCTGCGACAGGGATGAAACCAGTTCGCAAGGCCTCAGCCTTTTGGCTGACCGCGAACCAAGCTTGCCTGAGGCGGGTGAGGTCGACAGCCGAGTCGAGCGAGACGAAGTGGTTGCTCCAGTACATGTTGTAAGTACCCATAGTCTCACTCAGCAAGCTTTCCTGAATCGTAGTTGCCTTGACAACGGACAGTTCATCCTTGACCTTGGATTTGACTGATTCGATCCAGCGCTGGTTGAACTCCTCGACATCAAAAGCATCGACGACGACTCTGCTGATATCAGTCGAGGCAGAGGCCAAGTTAACAAGGTCCTGGACAGTAACACAGTGGAGCACATCGACAACGGAAAGGCGATATCCAGCCTCATTGAGTCGGGAAGCAAGTCGAATGGCGTGGATAGAGTCGATACCGAGACTTCCGAGTCTGCTGCTCTTCGTAATGATCGAGGTCGAAATGTTGGCAAGAGCGGAGATGGTCTCGACGATCTGAGATACAGTAGTAGCGTTGCCTTGGTTGTCAACCATGTTGTCAGTCAAACCGTTCCCGGGGTTCATTCTGGTCTCCCAGTCTTCAATATCGACAGAGGCATATGCAGCTTGCAATGTACGACGATCGGTTTTGGCCGACTGGGTTTGGGGAATGCTGCCGACAACGAGATAAACAGACGGGAT
Organism: Aspergillus chevalieri; assembly: GCF_016861735.1. Lineage (NCBI taxonomy): Eukaryota > Fungi > Ascomycota > Eurotiomycetes > Eurotiales > Aspergillaceae > Aspergillus > Aspergillus chevalieri. Next base: position 98,454 of record NC_057364.1, read on the forward strand.
CATGTGGTCAGGAAGAACCGATTGGGCCTGCTCGCTAGCAGCACGGGCAATCTCGACGGCAACATCGCTGAGCAACAACAGATCCTTGTCATCCTCCAAGACGGCTCCAGGAGCGGAGAGGAACGTAACAACCACCTTGGCAGGTCTGTCAGGACGATTGATGATGCAAGTCTCGATATTTTCGACGAGCGGGTGGCATTCGCCAAGCGAGTAGCTGATCTCACTCAGTTCGACGCGAATACCACCGAGCTTGACAAGGTCGTCGACACGATTAATGTACTCGAGTGAGCCATCAGCAAGCATTCGAACCAAGTCACCGGTGTAATACACTCGTTGGGAAGCCTCCTCGTTCCAGACGTACTTGGCTTGGGTGACGTCGTCCTGGTTCAGGTAGCCAGGGGAAAGCTGGGGACCACCCAGGGCGAGTTCACCAACGGCGTTCTTCATCACCTGCTTCTGGTTGCGGGTGACAAAGACGGAGACGGTGTCGAGGGGCCAACCGATGTTAGCACTCTTGATATTCTTCGACTCGTTGCCGAATTCGCGCAGTGTCGAGACGACGGTGGCTTCGGCCGGACCGTACGTATTATATGCGCGCATGTCTGTGCCCCAGTCATCGGCAACGGACTGGGTCAACTTCTCACCGATCATGGTGATGACCTCGAGCGTCTTGCAGGTCTTTCGGGAGACACCAGCAGAGAATGCAGGGGTCAAGTGGGCGTGGGTTGCGTTGGTGATGTTGGCCAGCTGGGAGAAAGAACCAAGCATGATCTCGCGCGATGCGGAGATGAGGACACCGCCGACACCCCAAGTGTAGAAGATATCTTGTACAGACACATCGAACGTGTAGGCGGAGAACTGCAAGCATCGAACAACTCCGCCAGCAACGTTCGTCGGGACATCCTTCTGGAGCGATCGCATACTCGACACACCAGCAGAATGCGTGATCGGCACACCCTTGGGAGCACCGGTCGTACCACTGGTCCAGATCAAATATGCCATGTCACTGGGGCTTGCCCTCTGCGGGATCTCCTCGATCGCAAGAGCATCAACCGGCTCCTTTCCGGAGAGAGGCCCGACATCGACCACATTGACACCAGCAGGGATGGCATCTGCGGGCTGGGCACCGTCTGCACTGGAGACAAGCAGTACCTTCGATTCAGTACGCGCGATGAGGTCGTGACGGCGCTGCGCAGGAGAGAAAGTATCGATAGGACACCAGGCACCACCAGCCTTGAGGATACCCAAGATGGCGACATAAAGGGCAGGGCTCTTTTCAATGCAGATCGGAACAGCCTTGTTGGTGAGCGGACCGTAGACATCCACCAATTTCTGGGCGAGACGAGCAGCACGCGCGTCCATCTCCGCGTACGTCCAGGAGATATTTAGAGGGCTGTTCTCGTCTTCGAGATCGCCCTTGAAGATAAGCGCCAGACCTTCGGGGTTAGATCGCACATGCTCCTCGAACTGAGTGTGAATCAGGGCCGTCTGGGAAGCCTCGGTGATTGCGGCATTAGGATTGTAAGAGGACTTCAAGCCGACCTGGGTGTTCGAGGGAGCAGTCAGGAAGTCCTCGTCCGGTCGCTCAAGGACGAAGGAGACAATGTCATCCAACTGTCGGAGCATCATCTCAGCGGCGTCGCGGTCGAGCTGCGCGTGGTTGAAACTGGCTCGCAGGGTGAGGCTCGAGTCCACGTCGGGCCAGACCTCGACCATCACCGCAAAGTCATTGGCCATGGGCGGGTGGTTGATGGAGGTCCACAGGCTACTCTCGCTAGAGCCGGCGTTGAAATCTTGGTACGCGAGGAGGGTATCGTACGGCAGCTTGCCATCTGCTGTGACCAAGGATCCCAGGCGAGGCTGCAGGTGGGAGAGCGTCTTGGCATTGAAGGAAGTCAAGTGACGCGCAACGGACTGATTGGTCCAGAATTCACCCTCCTTCGAAATCTGGTAGAGGGAGAGTCGAACTGGAACAGTTGTGAAAGTAGGCCCAATACAAGCCTCGGATTCCGGGTCAAGTCTGCCAGACACAACACTACCAATCACGACATCAAGGTCAGGGTTTCCGGTGTAGGCCAATAAAACGGAAGCCCAGGCAGCCTGAAGCACAGATAAAGGTGTCGATCCGCTCTTCCGGGAGAGCTTCTTCAGATCGTCGTAGCCAGTCCGGGCAGTGATTTCCACAGCGTCCGTCTTCTTGGCGGTGGGCGGACGGAAGGGTGTGACAGACGGGAAACCAACGGGCGAGTGGTTGTCCAAGTGCTGCTGCCAGAAAGCCGCCGTTTCGGCGTGGTCAGCTTGGAAGTGGTGCTTGACGATATGCTCGAGAGATGTCCGCTGGACGAGAGGCTTTCCTTCATAAGCACAAGAGACGTCTTCGAGCAGGAGCTGCAATGAGCCACCATCAAAAATACCGTGGAACATGCTCAAGATGAATGTGCACTTCTCGGGTGTCTGGATAACCGAGATGGCCCACGGAGTGCTTAGACTGATGGTGTTCTCCGCATGTCGCAGGACAGTCTGCATCATGTCCTCCTCCGAAGATCCTTCTGAGACATTGTAAAGGTTCCAATGCTGCTCGGAAGAGGCATCGGGAGCCATGATACACTGAGCAAACGGCGCCATATCGTCGTCAAGCCAACAGAAGGCCGTACGGAAAGAGTCGTAGCTCTGGATCACGGTATCCCAAGCGTTCTTGACACGTTCAACATTCACGCCGGCCCCAAGCGGAAGTACAGAGTGGTAGATATAGGAACGTGTCTCGAAGGTCTTGTCAGAGCTGCTTCGCAGAAAACTGGCTAGCATACCAGACTGAGTCGCGGTGGTAGGCAAGACCTTTTCGATCTGATCGGCGTTGAGTCCAAGTCTCTCCGCACATGTCCAAAGGTTTTTGACGTTGAAATCAACGAGACGCTGCTGGAGTTGGTCATCCTTCTTTTTCTGCGCTTGAGCGCCGGTAGAGCCTTCCGATTGACGAACTTGCGAGACGGTCGAGACCAGAGATCTGGGAGTCTCCGCTTGGAGGATGTCTCCCACCGAGAGGCCAGTGATTGAGTTGTCCCTGAGTTTCTGGAGCAGACGCATGGCTCCAAGACTGTCCACACCCAGGGAGTAGAGGCTTGTATCCGGTTTAATGACAGAGGTCTCCTCATGAGTCGCCTCAGCAAGGAGAGAAATGACCAGCTGCTGCAACGACAACAGGTATGAATCAGCTGGGACGTCCCAGTCAGCCAGGTCACCATTGAGATCAGCGGCCCGCGGAGGAGAAATGATTTCGGCATCGCTGTTATCCTGTTGCAATTTCGCAGAAATGGCTTTGCGGTCCACCTTGCCAGAGCTGGATCGGGGCAGCGCGTTGAAGAAAGCATAAACAGAGGGACACATGTAGTCGGAAAGATGGCGATGAGTGTTGTCACGGGCTTGTCGAATAATGGTCTGCCTGTCAGATTCGCGATCTGTGACGAGACACGCGACGATTTGTTCGCTACCCTGCGTCTGCTGATCGCGCTTGGACACAATAGCAACAACCTCCGTCACTCCGCTGATGGTAGCGAGAACCGATTCGATTTCACCAAGCTCGAGTCGACGACCACTGACCTTGACCTGGTCAGAGGTGATACGGCCAAGGAATTCCAAGACTTCATGGCCGGACTCATCCCAGACGATACGGGCCATGTCGCCAGTGCGGTACACGTATCCAAATTCCGGACTGTAAACGAACGCCTTGGCAGTCTCCGTTGGACGGTTCAGGTATCCCTTGCTAACCTGAGGACCACCAATGGCCAATTCACCAGCGAGGCCTGCAGGGACGGCCTTGGGGAGATGGCTATCTGGATCGAGGACAAGCATGGAACAGGTTGGCAGAGCTTCTCCAATGATGGAACCACGGACAGAGTAATCAACAGGACCTAGGAATGTGCAGTTGATGGCGCCCTCAGTTGGACCGTAAGCGTTGACGAGAATCCTCGACTCGTCCGTGGCAAAATTGTCAATCACAGTCCGGTTGAGTTTCTCACCCATAGTCCAAAGAGACTCCAAGGTGGTTAGGCGCGAAGGACGCAACAAAGCAGCCAAACTGGGCGTGGCCATCATGATTGTCGCTCTCGCCTCGTTGATCGTGCCCTCGAGATCGGTCAGGGTAAGGCTCCGGTCGGCTGAGCAAAGAGTGGCACCGCTGCTCAAGGTGACGAAGATTTCCATCAGAGAAGGGTCGAATGTCGGAGCTGCGAACTGAAACCAGCGGAAGTCACCAGCAGAGTTGCCTGGAAGCGGGATTGCGGTAGAGTGAGATTCGATGGAACACGCAACGGCCATATGGTGCACTTGGACACCCTTGGGCTTGCCAGTGGAACCACTGGTAAACAGCAGATAGGCAGTCTGGTCTGGCTTGATTTCCGGTGCGTCGAAAGCAACAGTGTCAGCGGACACTGAGGTTTCTCCTTGAAGCTCGCGCCATCGTGTAACCTCAGGAACATCAAGCCATGTTGGCGCGTTAGACCCATCATGGCGCCAGGGTCCGGAAGATGGTTCGGAAGTGTTGCCCAGAATAACAGGGGAAGCGATGTCTTCGAGAATCTCCTTCACACGCTGTTCAGGGGCGTCTTGCGGAATCGGAGAGAAAGCATACCCAGCCTTCAAAACAGCAAGGTAGCAAATGTAGAGTTCGGGCGAAGTAGTCATGTAAACCGGAATAATCCGTCCTTCGTCCGTGCCTGGAGCTGTCGCGCACAGCTCTCGTAGACGCGCAGCCAAGCGCGTGGCTGCTGTGTTGAGCGCGCTGTAGGTCAACACGCTATGTTTGGCTTCTGTGGATGCAGATGGCAAGGAGTGTACAAAGTCCAGCGCAACTGCTTCAGGTCTGCTCCGGGCCCAGCCCTCAAAGGCAGCATGCAGCAGAAACGAGGTAATGGGGCACTCCACATTATTATCGCTGTCACGCGATGGAGGAGTCATAAGTGGTGGGAAGTTAAGGATAGAGAGATTCGGGGTATTATCGGCGTCGGAGGGTATCGCAAAACGAGGGGAAATGGCAGAATGGGTCAAGAATGACGCGATCACCTTGAGAAGCTGGGTGACGGCCGCGGCGGGAATTAGTCGTTGGGGGTATGCGAAGCTGAATTGCCAGGTGCAATTCCCTGCGCCTGGCTGCGCAAGTAGAGTAAATGACTTGGAGCTGTCAGCACGATCCCCAATTTAGGTGTACTGCGAAAACGTACATCTTCCGATCCAGCATGCTGGTCACCATTCTCAGGCTCAGCATTTCGCAGTTCCAAAGCGAACTGGACTTCGTCCTTGTTCAGACGAGCATAGCTGGCCTCACGCAAGTTGCAGGTCTTGCCTGCTTCCGAATCCGCAAATACCGAGGCACAAACGACAGCGCGCCGCGACTCTGTCGACACATAACTCGAGTCGCGGGAAATCGCAAACGCGACATCTTCCAGGCCGGTAAAATGAGAGACAAAACGAGCGTAAGCTTGCATGATTCCTTTCGCGACATCCTGAGAGCCGGCATCGCAAGACAGCTCAATCGCTGGACTGTTCGCAGCTTCGCCGGCTACCCTTTCCACGGCGTACTGATCGATCGTATCCAACGCAGGAACCTTTGTGACCGGAAGAACCTCGTCAGCCGGGACAGAGATAATTTGGTCACCATTCGTCATTTTGGACTCGTCGGTCGTCGTTTCTGGGGGGTTCCGGTGCCCCTCGAAGCTCGAAAATATGCCTGACATGATTTTCCTTAGCATACAGACGGCGGGGGATACGCACCTTTCACATATAACGAGAGAATGATTAGAATAGTAGAGTAAATGAAAGGCGCAGTGTCAGAATGCTAGGAAGATGAGCGAGGATAAGGACCAGAGGTAGTTGTAGAAAGGCAAAAAAAAAAAAAAACACGGAGCCGAGGAATCCCACTATCTACCCACGCCGATATCGACGCAGGCACCGCGCATGGCAGGGTCATCGACGGTGGATCCCGCGGGTGCAGAATTAATTTTGCAGTGCCATTGGGGCATCGGTTAGAGTGTGGGTAAGTTAGTCGTTAGTCGTGGGAAGATGTTGACTGAGTGGGAGAAGGTCTCCGTGGTCTCTCCGTGGTGGGATGAGCGGTTATGCCCGATCAGAGCCCGTGCCAAGTCCGAGTCACGGGAGCTGATTATCTGATCGCATCTGATTAGATAAGTATTGTCTGGTATCCATACATACCATACCGTCGCAGTACCATACCAGTACAGTACGGTATATACACAGAGTACTCCGTACCTTCCGATCTCCGTCTTGACAACTCCACCATCTGATTATACTCCGAGACATCGGTTTTTTTTTTTTTTTTCCTTTGCCCCCGGATGCTCTCCGGAGTGCATCTCTGCATAATTCATATCAATCAGATAAGATCACCATGCCTCTCTGGGAGATGTACATAATCTATACAAGTCCCATCGCCTTCAGGCAGTGCTTCCTCGACTGTGTTCCCTTTTCTTGATTGTATACTGGTGACTCGTATCTCTAGCTCCTCATGATAGTAGCCATTACCCTTAGTCAACAGGTTCAGTTGAGCCAGTCAGTTCAACCATCCAGTACATAACCGGCCAAGAAGCCATGTCTCGGAGCTGATCATTCTATAGGTACATACCACTGCCGATCTCCCACCAACCAGTCCAAGAGCAAATGTCATGGACTGCTGTGCCATAAGCATACAGTAATTAAGTCCGAATCTGATAAGGGCTTTTTGGACATGGCGGAATCTACCGCCGTGGATCCTATTCGGACATCTTTCAGGCAACGACATGCTCGTTGAGCAGATTTCAAGGACAGCTCAGGGTCCAATACGTGAGAATACGGTGCAATAGCTGGGATTTGCGGTATCATAGTGCTGGACTTTCTATCCATCAGTACCCTCGGTCCGGGTGGTTTGATGAGATGCTTACGACAGATGGGCAGGTAGACCTGCGTATTCAATATCATACCAACGCTAAGTCACGGCACTCCACACCTACATCAAAAGGCTTGTATAACTGAGGGCCAATGTCTGGTACGGAAGAGCCCTCGTGTCGAGACTGACGTGATTCTTCCAAACAGATGCCAGCCTTACAATGCGTATCACTGCCAATGATCCATACTCTGATGCATCAAATACGCCAGCTGCAGGGAGGAATCCTCGCACTACAGACGATGACTCTCCTGTCAAGACTGTCTGAGCCCTGGCACGTTAATCTACAACATCTTCTGAGCCGAGGCCTATGTGAGAAGACGACAACAACATCAGGATGCAGTTAATATATCACTACAATTGTCCATTGGCAGAAAAATCGGACTGTCCGGAAGCAGGTCTGCACTCCGGTTGGCAGTAAGAAGCTAAGCGAGCTAAGCGTGCTGTAAAGAAATGTTAAATCCTTGAAATACGCCGTGACGGATAAAAGACTGGTAGAGAAATACAACGATATAAAAAGAATAGGCCAAGTGGAGAGAATTATGCGATGGATATGAGATTGGTAGCGTAGTCTATGTTGCTGGAATGGGTACCGACTTCCGAAGTATACAAAGACAAATTTAATTCCGAGGTTGTAGAAGGCCCGATATAGATTATAAGGGTAGCGTACGGTAGGATTCTTCTCATTCACATATTCCTTAATCTTTAATTCTGAATGTCTCTTTGTTTGTCAGAACCCTCATAGATAACAAAATGACCACCAACCGGCCCAGCGTACGGCGTCTCCAACAAACCCTATCCCATGTCCAACCCAAGCCGGCTCCGTTGCAACTATCAATTGTCGAAGGTCCAACAGAGCCAGAACTGTTGGAAATTACCCTAGGCGAGCTCCTGACCCTTCAGAGCCTGAAATACAGCGACTACGAATGTCTGGTATTCCCATGGACCGGAGCGCGATGGACCTATTCCGACCTGAACGATGAAAGCGACCGTGTTGCTCGGGGCTTTCTGGCCATGGGCATTCAAAAAGGTGACCGCATTGGTATTATGGCTGGCAATTGTGAGCAATATATTTCTGTCTTCTTTGGAGCGGCGCGTGTTGGTGCGATACTCGTCGTGCTCAACAATACATATACTCCGTCGGAGGTGTACTACGCGCTCAGTCATACCGGTAAGTCTTTCAATTATATTTATTAAGATATGTTTATACTAACGTAGGGCTTAGACTGCAGATTGCTTTTCATGACACCCCAGATCGGCCGCCACGAATTGTTCGATGTGCTGTCCACACTCGGGCCGCATCCCACGCGGAAGGGATCATCGAAGGCGCTCGAAGAGATCATCATTCTCCGGGGACAATACCAGGAATTTGGTACCTACGGCAGCTTTATCGAGCGCGGACAATGGCTACCAGACCACATTCTGGCTGAGCGCGAGGATATTCTGCAGCCGGACGATGTGTGTAATTTGCAGTTTACCAGTGGTTCGACTGGTAATCCCAAGGCTGCTATGTTGACGCACCAGTAGGTCACACCCGACTGCGAAAAATATACACATCTAACATAATCCTCCTGAATAGCAACCTAGTCAACAACTCGCGCTTCATTGGCGACCGCATGGACCTCAGCTCCTTCGATATCCTCTGCTGCCCACCACCGCTCTTCCACTGCTTCGGGCTGGTTCTCGGAATGCTAGCCGTAGTCACCCATGGATCGAAAATCATTTTCCCTGGAGAGACGTTCGACGCGAAGGCGGTGTTGCATGCGGTTTCCGACGAGAAGTGTACGGCGCTGCACGGGGTGCCGACGATGTTCGAGGCGATCCTTAGCGTTCCCAAGCCCGAGAACTTTGACTGCTCGAATCTGCGAACGGGGATCATCGCTGGGGCTCCCGTGCCGCGACCGTTGATGAAACGGTTGTTTGGGGAGTTGAATATGACCGAGTATACCAGTAGTTACGGTACTGCCCAGAATTCTATGTTTTACATATTTACGCTAACGGCAGTCAGGCCTCACGGAAGCATCGCCAACCTGCTTCAATGCTCTCACCACTGACACCATCGAAACCCGACTCATGACTGTGGGTAAGGTCATGCCGCATGCAAAAGCCAAGATCATCGACGTGAAAGGCAACATCGTCCCAGTTGGCCAACGCGGAGAACTCTGCATGACTGGCTACCAACTCACAAAGGGATACTGGAACAACCCCGAGAAAACCAGCGAAACACTCACCACCGACGAAAACGGCGTGATCTGGCTGAAGACCGGCGACGAAGCCGTATTCACACCAGAGGGCTACTGCACCATCACCGGCCGCTTCAAAGACATAATCATCCGAGGTGAGCACAACCACAAATACCCACCTAGCATTTTCTAACGTGCCAGACAGGCGGGGAGAACATATACCCCCTTGAGATTGAAGAGCGCCTGACCGCACACCCAGCCATCGAGGTAGCCTCCGTGATCGGCGTCCCGCACCAGAAATACGGGGAGGTCGTTGGCGCCTTCATCCTAGTGGCAGCGGGGTACACACGACCGTCGGACGAGGAACTCCGAGCGTGGACCCGCGAGACCCTGGGACGCCACAAGGCGCCGCAGCATGTGTTTGTGTTTGGGGAGGAGGGGGTGGACCGGACGATTCCTGTTACGGGGAGCGGCAAAGTCCGAAAGGTGGATTTGAGGAAGATGGCGGGCGGTGTTCTGGAACGGAGGGCTCAGTAGCTGTGCTTGTAGCAGGCTTGTGTGACTCGTTTTGTATATAGTTGATATCCTTGTATTCTGCATGTTTATGTATTATGTTGTTTATGGAGGTCGGTTTACTCCGCTACCCTAGAGTACTCAGTACCATCCTAGATATGCCGTTAGGTTTCGACACTAGGCTATAGCTACCAATTCCCTTATCCTCTTGTCTAAATCCTCCGTACTCGTCGTATACGCAGTACATCCGTACTTCGTAAGTACCGTAAATAAACTACTCCAAGTGGGCCTGCCCCACCTCGGTTGTTTTTTATCAATCTGATTAGATGAAACATCTAATCAGATGCCAAGAGAGCCAATCAGCGTCCCGTTCCTGCGCTACTGTATGTATTGCACTATTCCTTTTCTGATATGTAAATTACGAACAGTACTGGCGGTCATACAAGGCACAGCTCTAGCTGAAGTTCTCCAATTCCCCATAGTACTTTATATGCTCCATAGATTGATAAGTCCGAGATACTGCTCAGTACTCCGTATACATCCGTCTAAAGATACTTTTTAGGCAACATGAGGCGAATATTGACTAGAGTATATATTAAATTCCACTATGCCACGCCAACAACTGACTCACGCTAAATTAACCAAGAAAAAGCACACTCGCTCGTAATTACAGCTTCAACGCTCGGAACGGATTCCGCTCCAAGTGATCCGACCCATCGAACCGGAACGGTGAAATGTGGAAAAACTTCTCTCGTGGACATTTGACCAGCGCTGACCGCTTATGCGGCAAGTCGACCAGTTTCTCGATGTTGAAGCCCGTGGCATGGTCATAGGCTAGTGGTGCGAGGTTGGTGAACTTAGGCTCGCCTACGATGTAATTTGTGCGAGGCTCATCGAGGAACATGTAGTGCATGATGCTGCACCACCAGACCATCACCCGGTGTTGTCCGCGGAAACGCTGGTCGCCGACGAGGGAGTGGCGGCCGCAGTCGTAGTCGTCTGCGTTATAGTTGGCTCCCAGGTGGTCCTCCTATTCTCATTAGTCCTTTCCTCTAATTGCTCCAAGGGTCAACACACCTTAGCCCAGTAAATCTCATGATACGAAAAAAAAGTGTCATTAAACTTGGCAAGCACCGCCATCTGATGACGATCCTCGTGAATCTTGCGCAGATACTCACGATGCTGATCTAGGGTTCCAGTCTCGTTCCAGCCCTGAGCCACCCGGGGGTCATTCTGCCATTTGTTGAACAGCTTCAGATGCTCCTCGTTGGTATAATCCAACACCCAGATTGAGAAGAACTCATCCAAATGCGGAATGTAGCGACTGTAGATACGCGAGCCCGGGGCTGGCTTTGCAGGGCGAATCGGGTGGACAGCATGTACGCGGACGTCAGGGAACTTGGTCGTCAGGGTATGTTGAATCGGGAATGTCGGGTAGGCTGCTGCAGAACGAGGCAAGGGCTGCTCAGTATCAGAACCAACAATCCACGCCGGTCGCGTTCCGAACGGGGAGCCAGCTCCCTGCCAGAACATGCTGCGAAAGACGACCAATTGACCGACATGGTCTGTAGACTCTGGCACCGGCTGACCTGGGGGAGCAGAGGGATCGGGGTGCTCCGTGGCAAGACCAACTGCCTGCAACTCCTGTGCCAGCAGCTCCTTGCCCTCTCCTGAGAGCACGACGCGGAAGATCTCAAAATCGGTGCAAAGGGTGAGGAGGGCGTAGATGACGTTCCAAATTTGTCCGATTGATGGTGCCTCGGTGCTGTCCCAGCTGAGCTTGGTGATTGGGCTTCGCTGAGCGCGAGCCCATGCTGAGTTGTTTCCTGGATGCGCGGTGATGGTCGAATCGGGCTGGGCCAGGTCTGTGAATTTCAATGAAGCATGATCAAGCGACGCAGGAGGGGGAATGCCATCATCCGCACGAGCGGCACGCCGCAGTTGGAAGGTCCGCAGGCCATGTTCTACGGAGAGGACTTGAAGTGCGTAAGATGTCTTGTAGGGCTGTGGCAAGCGCACCCCAGGGAGTTTCTGATCGGGGGCCATTGTGCTTTTGGAGATAATGCGAGTATAGCAAGAGAAGAATGAGAATTGCCAGCTCAATGGTGCCATCCTTCACATTTAACTGCATACTGCTTCACGTGCGGCATTAGCACTGCATCCCTGCACTATACTCTGGAGTACAGACAATAGCCAGCATAACCGGATCTGACGTCGGAGACAGACGTTGTGGGACTCGGTGTTATCAACCCTACAGTACTTAGTTCAAGTATAATTACTGGTTGTATTTCAGGATCTTACAGAGTGGGGTCATGTATCTTTCCGTATGTGACGCGTAACGCAATTTTGTAATAATACCCTCGAGCGCGCTTGACCCAAAAATGCAGGCGACCCCCAAGAGTCGCGATGCAGAAAATCATAATCCGCCTCTAATGACCTCGTCAATCTAAGCCTCTTTGGGCAAGTTTTTCGGGGGCACCCGCGGGATGGCATCTTGGGAATATGTAATAACGCGTGCTCGTGGAAGTGTCGGAGTGGGATACGCAGCACGGAGGAATACGTAGAATAGGAATGTCCGTGGCACAAGACTCAGTAATGTTCAGGCTGTGTCCTTGGCTCAGTCGGTTCCGTGGTCAGGTCATCCGGAGTACTGCATCTGATAATAGTTATTAATTTATTTGTGGCATTTAAAAGCGCACGGGAAAATGTATCCAGGCGAGTGTATGCATAGTACTTTGATACCAAAGAACATCAAACAAATGCAGCTACTCCGGAGTACAGTGGGAGCAGTGGGAGGTGCAGCTATATATCTCTCTTTGTCTCTTCCACACAAAAAAGGCATGAAAATCTCGTGGGATAAAATCAGATCAGATAACTCTACTACGCCGACTTCGGAAGGGATTTCCCGTCGGTTCGGCCAATCACAGCACGTAGCGAGATCGATCAGATAACGCACAATCAGATATGATTCTTCCCTTTTCAGGCTATAACTCGGCCATTGGATCCTTGTACTAGTCTCGTTCGAGTACAATAAGATACAAATTATACACTAGTCGGTACAGTATTCTGGAATGAGCATTACAGGTACCCAGAGTACTAGTCCGTATATCAAACAGTGGGGAGAGTCACACTCTCAAGCTCGGACTTGGTATCCCATCCAACAAAAGCAACAATGCCATGATGTACACACCATGCACCATTCCAGCAGCTGTCGGGGAGTTATTAAAGATTCTCCTGCCCCCTCGTTAGCTGCTCTCTGAGACATAATCCTCCACGCTGCCCCTCATTCGATTGTTTGCTTTTTCGGCCCTTTTCTACAACTGAACGTGTTTCTGTTCTTCCTTTCTGTTCAGCATCCCATCCCAAGCACAAAGTACACCTTTCTTCAACATGCCATCCAACGAAGCCCTTGCACCATTCTCCCGGACCTTCCGTGTCCTTGTCATCGGTGGTTCCTATGGTGGTCTGGCAGCCGCTTTGACCCTAGTCGACCTTTCTCGTGGGAAGACTGCTCGTTTCAACTATAACCCAGAGGCCAAAGCTCCTCAAGCTCGTCTTCCTATTCAGATCACCGTCGTTGATGAGCGAGATGGCTACTGTAGGTTTTCATCTGTCTAACCACGAAAGTTCATGCTAACCTCCTAGACCACCTCATAGGATCCCCCAAAGCCCTGGCCTGCGAAAAGTTTGCCCCCAAGGCATGGACCCGGTTCGCAGACATCCCAGCCCTCAAGGCTCCTAACATGGAGTTTGTCCGGGGCAGCGTCACCTCCGTCGATCCGGAGCGAAAGGTGGCTCGGATTCTCGAACTGCAGTCTCAACAAACCAGACATGAGCAGTATGACTACCTCATCGCGGCCTCAGGACTGCGACGGGTCTTCCCTACCGTTCCTCAGTCTCTGCGAAGGGAGGACTTTTTGAACGAGGCCAAGTCGCACAGAAAGAGTGTTTTGGATGCGCAAGAGGGGGTGGTTATCGTTGGTGGGGGTGCTGTCGGCGTGGAAATGGCTGCGGAAATCAAAGAAATTGATCCTAACCACAAAGTAACATTGGTTCACTCCCGGGACCGTTTACTTTCTGCAGAGCCACTGCCAGACGACTTCAAAGACCGTGTATGCGACGTCCTGCGGGAGACTGGCATCGAAGTCATCCTTGGCCAGAGAGTCGTCGACCACAAGGCAGTTGAGACCAGCGAGGAGAGACGAACCTGGCATCTTACCCTAGCTGACGGCATGCAACTCAAAACCGGACATGTCATGAGCGCCATCTCGAAGTGTGTTCCCACTTCAACATACCTGCCACAGGATGCACTTGACCAAGAAGGTTACGTGCACATTCACCCTACGTATGCCTTCCTTCCTCTTCCTTTATTCTTCAGACTAACACAAGTAGATGCCAATTCAAAAACAACATCCCCAACGCAGAGCACCACTTCGCCATCGGTGACCTCGCTTCCTGGCCGGGGATCAAACGCTGCGGCGGTGCTATGCTCCACGGCCACTATGCCGCGGCAAATGCCCACCAGCTCATGTTGTCCGAATGTATTGGCAGCAAGCCTGAATTCCTGTCTCTTCAGGTTTCGCCGCCAATGATCGGACTCTGTCTGGGTAAGACGGCTGTCACGTACAACAACATTGAAGGGACGCGCTCGGGTGAGGATTTAAATACTGCCATGTTTGGTGATGATATGGGTAATACTAGTATGTATATCTGAGGGCCCTTGAATGGTAGTTCAAGTCTAACTATGTGTAGTATGCTGGAACTTCATGCGGTTGAGTGAGCCATGTCAGGCATAAGCCACTCCTTTTCAAACCGGTTTTGGGAGTTCCATGATTTCATTGGGCTAGGGATGTATCTTCTGGATTAGTTTAGCACCTGCACGGCGTATGGATTGAATATATTGCATTCATGAGGATATCAATAACCAAACTATCACAAACAAGCAACATCAAGCCAATGCCTCCCTCCGAGACTTGGAATTCGGATCGAAATACGGCGCCTCTCCCAGACTGCACACACGGTCTCCAGCCCGTGCCTCCGTGTAGTCGTACGTTGCGCAGTGCCAGGTCGACCGGTTATCCCAAATGGCCATGTCGTTGCGATTCCATTTGAACCGGACCTGGGCGTCGTGGTTTTGAGTGACGAGCTAAAAGGTCAGCATATATACAGGTCAAACTTGTAGGATGACTCACATTGAACAGGTACTGCAGAAGCATATCTGATTCATCCTTGGTCACGCCGTTAATCCGCTTTGTGAAGCCCCGGTTGACATAGACCGATTTCCACCCAGTCACAGCTACATTTGTCAGTACTTTCACCCATACCCAAGAAGGGTGAGAACATACGATTCGTCCTCACAACCGGATGCACAGCACTCAAATCCTCCCCCACATTCAACGGCGACCCCCTAATTCCCTTACGCAACGGATTCCCCAACCTCCTCGCCTCTTCATGAAAGAAACTCGCATCATGCGTTGCCGTCAACCCCTCCAAAAACCCTGCCATTCCCGGCGACAACCGGTCATACACCTCATACCCGCTCGCCCAGAGTGTATCACCGCCCGTCTCAGGAAGCGTATGAATCTTCAACATCGCATAGTCTGAGGGCACGCGCTCGAAGCTGATATCCGTGTGCCAGCCGACGGAGGCAAGACGGGAGGTGTCGCTGAGTTGATGCGTGAGGCCGCCGCCTTTCTTCTGCTTTTCGCTGCTGATGACACTGATTTGGTCACCGAGTTCACTACCTTCCTCGGTCAGGGGGTGGACGTGCAGGGCAGAGGACTCGGGCTGCTCCTTGCGGTTAGTTATCGCTGAGGTTAAAGTGTGTGTGGACTCACGCAGCCGGCTAGAGCTGTTAGTCGCTCGCCGAATTGTTGCATTTGCTGGGGTGTGACACTTTGGTTGCGGAGGAAGACGACTCCTCGTTGCGAGACTGGTCGGGTCAGTATGGTTCATGAAGAGAGCGGGAAAGCATACTGGTCGCAGCCAAATCTCTAATTATCCGATCTCTTTCCTCCGATTTCAAGATATCTGCGACTTGGAGGCCGCTGTACTCCCGTCCGATGACAGGCGTCAGATCACTTTTGAAGTATCCGTCTAGCGATCCGGAATATTCCAGTGGCTGCGAAATGCGCGGACGGGCCTGTTCATGGCCTCCCTGGATAGATGTAGGTGTGTCAACTGCAGTTGGCATTGTGTATATCATGTTCTAGATATAGAAAACTAGGCCAAAGTTGTATATATGGACAAGATCAATGCGCCGGTGGATAATGACTTTTAAATACCCAGATTACAGCAAACTCTCCACTAGCACGAGATAATGCTTAGCCGGCTAATTATCCATTATTCCTGCATCATATCCGGATCGCGTTGTTAATCCTGGCCCTCATGGAACGGCACTGCCATCGGCGGGGCATCGGCGAAAATCTCGGAGCATCGATACACTGATCTGCTTGACCACCTAACTCCCCTCAATGCTTGGCGATGATGATACAAACTCGAAATTCTCTCACGATCTTTTTTAGTTATTCAGTTTTTATCGTGACTGGAGAGCATGCGATCTGGAGAACATGCACCACTGTATTCCCAAGTGTGGCAGCACTCCCGCGGAGTTTCACACACTCCTAAACTATCCAGCCACAGTAGTTAATCCTGATTCGACAATAACCTTAGGGCTTGATGATGTGCTCGGGGAGCGGCGTTGTGCAATCCGACTAGTCTCTGAGTGACTTTATATCGCTGACATGGAATCCCTTCCAAACTAAGTAATATCAACATGTCTCCGTGCGGCCTTCAAGTATATATAAAAGTGGCAATGAATTCACTTTCTCGAATACGACCTCAATTTCTCTTCTTAGTGGAGCAGCAGCATGGCAGACGATATAGAGCGAGGGCGCAAAGGCGCTAAGACTACGACTACAACTGATGAGGATGGATCGTCTAAGGTATCTGTGGGTGTTGGACAGGAGCAGCTTGCGCAGGTCACTGCTCCCCATGAGTCCTATGAAGGATATCACCGGTTCGATGCGACTGCGACGTGGACGCCAGATGAGGAGCGGTGGGTGGTGCTAAAGACAGACTTTTTGCTGCTTGGTTGGCTCTGCATTATGGTGAGTCTAGAGCTCAGAGTGACTAGGATATGGCTGACTGTATAGTTCTTCGGATTGCAATTGGATCGGGGAAACTTGTCGAATGCCCTAACCGATAGTCTTCTGGAAGACCTGAACATGAACAGCAACGATTATAACAATGTCAGTACATTAGCCTGTTTTATGCTGATTCAATACTGAAAGTTCAGGGCACAACAATCCAACTGGTTCTGTTCCTCGCGGCCGAATTCCCCGTCCAGCTCCTTATCAAGCGCTATGGTTTCCGAAGAGTCCTTCCTTTGATGATGATGTCCTGGAGTCTTGTCTCGTGGACTCAATCGTGGATGACTAGCAGGGCTTCGTTCTATGTGACGAGAGCTCTAATTGGTGCTCTAGAGGGTGGTTTTATTCCCGGAACCGTCCTTTTTGCGACGTATTTCTATAAGACTCGGGAGTTGTCTTTTCGACTGGCGTTCTTCTGGTCGTCGTTGAATGTATGCGTCTTCCCTTGAGAAGAGAATTCCTTGTGTTAACGATAAATAGGTTGCCCGAATCATCTCTTCGCTTTTAGCAGCAGGAATCCTTAAAATGCGCGGGATTCAGGATAAGCCCGGCTGGTTCTGGCTTTTTCTCATTGAAGGGTTGCTGACCTTTGTGATTGGACTTATCGTATGTTTTCCGGCATGCCTTCTCGCTCAGTGCTAACAGAGGCAGAGCTTCTTCTTCCTCCCCAGCTCCCCGACAAACACCAAGAGTGTCATCTGTCCGAGATCCTGGTATACCGAAAGACAGGAATTGATTATGGTTAATGTACGCCTTTCCAACTCCTGATCCTTTATCTGCACTGACCAACTAGCGTCTCCTCCGCGATGACCCCTCTAAAGGTCTCACACACATCCACGAAGCCGCCTCCTTCCGCGACGTCCTTGACGCTTGGAGCGACAAATCCATGTGGGGTCTATACTTCATCGGCCTAGTCGCATATATCCCGCAGAGCCCCGTCCAATCTTACCTCTCCCTCACCCTAAAGCGCATCGGGTTCTCAACTTTCGACTCGAACATGCTCTCCATCCCCTCCGCCGCGGTCCAGATTATCCTCATGCTCGCGTTGTCCAAGAGCAGTGAGTACTTTGGCGAACGTACATTTCACTCCTTGTTCGGCGAATTCTGGTCGCTTCCGTTGTTGGCTGCGTTGCTGGGCTTGCCAGCATATGGACATGACTGGGCACGGTTTACAATCACGACATTGATATCGGGGTATCCGTACTTCCATCCGATTGTGTCTGCGTGGATTTCGGAGAATACATTCGATGTACAAAAACGTGCTATTACGGCTGCGACGTATAACGTGGTCGTGCAGATTGGATCTGTTATATCTTCCCGTGAGTTTCTCCATTCTTAGTCTACGGATGAAGATTTATGCTAACTAATATAGAAATCTACCGCGATAGCGACTCCCCCTACTATTACACCGGCGACAGAGTCCTCATCGCGCTCTGCGTAGTCTCAATGGTCGCCTTTATCGTCCAGCGACAATACCTCTGGTTCCTTAACCGTCAGAGAGATAAAGCGTGGAATGCGATGTCTCGGGAAGAGCAGGTTCTGTATCAATCTGATCAAGCGGCGAGAGAGAAGGATGGGAATAAGCGGTTGGACTTCAGGTTTAAGTATTGAGTGGATGTTTTTCTGTGCGTAAATTAATTAGGAATAGTTATACTGTTTTCCTTTGGTGATACTGCACTTCGAGCTCTGGAATAATTCCTCTTGATAACATCTAGTCAGCAGCGATTGCTCACATTCTGGTCAGCATTGCTATCTAGCTGTATTCGACTCTCTCATTGCTGACTAGGTGCTTTACAGTTGACTAACGGTGTTATTGGAGATTCTCTTGGGCACTTCTACAGACACAAACAGGGGAAACATGGCTATCTAGTTGTGTCCTATTGTCATTATTCAAAGTACCAAGATCTTCATCGTTACACTGGAGTTGAAATGCGACACTTATCAAACAGAGACTTGATCGTGTTTGTTGTTCCCGTCCCATCTGCAAACAAGTCTCGCCAGTAATTTCCAGAAAAGAGATCTCAGACACTCACTGTTTTTTGATTGATTCGTTTCTTAGAGAGGTCTATTATACGAGGCACTGTTTTTCCATCTTCTCTTTGCATCCTGTCTTCCCCTCACATGATATATACACCATCTTCTTCCAGACGGATCCTTGAAGTTTCCACGAAGCCGTCAATATCGAAGTTTCCAGCGTGTGTACAGACTATCCCATCATCCTGGCGGAGAGGTTCACCCTTCCGTCCTCACTTTCGACTTTGTTAGAACAAGCAAAGAGTCCATTTCCGATATTTGCCAAATCTCGACCTTCATCAAATAATGCGTCGCTACCGCTGGCCAATGCTGTATACGAAAGAGACTATGTGAAAAACCTTCACTTGGAATAAACCGGCCTTTCAAGTCTCAAAGCGCGATTAGTGAGATTGGTAGCGATAAGTTGGCTACTGGGCTTATGCTGGCGGGACGGATTGTCATCGTGATTGCTGTGCATGGAGCGTCCGATGGTGCTATTTTGTTTACAGACGACACATAAACCAGAAATACGCCATTCAGCTGTGTCTGCTGTATGCTATAATTGGTAAGTGGTTCATGTACCGCAGTACGCGAGCTCTACTAACATCTTAGTCTACCAGGATAGCGTCAATAATCAGCCCAGCTCTATCGTGGGGAAGGCAAATGCCCTAACCCGGAGAAGATGTTTGACACAATAAGAAAAATATGACCTTGGACAATCGGTACAGCAAAACACCGCAAAGATTTCCGTAAACCGCTTGTAAAAATACCTCGCCGACGGACAGAAAGGAGGCTACACCTGTCCGATGGAAGGGTGTGATAAAAGAAACGACTGCAGTAATCGCCATCTGCGGATATTCCAGTCGTATTGTTTGCTCAAGTAAAGCGCACTAAGCCACTTTCTACCTGTCACTTGTGGCAGTTTATGCACACTGGTGCAAGCACCTGGGACACAAAGACCCCTTGCGTATACAGCTGCATTTGGCGTACCGGTGGCGCGAATGACGAGTTCTTTTTGGGGTGTCTTTGGACAGTTATAAGATACCGTGCTGTTTTCTATAAAGACCAAGCCTGATGAAGCCAGAAGTCTTACGCCAAAAGAAGGGTTGTCAAGACACCGCAATAGTGGCGTCCTATATCGATGACTGGTGTAATAAAAATTTGCTGTGCAATTACCTGTATCATTGACACGAGGCTGAACTAAGAGCCCCTCTCGCTCCTCTCAAGCATCTTTATTGAGAGGCATATTTGAAAAGAACCAGACGATGCCTGAGACCCTTAGGCTTCTCCTCCTTGCAGAGAATGTAAACGGCCAACTGTCTCATCGAAAGCAAACTTAGCGAATACGTTGTGCTGCTAACACGAATACCCTTGAAACTCAGCTGCGCACATATCTTCCTTTGACACAGTTCCATAAAGCAGTCATCTCGGTGAAATTCTCGGGGCTATTCGAACAATTATGAGAGGATGCTTTACGGTGATAACCCACGATCGAAGGAAAACATCAGATTCGGCCGCAAGTCGTTACCCTTTATAATAACGGCAGCAATGTATAGCCAATATCTAGACCTGGCAGCCCGAGTCACAGCTCACTCCCTCCTTTTAGAGCGGTTCAGGCATGATTAGCCCAGGGAGCCGGGCAGATAAAGCCTTCCATTTTGGAGCGTTACGATCTACTGGGTCTCTTTTTATTGGTCGAAATACCTGTGTAAAAACGCAGCCTACGACTGTCAATGGAATGCGTGAAGGTTCCCAGAAAAAGCTATTCCTTGGTACTTCCAAGGAACGTGTGCAGAAAGAGACTACAACTCCTGTTCTCTGCTACCATGGCTACCATGGACAAAACAGCCCACACAAGAAATACATTATATCCACTCAGAAGTAGTTGATAGTCTCCGAGAATTACTCCGTACAGCTTCATTCAAAAGAGGGTCTCCCGAGAAATAAAGTCCTTATGTACATACAACCAATCGTCAAATAACACCATCACGCACCAGAATCACGAATCCCAAGCATGCATAAAACCACTAAACCGGACTAATCCCCACAAAATCCCGGTCAGCAAAAACCTGCTCCGGCAGATCAGAGCCCATAAACGACCCCTCAAGCAATCCGTCCTGCAGAAATGGAACCCCGGGGACCTGCGCTAGGAAATCGTCAAGCATCAGCTCGACTGAATCATAGGACGGCCATGATGGGGCTAATGCGGGGAGCTCCGTTGCCGCTGCTGCATGCAGGGAGGACATTGGCGTTATGTAGGGATCCTGGTCAATGCAGTTCGGGGAAAGTGGGCTAAGTGACATTCCCGGAAAAGTGCCGTCGACTGTCGCTTGCTGGTGATCATCGCGCTGGTTTATTTCCATTGGTTCGATGTATAGCTCGTCTTGTGGATGGTTTAGACAGTCTCTGAAAGTGCCAGTGCGGGTCCTCTGTTCTGGAAGCTGTTTTGTCACAGTAAGATCCTGGTCAAGACTAGTAGGCCCATCTGCTCCCGTGGCAGCATCTTGGCTATGCTGATCGACCCCGACCCTTGCTAACTGTCTACTCTTTCGGCGATATTCTGCATGCGATGGCTGCAGGGCCGATAGTGTTGGTGCGCTTCTAGAATCTGCTTCTGCCATCTTTTTATAGAGCATGTCAACTAATGTTTTGTTTCCTCCTCCTCGAAATGTCGATAATATGGAGTGCAAGCGATACAGAATATTATTTGGCCGGCTTTCGATTTCCAATTCAGAAGCTCGAGGGAGCATCGCCAGCTTCATGATCGAATCAGCGAGCGAGTTTGCAATTTCGTACAGTTTCAGTTCCTACAAAATCAGTTACGAGGTCATTTACGAGTATGCGGTTAACTCACCATTCCGAGACCGTGAGCCTCGATTGCCGGTCTGGGTAGCTGCGAAACAATGTTCAACATCTCCTTAGCAACAGCAACCGGGAATGACGGCGAAGTGGGTGTTTGCGGTGATCGGTTGTATGAAATGCTCTTTTTAGTTGAGAGCTTCCACAAGATCATCCGCATCCAGTGTCGGGTGACGCATAAGTCTGCCTTTTGTACGTCCGATATATGGTCAAAGACTACCGATCCGTCCTCCAGCTTGTCCTGTAATGTCTCGAGAAATCGGTTATCGAAATCTAGCTCGTCACCGAGGGATTCTGTCTCCAAGTCTTCGCCTTCTATTATATCGAACATTTTCGACCGTTCAAAGAGCCGGAACAGGTTGAGTAGTTTGAGAAACGCAGGTAAGACATGGGGATCGTTGCCGTCATCTGCTGAGGGAGGTACAACGTTTGTTCGTAACGCGACAGGAAGTTTATGGAGAATGCAGACGCCCCTATATTATTAGCTGACTTTCAATATATGAAATTTGAATATGCTCACCTCTCTGTAACAAACAAGAGCCACAGTACACGACGCCGGATTTGCTGCTCTTCCAACGAAAGGTTCGCATATGAGGATTCGCGATGCAGATTCATCATCTGAGCGAGCGAAATAGCTTCCCTCAAGTATAGTAACGATTCGCTTCCTCCCGATTGTTGGTTTTCGTAGTATACGTGCAAGAAGAATGACGTCCGCACGTTATTCAAATTGATCTTGGACTTGTACTGGCTCATACCGCGGACTCGAAGACATTCTGCCGCAAAGGTATCCGCGGTCATCGATTCATCGGAAAGAGAGCCCTTACCTAGTCGCAATTGCGCGACTGTCGCGGCTGCGACAGCAGTGGCCAATGCGTATATCTCGGGATCCGCATTATTGGTGTCATGCTGCAATATAGATACCAGCCGTTCGACGTTGACAATAGGCCATACCGGGTACATGCGCACGTGATAGATGTAAAGAGGAGTGGTCAGGACATTGAGGGAAATCTGAGACCTAGCATACGATTGTCATCAGTACAGTGCGGGGAGAGATACCGAAGTCTCGAGATGTCCGTACCTGTCTACTGATTGTTCGACACGCGCCAACGTGTTGGGTTGTACGGACTGGCGGGGAGATTCACAGGCGTCTTCCCTCTGAGCCTGCTCGATCAAGTATTTCGTCGTCGAACGCAGTTTTTGCGGACCTCGGGTTTGTTGAACTCGGATGTAAGTGCACTTGATGCGCGCATTCGTACAGGCCTTGCATGGATGGCCTCCGCCGCAACGAATCTTCCGAATCTTGCACCCGTCGCAAGCGCGTTTAGTCACGTTTGTTCGGTTCGAAGACATGGCAGTTGTGAAGAAGCTGAAATCACAATATTGAAGAAGCTGAAATTCCGTAGCACAAATGACCGGCCGTTGCGAGAGTCAGTTGATCCCAGAAACATTTGCGGGGCAATGCGCCAACTCGCATCGAGCCAAGAGCCAGACACAGGATGCATTGCTCCGAGATTCTGCCATGATTCATGTAAGGAAATCAGTTTATTCGACGGGATCTGGCGACGATGCCAGAGATAGAAATAGCGTTGGTTGCGTTAATCGACCCCGGCGGCACGCCATCGCAGACCCACAGTGTCCGGTGTAGGTACAGAGTACGTTGTACGTTGCGACTCAGAAACGAGATCATTATCCATTGTCCGTTGGTGTATGGAGTACCAAGGGTATGGATTTTGTTCGCTGGTTGTCGTAGAGGCTGTATTTGGTACGGTTTGGGGGGTTTCCGTAGAACGTAGGAGTTTCCAGGGGCAAATCGGACGGAGACCATGAAACGTCAGAGTATATCATTGAGCAAACTTGACGCTCTATTCAGTTCTGTCTGGAGAGTTGAGAAGTCGATAGTTAAGTGTGGAAGGGTAAAAGAATTGGAGGGAAGAGAAAGGTCGAATTCGAAGTCGAAGATTGCCCAATCGGGAAGGTCACCTATAGCAGTCCTTTCTAGCAGCGTCATTTCTCGCCATCACAACTCTCCAGATGAGCTTCTTCTATACAGTGCAATACTATGGTTTATCGCTATCTTATTTCTTGATATGCATCCACCATCCTCACTCGTCCAAGTAACCTCAGGACCCTCCGAGTATTCCTCCGAAGCCTGTTACCCCATACGATGCGGACGAATAAATAGCACGGCGTTCCCTTCGCTCTACCAATTTTCAAACTCCATTCTTATCACAAGCGACCTATTCCTGATTAATTCCAGACAATCACAATGGCGTGGCCAAACAAGAACAAAGACATGCTGTACCGCCGCGTGGGCAACTCCGGCCTGCACGTGTCGGCCATTGGGCTAGGAGGATGGTTAACGTGAGCCTTCTCCGTACACTGATACAATAAAATCGAGCTGACAATACCTTGGATCATAGTTTTGGAGGCCACGTCGAAAACGGTACGAATCACCTACCACGCACCAATCACAGCACTAACACCCACAGAAACTACCTTCAGCTGCATGAAGCAAGCCTACGACTGCGGCGTCAACTTCTTCGACACAGCCGAGAGCTACGCGGGCGGGCAGTCCGAGATCATCATGGGGCAGGCGATCAAGAAATACGGCTGGAAGCGAAGCGACCTGGTCGTCACCACGAAGCTAAACTGGGGTCTCGCGAATGGTGAAATTCTAATCAACAACCACGGTCTTTCGCGGAAGCATATTATCGAAGGAACGCGTGCCTCGCTTGAGCGGTTACAGCTGGAGTATGTCGATATTATCTACGCGCACCGACCGGATCGTCTAACGCCTATGGAGGAGACCGTGCGTGCATTCAACTATGTTATTGAAAAGGGCTGGGCGTTTTACTGGGGTACATCGCAGTGGTCTGCCGATGAGATCAGTGAAGCCTGCGGGATTGCCAAGGCATTGGGTCTGGTTGCGCCGATTGTCGAACAGCCGTTGTATAACATGCTTGATCGGACCAAGGTCGAAGGCGAGTTCCAGCGTCTGTACTCGCGCGCTGGTATTGGGTTGACTACATTCTCACCGTTGAAGATGGGGTTGTTGAGCGGGAAGTACAACGATGCGACGACGCAGCCTCCGCCGGGTTCTCGGTTCGCAGAAAGTAGTGATCGATTTGCGGATAGCGTGCGCAAGGACTGGGAGAATGAGCAGTGGGCGGGCACTATCAAGAAGATCGTGGAGTTGAAGGTACTACATTCCATACCTCTGTTACCAAGATAATAGCTCAACTGTGGACAGACCCTCGCCGATAAACTCGGCTTCAAGCTCTCTCAACTCGCTCTAGCATGGTGTCTGAAGAACGAAAACGTCTCGTCTGTCATCACTGGTGCTTCCAGGCCGGAGCAAGTCGTGGACAATGTCGAGAGTCTCAAGTTGTTGCCCAACCTGACGCCGGAGATCATGGCGGAGATTGATGAGTTGTTGCTCAACAAACCGGATCAGGATCCCGCGAGACAGGATTAAGCCTTGTTGATCGGGTACTAAGAGCATATTTTTGGTCTCTAAGGGTCTATATTCTCCAGTCCATACGAGTTTCAGTGAATGAATACATATAAACGCCGATGCTCTTCTCTCTTCCTCTTTCTTTTTGCATTTGCATGGTTTTCCATTCCAAAGATAAATAGACTCTTCTCCCCA
This sequence comes from Aspergillus chevalieri, assembly GCF_016861735.1. Taxonomy (NCBI): domain Eukaryota; kingdom Fungi; phylum Ascomycota; class Eurotiomycetes; order Eurotiales; family Aspergillaceae; genus Aspergillus; species Aspergillus chevalieri. Next base: position 123,750 of record NC_057364.1, read on the forward strand.
ATGCCCAGAAGGCCTTTCTATGGTCATCTGTGCCCGGCATGCGCGTCAATTAGTGGCATACAGAGTCATTGAGCAAGTCTATCCTTAGCTCCATGGTAAACAATTGAACGAATGGACGGGCTTTCCCAAGGAAGTCAGACATGCCATTAAGACTTTTATTGCGTTCTATTTCAGTCCTTCTGCCGGATTCAACCCGGTGCCAATGCTTGACAGCATTGGCACAGGTAATGGTCTAAAAATCCAATACCGGCATGAAGATAACCCAGTCGTCACTACGAAGGAACAATGAAAAAAGTTCATTACACAAAAGTGAATGGACCATGGGCACTTTCCTTTATTCTTCCCAGTCCCTTGCTTATTCTTTTCTGTTTCCCTTCGAGAGCTTCCACCATCAATTTTCTTCTTTTCTCGCTGTACCGTTCTCTCTCAGTTGCATCACAATGTCTCCATCTTCTCAGGAGATTCCTCTAGACAGAGATCAGGAACTTGACAGAATGATCCCAAACCTCAAACATATCCCTTGCAAACAACACGCCAGGGGATATTGTGCTAAGGCCACGGGTTCAATCATGATGGCAAGTGTGACGGCTCAACTCAGCGCCTTTATTGACAAACACCATCAACATGGCAAACGATGCCATACAAGCAATTAAGACAAACAGCTGCGTAGCGATGCGGCACGACCGCTATAAATCCCTTCGTGTAAATAGGTCTTCCTCCTTCTTTCCTTTTCTTCTCCAGATTCGATATTATCGTCGATGGCTACACTAGCTTAGATAGGAATGTCATTTCATTAGTATCTACTAGTCCGAGCCGGTGACAGCAAGAGCGGCTCAAAGATCATCACTGACGTGGGTCAAAAGATTTCCAATGGTCGTAAGTATTGACTCGACTAGGCTCGCCTATTACCACTTTCATATCACTCTAATATTTTGCGGGGCCAATCTCGGAATGCCGCGGATGCGCCATGGCAGGGCTTCCAATGCAATTCCATGTCCTGTCGAACTGCATCCATCGCTTTTGCACCCGTACGTTTTCTACCGTCTCATTTTCCTATGCAGAATATACTAACATAACCAGCGTACATTGATATTATCAAGAACGAGCACGATCCAGAAACCTGGGGGGCCATGGGGCAAATAAATGCCCCGTTTGTTCCGGCCCTCATCCAATCAAACTTCGTGCACCGCTTCTGTGCTCGTACCTTCCTCCATCTCCTAATCAATGGAATACTAACATAAAACTAGCCTGTATCGATGCCATCAGAGACGAGCATGACACAGAAAATTGGGGGGAAACCGGGGCAAATGCCTGGCATGTTCGCTCCCATAGACTTCGTCGACTGCCCGTATCCCGCGATGGAACTCGAGCATCACGCCAGGCGTGTAATTCGGTACAAGCAGGGCAAGAAGAACACGCCTTGCAAATACTTCCAGAAGAACTTTCAGCGTAAAGTTACTGGGCGTTTTTGAAGTCCATCGCGCAAACTTGGAATGTCAGTTTGGAAATAGATACCACTACCAGCATCGACACCGGCTTTCTGACGAAGACGGAGACTTCCAGTTCCCGTATTGGCGCGTCGAAGAGATGCGTGAATACTAACTCGAGGAACTTGAAGATGAAAAGAATTCCGTCAGTCGGCATCGAAATGTGGAATTTGAAGCTGTTGCGCAAATTGATGCCGAGCTGTTGCTCAACAAACCGGATGAGAATCCTGCGATACAAGACTAGGTGTTGATGGCATGCAGCGGTAGAACACAAAACGAAACTTAATTATTCTATACTAGCAAAAAACAAATCATAAAACATATCTAAACGCCCTGTTTTCGAGTTCCGTTTGGTCCTGCCGCTGTCAGTACATATCTAGCACAAGTAAGGAAGTAAAGAAGGCTTACCATCATCCCTTTCTCAATGCCATCCTTAACAACATCCTCCCCATACACCTCGACAGAAGCCTCACGATCCCGTTTCTTATTATCAAGATACATATACACGTAGAGACCGGTGATAGCCGCAAGTTTCACAGCATACCCAACCAACATCCTATACCATTAGCACACCCGTACATCACTCATAGATCAAACAGGGGGAACTCACGCAACATAAGCGCTATGATACCCCGGCGCCTCACTATCCTTGAACGTCTGCGGCCCGATAATATTCCCCACACAGTACCCCGTAAACACCACAGCCCCCGTGATCTGCTTCTTCGTGGACCCCGCGATATTCGAACTAATCATCGTCAAGCTCATGCTGAATCCCAGACCCTGGAAATAGCACAGCCAAAGCGCAACCAGACGGCCCCATTGATTGGAATCCGGGAGGCCGACTAGTAGTCCCGCACCGAGGATGCAGATGAGATTAGCGACAATCATGCAGGTGCTGCGGGCGTGGAAACGGTCTGCGTATCTAGTTGCTGTGATGCCTCCGCCGAGGAGGGAGAGGAATTGCACGGCACCGCCGGGGATTTGGAGATATTGTGTGCCGAGTGTGTCGAAGCCGAAAGACTTGACGATAATCGAGGTAAAGCTTGTAAGCGCGGAGTTGGGCACCTGCGCACCCACGGCCATGATGAACAACAGCCAAGTCTTCGGATCACGAGCGGCCTGCCACACCTGGTCCCATTTGAAGTGGTGGTTCTTGACTCCTTGTCGGTTGATGGCGACGCGTTCGACGGCAATGGCTCGTTCGCGCTCGGTGAGGAATCTTGCTGTGGAGGGGAGATCGGGCAGCCAGATGATGGAGATGATAGCGGTGGCTATGGAGAAGGCGCCGAAGATGATGAAGACGTACATCCAGCGTTCGAGGCCGGTTGTGATGTGGCCGACGGCGTAGCCGATTAGGCTGGGTTGTCAGTGCCTGCGTTGAGATTTCAGAGGTGAACTCACCCTCCAAACATGGTTGCGATTCCGTTGGTGCAGTAGTACGCCTCCAACCGCAGCGGTTGCTCTTTAGCAGTGTACCAAATACCCATCATCAACACGAAACCTGGGTTAACTGCGGCTTCGAGGATACCCAGGAGTAAGCGGTTGGTAGCGATACCCGGGAAGTTGTGGCAGGCCGGTGTTGTCATGAGGAGACCTCCCCAGACTGCAATTCGTCAGTAAGATGAGAATGACCAATATTCGAAGGCATTCCTACTGAATGTCGTGATGCTGAGAAACTTCCCAATCGGCAGTCTCTGCAAGGCATATCCGGCTGGCCATTGGGCGACGAGGTATCCGATATAGAATATCGATCCTAAATTGCATTAGCACAATTCCAGCATCCAACAATAAAAATACCCACCCAGCCATGAATAATCCTGTCCCTCCAATTTCGTCGCCGTCTTCAACCCATACACTGACGCAAAGTTCAAACTGTTCTTGTCCAGATACTGAATCAAATAGATCAAGAACAGAATAGGAACAACCCGGCAATCAATCTTGCGAAGAACCCGCTTAGCCTCCTCCTCAGTATACTCAATGCCCTGATACCGCTTATAGATATCATAGTTGTCATCGACCTTCCCAGAGCTTGTCGTTGATACTTCCACGCCATCTTCCACGGTATGCGGCTGTTTCTGGGATTCCATTGTCTGTGCCATCATTCCCTGTCAATGCCGTGTCGAGTATCCAGAAGGAATCGGAATCTGCAACATGACAGCGACAGGGGACATCCGCATCTTTATTTAACCTACATACACCTACCAATACCAGGCCAATGCACGCAGTTTAACCTGACATTTCCCGATAGACGAGAAACCCATGTTTAGCGTCGATGGTGCAAGCATAGTGGACAAATTCGCACAGTCTCTCTCTCCACCATCGACGCAGCATGGCCTGTCTGGCGGGATCACGACATCGCCACGAGGATGGCGTATGCGCCGTTCAAACAAGTCGGAGATATTCCGCCAATTTAGGGTATTTTTTCCCGGCAGTTTATCTGTGTTGTTAATCGGGAGTATCCGATTGAGTCTGCAGTTTCTCGATTCATGTTGAATTGGTGTCTTGAATCATGGTTGGGTACCTGGGTACTTCCTAGGTATGTAGAGTCGCGGACTGTCCCTGAAAGATCCATGGCACCAGGTTAGCATTACTCTGTGCCTGGTTATACCCAGCCATATTAGGACTCTACCTGGCAAGCCATCTGCCAACGGTCGTCACTCGGAGGAGTCTTCACGGATGAGAGCGCCGTCCTCGTTCCGCACTGGCCATCGGAGGTCCGCCCCCAGGATCAAAATCATATAGCATTAAAGTTATTAGGAAGCTGATTGAAGTAGATGCTCTGATCAATTTCCGCAATGATGCAAAAACACAGCAAAAAAGCAAAAAGGGAGGAAGCGATCCCGGTGCGACTCGAACGCACAGCCTTTAGTACCGGAAACTAACGCGCTACCATTGCGCCACGAGACCTTGTCTTGACCTGTTCTTGACTAAGCGCTCTATGTTCCAAAACCACTGTGATCAAGTAAAAACACTATATATTACCCCAGGGGTATTCATGCACCTATTCACAAACTACTAATGCTACGCTATAAGCCACTATGCACCCTCCTTCAAGTTCACAATCCGGTTCAACACAACTTTGTCGTCCGTCGTATCCCGGTCCATGGCAAAGTACGCAATCCGCATCGCCTGGAACCGCACGCCCTCAGGTCCGGGCTGGATACCGTTTTCTTCAAGGGCCTTCCGGTCCTCTGCCGGCCAGGGAGCGCGCTGGCGGATGTCGTGGAAGCCCACCTCAATCATGGCGTTGGGGTAGATATCTTCAGAGTTGGGGTTGATGTCATTCAGGAAGTTGCCCGAGGGGTGAGCCGAGGGGTTATTCGACTGGAAGAGCGGGTTGAGCAAGCGTGCCTCTGCCTTGACCGGGCTGTTGTGTGCCGGGCTGTTGGCGACCCATTGGATGAAACTGGCTTGGTTAGCATGTCGTTTCAACGTGCAGGAAGGTTATGCTCACGCCTTGGGCTTCTTGGGTGCGGACCCATCAGCAGGCTTGTCGTAGCTGGCATGGACCACCGTGACCCGACCAGACTCATCCTTCTCGAATGATTTGGCAGTCACCGGGTAGGGAGCTTTCAGCAGACCAACGGGCTTGCCAGGGGCCATACGGAAATAGTCCGGCGAGTCCACCTCACGGAAGTCACTCCGGTCAATGAACACACGCTTGGTAAAGGGCAATTGGTGGGACTAATAATTAGCTTTCTATCTTCAAGAGACGGGTGGGAGAAAAAAAAAAAAACACTTACACCAAACGAAGGGTCCTTGGGGGCAAAAGGCTGCTCGATCATCTCCAGATGGTCGTCGGGCAAATCATCGATAATAACCTCAATAGGATCCAGCACCATCATCAAACGGGGCACCGAGAATTCCAAGTAAGAACGGATAGACTGCTCAAAGCGGTTGATCTCGATGTTTGTCACGTTCTTGGTGACACCCAACTCATTGACAAACGCACGAATAGCACCCGGGGGAATACCACGGCGACGAAGACCAATCAGAGTGTACAGGCGAGGGTCGTCCCAGCCTCGCACATGGTTCTCCCGAACGAGCTGGTTCAACTTGCGCTTGGAAAGAACCGTTCCGGTCAGATTGAGACGACCGTATTCTCTCTGCATAGGCTTGAAGACATCCAGCTTGTTGATGAGCCAGTTGTACGACTCACGCGAGAGCTCAAACTCGGTGGTGCAGAGGGAGTGAGTGATGTTTTCGAAACTATCGACAAGGCAATGTGTGAAATCTAGATATTGTTAATTCGCAATAGCACTCCCAAATGTGCCTGGAAAGACACCCACCATATGTCGGATAGATCTTCCATTTGGTACCGGTCCGGAAGTGGTCATTGTCTTCGAGGATACGGTACGCCGCAAGATCCCACATCTGAGGGTTGGGGTTGTTGAGATCCTGCTTCATCCGAAGGGAAGCTTCCTTGGGCTGGTATTTTCCATCGCGCATGGCTCGGAACTCCTTGAGCGACTCCTCGATCGGGCGGTCACGGTGCGCGCACGCAAAACGCTCCTTGCCCTTTCCTCCGTCTCCTCCACCTCTCTGGACTTCGATTTCGGCCTCTAAAACATCCATCAGTATATGCATATCTCACGAGCAGTGAAGATTCACGTACTCGAGCAGTGGCAAACGTAGGCCCCATCCCTCCTAATCAGCTCCTCTGCCAGCTCATACAACCGGTCAAAGTGGTCACTGGAATAAGTGATAGCAGCCGGCTTGAAGCCCAGCCACTGAACAATATCCCTGATCGACTCGAAGTACTCCTGTTCCTCACCGGCCGGGTTGGTATCATCGTATCGCAGATTACACTTGCCCCCGTGGTACTTGGCGAAACCAAAGTTGATTGCAATAGCCTTGCTGTGACCGATATGCAAGTAACCGTTTGGTTCCGGGGGAAATCGAGTGGTAACGGTCTCCTCGGGGCGTTCGTGGTAGACCTGGTGCAAGAAACCTTCCTTGAACATCTGCTCGGGGTCGGTAGGGGCGGCGGGTTCCTTCTTCGCCTTGGGAGGTGCGGGACCCTTGGGTTGCTTGGGCTGCTTGGCCGCCTGTTCCTTCTTGGCAGCCTTCTCGGCGGCCTTCTTCTCCTTCTTTTCCTTCTTCTTAGATGTTGACTCCTGCGATTCTTGGGGCTCCGCGGGGGGCTGTTCTTGGGGAGGTTTCACGTCCGCAGCTGGACGGAGGGGTAGGGTGGTTTCCTGGGCCTGTATAATCGCATATGTTAGACGCATTTAATATATCAAAGTAGGGGAATGCGACTCACCTTGGACTCCATTGTCGTAGTGGTGTTTTGTCCGAAGGAGGGGCAACGAAGTCCAGTACGAATCGCTGGGGGTGGGTCAAAAATGGAGATAATAAACTGGAAACTTTTTTCAATAATTTCCACGTTCCTTGAGTATCCCACAGACGTTGTTGAGAAGCGCCTCTATCTCACTCAGAACAGTCAAAGGATGAGTCTTCGCGGGGTGGAAGAAAATGAATGTGTGACTGATAAGATAAGCCGGTCGCTGGCCTTAAAAAAATAGTACATGCATCCGGGGTTCGGGGAAATACCTTGTTCCGATACCTGCACGTGATTTTATCTCTGCCTGATTCCTTAGGCATAAAACAGGGCATACAGCCGCAGCAGTGACTAGCCTACTATAGTTACCAACATGCTACCCGTTGCTCTACATTGGTTTCGCAACCCAGGCCTCAAGATCAAGTAGATTTGAATGTTCATCAATATTCGCGCGATATATGTTAGCGTGAATTGTGGGAGGGACCAAAAGTCGATCCAAAATTACAATGCTCTCTTCCACTCTGGTAGTATGGTGAGCAAGTTTCTACTGCTTCCCATCATTAATCTGTCCATTGCCGTCAGGAAACATCTTCCATTTACGGCTACATGAAGGTATCTTTTCATTGAGGGATGAGCTGAATGCAATTCCTAAAGACTGCCATCGATGATGAGGATTCACCCCACCGGTGGCTCTCCCCAAGGCTGTAGTGATTCCAGTATCGCACGCTTGACTCTGGACTTCATAACTTGCCCCAGAGAAACTGTTTATATTATCATTTTTACGCGTGGTCGCGAGGAACTTGCCAGCACTGTACCGTCACACTCCCAGCGCTCGAAGTTCATGACGGCCATTAAGACATTGATCTCCACGATGCCGGAAAATGTGCGACTATTACTAGTCAATGGCGGGGGGAGGAGGGGGGTAATTTTTCAATTTTCAAGGTCCTGTTCTGGTGTGATTCCATCTCTCAGCAAGAAGCGTGATGTGCTGGCCGAGTCTACATCATTCGCTGATGAAGCATCCAGACAATGGTGTTGTCCGTTCTTTGGCCATGCGTGAATCCAAGAGATAACAACCCACCCAGACGGTCATGTACCAATTGCCGTAGGAATATTGACAGGGAAATGAGCCAGGGAACTAATACTCCGGAAATCTTCACTTCTGTTGATTCAAGCAAGCTGCCACTGGTCATCTCGCCGATCTTTGTACAAATGACCATACAAGCCGTATCGGATGAGGACCGGGATAGACATTTTCTGAAAAAGAGAGTTTAGTTTCTTTGACAGATGCTTGTCTCGGTTCATCAAATGGTCCTCGGTGGGCGCGGAGGCGATGGGTTTAAAGAAAACATCGTACGTGGCAGGGGAAGATTTCATGGGTCGAAGACTTTACCATTTAAATGGTAAAGACCAGTTGATGGAAGCTCTCGACCGGAATCCATAGGAAAGACCTTCGAGGATTTGAAGACGATACCAGGAAAACAATGCTAGAAGCAACCAGTCTGCTTGTAAATTCACATATACATAGCATCTGTCCCTATTAGACATCTACTCAAACAGAATTCGAGTTATCAGCGCAGGAAAAAGCGCTAGAGCCTCCTGACGTCTTGTACGTATCAATTATTCCAACAACAGATCCGTAGGTTCCCGCAACCATCAAAAAGGTCCCAATGACTATCACAAAAACACTCCAGCAAACCATGAAATACCACCGCTTAGGCGTGTCCCTACGCTGACCCCAGTTATCATACAGCCACATGGCCCCATATGGCTGAAAGCACATGAGTGGAACGAGCAAGGCGCCGATAAGTGAGACTAGTCCGTCGAAGACGGGGATTGCGCTGGCGATGATATACGCGATCACGACAACACCGAAGGTGCAGCCGAGCCAGGCCATCCAATGTATTGGGGTGTTGCTGGTTAAATGGTGGGAGCCCCGGAGGATGTGGATGAAGATGTATTTCGCTGGTATCTTTACGTACGTTGTATAGAGTTAGCCAGTTTCAAGGGTGTGTTACTGTCAAGTAGCCTTACGTGTGCAACAATCGTCATTGTAACGATCAACCCCGGCAATGCGAGCCCGTAGCAAACTTTCTTCATTGTTCCGCCTGCAGAACCGAGTGCTGGAGAAGCGACATATGATCCGCAGTAATAGTAGACGACGCAGCCAACCACAGCGAATAATACTGTCACAAAAACCTGGCAGATAAGTACCGCTCGAGTGTATTGGCGGGGGTTGCGCATCTCCGACACGATAGCGAAAAAGCCCGGTGTACCAGAAAACGCGAAGAGAAGTGTAGATACGGCACTAATAGCGCTGGTGAAGGTTGGTTTGCCGATGATTTTGTAGTCGGGGACCCAGGGGGTGTCAGTTTGCGGTGCAGTGGCCGGGCGGTCTTGGACGCCAACAGCGATGGTGACGATAATGACTAGAGGTTATAAGACAATTCGAAATCATTTTTGTTTGTGGAAGCGAACAAAACCCACCAGAAACGAGAATAGACGGGAGCCCAATCCATGCAAGCCAGGTGATACGACCGAGCGTTCGAACGCTACTGCAAGCAAACCCTATAATGGCAGCAATAGCAACAAAGATAGCTGTGCATGCACCATGCGTTGAAACTGTGTTCAATCCGATCGAAACCCCAAGTATACTAGAGCCGGTAACGAATATCCAATATGCGGGAAGATCAGCGAAATGTCTATGTTTATACCTGGCTGGGAATTGCATACAGAGACAGAATGCTATTGACAGGACCCCACGACCAACTTGACCACATATCAAATGCCCTGCGTCATCAATACCATACACTTCACGATGGTGAAGCTTGAAGGTACCAATTATGTAGGCGGACCACGTGGTGATACAGGAGATAGCACAAAGGCAGATGATGCCCGGGACTATGCCCAGGACGTCAAAGGCACCTGGGACTGACAAAAGACCCAGGCCAATTTGGGTCTTCATCATGAGGATAACTGTTCCCAGGAATCCCACCTAGTGAGGAGTGGTCAGGTTGATCTGAGGGTCTGTAGCTCCGGATATGCATACATTACGGTAGTTAGGCCCTTCTTCAGTGATCTCTCCAAACACGGCATCTTCTTCTTCAATTTTTGGCGCTTCGGACATAATGAGGTCGAGGAGGTGCAATGAGACTAGATCAGACTCTGGGAAAGTAAAGCTGGGGCTGGCCATTCTTATACCTGGCGCCAGGAAAATGACAATAGACCATCGTTACATATCACCGAACATAATTGGATCTCTCGAGTATCCATCCATTCCGCAAGTAGGCATACACAGTAGAACTCGTCTACTTGCGATAATCTGCGGGGAATACTCGGGTTGGTTCTCCTTCTCTGACACGAGCTTATCTCGTTCATGCGCGGCGTTTCCCTTGAAAATGCGGGGGCCAATCAGGAGGTTTCTTGTTCGAAAGATATAGGATACTGGTGTAGCCGGAGCAATGGGAATCAGCTGTTTCCGAAAGAGACCCATACGATATTCGTAATCAGAGTATTCCTATAGTTTTCTGCGGTCCGGAATGAGGCAATAGTAACGGGATTAGCAGAAACTAAATTGCTACGTTCCATATATGGACGAATCAAGTCGTTGGCGCTGAATCTGTATATTTGCAAAATGCGGGGGAAAGGGGCGCAAGAAGGTCAAGAACCGACCAAATCTATCAGTTCAAAGCCTTGGTAAGTGTAACGAGGATAAAACTGAACGTGATAAGGGCAAAGACTGAGGCTTTATCGTTGGGTTGTGCTGTGAAATGGGTTAGTTTACCCGACAGGCTCAAATCTTTGATTCGACAGTCAACTCGAGGTCCAGGAGCTAGCATAGTAAATGTCTTATCTATGGTAGCACGGGCCATCTAGATATCGATATGGGAAAAAAGGCCAACTCGGTGGAGAGGGGGGCAGTCCATGAAAGGGTTGAGGGAAAGCTCCATTTCTGGGGCAAGTATGACATCTCGGCACGAGACGACTGAGGTTAAGAAGTCAAAGTCACTAGATACCATCAATCCGTGTGCGCTATACCTGGAATGTGCAAAGGCTAGTAGTCTGAACAGACAAACGACACCCCGTGATACTTGAGCTTCAGTGCAAGGATCATGTGTTCAATTCCTTTATCATTCCAAGAAGTACAGGGATCGGGTATACGTACCGAGTGTCATCCGACGGATGTCCTCTAAATTATTAGAAACTAAGGTGTTCCCAAAATTTAACTGACTGTCTTCGGTAGCTGTAATGAGAATTGGGGGACATGTCCAAATTCGCATAAATTGGCCAAATCGCGACCCTAGTCAAGTCTATACACTATCTCAGTTTTACCGAATGTAGAGTATGTACAGATAGCAGCCAGCTACACAAAGGGCTAGAAGCCTAGTCTCTAGAGACAAAGAACAAGCTTCCCGACCTGTTTTCCCTGCCAAATATACTCAACTGCCTCCTCGGCCTTTTCAAAAGGAAAGGTTGAGTCGATCAGGTCGTCCAGTTGCACCTTGGTAGCTGACAGGGCAGCACAGAAATCTTCAGTGTCATACTTAGATCCTGCATTGATACCCCTTTACTGTTTGTTAGTTCAGTCAAACCAAAAGAAGCCAATGAGAACTTGCCTTAAGACAACCCGTCTGTCAATGATAATCGGAACGAGCTCAGCCAGGTCTTGGGGATTCTGCTTGCCGAGATATCCAACTTGGCTAACAATCCCACCCCTTCGAGTACATTTCATAGACTGAATTAATGATGGGGTACCACCATTTTCAACCACAATATCAACACCAACACCATCAGTAAGCCTTAGAACTTCCTCATGCCAGTCTGGAATTTTGGAATAGTTGACTGTCAACAGTGGTGGATTTGGATATTTCTCCTTCATCTTCTCCAGTTTGTGATCACTCGAGGATGTCAAGATCACTTGAAGACCCGCGGCTCGAGCAAGCTTCAGTGCAAACACACTGACTCCACCAGTTCCTTCGAGTCTAAGTATCAGTAACTCCTCCATATCTGCCAAGTGGCAAGGCACGTACCTTGAATCAAGACAGTCTGACCGATACTCATGCCTTTTAGTGCCGACCACGCAGTAACTCCAGCGCAAGGAATCGTTGCAGCGCTGATAAAGTCAAGATGATCTGGAAGTTTGACTACAACCTCCTCGTCGAAAACGACATGGTCCGCCATAACACCGTCTTCATCAGCAGCTAGCCAGGAGCGGCCTAGCTCTCGCCCGGTTATGTACTTTGTGTCGATAATAGGGGCTACTTTGTCACCGACAGCAAGGTTCTTCACCTTTTCACCAGTAGCGACCACTTCACCTGCTGCATCATTGCATAGTATACCGTTCGGTAACACGGGCCAGGGATTCCCACCGTTCGCGATGTTGGCATCCCGGTAATTCAGAGAAATTGCATGAATTTTTATCAAGACCGATGTCAGACCGAGAGGAGGCAGAACTTCCTCCACATACTTCAACTTCGGGGTGCCCGGGGTGTAGTCGTCGGTCCGGCGAAATGCCCGACGGGTTATGATCGTAGCGGTTGTCATGGTTGGCTAATACATATGGCTCGTAGATGATGATAGCGGTGTTAGCAGCGTAGTATAGAGATCATTTGGAAGACTTGTTTATAATATATAGTGGTCCTTGCACTGTTCATACTGCAAGCGGGGTGGAGTGGTTCTCATTTTTGATACCCGATTGGGAATAAATCCCAGTGACGCAATTAAAACCATAGTCCGATGCTTGTCTCCCCTTCCCCGTGGTCATGCACCCTGTTTGTCTCGGTTCCAAGCTGGCTCTTGCTTTAGCCTACCGAATTGGTTCGGGGCGATGTCTTATCGCACTTGCATTAGCGACCATTACTGAACTGGAAGTGCGGCAGCGCTACCCAACCCGAAGAGAGAGGTGAAACTGGGTCAAATCGGTCGTGCATTGTTCTCCATGCACCATGTTCCGATCCCCGTCCCGATCCTTGTCCAGATCATGCTTGGCACGATCCTTGTCTCCCAAGTACGGAAGCGAATCCCTATAGTTGTGGGATCGGCTCGAATAGCCGATCTGAGACAATGGATAGGTACCCTCATAGTGTCTGGAGTCTGGAACACAAATATATTATGGGCCTCTTGTGTCAGAGCCCTGACTTCCGCGAGGAAAATCAAGACATTCCTGTCTGTAACGCGCGATACCCGAAGCTGCGGACCTGTTACAAGCGAATTTCATCCTCTGTCTGCCTTAAACCGCGACGAAACATGACGGGTCTGGAAATCGCACGGATCGATGTTTTCCAAGTTGACCTGCCATACGCAGGAGGTGTCTATCGTCTATCTGGGGGCCGGAATTATACCAGTTTCGACGCCACGATTGTTCGGATCACGACCCAGAACGGACTTGAGGGCTGGGGGGAAAGCACCCCTTTCGGCTCTACTTTTGTCGCGTCCCATGCCCTTGGGGTCAGAGCTGGTATAGCTGAAATTGCCCCCAAGCTGATCGGGCTGGATCCGCGAAGAGTCGATCGTATCAATGATGCTATGGATGCTGCACTCATCGGTCACGCACATGCCAAAACAGCGATCGATGTTGCCTGCTGGGATATATTTGGGAAGTCAGTTGGACTTCCTGTCTGCGAGCTATTGGGCGGTCGCACTGATGCTAGGTTGCCGATTATTTCGTCCATCCCCGTGGATGATCCGGAGGCCATGCGCAAAAACGTGGCTGATCATCGGAAAAGAGGGTACAAAGGGCACTCGGTCAAGATTGGAGGTGAACCTGCAGCTGACGCCGCGCGCATCGCAGCGTCTCTCGCTGACAAGCAGCATGACGAGTTCTTCATTGTTGATGCTAATGGCGGACTGTCTGTTGAAATCGCTCTGCGAATGTTGAGGCTACTGCCTGACGGACTGGATTTCATCCTGAAAGCACCTTGTCCCACATGGCGCGAGTGTCTCTCTCTCCGCCGAAGAACCGATATACCCATGAGCATAGACGAACTTGCAACCGATGAGGTGTCCATTGTGCAGCTTGTTGCGGACGATGCGGCAGAAAGCATTGGGTTGAAAGTTTCCAAGACGGGTGGTCTAACCAGGTGCCGCCGTGTGCGGGATATTGCTCTGGCCGCAGGCTATACGACAAGTGTACAGGAAACGACGGGCTCAGATATTGCGTTTGCGGCGATAGTTCACCTGGGGCAGACGGTCCCAGTGCGATCATTGCGTTGCATTCTTGAAAGTCGGGAAATGGTCACGCTCAAGACGGCGGACGGCGCGTTTGATGTACACGATGGCTATATCTCAGCGCCCACCACGCCGGGCCTAGGAATTGAACCTCGCTTAGATGTGCTGGGAGAACCTGTCGCTAGCTACGATTAACTATCCCCATGCAAGGCGTATGTGCGCGGATTTGAATTATCTGAGTGTAAAGACGTGCCGAGCAGTTCATGGAATGGTTAATTTTACTTGTATGATGCCGATTCAAACCGTATTAAAGGCAACAAAATGATATAGGTCTCTTTCACTTCATTCACTTGACTCGGCTCGTAGAGGCCAGGCTTTGACTGGCAGCCTAGAGTGCTTTACCATTGATGATGTCTGAATCGCACTCATCCTGCAAGCCACTTCTATAGTAAAAAAAACCACGCTGTCACAACTGGGGTAATGTCCCGAATCAGATATATCTGGAACAATTTATAATCACACTCTCGGGCTGAAGGCACTGAGGCAGATCCACAGGTAAGATTTATCAAGGAGTACATTGACAACCTCAGGGCTGAAGCTTGCGCGGGAGAACATGTCGGTCTCTCCACAGCATTCTGGGATGTCTTTGAAGGACGCGGAGGGGATGAATCAAAACAGCAAACCCTAAACACCATTATGTGGCAGAGCAAGCAGATGTCGCTGATAGAAGAGACGCTGGTGTACCTAAAGGACCAAGGCCACTTGGTGAAACTCCTCAACCGGAAAAAGGCCGCCAGGTTATGTTCTCGAGAATTTGACAACTCGTCCCAAGCAAGCATGGCAGAAATACTTCACCGACTCTGGAACATATTGCGTGTAAATTACTCCGTTCATCCGGCGAAGATATGGGCTCAGTTCTATATTAAGATGGCTTCAACTCAAAAGCCCCTGCCCTGTCAAGATGAAAAGCAACTGGCAGAGACTCTTGGATGTACTCCCATGTCATTGGAAAAGGGGTAAGACCAATTATGCCGACATTGATATGCTCTGAAAATGCATCCAGGATATTGGGTCAATGCAGCGCAAACCCCGTGTTCCGGCATGAATATTATGCGCGAGAGGAATGTGCAGGGGCGATTGGGCGAAGATTTCAAGGTCTTTGAAGTTAAATATCTGGCAGCAAGACCAAATGGAGTCGTTGAAATCATAACGGCTTCAGCAGGCGACAGTCACGTTCTTCTCGTGTATGGAGACACCTTGGCCCTTGGCGGGCGATTTTACCAAGAATACCAGATATTTTCAGGTCGAATGCTCAAAGTCCAAAAAAGTCCACCGTGCTTGTCATTGATACATTTGGACGACATAACAGCACGTCGAGCCTTGGTACTACCGCTACAGTGGCTGACCGGGCCTCATTGGCCTCGGCAGGTCAAAGGGCTCTCGATGTCCGAGCCGACGAGGAATTGAAGCGGAAGACGGTCCACACAATCCTGTGGGAGCAAAGCCAGGTCACACATGTCCATCGTACAGTAGAGAACTTGTCTGACAATGGAGGCCGCTGTCCTCCTATCGTGAGCTCGAGAGACCAACCAAGTGCGAGGTTTATGGCAGAATCTGGTGCATTCCAGTGGAATAAGCACTGATCAATTTTGACAGTGGCTTCATGCACTTATACCAGGACGCGTTTTTTGAAGCCCCGAGAACGTCTGCCACAATAAATTTCTCTGCCCGCTGTTTTGACTTGGAGCGGATCGCTTTGGCGACAGAAAGTTCTCCATGTGCCTTGCCGGAAAATGCGCTTTCTTATCCCCATGATTTTAATGTGCAATTGAGGGCTTCAACACGACTGCAGTAGAAACGGGCAGCTTCAAACGACATAGCCGTCCATCTTCTGTGGTTCAATTGCTGGATTTTGGCAAATTTCCGTTGGCTATTGATGGGAGCGAATACCGGCTGTTGTATGTGTTTCATACGGATTATGGTCAAGTATGTCCCAGTTTTTCCGGACTTGGAATTCTGCCAATCACAATAACCTAGCCAATCCTATGCGAAATGGAACGACCAAGTGCATCAAAACGCACAGATTAAACAACTAATTTCAATCATCATCATTGACCGACCCTGTGAGGCATCAAAACACCATTATCAGCTGGTTATAGTTACAGGAATCACTGCGCTCAGCAGACTGACTGCCTGCGTCTCCGGAGGTTGGGCCAGGTTGGCAGGGGTGCCGGGGGGATGAATGCCCTCGTGGAGACTGCTACGCCCGGGTGATACCGCTGGAGCTGATCGGGGCTTACGCTCGATACCCGGGATTCTGGAAATGGAGCTGCTGCATCCTCTTGTCGGGAGTTGAACAAGCACTACCAAGTGCAAGGTCTGGCAAAATCTTGACAGAACCCGGGTATTCTTTTAGTTCAAATCTGGCCTAGTCGCCTCTCTTTGGCTCCTAGAACAACATTTTCTACAACCAGCTGTAGACAGTTCTTCCGTGTGCCTTGTTGGAAGACGCACTTGTGCCGTCTCGCGCGATCCCATCTTCCGCGACCCGACAATTTAAGCACACTCGGCAAGGTCTGATGGGTATTTCGGACGCGTGTCGGCTAGAAACGGTCCGTCTACTTATAGTCTTACGACTAATCAGTCCGAGACTCTCTACGGGGCGCTGAAGATGTCGAGACAACTATTTGGGCTGACTGTTGTACATATATAGGAGTGCAGAGGGGACTTGCATAGATGCTGTACGGAGTAAGACCAAGTTTGTACCTCGGCAGAACCTCCGCAACTTCAACTCACCTTCAACTCTGTCTCAACACTCTCTGTCTCGAATGCTATGCAGGTTATAGTCCTTTAATAGCCTCTAATAAATAGTATACTATACTCTGTATACTCTTCCAGATGCTGACTTCACATGGAAGCCGCGTTTTCCATCTCGGTTATTTCCCCCCACTGCAGATCGAGCTCTCAGCTAATTAAACATCTCAATCTTCAGTCTGACCCACCGTCAATCAGAGCAAGATGGCCTCGGTTGTTCGTCTCCGGGTTGCTCATTCCCCGACTCCGTCAGTTCCTGCTTCGTTCTTGCTTGCGAGAGAAAACAAAGTCTATTTGGCGTTAGTCGCTCCTTCCCCGCAAACCGTCGCCCCGGCTCGAGAATTACGGACAAATCAGGGGAAAGCGATCGCTGTCAGTCCGGTCTCGCGGAGTGCTGAGAAGGACATAAATACGGAAGGCGCGCCTGAACTAGTGCGCCAGGATACGGAGGCACCACTCACTTCACGTATATCACCCACCGATTCCGCGCACTCGAGTCCTCCTGTCCACCCTCACGTTATCCTTACGAGTTACGGTATTCCTAATCGCGACTATGGCAGAGCAAGCGGTCTCGACTTATACCCCGTTGGATGCGCCGGTTCCCCCCGTTCCTACCGCTGAGGTATTCTCGGAACTACAATGGCAAACACTTTTGGCTCTGGCGGATACGGTCATCCCCTCTGTCAAGGCCCGGGAAGGTCCACACTCGTCCAATGATAAAGTCGTGTCGTCGTCGGAGGTGGATAAGGCCGTTTCGACGCTGGCTGCCAGTATCCCCGGTCCGGATGCGAACCAACTCGCAGTGCGATACCTCGAGGAACGTCCGTCCACGAATCCACACTTCCGGGATGCGATCCAACGTCTATTCGCGGAATGGGTGCCCGATGAGGGTAAAAATGGGATGTCGATGATTTTGAGTGCTCTCAACTCAAAACCCGGTTCTCTCGTTCTCACGGGCTCGACTACACCTATTGCGGAACAACCTGTGGAAGTTCGTGAGAGGATATTTCGAGGATGGGAAACTTCGCGTCTGAAGCCGGTCCGGGCCGTTTACAAGGCTCTCACGGCCATTTTCAAGAAGACATGGGTCACTGTGAGTCCGACCGTTTGCTCGGTTGTCGGTTTTCCTCGAGTCCCCATTCATGGGAAGCCTGTAGACGGCCACGAGTATGAATTCCTGCAGATCCCGCCCGGTGACGAACCAGAGACGATCGAGACCGACGTTGTCATTGTGGGCAGTGGCTGTGGAGGAGGCGTTGCGGCCAAGAATCTCGCCGAAGCAGGTCACAAGGTGCTTGTCGTGGAGAAGTCCTATCACCATTCGACAAAGCATTTCCCGATGAAGTTCAGCGAGGGTTTCACGAACCTGTTTGAAAGCGGTGGTGCTACCATGAGCGATGACGGCTCCATGGCCGTGCTTTCAGGATCCACCTGGGGAGGTGGTGGTACGGTAAATTGGTCGGCTTCGCTTCAAACACAAGGCTACGTTCGTCAGGAGTGGGCCAATGCAGGTCTTCCATTCTTTACGTCGTTGGAATTTCAAATGGCTCTGGATCGGGTTTGTGATCGGATGGGGGTGAACTCTGACATCGAGCACAATTACAGCAACCGGGTCATCCTCGAAGGGGCGCGTAAGCTGGGTTACGCAGCCAAACCGGTTCCCCAGAACACCGGGAATGGCGAGCACTACTGTGGATACTGTACGATGGGCTGTCACTCGACCGGAAAGAAGGGACCAACCGAATCTTATCTGGCGGACGCAGCAAAGGCCGGTGCCAAGTTTATGGAAGGCTTCCGCGCGAACAAGGTACTGTTTGATCAGACAGCCGGAGGACGAGTGGCCAGCGGTGTGGAGGGTACCTGGACCTCCAGAGACACTCACTTTGGTACCAGCGGTGATGCCGTGACCCGAAAAGTTATCATCAAAGCGAAGACGGTTGTCGTTTCTTGCGGGACCCTGCATAGTCCTCTTCTTTTGCTGCGCAGCGGGTTGAAGAATTCGCATATTGGCAAACATCTTCATCTTCATCCGGTTTCCTTGAATGCTGCGGTCTTTGATGACGAGGTCCGTCCTTGGGAGGGTTCAGCGTTGACCACGGTTGTCAATGAATTTGAGAATATGGATGGGCAAGGGCACGGTGTCAAGATTGAGAATCTTTCCATGTTACCGGCTGTTTTCATTCCCACGTTCCCCTGGCGCGATGGACTGGATTACAAGATGTGGGCGGCCAAATTCTCGCGGATGTCGGGCTTTATCACCCTTACGAAAGAGCGCGATGCTGGACGAGTATACCCCGATCCTGTTGATGGGCGGTGTCGCATTGACTACACGGTTTCGAACTACGACCGGAAGCACATGCTGGAAGCGCTGATTGCGACGGCGAAGATCGCATACATTTCAGGAGCCAGGGAATTCCACTCGAGCTGCCGGGAACTGCCTCCGTTCATTCGATCATCAGACTCGACAGAAGCATCGGAAGGCACGAACAGCGCGGATCTGCAGGAGTGGATTGCAGAAGTGCGTCGCCATCCCCCTCTCGATCCGGAGCGGACCTTGTTCGCCAGCGCACACCAGATGGGCACGTGTCGTATGGGCAAGTCGCCGCGGACGAGCGTTGTGGATGCGGATTGTCAGGTCTGGGGGACCAAGGGACTGTATGTGCTTGATGCGTCGGTGTTCCCTAGTGCCAGTGGAGTGAACCCGATGGTGACCAACATGGCGATTGCGGACTGGGCGAGTCGGAACATTGCCAAGTCGATGACGCGGAATGGTAATGTGATGGCTCGACTGTAGTCTTATTCTTGTACAGATGTTATTTCTATGTTGACATGAGCGTATGATATCCTTCAATGCTATGCTTTGTACTTCATGCTATGTACATGTAGGCTGCTTTCGTACAGTCTACGACGGAGGAGCCTTGCGCTTCTCAATAAACTTCTTCTCCCCAAAAGCCTGCTTAACGCCCTCAGTCTCCAGCACCCGATCATACCAAGCCAGCACAGTAGGATACTGCGGCCTCAACTCATTATCCAGAATCATCGAAAACGCCCAAACCAACGCCGCCGCAACCGAAATATCCGCCAAACTCAACTTCTCCTCAGAAGCCAACCATTTCCTCCCCTGCAAATGCGTCTCCAGAGTCCTAGCCGCGCGATCCAAATTCGCCAACGCAGCCGTCTCCGTCGCCTCATCGTACGCCTTGAGTCCGACCCTCCACAGCGCAGACCTCGTCACAGCACCCATGACCTCACCCTCCGCGAAGACAATCCACTGCCTAATCTGCGCCTTTTCCGCGGGCGTAGACCCCAATAACTGTCCAGCAGCAGGGCCCGATTCAGCGACGTATTGAGTGATAGCGTCAGACTCGAAGATGCGCACGGCGCCGTCGGAGGACTCGAAAGCGGGGATTTTGCCGAGAGGGAATTTGGAGAGGAATTCGGGGGTGCGGTTTGTGACACCCATTTGGAAGGGGGCTTCGTCGATTTGCAGACCGTTCAGGTTTGCGACGGCGTGGGTCTGTTTCTTGTTAGGTTGGGTGTTTTGGGGTGCTGGCGTTGAGGTGAGGGAGGTACCTTGATGACCCGGGGGTTGTTGGGGTAGGAGTAGATTGTTCCGAAGGACATTCTGTCGTCTGTGTGTGGTGTATGTGTGGTTTGGGTTTCAATCAAGGAACAAGTGTAGTGTCTCTGGTAGAAGAGGAAGAGAGACGGCGAGGGTAAAGAGGGAAGACAGTGTGGACAACGAACCGAGGATCACTGTGGAGATCACTGGTGATTACAAATGCGATTGCGGGGTAGAATGCATTCGAGGAGGATATCAAGTGTTCTGGTATTCAACTGTATATGTATATGTTGGATCAAATGAAGCTGGATGTTTGGATATTATACTGTGTCTATTGGGATGTGCTGGTAGCATGTATGCTGGTATAGATATGGTATCATCGCGAAAGATTGGCGATGCTGATTGGCTAGGGAACACGAAGTATATATCGGGGTATTGCTCCGTCCGGTGCATAAAAGGATTGGACGTCGAGTCTACGTAGTAATGTTTTTGCTATGTTATTTTCTGTGTATGACAGAGTTGGACTTTTGTGTAGTTACTGTGTAGTATGTCTTTACGGTCTGCGCTGCAATGGTCCAGGGGATTCCGAAGTGTAGTCTGGTGGTGAAGTGCAGTCATGTTAGTGGATATGCCCGGTTCATGGGGTTGTCTTTGGTGTCGGTTCCGAGTTCCGACCATCGTTATCATTTCAAGAAATTGAAATGTAGCATCAGACGTCGTGGTCTGGTCGGTGTTAAGGGGTTAGGGTATTGCACTGCCATGGATATTTATTTCCGCAAGGAACTGGAAGACAAACGAGAATAAGAACAACAGTAAGAAGCCACCTGCCTGGAGCTGTACATAAGCACAGTCAATGTCAACGCTTTGCAATAATTTTGCAATAAAGATAGTATGATCAAGGTAGGAGACGAGGAATGGTAGTATGCTAATATGCAGCATAGGCACATCGCTAATGTACAAGCAGATTAGGCTATAGGGTTTTTTAGTTCAAAAACTGTCACAAGCGGTCTCGTGGCGCAATGGTAGCGCGTTAGTTTCCGGTACTAAAGGCTGTGCGTTCGAATCGCACCGGGATCGTTTCTCTTTTTGCCTTTTTTTTTTGTCGTCTCTACTCTTATCTTATCGCACCGCTGTCCGGAGGACTTACGACACGCGAATCGTGTCGGACTCTACTACATCTTCTACAACAGGTACACACAGTCAATACTAGCTCGGACCACCATCCTAGACAGCGTCATCACGCCAACTGTGTAGCCGTTGCACAGGGCAATTGAACCTATCCCTGACCCTCCCTCCCAATTGAGAGACGCCATGACAACAATAAAACAAGAACAATGCACCCTTCCACTCGAAAAGGTCTTCTCCATCCAAATCGGCACCGAGTTATTTCGCCTCTCCGGTGCCTCAATAGCATCTGATGGTTAGTCTGCGTGCTCCAGAAACAAGTGCAGGAGCTAACCCGAGGAGCCCCGTCTTATTTCTCGCAGTTCTTCGAAACCCAACTCAACGAAAACGGAGATGCGAATTTGAGGACGTTGTATATTGACCGGGATCCGGGCACGTTTCAGGATATTGCACGGCATTTGCAGGGTATGCCTTGTCCAATATGGATGGCAGTAGTGATGCTAACCATGCAGGATACCACGTCCGTCCCAAGGACAGCAGAGAGTTCGTCAAGCTATTCGCAGACGCGCAATTCTACAGCTGTACATCTCCCCCTCTACCCCATATCTCTCACCCAGATTGACAATATAGTACCCCGCCTAACCTCCCAACTCTTCGAGTCCGACATCTTCGTGCAAATCGGCGGCCGCCAGTTCCAGATCCCTCGCGACATCTTCTCGTCCCCCGGTGACTCGCCCAATTTCTTCTCCCTAGGGTTTGCGGACTTTTTCGCCTCGCCGTCTGAAGTCTTTCCGGGATTGGATCGGACGGGGCTGCTACGGCCACCGGCGATTCAACCCCCAAGTGTTCCGAATCGGTCTGGGGATGTCTTTGCGGAACTACTGCATATGCTACGGGGCTATCCGTTGGAGATTCGGAGTGCGGAGCATCGCGAACAACTCCTACGGGACTGTCGATACTACCATCTCAGAGGCCTAGAACAGCGCTTAATCCCCCACCACATAAGCTTCCACCCTAGCGACGAACCCCGAAGCGAAATTATAATCCGCCTCGAAGACCTCCGCCCCTCAGGCCTAGACACCAGCCTCATCCAGTCCGTACGAGACCCAATCTGGCACCTCAAATACGCCCGCCCCTTCACCAACGAAACACCACACGACTTAATTATTGAAATCGGTAACACAACCACAACAATCGACTGGGCGCTGAAACTGCACTTCCACGGCGCGACACGCGAACGCATCAAACGGCTAATCCAGCTCGTGCTCAGCAAGACCACACTGCAACTCCCGCCGTTATTAGAGAACGAAGACGAAATGAATAATTTCTGGGGACTTTTTGAAACGGGGATTACAAATCATACCGATCTGACTGTTGACGGAGAGAAGGCTGATCCGACGACTCTTAGGATTTATACTAGTGTTTCGCTGGCGCAGAGTGTGCCGCCGAGTCGGAAGAGGCTGAGGATCGATGAGGCGGAGACTATGGAGTGGTTTGTGAGGAGGGGACAGTGGCGGGTTGTTGTCACGGAGACGTCTCCTCCTGGTACGAAGGAGAAGGAGGTTAAGGTTAAGTTTGTTGGGGTGAAGTTGGATGTGTATACAAAGGAGAGGGAGAGGAATCGCACGAGGAGTTTTTTGGGGAGTTAGTATATACAGCTTGTGATAGGATCAATCGGAGAATCCCTCCCATTCATCATCTTTCCCTCCATCATTCTCAATATCGTCCTGACCATCCCTCACAAACCCAACTACGAAAAAACCCCCAACACCCTCCTCATCCCCAGGCCAACACCGCAGACACCCGTCCAACTCCTCCTCCCCCAAGTCCACCCTCTCCTTATCATTCCCAGGATCACTTTTAACCCCCCGGTGACCCCACCCCCTCAGACCAACTGGCTGCTCATCCCTCCGCAGAACCCTCCACCCACACCTTTTCGCAATATCCGAGTTGACCACGCGCTCCACGACGGACTCGTTCTCCGTTAAGTGGATTGAACACGTACTATACGTGATGCGCGTAGCAGCTGGAAACGAAAGCGCATGTTCCACGATGCGCGCCTGCAGGTTCGACAGTTTTGTCAGACGGTCGTTGTCGAGGGTACCGGTAGCGGGGATGTCGTTTTCGTCTGTCGTAGACGGAGTTGTAGACTGGGTTGATTTTGCTTGTGCAGGATGGGGTTCATCGCGCTTGCGCTTCTTCCCTTGATTCTTGCGACTTTTCGTCTCGGGGATACGAGGCAGCAGGAGTTGGGGCACGTCGTCTCGGCCGATGATACCACTTCCTGAGCAGCTGGGGTCGAGGAGGAGACCGGTGACATTGGCGAAGCGGTCATCGGACTGGGGCTCGATGGCCAAAAAGTCCTGTCCCGGGAGGACGGTCACGATATTTTCCGCCGCACCAGCCGCGGAGACCATTTTCTGGAGTGTTTTGGAGCGTGCGGAGGATGCGTCCATGGAGATAACCCTTGAGTTTTTGATTCCGTTTTTCGAGAGCAATGCGGCAAGATGCGTAGTCTTATTCCCCGGCGCTGCACACCCGTCTACCAAATCGCCTTCCCACTCCGGAGTATCACCCGATAGGAGGTATGCAGGAAAACAAGACGCTTTATCCTGCAGGATAACCTCCCCATTCTTATAAGCCGGAGAGGCAATAAACTCGACCCCCGGCGGCACAGCAAGCAAATCAGGGATATGCGGATCAACATACACCCGTTTCTGGTCATCGGTGTCGTCTTCGTCCCTAACCAACTCCGCCAACGATCCCACCTTCTCGTATGCGGCGAAGGTGGACTCTAATTGCTTCTCCAGTGTCGTCTTCACGGTATTTACCCGTACCCAGCGCGGATACACAGCGATGGGTTTATCGCCATTCTCAGCTTTGATATGTGCTTTTTTCTCCCGGAGCACGACTGTTTTCAATTCCTCGACTGACGCGCATCCCCTCCGCACACGGGCTTTAATGAACTCCCCCCTTAACCTCGTCTTGTGCTTTTCAATCGCTAACCGCAGCGGATGATTACTATTTGCCGCGATACCCTTTTTCGAGAGTAAAAGATCATGAACCAGGAACAGCGCGAGGAGGGGCGTGAGCTATCTTGCCAATTCAATGTCAGCATGCCCTACACCTGGTTACTTTGGAAGTGGGTGGGTGAGAGGAACAACCTTAGCTTCCAACTTGAGTATCTCCGCGCGCTCGATTACTTCTTTAAGCACGACATCCCATTTCGCAGTCTCCGTGATCAACGCGTAGATTTGCGCGGGACTAGCCTTTGTGTTGGTGTTGGTGCTGCGGGAGTTGTAGATGCGGGATTTGAAGGAGCCGCCGGTGGAGGAGGGGGTTGTTAAGATTGTGGAGGCGTCGTAGTAGAGGGACATTTCTTTTTCACCCCTGGGGTTTGGAGTGAGTCGTACGAGTACTTATAGAGTACGGTGTTGTCGCAAGAATAAAAAATATCGATAAGATGTTTGCATTGTTTGCTGTCTTATCTGCCCTCTTTCTGATAGGCTGCGCGGTAAAGCTAGATAGAGCGTTCCCCTCTAGGGAGATAATCAGGGGACATCCATCTCTACACCGGAGTACACCAGACCAAACCTACAGCCCCGCCATGCACCCAAAAATCGCAATCCACGGACCCCCGGGCACCACAAAACTAACCCGCCCAACGCCCTCCGATCCCAGGCCAGAAGACAATCCACCCCTCCTAACCGATGCGCTGACCGTGCGCAATACAGTCTTCATCGACGAGCAGGGATGTTCGCCGGATAGCGAGATCGACGAGGATGATGCGCGGAGTTGGCATTGGGTTATGTACTCCGGGAACGGGGACGGAGACCAGGGCGCAAAACAGGATGGTGGAAAGAAAGAAGGCGATGGCGAAGGCGAGGCGATTGGAGTGATCCGTCTAGTTCCCCCTCCTCACGTACCACATGAACATCATCTTGATATCAGCCCTGCGCACGGGGACAATAATGCCAACAATGTCAATGACAATGACAGCCCTGACTCAGCCGCGCAACCTGTCAAATATGACACCACACACGAACCTTATATCAAATTAACTCGCGTGGCGGTCGTCCCGGCATTCCGTGGATGCAATCTCGGCAGAAAACTGGTCGAGACGGCTATTGACTGGGCGCGGAGGAACCCGGGGCAAATTGAAGATGCGTTTGTCCGGGCGGTTCGTGGGCGTGAGGGATTACCTGATCAGGGGATGATTGGTGGCAGTGGTGATGTCAAGTGGAACGGGTTGGTGCTGGTTCATGCGCAGGTGTCGGTTGAAGGGATGTATGCGCGGTTGGGGTTTGTTACTGATGAGAGGATGGGGAGGTGGGATGAGGAGGGGATCGAACATGTTGGTATGTGGCGGCGGGTTGAGGTTGTTCATGACCTGTGATTTGACTACGAAACGTTACGTTGAACGAGAAGTATGGTTGGTGGTGGTAAAATTCATTATCCTGTCTATATGCATGCGCCAGAACCGTAACCAATAACAAACGAAAGAAAATTGCCGCTCAGAAGCTGACGGGGTATCTTGAAACGAAATGACATCAAAGAAAAAATCCGAAGAAATACCCTCGCGTCCCAATCGAGTGGCAGAATCGAACACCGTAAGCCGTAAACCATGACCGAAAAAAAACCCATCCGAACCGTACTCCAAACAAAATGAAAAGAAAGTTGAAAATAAAAAAAAAAGAAAATAGAAGAGTAAATCGTGCGATAAATCGTGCGATGCAAGCAGTCTAGCGGGCGCATGGAAGTCGAATATTAGGAGCGCCGCGACAGTAGGGTATCGTAATGAATAGATTAGAAAGTGCTCCAGTTCCAGCCGCGAGGAACGCTGGCTGCAATTTCACCAGGCTGAGCAAGAGGAGGCGTGAGAGCAGACTTGGAGGTGTCCTCTTGAGAAGCGTCCGAGGCATCCGAGTCCTGCGAGGTCTCAGACGGACCAGTCTGTTGTGCATCCAAGACGCTCTGAATCTTGCTCAGACGCTCGGTGCGAGACTCCTCCCAGCGGCTGAAGGCGTGCCAGCAGAGATCACAGGCGCGAGAGGGCACACCGTCAGGGTGGAAGCGAGCATTCTGGTCGAGAGGAACAAGGTGAGGAGTGTGCGAGGAGCAGAAGACGTGACCACAGTGACGACAGTGGTGTCGACGCAGGAACAGACCAAAGGAGGAGCGGCAGGTGGGAGAGTCGCAGTTGGAAGAAGCCGAATCCGCCTGGAGGGTTGCTGTTAGCATCATTGTGTTCAGGTATCACGCCATTCGCACATCATTTTCGAGTTCAACGACGAGCTTAAGACGTATATAAAGCTCGATTCTCGCATCGAGAAGGAAAGAAGATACTCACTTTCCAGTGGTCTCGGGTGGGCAAACCAGTGACCAAACCCAGGTGTTCATTCTTCATCCACTCATCCTCGGCTAACTTGCTGATAACACCGTTGCTGCTGGTGGTGCTCTCCATGGTGGAGCGACGACTGATAGGCTCATGAGTCTCACTGGTGTCGCTGTTGCTCAGACTGTCGAGCGAGCCATGTACACTGCGCGGAGGAGTGGGGGGCGAGTGCTTCTGAGGACGTTCGGTCGGGCGCAGAGCGGCAGGAACATAGAGAGGCGCCTTGGGAGGACGCAGTTGACGAGACTGAAGTGGCAATTGATTAAGAGTAGCAGAGGAGAGACGAGGCGAGGTAGGAGAGTTGTTGGTGGTGGTAGTGGGAGTGGTATTATTGGAGGGAGCGGGCGAGGGATGACCGTAGAGAGAGATTTGGTTTGTAACGGGAGTGATAACGTGAGTAGCCATCGTTATATGCAGATATAGTGTGAGGATCGGTATATGAGGTGAGATATAGAGATAGAATAAGAATAAGATGGTAGGATAAGAGGAGGAAGAAGAAGATAGGGAGGCTGAGGGTATAAGTATGGATTAGTATCACCGTCGCAGTAGGACAGTCTCCGTAGTGGGAGCAGTGGAGTGGCCGATATTATGGTCCCGGCAGGCGGTGGGGCTACCACAGACCAAATCATGAGCTCACGATATCATACCCTGTACTCTGTACATTCACCATAGATTCCATCACGAGTATGGGCACCACTCTAATATATTTGATGTATAGGATAATACTATAAAAATAACAATATTTAATATTAATATTATTATTTCTATATATCTCTATGAAGATGAAGGATACATTACGGAGTTCTCTGTACTTGAACACAGACCATTCTGTTCGCACAGAATAGTGTCTCTCCGACGGGCATTTACCGAGGTGGCTTTTTTTCGGGGTTTCCTCGAGTCGATGACCAGAACGGAAGATGTAGACGATCTTTAGTTTTACAACATTAACTTTTCCTAACTAGTGATAATCTACAGAGTAATTTCCAACCTAATTCCGTCCCTACGATCACTATTCCGGAGAGGACTACACTACTGTATCCGAGTGCTCTTCGAAAAAAAGCCAGTGATAAGTTTCCCCTTTCGGCTTCTCCAACGGCGCTGAGTAATCTCCACAAATGAACCGAATTGACTGGGTGCTGATTCGCCACTCCGGGGATTCCACTATAAGCGGCCCACTGCTCCAGTGCTACTGTACTCTGTACGGAGTACTCTGCACCACCAAGTACTCTATGCAACTGCTACTGCATTGCTACTGCTACATTTAATACTAGAATGAGCTTATGCTCTGCTAATCAAAATACTACGAACCAATTTCTAGTAGAGTAAGAGTACGGAGTAGAGTACTGCGTACTCCCAAGTACTCGTACTGAGTACTCTACTCTCTACAGAGTACTCTACAAACAGCGGTGAACGGTGAATCGGCACGACCTCGGAGCCAATCAAAGCCAATCATAGCCAATCACAGCCAATCACGGCCCTCCTTCCCAAACCGCCGGCGCCGTCGCCTCACCGGATTGGAAGAAAAGGGGGCGATCTCGTTATCGCAGGCCGTCTATTGGCCAGTGCAACTCAGTTGGCACGGACTGTCCCCGAACAAGTGGAGCCCTGCGAGTGAAAGACCAACCGGTTCATTTCACGTGCATTCCACTATCCCTGATCAGGTTAGCATACAAACTAGTGACTGTCAACCGCGGTTTTATGGCCTTCGGTGCCGTTTCCATGTGTGGCGCTAGTCCACAGCAGGCTAGTATTTCCGTTATTACTTTCACTTCACTTGTGTACGGGTACTCCGCCCATAGTGCATCCTCTGTATACAGAGAGACAGCGAACTTTCCATGTCATTCACCGTTGGATCATCAGACAGCTGGCCAAACCTTATACCGTCTCCATACCCGTTTATGTCTTCCTACAGATGATTGAATTTTTTTCATAGCCGCTGTAAGACATCTCACCGTATGCATTTTCTCGTAGATCATGATCTCCTCAATCCTGGTGTCGAACCGTCCAGCTGTCGAACTCTGGCGACGGTCATCTTCCGTGCCTGTGCCTCCTCCGCGGAGTCCCTCGTCGATCCAAATCCTGGTTTGTAATTGGAGCCGGCCGGGCCGGTAGGAGTGAAGCAACTAGTATCAGTAGTGGTCCGTTCTCCGTGCTGTAGTGGTCCGAACACGGTAATGTCACGTGCAGCCTTGCCATGGGGATATTGATGTGGCGGTTCACGTGGCTTATTGTGGCGCTGCGGGGACTCCGACCCGTTTCTCCAGAGAATCTCCGGGGAGTACTCCGGAGTAGACACGTGACATCTCGAAATGGAAATGTACTGTGCTTGTACTGTATGATGGAATGCGAGGCCGACGGAGACGGGTAGATATCCCCGTAACTGTACTACATACGAGGCTGAGGCAGGATCGTAGGAATAGTGATGCAATCGAGCATCGAGTGCCCGTGCAAGGCGTAATCCCTGTCGACCTTACAGGGATGTGTAGCCTCATCGCTTAATGGACTGAGGCCACATTCCACCCGTGATAAGACCGGTTCTAAATACTACCAGCCGGTAAGTGTTCCTGGGGCCATAACGAGTTAGTTGCAAGTATACAAGGCATATACAACTTCCCCCATTCGGTTAGACCGCGCACGTGACGTCATCGCGCCCAGAGAATGGTGACAAAGAGACCTACTCGACATCCATTCTCAACGTCGTCGCCGGATGTCTTCTTACATTTGTCGAGATCGAAATGGAATCCGCAGCTCCTACCAGAATGTCACCTGAGTCTTCGACGAATTATTGAGAAGCTTTCCAAAGCCCTAGAAATGGAATCCCCAGCATGTTATAGGACGCGCCGTCATAAAAGGACTTGCACAAGTGGGTATTGATCGAGCGACAGCATGAGGACCATCCATTCTCGCCATTTTTTGACTGCCTGGGGAAAGTCATCTCATATGAGAAGATGCAGTCAGTGTACCATTTAGAGACCAGCCCTGTCTCATGAAACCAGCGCCGACTAGCAATTCCCAGGACACGTCCGGTACGAGCACTCCACATCAACGACTTCTAGTCACTCAAGTCTTCAAGATACTTATTCATTCGAAGTAAGTAATAACTCATAGGCTGATGTGTTGTCGCGACATGTTGTTGATGAATTGATCCAGGCAAAGAGGCGCCACGCTGGGATCATGTGCGCCGCACCGGCCACACGGAAAGTTACCGGATGGACAGCTGCAGGCGGAACTTGCCGAGCTTTTGATTGTGGCCCAGGAAGGGTATTGGTGCCAGGGGTCGGCGAAAGGGTTCTTAACGACCATGCACGGAACGCAGCTGCGGCTCGCTACAACCTACTTCAATGAAGAGTATCTTATCTTCGCCACGTGCAATCCCCTGCCATGCCCCAGATTCAGCAGATTGACACCCGGCACTCCCGCTTCTATGAACTGAAGGAACCGGGGATAGACAGAGGCGGTTAGAATGCCTATGGGGCTGGATAAGTATTTACTCAGCAGACGAGCCCAGATGAACAACTAAAGGACATTACAGAAACCCTCATTGAGGATTACAATTTCACAGGGCATAACTTCAAAGCCCTATATTGTCTGTGCTCGAAAACAAAGATGCAATAGGCAAATGAAGCAAGAAACATGGAAGACAACACAGTCATAATCCCCGATGTCTCCAGTAAACCAAGATGTCCCTGCATTTATCACTGTTATCAAATATTCAAGCCATTTCGGAGGCAAGTGTAAATAGGTTCTATTTGGGTGAGGAGAATCTTCGCTTTAATAGTCTTAGATTTTCTGGTCAAGTTCAATCAACGAGACATCTTTAGTGCTTTCAAATCTCTCCAAGATCGTGGGAGCGGTGATGTAGTCTAGCATATTGAGGATGTGTGGACTGAGGCCTACAATTTTCCTATACACACATGATGGCACCAGCCCAAATCCTCGTACAACGTACCCATCAGCATGCCAATATCAACTCGCACGCCTCTTTCGACCCCGGGAAGCTCTTCGAAAACCCCAAGAACTGGACTCCCCAGCACCTAGTTGGCCTGAACATTCAGGAGCATCATGACGCTGTTATTTTCAGGAACCTGCCCAGCCATGATTATCCATGTACGACAAGTCCCCCGTCTTTTGAACCTTTCTAATTTCGACTTCACGAAGCCCACAAAAGATGAAGTCATCTGTGGATAAGAATTCCAACAGAAACAAACTCGAGACATCTCTGTCGTCGCTCTGGGATGCACGGGTCGCCTTTGAAACCGGGCAACCAGTAAGTGCAGCACATCACGACATAGCGCTGGAGTTCCGGCTTCGTCTCGACGAATCTCTGCGCTTGTAGTCTTTACCGTTCCAATGCAAGACCACAAAGACAGAGACTGAACTGCGAAGCCTGTCATTCAGGCTAATAGAGGAGACTCTCAAAACGAGCGCAAACCTCCTCCACAAACCTCGTGTCCCTCTATAATGTGCTCTAAAGCTGCTTTCTCACACTCCCCTGTCTGTCGCGAGTTGGCGTAGATACCGCTAACATGGTGCGACCACCACCAACGACAGAATACATGGTGTTATCGAGGCGATCGCCCACATTTTGCAGCAAAGGCGGATCGGGCTCGCGCTGAAAAACTGCGGTTAGGTATTGAGGGGGCTCTGCCATTGAGCGTTCGTCCGATAAGTTCGATATCTGTCGGCGGCACCTGCGAAGCTGCTGTCGCACTTGACGCTAGGAGGTGCAAGACAAATTGGAATAGCACCCAACAAGCCAACATGGGCTGCGTTCCACTGTCGGTCAGAGCAGCGGTATTATACTCTTTCGTTAGCCCACCCGGTCTGGAAAGTGTGATATGTTGATATGTGTCTGTCTCTGATTCGGAACCGCGTTGCCAGACCATCCCAGAAGGAATCCAACAATGACAGAGGCCTTGCTATCCTCCAGGAGTCCAACAGGCTGAGAAAACCTACCAGAGGGAGGCAACTTTGCTCTGATTTTGCTTCGGAGTAATGCTACGTTTCATCGCGATAGGCAAATCAGCGGACTGGAGTATGGTCCGTAGAGCCGGCCAAGAAGAGGTTTATAACCCATCCGTCCTGACTGAACATCTCACACACAGAATACCAGTGCGGGAATTTGACGGCGACAGACCAGGAAGCCTTTCTTCTGACAATCCATGGCACACAAGTGAGACTTAGCACTGCTTACTTCACGAAGTTGCGGCAGGTTGAGACGAACACTACATCAGTGGATCAGCGACTCGACGTACGCCGCTCGAAAGGTTTCGAGCTCAAAATCCGGATTGACGGAAGCAGACTTTGATTATGAGTATAAGCCTAATCCGGCACATTGACTGTACATACCGTCATTGAACATGCCAGACTTGTTCCGTGTCGGTGGGGGTAGGGGGGTATGCAAAGCAATATAACAAGGTGATCAAAGATGACACTTCAAACCACCAAGTTGAGCATTGGGTGTTGCCCTGGAGGGACATCTGACGGAAGCATATCTTTTTCCCGGAGCCTAGAAATTGGCTCTTATATGTGAATGTATGCCCACCGGTTGTTTCTGTTGATTTGCGCTGCTCGGTCATACAACTCTGATTCTAAGATATGTTACGAAAACGTTGGTAGGCTAACGTGATCACTTGGACCCCTGTGTTAAGTGTGGCATACCATCACTAACCAAGTTGTGGATTCGAAAGATTGTCGATGAAAATTGGCGCATTGTGATTTCAACAATGATATTTAAATGAAGATGTATCTGCGGCCATACCCGGGAGGGTGCACCTCGAAGAGGTTATAAATGACGAAAGTTGAATAATCCATTTGACGGGAGTGAAATGGAAACGTTGGAAGAATCCCTCTGGTTCCATGTGAAGTAAGTCCAAGTCGATGCTTTAACGGAACATACCGCTGATAGATGATGCAGGCCAAGAGGTGCAGTGTCAATGGCGTTGTCCGGCACACTGGCGAGGAGGAGAAGTACAGATAGACAGCCTAGCACAATTACATTATCACTGTCATTCCTGAGCAGCACGCTTTTTTCTATTTTCTCCCTTTGGTTTTATTCTATCCCCTTTCTGTTCCTACCTTCCTTGACATCGCATGTAAGCCCCCGTAAAGTCACTCTCTTACTGACCTGCTCACTGTCGTCATGGCTCCAGTAATCACGGCAAGCGGCACCAGGATGCAAAGAGCGCCGTATACATCCACAGAAACTTGAATTGAAGCTTCGCGGTATCTAAAAACAAAAAATAATGAAATCAGGAATCCAATGTCCGCACCAAGCAATTAACGCTGAGCGAGCATGGACATTTTCGACCCTTGTTCTTCGTACCTTACCAAGGAGACCTCAACCACGATCCCCGCAATGCAGAGCTTGATGAAGCAGGTTGGAGATGGATGCCCTACGGGATTATTGACAGTTACGAAGTGCCATCAAGTCTTTGGGCGTAATGGACATATGAGTGTTGGCTGAATTATGTTTGGGCTCAATCCCATGAACTAAAGGAGAAGCACGGATCAAAGTTACCGGTCATTTCATGCAGACCGTATGGTATTTTCATTTCTTAAGCCTTCCACATTATCTCCTTCTGTTCATTACTTTTTTCTCGTTGCTAATATAGGGAGTATGATGGCCCTGTGGAGTGGCATGCTTGGGGTGCTGGCCACCTCGAATATTTTCCCGACCATCCGTATTTTCTCTGTGAAATGGCGATCAATGTCGAGCGTGAAAATCAGACAATCACTCGAGGAGAACTGCTCTGCATTCTTCGAATGCAGGAAAGATCCTTCAGGGCCACATTTCTTGTACAGCACATGGTTTTCCCAGTAAGCACTTATTCCACTACTCAGGGACAATGCTAACATAGGAACCTAGATCTTGCTTTTATCCTTAATGGGGCACGGTATGCTAGTATCCTCCAGGCTCATTACAATGGTGAATAGTTGATTATTAACAAGACTGAACTGCTTGATTTCACCAAGGGAAAGGATGTCAAGGCTCTGTCGCTTCTCTCATGATGGGCATCTTCGAGCCGTATCGGAGAAATATCGACCGCAGCGAGTCGGGCTTGAAAACATCCTTTGAGAAAAAAACCAAAGAGCTCCTTTCTCGCCCCAATGTTGGAGCGTAGTTTTATCGCTTGAAAATCGTGGAATAGATATTGGGAAAGTGTGTTTCTGTTGAAACCTGCTTGTCCCGTATAGCATACGCGTTGTATCTGTGAGTAACGTTCCGATTGTTTATTCTTTTTATTACATAGTCATATTATGCCGTCTTCCCGATTTCGTATGAGTGAAAATCACTGCACAATGAAGAACTGTATGTAACCTATAGATTGGAAATCTTAACCCAGCAGTGTTCATGAGTCTTAAGCTCAGTTTAATTACCTCTCATCTTCGATCTCTCAGATCGTCAGAGTAGCAAAGTGCCCTCCTGTCGTCGATAACATAGGGCTAATGTGAAACCCCGCAGACGTAGAGAAGTGGGGCATGCCAAGATATTTACCTCGGATCTTCAGGATGTACAGCTTTTTGATAATACCTTGGGAATTAAGCTCCCGATCGCTGTCTTTCTGTCCGGAGAAGACAGGGTGTATGGAATCAACCATGCGATAATATCAAGGGATAGGACAAGGAATGCAGACGTCTCCTGTCTCCGGCACAAACGGTTTATCCTCTTCTTCCACCCTCTTCTTCCCAGCCGGTGAATATACTCTATGTCACGTCCTCTAGGAGGGTGCTTGGAGTTAGATAGTCTATCGGGATCCCGAGCTCTGCTAACGGGCTACTCACACGTAGGTCCTCGGGCTCTGAACTGGGGTTCCCATACGAGTGTTGGGCTAAGCCCGTAGTGCTAATGACTAGCTATCACACAAAAGATTCCGTTGAAGAAGAGAAGAACAGGTGTCCGATCGGACAGTCTTTATATACAAAAGTACCTTTCGCGGGGTACGTAGTCAAATCACCACTCCCATCATTCCTCCGGATAACATATCATTTATTCTACAGGCGCAGCCTGTGACAACGAGCTAAATGCACATATCATCGGGTCCCCGGGTTCTACCATGCTGAGATTTCACAACTGAAAGCCAAAGTTCGTGATTATCGTACAGTCAGCAGCAAAAGCAGTTTCACCACGAAACACACTGTTGTTATTTCCGGGCGCCACAGCCAAGTCGCTAGTTGTAAGATAAAGTGCAGGTAAAGTGGCCACTGGGTGTAACGTACGATACACAATTACCCGCTGAAAGCACATGTCTACCACCTTAGTGGTGTAATGCGCCAAAAAGGAAATGGTGAGTCTCTGCTGACTCACCAGCTGGGGAGGAAAGTGGCAATTGAATCTATTGATACAGACTGCATGGAAGCCAGTGGAATCCCTGCTATATAACAACAAGAAATGGCATGTCTATACTGACAATCCAACTCGAAATGATGGATCCACCCAAAAAAGATTCCTAAAACTGATATGCGGGTCTGCGACACTGAAGAGGTCCGCGACCAAAAGGTGTCGCAACTTGAGGTGAGGTAAATGCCAATATCTTCCCGGTGTCAGAATGGTTATTTCCAACTCCAGATAATCAGACGAATGCTTTCAATATTTCTATCCTGTAGATGGTTAGAACATGATAAGATTTATCCAGAATGAATAGGGCGCCTCTTACTTGTATTACTGGTAACACCAGAGTCTCTTATATCCCGTCACACAAATCTTGCCGAAGTCCTCGCAGCAAGGAATAAGTTCCCGTTTTATAAAAAGTGGAGAAGTAGGACAGACATTAATATAAAACTCAAGAACCATTCCATCCTCAATGTCACCGTATTTTGAAGATGTGCTGCCACAGAAAGGTGAAGATCCAAACCATTCACAAGTCTGGCCGTACAATGTGCACTTTGAAAGTGCTCCCACAGCAAAGAGCGCCGTACTAGTAAATAATGAAAATCGCATTATTGTGGATGTCTGATTTCTTAACTAGTAGGAGGATGCTTTATGAGTGGAAGGCAACTTGAGAGGTAAAAGACTGCTTGAAATGTAAGAAGATATGTTGACCAGAGAGGGCACTGCTGGGTATTTATAATTAATATTGAGTAACAAATAATCTTATTCCAAATTTTCACGCATGCTTTCAGATCCACTCAGCTGAACTAGACAGTAGGGTATTAAACAAGGACTAGCTCTACATGGGTACATCTGCAGCCTTTCAGCTCGGAAGGCATCCGCAGCAGTGATGGAGCAGCGATTCTGGGTATCAGGTGACAAGTGATGTATTCAGCTGTGAAAAATCGCGTAGCTGAATGACTAAAGGGTTTGTTATTCACCTACCCCGTACTGAGCATCTGGCATGGTGTTCATGCTCTCAGCTATCGTACCCAGACACACTCAGTGAAGTGGCACACCTGAATGGTTGGCATACAGTATCTCAGATTAGTGAATCAAATATACTGTACACCCACAATCACACCCCAACCGAAGCTATGGAGCTAGTCGATGGGACTCCCTGATGTGGGGCCGTCAGCTCCCTTCCGGAGCAAAGACCCACAGGCCGCAGGTATACCGCACCTTTTAGTGAAAGTAGGTATGTGCGTGTATTCAGAGAACCCCAGGATCGGAGACTTCCTATATAGGCCCAAGGGCGCTAAGAAGCACATAACCTGGCAGGTGCTAACACGGAGACCAAGTCATTGGACAGGCAGCGAGGTATGGACCCCATCGATTATCAAATCGGTAGTCAAAAGATGACCTCGGTGATCACACCAGACTGGATAATGGAGAAATGAGTCTACCATGTACTCCCTGCCATACTCCATACTGTCAGCTCCCCTCTAGTGTCAAGCGAGATCAGCATCTTCAGTTTCAGCTCTTCTTGCTGGCCATCAGTGTAATGTGTCTTCCTGCTGTACGGAGGTCGGAGTCCATGTGAAGCTGCATGAATGGCCCGAGAATTGTTTCTAATCTAGTATCGCTGATATAATACGGGAATATGAAAGGCTCTACATAGAACACTTGGAGGATGAGGCCTAGTGTGGTTCTGTCATCAGTGGGGCGCTTAATACTGCGCTTATGCGTTGTACTGGGACAAGGATGAAGAGGCCATTATTGACTTTTCGCCACGAAGCTCCACAAGGCTGTATGTACTATTCTCTATCGGGATAACGCATCTGAATCTTCTTTCCTGGCCAATCATAGTAGTAGACTAGTAGTGGTGGTGATGGTGGTAGTAGTAGTAGTAGTAGTAGTAGTAGTAGTAGTAGCAGTAGTAGTCAAGATTAATGTCCTTACCAAGCCCTATGGGCTATGAAATACTGTGCGGCTCGTGAGCATAAGCTCCTACTTGGTTTCTAGATACATCTTTGATCGTTCAGTTTCCTTTTCCTCGCCGCATTCCGCCTATTTACGCACGGCATATTTGCGAGCAACCAGGAAATTTCAGAAAAGTAGAGCATAGGGGAAACTGACGCATGTTGATGTATTATTGTTGGATGTACTTCGAGGTCTATTCCAGCGTGGACTACTTCCAACAAACCAGCGAAAGACGTTTCGCAAAGATCAAAATTAAGACGTCCATAATAGGTGATAGCATTATGCTACCAATCTGTAGCATAAATCAGTGCTTAGGCAAGAGCGAAGGGTGCAATGTTGCCTTTATCTAGTTCAAATGCAATCGCAAGAATGACGCCGTCAGAAAAGAGTGAAAATAAGGAGTCATATATTAGTTATGTCCACGATTGTATTTTATGCACCGAGTATCTTATTTCCAGGAAGTAGTGATAGTGCGCAAAGTCCGTGGTATTATTCTCTCCCCGTGAACAATTAAAGGCACCACGGCAATCAGCCACATCAAGTATACCGCCCCGACAGCAACCAAAAGCCGCATTTTCTCAATCACCGTCCATACCAATCTATCCAACGCCAACCCTAGGGATGTACTGACTGATTTTCTCATACTTTGCGCTTCAACAGTATCCGCAATCTGCCACGCGACGCGACGATTAATAGCCTCCCACGTCCTCTCGTCCGCATACCCCCGAGCAGCGCTGCTCAGACTAGACCGGAGCACACTATCAAGCGACACCCGTCTTACCAACGCGACAAACCCATCCAAATCGTCCGGCAACACGAGATACCCCGTCTTCCCATTACGTATAATATCCGACGGTCCGCCCTGATCGCGCGCGATAACCGGAATCCCACTAGCCATGGCCTCAAGCACGACAAGCCCAAACGTCTCAGTTACAGAACAATGCAGGAACACATCCCCAGCAGCGTATGCGCGCGCGAGATCCGCTCCCGTCAGGAAGCCGGTGAAAATGACATGGTCCCGGACTGCGTCGAAGAGACGATGGATGCGAGTTTCGACGGCTGGATTGCGATTACCGCCCACGATGAGGAGTTTGAAGGGTAGGTTTGCTGCTGCGAGGCGTATTGCTGCGCGAGCTAGGAAATCGAAGCCTTTTTCTGGGGCTAGGCGGCATACGTATACGAGAATGATTTCGTTGTTGGGTGCGATTGTCCGGCGGTAGTTCTCGTCGCGGTGGGATGGGTTAAATAGTGAGGTGTCGACACCACGTCCTAGCTTACGAAACCGGTTTTTCGGTGCTCCTGTCTTCTCGAGATATCCCAATATAGCAGAAGAGGGGTAGAAGATGGTATGCACGGCGGGGAGACTGAATAGGTACCCCTGTACCGTCGCGAGAAGCCAGACAGCAAACCGGTCCAACGGAGCCGGCAGGAGGATTTCGCTGTATGCGGATAAATCCGTCTGGAAATTTAACAGCACCACCGGAGGACGTCGCAGCTGGCGGAGAAGAAGCAGCATCTGAAAGCCAAGTGAGGCAGGACTAGCCAGATAGATCACGTCCGGCTCGAAGGTTTGGCGATAGACATCGTCCAGGTGAAATGGATACACCACTGTCAAGTCCGGATTGTAGGGTAGTGGATATCCGGGTATGCGCACTTCGCGAAATGGATTTTCATTTGCCTGTTGTTGTTGTTGTTGTTGTTGTTGCTGGCCCTCAAAGCGTGGCGCAACAACTGCCAGGTCTGCTCCATTGCGATGGAGGTAATCGATCAGACTGCGCGTTGTGCGACTGACGCCGTTGACTGGGCCGAGTGATTCTGTTGTCAACAAGATGCGCTTGCCTCTGAGGACATCTGGGAAGTCATCTCGTGGAGAGATAGAGACGGCAGTATTTAGGGCCATACTGCAGCGCTGGAAACACATCCATTGTCCACGAAACCGCAGACAACCCCACCTTTTGAATATTCAACAAAAAGCAAGCCCTTCTCATTTTTCATCCCTCTTCTTTATCGTGACGAGAAATTCATTAACCTTGGACGAATTCTATTCGGTCCCGAAATAAGGATATCGCAAGCCGGCGGCACGTGGGCCGGTCCCTCGCTCGGGACGAGTCAAGAACAACAACCACTGGGAGTCCGGGAGACACCCCGCGTGCAGAATGCAACGACTTTTCTGGATCAGAGGAGATATCCTGCTGGTTATTCTACGGTACAGCATGGTCATGATAACGGCTAGCGATCACAGGGTGTTGCCCCTCGACCGAAGGAGGGGCAGTTCATTAAACCGTGTATAAACCATACGACCCTCGATCCGAAGCCGGGATGTACTATGGAATATACATCGATAAGCCAGGATGGTAGACCAAGAAGACGCTATGGATTTCATCGCCTCTCCCCTGGGTACCTCGGGCGAGAGTTCCTGGAGTGGCTCGGGCTCAACTGCCCTCACTACGCCTGCTTCGAGTCCTCTATTTGGACCCTCTAAAGCGGATGATCTTGCTTTGTCGCCTTCGCTGAGTTCTCCTGATTCTGGTTATATCTCCTTCCAGGGTCCTGCGGCATGGGGTGCTGTGAGGAATGTGTGCGTCGTGGGTGCGGGATATGTAGGTAGGCTTATCCGCTGAAGGAGAAGGACAAAAGGGACTTCTTGCTAACCTGAACAGGAGGACCTACTGCCGCAGTCCTGGCGCTGAACAACCCAACCATAACCGTCAACGTCCTGGACCGCGACCCCCGACGCATCCAGAAATGGACATCACCACATCTCCCCGTCCACGAACCGGGCCTCACAGACGTAGTTCGCGCGACTAGAGACAGCACAGCAATCGAAGCCCATGACCCCATCACAAATATCACAGGAACCTTAAAACGCCATCCCAACCTGTTCTTCACCTGCGACTCGACGCGCATATCCCAAGCCGACATGGTCTTCCTAGCAGTCAACACGCCAACCAAAAGCTTCGGCGAAGGCGCTGGAAGAGCAACAAACATGACAGCCATCGACGAGGCCGTGCGCGAAACGGCAGCCCACGCAAAGCCCGGAACTATCATTGTGGAGAAAAGCACGGTGCCGTGTGGGACGGCGCAGCGGGTCCGGCAGTTGGTACAGCGCGCCCTAAAACAGCCTATTCTCGCTTAAATGGACTAAGCTAACTGATACTCCATAGTTATCCAGCCTCCGCCCAGGTATCCCGTTCGAAGTCCTCTCGAACCCCGAATTCCTAGCCGAAGGCTCGGCTATCGAGAATCTAACCACCCCAGACCGCGTCCTAATCGGATCCTCGGGGACGCCGTCCGGCCACCACGCAGCCCGCGTCTTGGCTGGTATCTACAGCGCCTGGGTGCCCTCGACGCGCATCCTAGAAATAAACGCTTGGTCCTCCGAGCTAGCCAAACTCGTCGCCAACGCCATGCTCGCACAGCGGATCAGCAGCATCAACTCCATCAGCGCAATCTGCGAACGCACAGGTGCAGAAGTCGACCAGGTCTCCCGAGCCATCGGTCTGGACCCGCGAATCGGGCCTCAGTTCCTGAAAGCTGGTCTTGGGTTCGGGGGAAGTTGTTTCCGGAAAGACATTGCTAGCTTGACGTATCTGGCTGAGTCGCTGGGGTTAGAGGATGTTGCGCATTACTGGAGACAGGTGAATGTGATGAACGAGGCGCAGCGGAACCGGTTTGTTGGGAAGGTTGTTCAACGGTTTCGGGGGAATTTGGTCGGGCAGAAATTATCGCTGCTTGGGTTTGCGTTTAAGGAGGGGACGGGGGATCCGCGTGAGTCGTTGGCTGTTGATGTGATCAGGCTATTGCTTGAGGAACAGCCGTTGGAGATTGCCATTTTCGATCCCTACTGTCGGGAGGATGATATTCTCCGGGAAGTTGAGACTGTCTGTCGTGACACCTGTGCAGTCAGGGTCTATGGAGATCCATACCTTGCTTGTTCCCGGGCGAATGCGGTGCTTATCATCACAGACTGCGATCAATTCCGGAACTCACCCCGACGGTCGTCTACTAAATCCTATACCTCCGAAATGGACAGCAGCCTCGACAGTGATCCAAGCGTACAGGATGTATGGGTGTCCAATGGCACGACCTACCATTTAACACCTCAAGATATCTGTCCCGCTGACTGTGCTGATTGCCGTTCGAAGTCGAGTCGTCCGACGGTGCTGGAACCTCTGGAGTGGGCGCGTATCGCGTATAATATGAAAGATCCGAAATGGGTTTTTGATGGACGGGGAGTCCTGGATGTGGAAGAGATGGAGAGGTTGGGGTTGAGCGTTGATGCTATTGGCCGGCGTTCTAATTTCGCATAGTTCTGTTTTTCTGGTGTTATTTGGCTCTCGTTTGAATGTATATAGTGGTATTGCTCTGGATATTCATAGATACTAATATCATGACCGTTGTCATCTAATAGCTTCGATATTGCATCCATATACATTACAGAACCAGGACATAACATAGACATCCAACATAACACATACCCCATAAACACCATACCATAATCCCAGAAATCATGACATGATAGGCTCAAACTTCCCCTCCACCTCCTCAATCTTCTTAACTGCCTTCTTATATCCCTCCGTGCCCTGCAACAAGTCTGCATACTTCTTCACATTAGGATACTTCACCGCACCCCCGGGCAACCGCACCATAGCTGCGATAATCGGGAAACTAATCAAGATATCCGCAGCCGTTAACTCCGTACCGCAGAGATACGGACCGCCGCCGGGAGCAGTCTTGAGCTGCTCGTCCAGGAAGCGGAAGTGGTTGTCGATGTTGCGGTTGATGAAGGCGGACTCGACCTTGGAGGCGACGATGCCGGTGATGGGCTTGACGAAGAACGGGACGGGGGCGTTGCGGAGGGCTTGTCGTTTCATTAGCCCGCATGCTCGGATACGATTGCTGTGTTGAATGGGGGGCTAGACTTACCGTCCATGACCAACGACAGAAGCAAAAACGGCATCAAACTCCCCTCCGCATAGTGCATGTAGTACCGGTACCGAATCCACTCCTCCGTCTCCGCGCCAACTTCTCCCTCTTTGCCCTCCTCGTATCTCTTCGGCACGAGTCTCTCCCCATTAAAGTGATCGCACAGATACTCCGTGATAAAGCCTGACTCAGCGAGAATCAACGGCTTGGTGGTGTTTGCGCTCTCGATGCCAATGACGGGGGACTTTCCGAGGGGATGGACTTCCTTGAGTTCCTTGGGGGCGAGCATGTCAGGGCCGCGCTTGTAGGTTTTGAGTTCGTAGGGGATGTTGAGTTCTTCGAGGAGCCAGAGGATGCGCTGGGAGCGGGATTGCTCCAGCCTTTGTCGGGTTAGAAAATCCAGCGCTGTTTGCGTGGGTGAGATGGGACATGCCAGTAGAGGGTGACCTTGGTGTCTTGAGCCATTGTGTGTGCGTGTGAATGTTTTGTGCAAGTTCAAATAACGTGAACGACTCAAAAATGAAGGGGATCGCCCATATATAGGGTAGACGCCGTCAACCTCGGCGATAAGCCTGTGAAGACGCTTGAGGATTGGGCGTGATGTCACGGTGGAGTGCAGCGCCAAAGGACGAGTCCATTTTTGAGTCAGCGCTCAAAGTAGAAACGAATGCGAGGAATAGAGAGTGTCTAGATTGTACTTTATTTTATCTTATTTCTTAGCGTTTTCGTTTTCGTTATCGCATTCAGAGATCTCATGGGGAGTGGAGTTATGTGCATAACTGCATAACTGCATCTGACTCAGCGCCAAGCATCCACGACTTCGACCTCAACTTCGCTTCCCTCCCACCGGCGCCATTAACCACGATCAACTGCAATCATGGCCGGTCCAAGCAAGTGTATGCCATTCCTTCCTAACTGTTATTTAAGAATAGAGCTAACGAATTCCAGCGTTGGTCCTTGACCCGGCCCTCCAGAAATACTACGGTACTTCCACCCACCCGTTTCCCCGATTCCGGTGCAAGAGATACCAAGAGACATACTTGATGCTCAGATACCAATTGCCTCTTGAATGCTGGGGAGATACCTACGGATGAGCAAGACTGACATTGATCACCACAGAACTCACCGCAAACCGCTACAAGTACTTCCGCTGGACACCGCGCCACGCCTGGTTCTCGTTCCTCTACATG
The DNA here is from genome assembly GCF_016861735.1 of Aspergillus chevalieri. NCBI lineage: Eukaryota > Fungi > Ascomycota > Eurotiomycetes > Eurotiales > Aspergillaceae > Aspergillus > Aspergillus chevalieri. Next base: position 166,991 of record NC_057364.1, read on the forward strand.
GTTGCCATTCCCGGCGCTCTGGGCTACGTTGCCTACAACACCGATGTATGTGCCGCTATTATTGGTATGAGGGTGGATGGAGGCTAACCGGTCAGGGCAAATATCAATTCCGCGGCAAGAGGAGGGAGGATACCATTGCGGAGTTTTAAGTGATATCTACGGTTGTTCCGGAGTGTGTTATGGGGTTTATATTCCTATTCCTCTGGACGTGTATTCATTAAAATATACTGCATTTCTTCCTTCTTCCCATGAGATTGTATGCTGACAATAACTTCGTCACTAATTGGACGCTGCCAATTGATAGACATTGTAAACATGATAGTAGTGCAAGGCATGTTCGTTGAAGTGGATCATTTATTATGCTCGACTGGGTATTCCGAATTGCATTTAGTTAAATCCGCAATGTCAGTCACACCTTGCCCATCAACACGGCTAATACGGCGCCCATCCCCTCCGTCCACCCCGTCCACTCCCATCCGGCAGCCTCTCCCCCCGTTTCCAATCCCCAGCCGGGATCCTCTCACTTCCTCTCCCCCTCCCACCCCTTCCAAACCCAAACCCATTCTCCCGAAACGCCCTCATTCCCCCACCAATACTCCCCGGCCCCCCAACAGCCCCCCTCCCCGAGATAATCGGCGGCGCAACAGACCCATCCTCCAGCGGCGGCAAAATCGCACAATCCACATAATCCCCAATCACAAACCGCGCATCCTGCAATGTCCTCTCCGTATCATTCCCCTGTAACCGTAAACCGCGCGGCGGCGCCGCTGCCGCGTCCTCCTCCTCCCCGTTATGATACGGACTATCCCGCGGCCCAATAACCACATTCCCAATATCCTTGCTCAAATACCGCCCTCTCCCATCCGCCCCGGGCCCCATCGCCGCAGCCGCTTTCGTATCGGGGTAAATCAGCCGGAAACACAACCTCGTCCCCACAGGCGGATCGGGAAGAAGCGACGGCAGTGCCGAGGTAAGCAGCTGGCTGAGCTCGCGCAGGGTGCATGATTGCCAAGTGTAGATTTCGAGATGGGGCGGGAGGCGTGCGGTGGTTGTGGACGGGGGGGACTGGGCTCTGATGGCATTAGGACCGCTGGCGGGGCCGCCGTAAGATGAAGTGGAGGAGGGGGACGGGGCGAGGGAGAAGTCGGCGAGGTGGTGGAAGTTATTGAGGCGGTAGAAGAGCTTGAGGTGGAAGGGGGTGGTGGTTTGGCGGTCGATTTGGGGCGCGTTTCGCGCGGTCATTTTGGTTTTTTTGTTGAGGTCGTAGCTTCAGTATATTCGGGAGTAAGGTGACGTGTCAATTGGTATGCTCGTTAGAACGCTGATTTGTGGCGTGGCGTTGTTGGAGCTTGATGGTTGAGGTTGAAGGTGTCTTCGTCACGAGAAGAAATCCGGAGCTCTGTCGGACTTCGACTTCGACTTCCATCGCCGCAAACATTCACCTTCTTCAACATTCCAAATCCACCAGAAATCATTCATGAACCAATCCATTTTATTATTTTTTTTTCACATGTACAAGCTTGAAAAGACATCAAAATGGATTTCGCAGCTTTAATGTCCAAAGAAATCGGCAAAGCCAAAGGCACCGACTCCTCCCAAAAAGCCAAAGAACAACAACCAGCAAAGAAATACATCCGTCGCGGCGAAGAAGAGGCCGCCCGAATCGCCGCCTACAATGAAGAACAAGAACGCCTTCGCCGCGAACGCGAAGAGCGCATGGCGCTGAAGCGCAAGGCAGACGATGAAGAAGCCGAACGGCGACGCGAACGAGAACTGAAGAAACAGAAACTAGCAGAGGAGTCACGCAAGAAGAGAGAAGAAGAGGAGGTAGTTAAGGAACGAGAACGGAGGAAGAAGCTCGGTCTGCCAGAGTTACCACCGCCTGGCAGTGGAAGCGACAAGGAGGGGACACCGGGCGAGGGCGAAAAAGAGGATGATATCTCGGATGAAGAACTTGCGCAAAAATTCCGCGAGCTAGAAGAGCCTGTATGTTTGTTTGGAGAATCGCATAACACCCGTCTACGACGATACCGTCGCCTCGTGCAGCGCGCTCTCACACCAAAACCGAAACTGTCCAATGGCCCTATTCCTACGACGCTGGAGCTGGTTCCTGAAGTCGAAATGAAAATCTCCCAGACCATTCCCAAAGATAACGAGGGCCGGAAGTTCCTGTTCCGACAACTTGCGTCGTATTTCAACATGGTGCTTTCGGAGTGGGAGCTTGCTTTAGCGAAGCGGGATCTGGCTGTCAGGCAGAGCCTCCAGGGTCGACAGGCGTACAATGCCATGGCACAGTCGAGGGATAACCTGAAACCACTGTTTAAGAAGCTAGAGAAATATGATGTGGACGATAAGATGTTGGAACCTATTCTGGAGATCGTCCACAAGGCGCAGCAAAGGAGATACGTCGATGCTAATGATGCTTACTTGCGGTTGAGTATTGGAAAGGCGTAAGTTCCCTACCTCTATGCCTTGAAGCAGATTCTGACTATTCCGATAAACAGTGCATGGCCGATTGGTGTTACCATGGTTGGTATCCACGAGCGATCCGCACGAGAGAAACTGCATCAGAGCGACCAGCAAGCACATATCCTCAGTGACGAGGTTACTCGCAAGTACCTACAAAGTATCAAGAGATGTTTGAGCTTTGCGCAGGTGCGGTGGCCACCGGACGACCAATTGCAAATTATGGGTTAGATTCGACACGCATTCATTTGGACAAATATGACTTCTTTGTATACAAGTTGGTATGCTAGCAAATGCTCCAAAATTGATGTAGGCTAAGCCTTTTCAAGGATAATGTATACGTTCCAGGATTACAAGCACAAATATTTCTGTTCAAGACTTCCTCTCATCGTCTTGAGCAGGCCCTTATCATGAATGCTGTATAAGATCAAGGCAGCGCACCCTCTACAGTCATGGTACATGTCTTTGATACCAAGTATTCTGCAACAGCCACATCCTTCCCAGACTCCTTCCCATACCCAGACATCTTCATCCCACCAAACGGCGACTCCGCCGCAGAAGAGTTCCCAGTGTGTTGAGCCCAATCATATCCCGCCTCCAATTTGTCCAGCAGGCGCCATGAACGATTCACATCCGTGGTAAACACGTAGCTTGCAAGACCCATGTCGGTACCGTTTGCCTGCTGTACGACTTCATCTTCAGTCTTGAACCTGTACACCGCAGCAATAGGCGCAAAGCTTTCTTCCTGCGTCACCTGCACGGAAGCATCCACGTCGCGGAGGATAGTGCGCTCGAAGTAGTAACCGTTGCCAAACGCAGCGCTCGATAGACGTTTACCTCCGGTGAGCAATCTTCGCGCCATGCTGGATGGCATCTTCGATTTGATGGCAGGCCTTGTCGACGCTACGCGAAATAGTCAGGGCTCCCATGGTAGTCGACTTCTCCAGTCTATGACCGAGCTTGATAGTCTTGGCGTGCCCAACCAGCTTGGGCAGGAACTCCTCATAGAACTTTCCGGTTCCGGGGTCTGTGTGGTTGTCAGTTGGTGTTCTGCGTTGTAGGATATTGATTCGGAGCTTACCATCAACGTCGAAGCGCGCTTTCGAACGGGCTTCAATCAGTTTCCCATGTGAAAAGGCAAGATTGTGGAATAACGGGGATTCTTAAGCTATACTTGCATATCAGTAACCCTATGTGGTGGTGATTGATACCAAAGGGACTTACCGTGATTGATTAGGACATCGTGGATAATACTATTTTTTTTTTCCACAAGAAAAATCCGGACACTCCCTGGTTCCTCTCGAACAGTTTATTTATATCACCATATCGATAGCCATCCGTATACTGTAATCTTTGGGGGAGAGGCATCGGTTTATGATAATGGCGATGTCACTAATGCAAGTAACCATCTCAAACCACTAGCTTTATCTTCTACTCCTCCATTTCTACATTCTTCTTCCACTCCCGCTTTCTCATCATTATGGCTGACAAGCCCGAATTCAAGCACCTCCACCAGTCCCTCTTCGAATTCGTCGTCCAGAAAGGTGCCCATGCTTTTGTCCCGTTGTAGACCGGGTTGATTATCGAGAAGGGCACGAAGCCGAGCACGGAGGGATTGGTTTGTCATTTTGATGCGTGGAGGTGATAATGAGCTGCTATGCGAGTGGACATTTATATCTTCTATATCTTCCCCGATGATATCATCATTTCTGCCCCAATGTAGCAAGTGCCAGCCGGGGTAGAATAGAAAGCCAGTGTTGGTTGGAGTAGAAAAGAGATTTGCAATCATTAGGGATCCTGTTCTCAATGTATACATATTTGTACAAATGCTTCTAACTTCATATACAAGTGTGACGTCTCATCCCCATAACCGCATTAATGAGCTCCATCACCCACCGAGACCGACTTTCTTAGCTGCGGCGGAGACCGAGTAATGGTTGTTATCCTTATCCAAGGGCGTAGGAGGATGTTCATGAGGATAGATATGATGTCCATCGATGCCATTCATAACAGGAAGCGCCGCCCTCGGCCTGAACGACACTGAACCACTAGGTGTTCTTGTGCCTTCGCTTTCTCCGGTAGATGCTCCAATTAATCGACCTGCTGTCTGTACGCAGCCTCCGTAGGCGAAGCGGATGAGCGAATCGCCAGTCAAGCTGCCGATGATATATACATCGCGAGCAACTTCCAAGTTCTCGAAGGCTTTGCCGCGTAGCGACTGGCTGGATATGACGGGATTTGTTTCAGCCCCGTCGTTGGGTCCGAGTACTTCGGAAAGTAGATCATGGTCAAGATAGTTTAAGGTACCTCGCCGACCAGTAGCATATACCAGACCGCGCACCTTGTGCGTGAATGTCTCGCCGGTTGGTCGACGGAAGGTCACAGTGGCGTGGTCTTCCTTCATCTCGACAGCAGTAATTTCAGCATTAGGTTGACCCTCGTAGACTCGGTCCCAAGATCGGCTTTCGAGGAAGGAGCTTGAAGTTACTCGTTTGTTTCGCTTTGCGGTCGGTGTTGCAGCGACCGCTGCTCGTCTCATTAACCGGTAGACACCGGCGTATTCGGGATATGCGTGTTGATGGCATCCGCGCAGGGGTGACGGTCGATTCTCAGGATCCCATTTGAATACATGCAGAATCTTTTGGTTGTTGGGAGCCGAAATAATCGCATCCGCCGCTGAAAATCCGGAACCAACGACAAGAAGCGGTATCTCAGGAATCGGTTCAAGAGACACTAACGGGTTCAACATCGGAAGGGGCTGTATCACTTCTGAAAAGATGCCGCTAGCCAAAACCAAGTGTTTGCAGCGGATATTATGAGAGGCGATGTAAAAGCCGTCCGCTGTTCTAGAAACACCGGATACTGTTTCATGGAATCGGAAGACATCGTCGATTCCAACGGCCTTTGGGTATTCGCGTAGATACTCCGTGATCTCACGCCGCGTCGGGCGAGTGAACGCAGGCAGTTCTTTTCCAGTCACTTTGTGATAGTGTCGCGCATAACAATATACCGGCAGCGACAACATAGCCGCATAACTCAAGGTCTGAATATCCCAGCTCGCAGGCATGGGATTGTCCACCCACTGCCCACCTGCCTGCGGCGCATTGCCAATCACCAAGTGTGAAACAGCCTTTTCACGCACAGTTCTCCATTCAACGTTTGTAGTACACTCCGCATCTTCCACATCAACGCTAGGACGGATGAGGGTGTCGAGCAGGACATTAACGGGAAGTGCCTGGGTGGAGTAGGAAAGTCGCGACGCCGCAAAGTGTTCCGTCAAGGTATCGACATCGAGGTCAAGTAATGGGGATGCATCCTGCAGCTTCGCATGGAGTAGAGGGTCTGGATGCGGGGGATTCGCCGAGTAATGCGGGATGTGTCCATGGAGAATGTAAGACAGGATCATGGCCGCGGGCCCATTCCCTGTCGAATCCCGGAATTAACATGGTACATTATTGGTGGTAGTATGGTATACTTCAACGTACCCACGATCACGGTATCAACCTCCATTAAAGGCAGATTCTGAGCCTTCGGCCGCCCATTACATTCTGTCCGAGACATGCGACCACTGGTACGGCGAGCTTATCGGGTCTAGAAGTCGAAGACAAGAGACAAAAGTAAACAATCACACGAGACTACCTTCTTCAGAAGGAGGAACAATGACAAAGGCCATGGAGAGCCCAGCCTTTGACCAAGGTTAATTCTCAAGTGCCGTAACGGGAAATGAGAAAATATCGCAAGGTCGCCGGCGGGGGAGGAGAGGAGGAAATATGGACGGATTTCCGCGAACGTCGGAAGAACCGGCTGACAAACCGGAGAGTTCTTAGTCAAGCAACGGCGCCGTGAATGGACGAATGATAGTAGAGGAGGGGAGATCAATTAGTGGGATCCTTTGGAGACGTTCAAAAGCCCGAATGAGCAGCGGATGGTGGGGAGAAGCAAGTCTGGAACCATTCCATGCTTGACCTGGCTGGCGGTAGCATCATCCAGACATCAGGTGGGCAGATACCCTTTTGCTGTGTATCAGGTAGACATGTTGAATTCATAGTTATCCATAGTCTCTGCGCTATGTAGAATGTAGTTCAGGTTGATCTGCTGCTAATGCCCTTCAGCTCTTGATGCATGGCAGCCATGCTGTTTCCCAATATAGAAATAGGGCATAGGGTAGCCAACTCCCCAACCCCATGCCCTGATTTCCTAATCCGAACGCGGCTGACGCGTGGGCCAAGGATGCGGATCGGCCAAGAAAGCCGCTGACAGGAGATGCAATCGTTGGACAGGAGATAGACATACCAAGAGTTCGAATAAAAAGGAGAAAAAAAAAAAAAAGGACGATACTCCAGGAGAATCGCAGCATCCGCGATGCCATGATTCTCCTCCTTCTACCCATTTCCTGCCTGTTCTGATTGGAATCTCGACCACTTGCGTCTTGTCGGAGTTGGACAATACTCCGCAGCGTCTCCGGCATAGTCGCAACTATGTACCATCTGGCCAAATCGCTGTATCTCTACGCGACCAGCAAAGAGGGTATGCACCTGTGACTCATTATATACGGACTTTTGCTAACGCAACTCGCGACTAGAATACTCCGTTCTCCTCCTCGGGCTCGACAACGCCGGTAAAACCACACTTCTCTCACAGATAAAGGCCCTCTACCAGCCCCGTCCCGAAGGTGCCCCGGCCCCCAACCCAGGCAAAACCGTCCCGACCGTCGGCCAGAATGTCGCGAATATCTCGTTACCGGATATGTACCTGAAGATCTGGGATGTGGGGGGACAAATATCCATGCGCGGTCTCTGGCAGAGCTACTACACCAGCTGCCACGCGATCATCTTCGTGGTAGATAGTGCGGACGTCGGACAGGATCCGGATATCTCTCGACTGTTTCCTACGGGTCGACGACCTAGTTCGTCCGAGGCTACCCAGAATTTCACCGAGCAGATGGTGGGGATTAATGCGCCCGGGAGCGACTTTGGGCGGTTAGAAGAGTGTCGGGAGGTCCTGGAGTCGGTGTTACAGCATTCTGATGTCGCGGGGGTGCCGATATTGGTTTTGGCGAATAAGCAGGATCGGGAGGATTGTGTGGAGGTTGTTCGCATCAAGGAGGGGTTCGTTCGGAAGGTGTTTGAGGGTGAGAAGGGAACCGACGTGCGGGATAGTCGCGTGCTTCCGGTGAGTGCATTGATGGGAACTGGTGTTCAAGAAGCGGTGGAATGGGTACAGAGTCGAGTGAAGTGGAATAAGGAAGGGAGGCCGCCGGTAATGAAGTGACGGCATACGCACACAGCATACGGCAAACACGAAACAGCATAAACCCGAAGATGGTCGCTGGAATGGCCAATGGGCCAGAACACCTTAATTCTCCGAGATACCTTGTTTGGACTTTGGGATTCGGATCGTTTCAGGCGCAGACGGAACGGAAACAGGAGAAGCTGACATACCCTAATGATACCTAACTAGCTAGAATCCAATTGAATTTTCTTCACCTTTCTTCTGCAGCTTCCCTATGGAGTACAATGACAACATGTCCTGGCGTCTCCCCTGGGCACTGACACTATAGCACAGAACAGGCCGGTTGCTGTTCCTGGCGGATCTCAACCAGAATTCAGTGCAACCTATCTTAACGTCATGGCCCATATGTTCGCAGTGTTCGTTACTAGTACATGTTAGTGGGATACTGGTTTTGTGAGATGGCTATGAAGTCAACGCCGGTCAACCTGACGTCATCCACCCAAACCCTGCCAAGGCTGTCGGATTGGGAGATCCAGCAAATGCCCTTATAAAGTAGGGTACGAGTCGCCTCTGGAATTGGCATAGCAGAATCATTCAGTCTCTCTGTCTTTGATACCCTGAGCATTTCTTCATTCTACTATCTATTCCCTCTATACATCTCTTGACATTAACACGATTACGTCCATCATGAGCGAACTTAACAACATCGACTCCGTCGCTACCCCCAAGCAGGGCGAGTTCAAGCCCGGTGTCCAGCCTACCAACGCCCCCATGGAGCACGGCGGTGTACGTTTAACCAACCCTCTCAGCTTGATCAAATCATACTAACAAACAAACCAGCACAAACCTGGCGTCAAGGCATCTCCCGGCGACTACGCCTCCGAATTCCATGCCGAGACATATCCCCCTGGCACCGCTCCCGCCAGCAACTCCTACACCCCCAACACCGTCAATGAATCCGGCAGCCAGGCAAATAACCCCAATGTCGAGCGCGGCCACGGCAAGGAGGCCGTCAAGACCCCCGCAGGTAACACTCTGAAGGGATCCACGTCGCAGGACGTCTACACCGGTCTTGGTCACCCTGGTTCTGGCCAGACCAGCAGCGAGCTCAGACATAATGGCCAGTCCCACCGTAAGCACGGCGGTGGTGGTCTGGAGGGTGTGGGTGCTAGCAGACTGCCCGGCTATGAGCGTAATCTTCCCGACCAGCGGGGTCTTGAGCGTGACCAGGCCCGTGGCGGCCAGCATGGTAACAAGGGGACCCTTGGTGCGGAAGATATCCAGCCTGAACCTGCTGAGACGCTGGCTTCGGAGTGGAAGTACGAGCCCGGCACGAAGCGGAGCTGAAGTGGAGACCGTTGGTGTTGGCGTTTAAAAACTTGTTTTCCATTTTCAGTAACGATTCATGTATGATTAGCATGGGTATCACGGTTGTTGTACATTTTATATGAGCGAATGATCGAAAGCATTATAATCACTCCCCAACGAGTAATTCTTCAGGAAGTAGTTCCAGGATCACGATTGGTCCGAGCTTTGAGCTTCTCTTCTTGCTGGTTCAGCTTCTTCGGCCAGCTGCGAGCAATGTCGATGTTTGCCCGCGGAAACCACATTTCAAGGAAGACGTAAAGTAGGAAGTCAATGACAACGCACAGACAGAAAAGCTTGCCTGCCCACACTCCACAGCCATAGTAACGCTTAAGCCGATCGATCAAGGCAAAGCTTCGCACTCTATCCCCGCTAGCTTCCCAGCCTTGTCCGGGATAGTAGCCGTAAAACTCTTCCGGGCTGATATCCCCGCAGATGCCCCCATAGACTCGCTCCGTCCGCCGTGCAACATCGGTCCAGGAATACATCATTTTGACTTGGTCGTGGAATCGATCAGTGCGTACTTTATTCGAGCGCAATGCACCGATCGCCTTTCCAGTCGCCATGACTAAATCATCTTCTTCTGGCTTCGCAAAGGTTGTCATGTGTTGAGGAAGCACTTCGGGAATACCACCGACACGGGTGCACACCACGTACAGTCCACAGCTGGCAGCTTCCACAATCACAGTGCCGAAAGCTTCCGTTAAACTGGGATGGAGATATATGTGGCCGCGGACCATGACATCGCGAACTTCTTCGTGTCGAACGGAACCCAGCATTTCCACTTTATCCTGGAGTACATTCCTTTCCAGCATTTGCTCTAGGTCAATGGCCTTGGGTCCTGAGCCGGCGATGATAAAGCGCACATTCGGATGGGAAGCGAGAATACGTGGAATAGCGGCGATCAAAAGGTCTGTTCCCTTATTGTAGAAAAGACGCGAAATCACCACGATCGTGATTATATCGTTCGGTCCAATCGGTTTTGGCTGCGGTCGTAATTCTGATAGTGTCCCGTGTTCTCGGTCGTTTGCGCGAGGTGCGTATGATAACGGACAGAAGTTTTCCGCAACTACTGCATTTGGAATCACAGAAACCATTAGGGGATCTAGGGATGCTCGGAGGACGGTGTTTTCCTTGCTGAGACCGGTAGGTTAGCAGTTGCAGTTGTCACAGTCGGCTCGTGGCTGGCCTTACCATGTATGACTGACGCATATTACATGGTCAACATCACTCAGGGTGAATTTCAGGAGCTTATTCGTAAGGATCGATCCCGCATCAGCAAACCCAAACAGCGAATGGTCTGTAAACACCGTTCGCAATCCCATGGTCCGCGCATGTAGGATAGCTTCATGGCAGAAACAGCTCAGGCTAGCGTGCCCATGTACAATCTGAATCTGTTCGCGAATGACGATATTCCGGAAGATGGGGAAAAAGGAGAACACCGTGGGCATGGCCGACTCGCGGTATATGACAAAGAACGGGACATGGTAGACTTTGAGGCCATTGGTGAGATATCGAACTCCGGTCCGTCCTTTGTACGCATGGGTGATGATGATGACTTTATGTCCGCGATCGATAAGTTTCTGAAACGCGATGAGTTATAGGCTCGTCCGAAATGGAACGGTCCGGTGTGCTTACGGTCGACAACTGGTAGATGTGACTTTCAACTCCCCCTGTTGTAGTCTCAGTAATGCTCTCCAAGAGTCCCATATGGATAGCAGAAACGGACCTGGTTGAGGGAAGAAGAAATCGCTAACCATACTGCGCCAATCGAGTTAGAACTGATGCTCCGGAGTTTAAATGCGACAGAACTCACGCAATGTTATACGGCATATTGGCTGTCGTTTTCGCTCAGAAAAGCTCCAAACAACATCTGTGTAATGGTCCTGATCGCGCTCCCATGGCGCATAATCTGCCAAATTCTGATATCGAGAGATATTCAGGGGCCTTCATGGATGTCTGCGCATCAAAGTTGTCCTCCGGGGAAGTCCAGACCCAGGCGGACCAACGGGCGGTGTGACCATTCTGCCAGCAGCCAATTATCGGCGTCGGGAAATTGCCCCCGCTGGAAGAAATTATTCGGAGGGTTTTTCTCAACGACGCAGCACCAAATCCCCCTACGAACCCCTCGAACAGGTCGATATCCGTGAAGATGGCAAAGGACCAATCTGCACGTCATGATCCTCCTACAAATGAGTCGAACAGGCCGCAGAGCGCAAAGAAATCGCATAAGAGAAAGAGAGACCTAGATGGCACCTCCGTCGATAGCTCGACATCCACGCCGATCAAGAAGTCCAAGAAAGACAAGAGCTCCCTCTCGACCCCAGACTCTCATAAAAAGAAGCGATCGAAGAAAGAGCGCAAATCCGAAGATAAGACCGATGATCAAGAGGATGCGACCCGGAAAGAAAGTGCTGTCCCGGAGAGGAGCAGCGAAGAGGGTTCTCCAAACGCAGGCGACAGCAAATCTGAGACCAAGAGGAAGTCGAAGAGTTCAAAGCGACGAAATTCCAAGGGACATAATGAGGGGGGTGAGATTGCTGGAGATATAAGTGAGGAGACCGAGGAAGCTGAGGCGGCGAATGACAGCGAGGAGGACACACCGCAAGCTCAGAAGAACAAGTACTCCGGTGTTCTATCCAAATTCGAGAGATCTGCGAAGGTGAAAGAAGCAGCAAAGGCAAAGAAGGGAATCACGGAGGAATCAAAACCGGAAGTGACAACAGCAGAACCTGTAGTGGCACAAGGTTTGGAGCCATTGCCCCAGCCAGAGGCCGCGCTTGAAGAAGAGGAACTGCCAACCTATTCAACTCTTCCTAGTTGGTTGGCAAACCCCCTGCGAACCTCAGCGGATGCAAAAGCGAAATTCTCCGATCTTGGCATCAAACCCGATCTTTTACGCATTCTTGAAGAGCACGGATACAAAGATGCATTTGCAGTGCAATCCACTGTTATTCCGTTGCTTTTGCCTGGACCAAAGGAGCACTCGGGCGACCTGTGTATTTCAGCCGCGACTGGTTCCGGAAAGACGTTGTCCTATGTCCTTCCGCTGGTTACCAACTTGGAACATATTCCCGCTCCAAGACTGAGAGGTCTTATCGTCGTGCCTACTCGAGAATTGGTTAAGCAAGCTAGGGAGGCTTGTGAGCTATGCACCGCGGGCTCTGGCTTACAGATTGGGTCAGCGGTGGGCAATGTCGCCATCAAAGACGAGCAGCAGCTATTGATGCGTGTCGATCAAGTTTACGGTCCTGAGTCTTTCAAGTCGCGACAGCAGTTCAAATTCACCGCAGATGATTGGGCGAATTTCAACATGCAGGATTATATCTCCGAAGCAGCAGACCTTAACGAGTCTTTACCCGGCTACCTACACAAACCCGAACCCAATGTCGACATCCTTATTTGTACGCCAGGTCGTCTTGTCGACCATCTTCGCTACACGAAGGGCTTTACTTTGAAGCATCTCCAGTGGCTTGTGATTGATGAGGCTGATCGACTACTGAATGAGAGTTTCCAGGAATGGGTCGATGTTGTGATGAATTCTCTGGATGCGAGAAAATCTCCTGATACTTTCGGATTCAGTGGAAGACTCATGTCGGATCTTGGGCTTCCTATCGAGAACAAGGATCCCAGGAAGGTTGTTCTTAGTGCCACAATGACCAGGGACATCTCGAAGCTGAACTCCCTGCGCTTGACCAACCCTAAGTTGGCTGTCATTGGGTCAGCTGACCGTGTAGCCGGGGATGAGGACGTGGCTCTTACAGACGATCAGTTTAATCTGCCATCAACACTCAAGGAGTACTCTGTCTCGGTTGGGGACGGTGCGCAGAAACCACTTTATCTTCTGCGCCTTTTGCGTTCTCGTATTGGTCTTGGTTCAAGCACAAGATCTGCCCGCGCTGTGCAGGCAGATGACGCCAGTTCTGACGATGACACAAGTTCTGATGATACAAGCTCCGATGAATCGTCCTCGGAGGATTCCGATTCGGATTCCGACTCGGACTCTGAATCTGAATCTGAGTCCTCAGAAGCGACTTCATCGTCCGAATCTGAATCGGACTCGAATTCAGACTCGGACTCTGATAGCTCATCCGGCTCCGAAAAGGAGGAACCTGCCAAGGCCGCACCGAAACCCGACCCTTCGCGGACGACAGTCCTTATCTTCACCAAGTCCTCTGAATCAGCATCTCGACTTTCTCGCTTGCTTGGTCTGCTCGATCCTTCTCTGGCTAGCCAGGTGGGAACTATCATCAAATCGAACAAGTCATCCGCCTCCCGCAAGACCCTCACAGCCTTCCGCCGTGGCAAGATCTCTGTCATTGTTGCGACCGATCGTGCCTCGCGTGGTCTCGACCTGCCATCACTGACCCACGTCGTCAACTACGACGTTCCCCCTAGCATTACTACCTACATCCACCGTGTTGGCCGTACCGCGCGTGCCGGCAAGGATGGATCAGCATGGACACTCTTCGCACACAGAGAAGGGAGATGGTTTACCAACGAGATTGCCAGAGGTTCTGATGGCAAAATCACCAGAGCTTCAAAGGTAGAACGGGTGAACATGAAGCTTGAAGATATGGCCGATGCCAAGTCGCGCTACGGCGCCGCCTTGGACGAACTCGAGAAAGAGGTCAGAACGGGTGGGAAGGTGAAGTCCTCCAAGTCAAAAGCATGAGCATCGACATGTCGCATTTCCGTCTTGTGTTTGTTATAGAAGTTACCGACACCACACATATATTAGAGGAGCCAGGCGTAATAGATTCGGTCGTTGTTACGATTGTATATAATCATGGGCGAAATATAAACGTTGATATATTCAGGGATTCCTCCATCAAGAGCAAGTAATAAAGAGTAAGCTATCGTATGGCAAAAACGATAGCAACAATAATAAACAATTAGAGAGCCGTCTCATCCAAACGCCGCTGAACAGCACCCGAAACCCGATCTGGATCAGTACCCGGACTCAGAAACTTCACATACGCCACCGTGTATAACAACCAGGATTGAGGATACTCAAAGAACGAACAAAAACAATCCTTCGCGAGTGGTAGCGCTAGACTATGTACCTGGGGAGCCTCCCGAAACTTGTCATACAGATCCCTCACAAGCTCCCGCTTGTCCTTAACCATATCTTCAGCAGTTTCAGAACCGGAAACAGTCGTTATCAACTTCTCGCTTGCCAGTCAGTCAAGGAGATCCGTCACACGCAGCATCTGGGCTTCCTACCCGAGGATTGTGTTTTCGATTCGAGCTCGGATTTGAACTCGAGGGGGGGGGTCCTTTGCTCTCCAAGACTCTTTGCCCAATACTTGCCAGTCCGCAAAGACTCCCAGCGGCTGCCCAGGGGCTGGACTCATCTGCGTGCCTATTTTCAGGCTGGCGGCGAGCTCGCTTATCTGCTCTGTTCAGGATGATGTGGTCAATACTGCGGCGTTGGTATTGGCATTGAGGTTCGGGTACTGGAGATGGAGGAGGCGACGGTTTCGCCGCTTGTTTCCGTTTGAATATATTCCATATCATGGTGGACGTGTCTTCTTCTGTAGTTAGTCGGGAGTTGATGGAAATGAATAATAATAACGCCGTGACTTCATTGTCCGTCAACCATTTCTAAAGTCTTATTTTCCCATACTACTGCAATACATTTTTATAGCATATCCAAACTGAGACCCTTGGTAGTCTCAAACCGACTCGAATAAACAAAATCAGTTGTCAGAACATTCCTCACTGTTTTTCACTGACTGCAGTCCCCATGCTGCTGTTAACTTTCACATCTACCATAATCTGGTTCTGGCTCCAGCGTTCCAGGTCTTCATCGAACTGAATACGGCCCTGCTCAAAGGCCACCATGATTGTCGATCCACCAAACTTGAAGAGGCCAAGCTCTTCTCCTTTTTTGATATGCTCTCCCGCAGTCATCGTCTTGTCGTGGAATCTGGTAGCTGTCAGAATATTGAGAGTCAGCTGTGAAGGCATTGCACTCACTCAACCGTTCCAACATCCGATGCTCCCACAGCGACAAACAATACGTCTCCAAACTCCTTAGTCTCGAGACAGACGGCGCAGCGGGCATTTTCGGTCAAGATGTTAACAGAACTCTGAATGGCTATAGGATCAACCTCGAAATAGTCGCCAGGAATCTGCTTGAACCACTTCACCTTGCCCTCCACAGGAGAATGGTACCTATGGTAATCCTGGGGACTCAACCGGAAACAAGCCGCCGCTCCATTATCCCAAGGCTTTGAACGATCGGAGTCACGGATGAGATTGGCGATTGTGAATTGGTTGCCTTTCACCCAGAGCTTGCGCGTCTTCTCAACGGTGGGATATACTACTATCCGACAGTCGGCCACCACGACGGCTTTTTTCTTATCGTTCGGTGCGTACAGGGGCCTGGCCTCGGGTTTGTGGCGTCTAATGAAGAAGTCCTGGAATGACCCGTACTGCTCTGGATCAGATGGCGAGAAATCGTTCATGTTGATGTGGAAAAAGTCAATGAAGCTCTTAATCTGCTCGTGCGACTGCGCCGCTACTTCTTTTTGTCCTAAAATCTGTCAGTATATTGTCCGCTATACGGAACGCAATGAGACAAACCAGCCTCGATATTTTTCTCATGCGTATAGAGACGGAACAAATGCGTCTGATCCAGCCATTCTGTCAACGGATTGAAAAGCAACAGCAACTTGAACTTCTTCCATAGCGGCTGCTGCTCGCGCTTAAATTCGCCCGTTTCGCGTACTATCGTAAGCCATCCTATTTCCCGGCTTTGGATCAACTTCAGGAAGGAGAGGGATGTATCGATGAGCTGATGGACGTATCCTAGTATTAAGGACATGGTTGCTGCGTTCGTGTGGTTTTCATGAATACTCACAATGCATTATAGATATAAGAGCGCTTTTTTTCCTTATCAAGCTCAGCAATCACCGTGATGTCATGGCGATGTAAATTCATCTTCAAGCCTGGGAACTGGTCTCGATGTGTTAACAGTTTACATTCCATGGTCACAATGGGAAGAACAAAAGTTCGCCAGATTGATAGTCCAGATTGGGCGTCCCGCTATGATAAAGAAATTTAGTCCACGGGCTTCAATATATCGCGATATGAGATCAATCCTCGGCATCGCTGTTAAAAGCTCGTAGAAAAAACGTCATAGTTGCATAGATGTCACCAGCCACTTATGACAAGCCACAAATACCAAGCCACATAAAGCGTCCCAAATCAGACTAGCGTGTCATGATTTCTCCCGAACATCTCCCGGCGCGGAGTAAACACTACTACTCGGTCAATGAACATTCCGATTAGCCTACCGCTTATATTCTCCTACAAAAGCAATATGCCACGAAAGACAAGATTGAGAGTTTAGCCTGAATTCAAGATGCATCGCTTCATTCCGACGACAGTCAACTCCGTATGACAACCGGAGTCAACATTTCCGGAGTACACGGACGCTGGGCATCTCATCTCACGAGAAGGGAAAACTACACTGTAGATTGACGCCAAGCTCTATGGCAGTTATTCAGGCTAAAATGCGCACAGAGGGAGAGAGTCCAGATGATTCCCCGCGTTTTGGATGGCCGAGATCGACTGCGGGACTTTCTGGATTCGGATGAACATCTGGGGTTTCGGACATTCCCTTTGTATACAGGCCTGGATGAGTGTTGATGGCCTTGGATAATCGGCTTTTATCCGATTATACTGTGATATGCTTTGCACTAATATAAATACGGACGTTCCGAACTGAGAAATGGCATCAATCACTCAAGGCCTTGTTTACCATGCCGGCTACCAAGTCCGTTCTCGCCGTGCTGGCGACGTTGCTGTCGACTACAGTAGCCCAGACAAAGACCAGCGATACGGACTACAATGTCAACCCGGAACCACCCCTTGATCCACTTGCTACGGCCACTATCGAGCTATCCTTCCCCAACTGCGCGAATGGGCCACTGAGCGAAGCTTTGGTCTGCAACACTTCAGCCAACGCTTATGACCGAGCCGCCTCTCTCGTTTCCCTCTTCACGTTTGACGAGCTCGTAAATAACTCCGGCAACACGGGCGGTGGTGCTCCAAGACTTGGTTTGCCCCGATACCAAGTCTGGTATGAGTCGCTCCATGGCTTGGCTCACACCAACTTCACTCCGGAAGGGGATTGGAGCTGGGGAACGTCGTTTCCAATGCCGATTTTGACCATGTCTGCGCTGAACCGAACCCTAATCAACCAAATCGGATCTATTATCTCGACACAAGCTCGTGCATTCAACAACTTCGGACGATTCAGCTTGACTACATACTCTCCGAACATCAACACCTTCCGACACCCGGTGTGGGGCCGTGGTCAAGAAACGCCTGGAGAGGATGCGTACATCTTGGCGTCTACCTATGCGTACGAATATATTACCGGCATTCAAGGCGGCTTGGACCCTGAACACGTTAAGGTTATTGCTAACGCTAAGCACTACGGCGGCTACGACATCGAGAACTGGGATGACCACTCGCGTCTGGGAAATGACATGATCATCACCCAACAGGACCTTTCAGAGTACTACATGCCCCAGTTCCTTGTTGCTTCAAGGGATGCCAAGGTCAAGAGCTTCATGTGCTCGTACAATGCGGTAAATGGGGTTCCCAGCTGCTCGAACTCGTTCTTCCTGCAGACTCTTCTTCGTGACACGTTCAACTTTGTCGAACACGGTTTCGTATCTGGTGATTGCGGAGCAGTGGGAAATGTCTTCGATCCTCATGAGTATGCCGCAAACTATACAAGCGCTGCAGCTGACTCCATCCGCGCCGGAACCGACATCGACTGTGGCACAACCTACCAATACTACTTCAACGGATCATTTGACGAGGGATTGATTTCTCGTGAAGACATCGAGAGGGGTGTGCGCCGTCTGTACACCAACCTCATTCAAGCTGGCTACTTCGATGGCAATGAGAGCGAATACCGCGACTTGGACTGGAACGATGTTGTGACGACTGACGCCTGGAACATCGCCTATGAGGCCGCCGTGGAGGGCACTGTTCTGTTGAAAAACGACGGAACCCTTCCTCTTTCCAACTCGACCCGTAGCGTGGCGCTGATCGGAGGATGGGCCAATGCAACCTGGCAGATGCTCGGAAACTATTACGGAAAGGCTCCATATCTCACCAGTCTGCTGGAAGCTTTCCAAGATTCCAGCCTCACAGTTAACTATGCGCTCGGCACCAACATCACTACCGAGACCAAAGAGGGATTCCAGGAAGCCCTCGATGCAGCGAAGAAATCCGACACCATCATCTTCGCAGGAGGTATCGACAACACCCTCGAAGCAGAGGCCATGGACCGAATGAACATCACCTGGCCCGGCAACCAGCTGGACCTCATCGACGAACTAAGCCAACTTGGCAAACCTCTCGTCGTGCTCCAAATGGGCGGCGGCCAAGTCGATTCCTCATCCCTCAAATCAAACAAAAACGTCAACTCCTTAATCTGGGGTGGCTACCCCGGCCAATCCGGCGGCCCAGCACTACGCGACATCATCACCGGCAAACGCACCCCCGCAGGCCGTCTCATCGTTACCCAGTACCCAGCCGAATACGCAACCGCCTTCCCAGCAATCGACATGAACCTGCGCCCCAACGGCAGCAACCCAGGCCAAACATACATGTGGTACACGGGCACACCAGTCTACGAATTCGGCCACGGCCTCTTCTACACCAACTTCAGCGCGTCGTCATCCAACAAAACGGCAAATACATATAATATCGATGACCTCCTATCCCAGCCGCACCCGGGCTACGAACGCATCGAACAAATGCCCTTCCTCAACTTCACAACCCGAATCGCCAACACCGGCCGCATTGCATCAGACTACACAGCCATGCTCTTCGCCAACACAACCGCCGGCCCAGAGCCGTATCCGAATAAATGGCTTGTTGGGTTTGATCGGTTGTCCACACTAACGCCGCGATCATCCAAGACGTTGACTATACCCGTGGCTATTGATAGTGTGGCTCGGACTGACGAGCTTGGGAATCGGGTGCTGTACCCTGGGAAGTACGAGTTGGCGCTGAATAATGAGCGGCATGTTGTTGTCAAATTCACGCTGACGGGTGAGGAGAAGACGATTGCGAAGTGGCCGAAGGATCAGCAGCAGATTCCTCCTGCATAGTGGTGTGTTTGAGTTATTGTTTACAGTGACCAATAGCTGGATGTGGTTAGATGCAACTTGATCTTAAATCTAGTATCTGAAAATCGCACCTGACTGTACAGAAATACACGGAAGGTTGAGTAGCCTGAACAGCCTCAATAAAACGCACCATGTTTGAAGTATGACCCATCCTCAACGCAACACCTGGACCAAACTCTCGTTCTTAATTCCCCCATTATTTTCCTGCAATATCCAACTCCTCAAATTTCTTACACGCGCTCTCTACCAGAACACCTTCCTTAACCATGATATTCGAAATATCTACCGCCAGATCCTCCGGCTTCCATCCCTCATTCAAGCCTCGTCGAATCTTTAGTCGCCATACATCAGCATATGCTTCTCTCCAGTCCTCAATGAACTGTCTGGCTTCGTGCTCGGTACTGAAGCTTTCGTGACATGCCGAGGTAAATTCGCTGGTTGCTCCATTTGCACCCCTGTAATTCCATCAGCCGTCCATCCCTTCTAAGCATTTAATAATAATCCGACACATACTCCCAGTCATGAAAAACCCCAGTTTGCCTCCCATACGCAACGGCATAGTACTTCTTCTTAGACCGCGACGGCGACGAAGATGACGACTGTGACATATCACCGCCCTCAGTGGCATCGTGGATCTCTGTTGCTTGCATTTCCACTAACCAATCGATGGCTTCTTGGTGGGTTTTGCACGCTCTGTGCTTGCTTCTGCACTGTGTGACTCGGGGGTGAGCTTGAGCCCTGTACATAACCAATGCAGTGTGAGTAGAATTTATCAAGTGATAGTTGCTGTTTGTTTGGGATGTGGCAGTTACCATGAAGGGTAGATGGTGGGTGTGTCAACGTGACCTGTGTAGACTGCGTAGTATTTGCGAGGCATGGTGCGAGTGAAGAAGGATCTCAGAATGAAGAAAAGCTCGATAGTAGCTCAAGGGTTGTAGGACTGTAAAGAGGAGTCTGTTCTATTTGTCGTGTTAACACTGGAGATAGAATATGATAGTATTGAACCACGAATGTCATCAGCTAGCGATGGACATGTAGATGATGACAGAATAAATAGACAGAGAAAATGGAGAATAACGTATATCATCCAAAAAAAAGAGCAAACATTAAGTCGTCATACTGCATGACTCCTCATGAGGCTCCAGGGCTGTGTTGCACCGTTTGTTCGTATATGCAGCGAATCAGAGCAGACAACAACAAACACAACAGGGATGTTTGACTTGGTCGACTGGGCTTGCATGTAGCCTGATGCCATGATCTCAGGAAGCCATAGTCTTCCTCAAATTGCTCTGGCATTTCAGATTGGTTTGTAGGCTCAATCCAACAACATTTGATGAGAAACTATGCTTAATTGAAATAGAGCTCAATAAAGTTGTGGATCCCTTAACCGTTCCAGTAGCCAAGCTTTCAGCTAGGTCGCAGATTAGCTGGCTAGTGGGGTTCATTTTCCGAATGAGGCTTAGCGTTCATAGTAGATCAAGGACCTATTAAGAGTTATGCTCTCCAAACAAGTAATATACACAAACAAATAACAGGCACAACCAGAAAGCTCTCATACTCCCTACCTGTATGCATGACCTGCACTCTCACATTCTCATCCACCGGCCCCGCAACCTCATCATCTCCACCTCCGGCAGCGCCATATCATGCCCGAAGCCCGCAACATAAGCCCCTCCCCGGCTTCGATCACCATACCAACCGGCCAGACTGGGATCAGTAGTAGAATAATCGTACCAGCGGGGATATCCTGTCTGGACTTGTGGTCGTAGCGCGGGAATTCATCTTTTTCTGATTCTGGGAGGAGACTGATATGATGCGACGCGCGAAGCATACCCTGTTGTCCAAGATGTTTCTTTTTTTTTTTTTTTGCGACATTGACGTCTGTGACATCAGGGGCACGCCCTGACATGGAACTCCAGTTGAGTGGCTCTAGAAGTTCGCCGGTGGAGGATACTTTGCGGAGTTGGATGTGGACATTGAAGTCTGTGTGGGAAGGGCAGGACATGTAGAGTTTTGCATAGGGGCGGCCGCAGAGTTTGGTGTATTCAGGGAAAGGGGTGGTAAAGTCCTGTCTCTGTTAGCTCTGTTGATTAGATGGCAGTGAGAAGGGTTACAGATGATGCAGTCAGGAAATGGCTCTCGTGGCTGATGCTGGAGACATTCTCAGGGTTTGAGGTGGACAAGTAAGTGAGTTGATGCGTCGAGGTAGTACTTTCTCAAAGTCTGGCGAGCAGGTGGCCATTTCTCTTCCTGTCTTTTCCACCAAAAAGTGTAAGTGGCTTACAGTGTCCATACTGCCTAGGGACAAAGTATTGTCATCCCTTGGTGCGACAATATGAATATGCCCACAAGGATATTTGTAGGACCATTTTCAGATCCATGAAGCGGCATAGATTTCTTTGGTGGAAGGACTCGCGAATATCAAAACTGTGATGGAAGATTGAGGTCTCTTGCACATTACAAGTTTCATCAGGCTACAGTGCACAATCACATACTTGTAAAGGTATGTACCTGCTTAGGTTTTTGAGGTTATGTACTTACTGAGAAATAGAAAAGATAGGGCTATTACAGGTCCACATCAAAGACACAAGATCGGTGAAATCATTCCTAGTAGAGTAGAACTTTTGTTTCATGATGTTCTCAATTTCACCCTCTGCTGTCAAAGTCCTTTTAACCCACTTCAATCAATTTAGAACACTGGCTCTCTGTTGAATAAGATCTGCATACTGAATATATCTCTGCATGATTGTCTTATATGATATTGCTGCCTGTTGCTTCCTAAAACCCACCAAAGAACCTTCCAGCAGTCAGTCCCGTGTGAGATGACTGAACGCTATACAAGCAGCTGATATAGACAAACAGCGCTAACATGTCGAACAATGCCATACAAGCAATCTGAGCAAACAAGGGCTTAAGCCTCATTGCACAGATGTCCATAGAGCGGCGGCGTCCAGAAGAGGAGAGTCACGGTCGCTCTAGAAAAAACAGGTACGTATAGGTGCATATATACGAACCAAAGTATCATGGCTTCTTTCCCACCAACTGCACCAACTCATCATACTCCCCCGTACTCCTCAACATATCCCAAAACACACCTCTCTTCTCAATCAACTTCGCGGGCGAATCATTCCTGCAAAACATTAGCAAATAAGCCATCAACCCGGAACAAACAGAAAAAGAAACATACTCAACAATCCCTCCCTCCCCCATTACAACAACTCTATCGTAATCCATAATCGTGCGCAACCGATGCGCAATCGCAATGATCGTTGAATCCCCAAACACCTCCTTCAACACGCCCTGCATACGCATATCCGTCTCCTGGTCGACGGAAGCAGTCGCCTCATCGAGGAGGACGATTTTCGAGCGCCGACAGAGAGCACGTGCGAGAGATAGGACTTGCCGTTGGCCTTGGGAGAAGTTTTCGCCGTTTATTGCGACGGGGGTTTCTAGGCTTAGTTGCTGTTGGTGGTGGTTAGAGTCTTCTGTGTTAGTTGTGGATGACGCGGGTTGGATGAACGTGCAGGCTGAGAGTGCTGCGCGGAGTTCAGTATCGCCGGATTCGTTGAATGGGTCTAGGTTCGAGCGGACGTCGCCGGAAAAAAGCACTGGTTCTTGGGGGATCAGGGTGACGCTTTTGCGGAGGCGGTTTAGAAGGATGGTATTGATGTCAATGCCGTCAATTGTGATGCGTCCTTGGACAATGTTGACGAAACGGAGTAGTGAGATGCCTAGTGTGCTTTTGCCGCTTCCTGTTCGTCCGACGATACCGATTCGTTCGCCTGGTCGTGCGGTGAAGGAGACGTTGCGCAGGACGTCGGGGCCGTTTTGGTAGCGGGCTGTGACGTTTTGGAATTCGATGAGGCCGGATGTTGGCCAGCTAGCCGGGATGGCTTCTGCCTTTTTGCGTTGTTCTTCTTCATTTAAGCGTTCTTCAGGCTGGATATCTGCGTACTCGCGCATCCGCTGATACGAGTTCAACTCGATCTCCAGCTCATTCATCGTGCGCACCAGTGTGAGGATTGTCTGGCTCAGACCAATCGCATTCGTCAACGAAAATCCCACTAACCCAGCAGATCCAGATCTGAAATACGCCATGCACCCAGCCGCCGCAGCAACAGACGCAGCACAGAAGTCCGATCTAACAGAGACCCAGCGGTTGCAATTATACTGCGCCTCCGCTGAGCGAGTATGCACGGCGAGCTTCTCAGCAAGGAGGCCCTGAAAAATTTCATCCATACCAGCACGGGCTCGGATAACGGCCATACCGCTTAGCGAGTCAGTGAAGTGCGAGAATACGGGGGAGTAGTTGACGGAGCACAGTCGTTTAATAGATATCTGCGCGCGGGTATACATCTCCCCGATGATGAATCCAGTTGCGCAGATGGTAGTGACTGGGAGGGCGAAGATCGGCATGATAGATACGATACTTGCGATGCGGAGAAGGAATCGGAGCCAGTTTTCGATTGACATGCGGAGCCAATCTATTAGGACTGTGTCCAGGGAGCGCGTGTCGTTTCCAAATCGGTTGATTGCTCTTCCGATGGGGTTCTCGTCGAACCAGGAAATGGGAGCTGACAGAACTGCCATCACCAATTTCGCGTGCATTTTCTTAGCTGCTGCCCAACCTCCGTATTGGTAGATGAGGTTATTGGCGAGTTGAAGGAGTAGAAAGAGGATGATGGTTGCTGCGTAGACTGATAGGTAGAATATCGAGTTTGGATGTTTGTACTCGTCGTACGCACTTGTCCAGACTGAGAGCCAGTAGGTGATGGCGAAATAGGCGAATTGCACTGTGAGGGTCGCCATTATTACTGTCACGGCGTAGAAGAATCCGCCAAACATGACCATATACTGGAAAAATAGTGTACGAGGCACACGGCCAGTGGCCGATGTCTCTTTGGCCATTCCTCTCGTGCCAACTTCTTGTTCCGGAGCAGCATCACTGGGTAAGACATGCTCTGTCAGAGACTCCACATCTTGGGGAGCCTCATGCGGAGTGCTAGAAACAAGAGATCCGGGTTCAATTTCTTCCACACTTGGCGTGGAAACTTGAGAAGTTCGCTGGGATGATTGTACAAAAGCAACCCTCCCGTGCTCCAGACGGACCACCATTTCTGCATCCTTCAGTGCAACGGGCAAGCTCGTAACAAGAACAACAGTCCTGTCCGTGAGAAGACCACTTCGAAAACACATCTTATAGACAAGACTCGTAGTATGGGTATCAAGTGCAGAGAAAATGTCGTCCAGCAAAAGTGTTGATGACTCTGAGTATAAAGCTCTGGCCAGTGATACCCGCTGCTTCTGCCCTCCAGAAAGTGATGTCCCTCTTTCTCCCACGACTGTAGAATCGCCAAGTGGGAGCTGCTGCAAGTCGTGTGCTAGGCCACTTGCTTTGATGGCAGTGTTATACCGAGCTTCGTCGTATTGACTGTAGAATAATATATTCTGCCGAACAGTTTCGTTCTGTAACCATGGCGCTTGAGGAACGTATGCAATATCCGAGGGTGCGGTTGCACTTCCAGATTCCAGAACAGTCTCACCTAGCAGTGACTGCAGGAGAGAAGTCTTTCCACAACCAGTTGGACCAGTAAGGACGTTAAGAGCATTCCTTTTGAAGCGAAGTGTGATATCCCGCAATCTGAACGCAGCAATTGGCGTCCTTCGGAAGGTGGCATCCTTCAGTTCCAGGGGCCCCTCAGGATGTCTCTGTTTTTCTTCAGCAGAATCGAAAAATCTGTCCACGCGCCGGAGAGATTCAGCTCCCTGGGCAGAGAATCGACTGATATTCGAAAGCCAGACAAACTGAGATCGCAATGTCTCCATGATCGACAGCGATGTGAAAGCAACTGGGGCGTGCAGGGTATTGTCAGTGAAAATAACAAAGACAGAAAACATTACTAGCAAGCTGATGAATGGCAACAGGTCCCCGGCCATAGAGATTCCAGCGGCGTGAACACTCCGTCTCCAGAGACGCTGTTGCTCGATGCCCCGAATGTTGTTGATTGTGTTGATCGCAGCTGGCTCCCATCCAAAGTACTTCAATGTCCGAATTGAACTCAAGAACTCAGATGTCTTCGAGAGACGAACATCAGTCGCACGTAGCACAGATTGTTGAATACGCGATATCTTGCGCGATGCTAAGGTAGGGAGGGGCGTAAGAAGGAATAGAACAACGACACCTAGAAGCGAAGGCCAGCCAAGCATCTGATATAGGAAAACCATGGCGATCGTGGTCGATACTGGACATGCTGTTGCGACGTAGAAGATGTCTCGTGAATTGTAAATCGCATCAACATCGTAAGACATCAGACTCGTTAGATTAGCCTGGCCAGACTTTTGGGCTGTTTTTGATTTATTGGTTCGTCCTGAAAGTTCATTGTGACTTTGAACTCCGATAGAGTCGTCATAAATGTGTGATCGCATGGCCGTCTGATAGATCTCCTGAACCAAAGACATGTTGACGCGGACAAGAAGCCGAGTGGCCGTAAAAATGTATTGCTGATAGCATAGTGAACGAACAGTCGGTCCAACGAAGAGCAAGACAATCCAGAGAGCTGGATGAACAACTGCCTCTGACGGATCCTCCAGATACGCTAGCAATCGCAACATCGAATATGGAGCGAGAAATTCAACCACTGCTGTAGATGCAGCCCAACCCATCATGGTTCTGACTTCTGTTTTGAGCAACCTGTAGAGTGTGCGAAATGTTTTTCCGCCTTTGAGTCGCTGTTTCTTGATACTGTTCAGCCATTTCAGTGGTTCATCGTATGTCGGCAAAGGAGGCAAATCGTCCATAGTGAGGTCTCTTTGGAAACCTCGCAGGACCACGTACGTGATCCACTCGTACGAGCAGTAGTATGAAAACAGGGAGCATGTCTCTTCGGGTGACTCATCTATTGTAGATTCGTCACTTTCTGCGTCGGGTATGGATGGACATCTTGGACGGGGAGTAGCTAGTACTAATACCACCACCACGGCTAGACAAGCTAGCAAGGCGCTCTCTATAGAGCTTGGGTGATACGTCGAGTCAAATATCATCATCGGAAGCAAATCTTGAATGATTCCCAGAAGCAAAACCACAGTAGTCACCAGACTCATATGGCGATATACCTGAGTCTTGCGCTTGTGGGATCTGCAACACGTTCGTAATATGCCTAGCGCTACGACGTAGCTCAACAAGGCAGGGCATTTCCAGTTTCCTGAATCACAAAAATCGACCCAGCTCAGGAAGCAAGCGCCCGTAAATGCAATGAATTGCATCAGGGCATAAGGAAGGGGTACATAGCTTTTGGCCACGCCACGATGAGAGCTTGCCAACATCGACAGAAACAACACCGTCCCTGAAAGCACCAGCACAGCTAAGTGAAAATTGCCTGTAGCAATGACAGCCGCGACTCTCTGGATTCGATAGGTCCATAGTGTTCTGGATCTCATGTCAATATATTCCCATACCAGATATATCTAAGAGTGATTACCTCTGGTCAATGCCACTGTCGAATGCTGTAAAACCACCTGCACCGGGCGGGACAATAACATGCTGGTATTCCATGGCGTTGATCGGCCGCGAGGCCATCACGGAAGGAGCCGGTTCCTAATTTGATTCGACAGGGCCCCTCAGTTTCCACTAACTCAGCACCGCTGTGCTGGTATTGCGCCCTGATCCGGACAGCCTAGGAGATATCATAGCTCCCGATCAATGCATCCAATTCTGGCAGAGCTCCTTCGAGAAAGCTCCTGAGCGCCTGTGTTCCGGAACGACGGGTCAGTTTTATGTTTTTTATCGGACCGAACCAAACTTGTCTGAGAGGGTTACCGGAGTTGTGTTGTTGCCTTAGTGCCTGTTATAATTTATGCCTGAGGCGTCAACGGATTTAGTTATCGCATACAATGATGGATTCAATGAAGAGCCATGGATTATATCGTTCTTATACGGATATATACCAAGAAAACTCGCTATGTGTTAAAAGTTTTGTCGAAGAAAACCTTATAATCACCAGAGATCGCATGTTCGTGACAGGTGATGCTACCGCGTTATGCTATTGGCATGGGATGTCTTCGGCGAGAATAGAACCAGACCACGAAGATGCATATCTATGCGGAGGACAATTAGATGTATGCGAATAGCCACTTTAGGAAGAGTCGTCGCAGTGACCTCATTCCAATTGCAAATTTATAGGAAGGAGCGGGATTAATTGGGCAACTTTAACTGCCCATAGGCTCTAGAACGAGGTAAAGCCGCCTAAGCAGGATGTTCTGATTTGAGTACAGACAAAACAAAACGAAGCGAGAAGATAGACACTCTTGGAGTACTTACAATAGAAGCTTCAGCATGTCATAAGTCTCCACTGGCTGCATATATTCCTGCAATCTTCCCCATGGACGGGAGTTCCAGCATCCTTCTCGACCTTCATATCGTGTTCTTGTGCCAGCTGTGCCTTCATTTCTTCGCTCATCTTCATGGTGGCATGTCAGATCTCTTATCAAGGTTACCTTTCTCAACTGTGTACATGTCGATCAACTCGTAGCAGTTGTCACAGGGGCCCCAGATGTCTTTTAGACCTAGCCGACCCACTTATCATAATAGTGGCCCTTATTGATTGCCTGCCGCCGGATAGACAGCCCAAAGACGTTGAAGACGTTGTTGGCGGAAGTCAGTTGGTAAGAAGCTGCTGAATTTTGGTGAATCCTGAGGAAAAAAAAAAAAAAAGAGATCGATTCACATCGATATTAACCAGCCTATGTAATACTGAGCGTTGTTGTAATAAATAACCTTTGCTCGGTTGGCTCAAATCAAAGACCAGTGCTTGTAGCTGCAGTTTCAACTTAAGTACATAGCGATCACAACGAACTATTTCGGGTCTTTATATCTCCGTAGTCTCTCGCTGTACATTTCAACAGGCCTATTGTGGCTCTATGTACCGGCTAGTATGCTCTTCTTTGAACAGCGACTCTATAGACATTGCTTGCTGGACTGCGGTAAGTATGCGCTCTGTTGAATAAGTACTAATCAAAGTGAATAAGAAGAAATACGGCCAGGCTCACATAATAAAACGAAGGTATGGATATGCTTCCGCACAGTCACTTGAATCCTCTCGTCTTAGGAATTTCTTTCACCCCCAGTTGGTCAATCGGAATCATTGTCATAAATGTACGATTGAGCCATCTGGGTTCTTGATAAAAGGCTAGGGAGTTTCTCATTTCATCGATGTACCTTCAGTAAGGCATCCTCTGCAGGACCAAAATCCGTCCATAGCGGACTGAAAACTCCTAGAATTCATTATCACAGATCCAAGAGATAGAAGAAACAAACCAAATAGATCATATTATATGTTCCAGAAAGAAACAATGTATTGCAGTACATTGGTTGTAAATATCGAACCACTAAACAGAAGCTGCTCCAAGAATGGTTCAGTCTCGTCGTTCATAGTATACCACATACCCTCTCTGGTGGCAACACCCCAACTGGATCCATGATTGGGATCGCATC
The DNA here is from genome assembly GCF_016861735.1 of Aspergillus chevalieri. Lineage (NCBI taxonomy): Eukaryota > Fungi > Ascomycota > Eurotiomycetes > Eurotiales > Aspergillaceae > Aspergillus > Aspergillus chevalieri. Next base: position 195,707 of record NC_057364.1, read on the forward strand.
TCCTCTAGCAAACAAATAGGCTAGTAGCTGTTTCGAAGCCATGTCTAGGCCGTACTTCCTCTTGTCTCAGAAATATCGTTCGACGAAGCTCAAGACCTGTTTCCTTGAGCTCATCAGTGAGGAAACTGCGTCGTAGTATTGAGCTGACATCCACCTGGAATCATGGATTTGTCCGTGGTAATTCGAAGTTCTTGCTTGTATATGGTATGCCATAAACATCTAGATTCGCAACGTTGTCAAGCCAACTCGTATATTCATACGCTGTGAGTTTCCGAAGCAAACGACCCAACCTAGGGCAAGCAGTGAATGCTCAAGCAGTGAGTATAGGATGTAGTTTGTTTTGTTTTGTTCAAAGGAAAGAAAAAAAACATTTATATAATCTCAGCCTCTTTTTCTTTTTTCTTTCTTCTCCATCGTCCTCTTCACGCTTTCTCATTTCAAGCTCCCCAGAATCATGGTAGATCAACTGCTGGATTTAAAGAGTGCCACCATGTTGGAGCTTCTTCCAGGAGAGTTGCTTATCAGCATAATACAAAAGGTACGTCGCAACCAGAAAATACAGAATATCAAAACGCTAATTAATAGCAAAGCTCTCCAACACCGACCTTTTCCAACTCTCGCTGGTGTCGAAATACTTCCACTATTCAGTGCAGCCAGAACTATACAGGGAGTTCACCCTTGTCACCACCCACGAAAGGCACCGCGACCTCAACGAATCTCGCTTCTTGCGACCTGCCTTGATAGACGACACCCCAAGCCTGCAGCCACGCGGTGTGTATAAATGGATCAGACACCTGATCATCGAGGCCCCCTTGCACAACCATGCAAGGATCTCAACGCTGTGGGGAATGGACGTGAACGAGATGAGTCTGGAAAGGCGCCGCATGATCGAATATATGGAATTCTTGAACTTGCATCGAAACGTGCAGGCTGTGCTTACTCGTTTGCCGCATAACAGTCTGCAGAGCTTTAGGTATGTCACCAATATTCAAAAGGAAGCTATTTGCTGACACTAATAGCTGGCACCTTGGCTGCTGTCTGCCCAAAGGAATCTTCAGCGCACACGGTTACCTCGCGCGCCGCCAGCGCCAACTCACCTCTCTATCCATCAGAGTGTACCCGGGCTACACATACACAGATGGCCTTGAAGGACTGATGTCCCTTCGAAACCTACGCCACCTCTCCTGGAAACAGGCAGACTTTATCGACAGCTACTTGCTCTACGATATCATCGAAGCGAACTGCCGCCACCTTGAATCGCTGGAGGTTGGATTCGAGAGCCGCTACGCGCTGGCTCCGCGTACCCTGGAGTACTGTCTGCAGTCGACTGGTCTTTTCTCGACCGTTCCCAAGGGTCTTTGCGTCCAATTCGACGCGCTGCACACTATAAGCCTAGCAAACGTGTCGTTCAAGCTGGCATACTCAGTCCTCTACCCGACATTCAACTTTAGCCAGATCCGCAAGCTGAAGTTGCAGAACTGTCGATGCGTGCTCGAACTCCTCAGGGCTCTGCGATACACTTCTCGAGGTATCAACCTGAAAGCCCTCGAGTGCGACTACGATGAACACACTCCCCCAAACCAGGACGACAGCATGTTCGATCCGAGAACTGTTGGTCTGGGCGTTCCCAAGTTCCTCGAATCCTTCCGCGGCCTTGAGCAGCTGTATGTTCGCGCGATGGATTTTCTCGTGCAGTCTTCCGAGCGCACACCGTGGGCTATCCTCAAGCACGCAAAAACCCTGAAGCGTCTGGCATACCACTACCACGACAAACTGGCAATGGGTTACAACCGAGACTGCCCGTTCTTCTGGAGACACCGTCTCTTCCAAGTCCTCGACAATCTCCGCCTCGAAGCCCTGGGTATAAACATCGTTCCCGGCGACCTGGTAAGCCACCCCTCACCATTCCCAACTACCCAATCCCATATACCAGATACCTAACAAACCCAGCGCACCCGCATCGCCGAAACCCAAACCGCCCAAACGCTCAAACTCCTTCACCTCCGCATAACAGGCCCCTACCACAAGCCGCGCAACCTCCTCCGCAAGCTCAAAATCGCCGGCCTCCCCAAACACTGCGTCCCCCTATCCCTCCGCCGCCCTAAATGCCACCCCATCCCCGACGACCGCGCACTGCCAATATATCTCGCCCTGCGGATGTCACTGGACCAAACAGAGCGGCAAACAAAGAAACTCCTAAACATGAAAGGACTCCTTACCTTCGTGAATTGGGCATTCGGACCAGATGGCCTCCCCAACCTGACGATCCTCGCGTACGGCGATTTCAGCTGTCCTCAGCGCCACGGCTGGTCTCAGCTTGTCTTCGTGCGCTACCCGCGCCCAAACATGCCAATTGCGAGCGCGCAGGAGGATAAGAGCGGGGTCTTCGGGCCCTCGTTGCCGTTCCGCATTATGCACCCTGAGGACGAGTATTTGTGGGATGAGATTGATGGCGCGAAGGAATTGCTTGAGGCTTGTCCGCAGCTTTGTGTGGAGAATGTTATGGCGAGGGCGAATGAGAATGGGCAGCGTGCTGAGCCGCGGGATAGTTATTATTCGGACGATGAGTTGCCTGGGGATGAGGGGGATGAGGAGGGTTTGGTGGGATTTGAGGACTTTTTTGATTAGTGGATGGATATTGGATGTTTTGGGGTTTTGCTTTGTCGCTTTTGTTGGAAATTCTGGATAATGAAGGGAAAACATTGGATACTGTGTTGACAATGTCTTGCGATGTTTTATTTTGTAGTAGGTGAGCGGACTTTTACTTCGTTTGCCATTTACTAGAATGTCAATGTATTTAGCTCAATAAAAATTAAGAAAAATGAAATATGAGTATCACATCTACCATCCAGGCATAAGTATTCTATGATACATACGACGTCTCATACCATCGCCACAAAGCCATTGTCGGATAGCCTTAACGAAGCCCTAATGAGACAATGAAGGAAGTCAAGACAAAAGGTATCTCAGACAAAAGGACAAAGGACCATTATAAGTATAAAGCTCTTTGACGTCTGGCTGTATATATGGAGAAGACACTCCCTGTCGTCATGATGTCTGTCATAGCTGAATTACTCCTATTCCAGATAATACTGCTGCGTTCAGACGATTGATTTCAGTGCATTCTCTATCAGTGAACTAGAACTGCACGAGTGTTGAAAATCATCTACTAAACCACATTCATACAGAAAAAAACCAACCTGGCCACCACCATGGAAAAAGCAGTAACCCGCCGCATTAAACACCGCTACCCCCTAACAATAACCGACCTAACCGCCCCCGAACTCCTCGCCCTAACACACACCCTCCTCCTAGACAATCCACCAGTATACCAAATCTCGCGTCCCACCACCACCACCCCTAACACGCCCGGCTCAAACCTCCCAAACGAGCGCCTCAAAGAAGCAATCAAGAACCTCCCCTGCGCACTCCGCCGGAATAAACTCGTGCAGATGATGCCGCGGTGTATCGGGCGTGTGGCTGAGCTGTGTGTTTCGCATAAAGGGTTAAACGCGTATGTTGTTGGGCATTTATTTGATTTGGTGAAGGGAGAGGTTACGCGGCGGTTGGGGAAGATAGATTGCGGTGTTGAGTGCCTGGGGATGTTTGAGCGGAAGCTATTGCGGTCGATTCAGGCTATTCGACGGGTTTGGGGAGAAAGATCGCCGGAGGATGACGGTGAGACGCCGATTGGTGCGCCGGGGAAGCATTATAATAAGTGTGAGGCGTGTATGCTTGCGCGGATAGTGGGGGAGCCGTTGTTGCTGCGGAATCTGCGGATTGCGATTTTGAGTCGGACGAGGACGAGGAAAAAATCTAGGGCTCCGAGACTATTGAGGTTTGTGGAGGGTTGTATTGGGTGTCATGGGGAGGCGCTTAGGGTGTTGCATGAGAGTGGGCAGTTGGCGATTGATTTTAAGGCTGCGAGGAAGGCTGCTGCGAGAAAGAAACGGGGTAGACGTTGGCATGAGCAAGTTGAGAAGGGTCGGGCTAAGAAATCGAGCACAGAGTCTATCCTTGTTCACCTGGATCCGGAATTAAAGAGGGAGTTCTTTGAGCAAAGCATTTCACAACTCGAATCAGAAGACAAGGCACCCGACACGGAGACAGACGAAACAGACGAGATCATCTCGCTATATAAAGCACTCCTAGACGAAGATCCGGATAAAACCTTAGTACCAACTGACCCTTTTCTCGATGATACAACTGCAGTATCACCTGTCAGTCCATTATCGCCCAGAAAATACACTCCCAGCACGAAGCAGACTCTTGCCGGTACGATTCCCTCTCGAGATATGCTTGACTGGGAGCAGGTAGTGAATCATGAAAAGAGTCCCCTCTCTTCCTTGGCCAGAAAGATAGAAGCCATAGAGCTCGAGGGGCCGGATATGAGCGATGGCGATGCGGATGCGGATGCTCTGGCAATGGATTATCGCGATCTGATCGGGAAAGAGACATGCTATTCTGAATCTGAGTATAGCCAGGAAACGTCCGACGATGAGGATGTTAGAGAACCAGGTCGTCCGATTACGACATGGAGTCTTTTCGTGAGCGATGACGAGATAGCTGATCGAAAGAGGTTGTGAATGGTAATAAAGCTGATGTTGTGTCTTGCTTAGTTTCATTACAGCCCAAAAAGAGAAAAAAAAATTTTTTTTGATAGACATGTATTATTATGCATTAATAGTCGTTAATTCCAATTTCGTTGCAATCAACGCACATCCAAAACAAGCAATTACACATTGTACAGGCCCAGGTCATCAGCTCAGAGTATTAATACAGCGAGTCGAAGAAAAATATAGACAAGCAAAACAACCGCCATCTCGCAAGGAAGTCCTGCAACCCCGAGGATGGTCAAGTAGGCGGGGCAAAAGAGAATGCAAGCCAATTCTGACACAAACTCCCATTGTTATGCAATGATGGAAGAACTCAGGCCTGGAGGACACTGCTCGCCACACCATGGGTTACACCCTTGAGATCTTCAACGCTGGTGGACAAGGTCTTTCTGCGAAGGCGCGTTCGAGCGGTCGAATCTGTTGGCTCTTCCGAGACCACTGCACCTTCGCTGTGCTCCTTGATAGCGGCGGCTGCGGCGGCTTCATCTTGTTCCACCTTCTTCTGAGCACTCTCCCGGGACCGTTCGTAGCGGTTCTTGACATCGCCCTCCCATTTGGTACCCAACATTCGATCCCAGAAGATGAAGAATGGCTGAGAGAAGTTGTTCTTGATACCCCAGCTTTGATGGTGGATGTCGTGGTAGGCGGCGTTGTTGGACGTGATCTTCTGAAGGGGGTCCCAAGGGAACTCGTAGCCGCAATGGTCATCGACTGTTTTAATGGTAGACATCGTGAAGAACCACATGCTTTGGCGGGTCGTCATCATGGCGGTCAGGAATCCCACGCCCGTACCGGCTGTATCAAGCAGGAATCCTTCGACTGGATGGTTGTACAAAGCACCGAAGGCGTATGGGACATAAAGGCGATGGTGGCGCGAATGGAATTTGACTGGAGATGGTTAGAATCAATCACTCATGACACGGACAGTTGTAGTGCTTACCATATAGCCAGCGGTTCAGGTGCATGGCGCGATGCCAAAAGTACTGCCAAGTATCTACGACGCTAATAGCCCAGATGAATTGCACAAACGGGACAAAGTACCAGAAGATGAAACTGGCCAAGGTCATCTCCCATTCGGTGAAGGCTGGCGCAATAGCTTCCACGCCGGACTCGAGGATAATCGACTGAGTCATGCCAGGGTATTTTCCACCAGACAGAGCTCCAGCAAGCATCGTATGGCCGCTCCGGGACAACTTCTTGGCTAGACCCAATGCGTCAATGCCAAACAGAGCCAAGAAACCAGGCAACACCCTCTGGGCAATGCGGACGCGTTGAGCCCAGACTGCAATATCGTATTCCTCCTTGCCGACGCATTCCTGCTCATCGAAATAGCTCACGGCGAAACCCGCAATCGTTTGAACAATCTGTTGGAGGATGACATCTCGAACCACGTCCCAGCGCGTGACATGGTTTCGCTTGAGAACCTCTGCGGGTGTGTGCAAACGATATTGCGGGAAGAGGTCGTAGACGTCGATAAAATGATAGACCATTGATAGACCCCAATACGCGACGATCGGCAGAATCAATGCGAGTATGTTATCGGGGATCGGAGCAAGGAGAGGTTCGCGGGGGGTCAAGGTATACGACGGAAGAGGCGGAAGGTCGAAAACGACCGAAGAATTGAACGCCATTTTGAACGACGAGCGTGCGACGGATAGAGGGTTGGTTAAGAAGGAATCAGCGCATAAAATCGGCGTGTAATGAGTTGGATAATTGAGGATCTCCGGATACGAGTGGCGACTGCACGGTATGGGCAGAAACGTAGACTCGAGTGGGAGTGGTTGCAAGAAGTAGAATTAAGTATCCAGCGACACAGAGTATATCTAGGGGAACGAGCGCAAAGAAGTGATTAGGAAAGGAGTGAGAAGTGAGGTATTTCCAGGCGGACACGATCAGGGGAACAGCGGCAGTGACAGCAGGTACGAGCCGCAGATTCCGATGACCGGAAAGAAGCCGTGAATTGTGATGCCGGCGCGAGATTTCTTAGATTAAGGAAAGGAATGATAAGACAAAAGAAATGAAAAGAATAGTTGAAGTTGAAGAAGAGAGTCAGAATCAGGAACCATCCCAAAGCGGTGGCACCACAAGAAGTCGTCGAAGCCGATCGACTTATCTAATCGGCGTGGTACGGTACGGTACGGTACAGAACGGGTTTTTATTCCAGAACGAGTGGGTTTCAGGAAAGATACAGTGTAACACACCGTATGTTACGACTCCTTTTTTTTATAGCAGCCTCAATCTCCAGACCGAAACGAGATGTGCCAGGTTCCTTAAGGATTGCTGCAGACGTACATACTCGTATACAGCAAATTTGTCTTAGCACTCCTATTGACTATAATACTCTTGTAAACGCATTCCATTTTCTTGTATTGATTGCCTCTGACAGTCCCGATCTTCCCAAAACAGACTAGTGCGCCCCCGAAAAAATAAAACCCGCTAGACCGCTTTAGGAGGCGCCACTAAAACTTCAAATTCCCCTCTTCTGTATGGTTTTTCTTTCTCTTCTTTCCTCTCTTTCCTTTCCCCATCCCGCTTATTCTCTTCGTCTCTCCTCTTCCGGTCTTCTTGTTGTCGTTGTCGCTTTAGACATTTAATTCTTCTCACCCCGTCAAAATGCTTATCTACACTGTACGTTTTCTGTCTGACCCCACGTTACTCACGGAGGGGCAGAAAAAAAATCCGTTTCTCCAGGATTTCAATGACCAACTCTCTAACACGAATTCATTATAGGACATTGTCTCCGGAGACGAGCTCCTCGCCGACACCTTCAAGATCCAGGAGGCCGGCCCCGTCCTTTGGGAGTGCGACTGCAAGAAGTACCTCAAGAGCAAGAACGAGGACTTCCAGCTCGAGGGTGCCAACCCCTCTGCCGAGGAGGCCAACGATGAAGGTGGTGAGGGTGAGTCGGTCATGGTCCACGACATCGAGGACCAGTTCCAGCTCGTCTGGCTCAAGGCCGAGGAGGGCATGAAGCCTTCCAAGGATGCCTTCAAGGCCCACCTCAAGAGTGAGTTCGCCATAGCTATGCGCGATAAGGATTCTCTTTACTAACGGTTTTTCAGCCTACATGAAGAAGGTCCTCAACAAGCTCACCGAGAAGGGTGCTCCCCAGGAGAAGATCGATGAGTTCAAGGCCGGTGCCCCCGCCGCTGTCAAGAAGATCATCGGCAACTACGACAACTACGACGTTCTCATGGGCAAGGCCATGGACGGTGACGCTATGTATGTTCCGATCTGCACTTATCCTGACGGAACAATTCCACTAACATTCTGCAGGCACGTCCTGATTGACTTCCGCGAGGATGGTGTCACCCCTTACGCCACTCTCTGGAAGCACGGTCTCGAGGAGGTCAAGGTCTAAACTCGGTTTACCGGTTGAACCTTGATGAGGGAAATGCGAAACGACCTAATAAAAGTGAGATGGGACAAGGGACCAAGATACGGATGTATGGACATCGCTGTAGTCCTGTCTGAGTCTTCCTACCTCTCGCCCTCCTGGATATGTTTGTTTATTTAGCTATATCGCATCTTTTCGTATCCTGCCAGTCACGCCTCATGAATTGTTACGTCTTGCTCTCTGTGTGCCTAATAGATAAAATTTTCTTCTTCGGTATTATTAGTAACTTGATTTTGAGGCTATATACAATATTAATAGTACTCATACACCTATATACAGCGAATGCACCTTAACCAGAACAAACATCCAAATGCAAAACAAGGTATCAATCAAAACCCACTCGCACCCGCACCCGCACTCCTCATATCCGCAAACTCAAACCCCACAACCGGATCTAACTCCATCAGCTCATCCGCAACAGGCAAATGCTGCCCAAACACCGCATCCCACTGATCCCAGTCGAAATTGTTCAGATTCGGATCGACCATTGACGGTGGCGTGGGGACTGCTGCGGGCATGGGCATGGATATTGATTGTGCGCTTGGGGAGATCGGGAAGGTGTCCATGAAGGGAAGGCCGTTTGGTGGTGTTACGGTAGCAGCAGGTTGTGGTTGAGGCTGTGGCTGGATTTGTGGTGGTTGTGGTGGTGTAAACGGGATGGTACTTAGCGGTGGGAGACTTTCCGGCGAGGACACGGTCGAACCGGCTAGAGTTGCGTCGAGGGAGCGTGTAGGTTGTGGTGGTAGCGCAGGGGAATGAGGAAACTGTGGTGTCGGCGTCGGAGGAACTGACTGCAATGTCGCCGGAAGAGAACTCGGTACCGGCGGAGGCAACTGGTAACGCAGCGGACTAGGCCTAACACCCAAGGCGGGGTTCGGGAGCATATGATTCCGTGTCATATTGTAGAAAGTCTTCGAGAAGTCCGATAGTTGCCGGTCCACCGGCACTCGCTTCGAATCCGCGGAACACGAGTACTCCTCCGGACCGGAAACAACACCAGCCTGGATCTGCGCGTGCTCTGTCCAGAGTCTCTGCGGGTTAAGACCAGCCTTCTGCCATGCTTTCTGGCGCAGACGGCGGATCATATCCCATGCTTCGCGGCCGCCATCTTTCAGAGGTCTTTGTGTGGAAACGCCGTCTTCACCACCTACGACGCCGCCGTCGGGCCCGGAGAGGGAGAAGATCCTATCAATCAGGGCGCGGGATTTGAATGCTTCTTGGCTGTGGGGGCGCTCGTAGAGGTCGATGAGCATGATCATGGTTGCGTGCATGGGTTGGTGGTTGCCGGGCCAGCTCCATTGGAAGGGTTGGAAGTCCGGGTCGCTGGCGAGGGAGATGAATTTTTCCATGAAGCCATGGCAGTGGCGGAGGGCGCTGTTCTCGTTAGATTGGTTTTACTGAAGATGATTATGGGTGAGCATACCTCTGGCGTGCTGATGGCCAGATACGGCTTTTGGCGTTTTTCAGGAATGGTTGGTATGCGACGCAGAATGCCTTACTTGTCAGCTAGCGTTTTTTAAAGAGGTAGTTTGTAAGTAACTAACCTTATCGATGAACAGCGACAGCAATATCCTAGCCCACTTATGAAAAGCAACAAGGACAGGAGAGTGATATTGTTCCGGACACCGATTGGGTCCTTCACCCGGAAGCTCTGTATCAGTGGTTCGTACTTCAACTGGAGACCGTGAAGAGTAGGACGGTGAATCGTCAGACACAGAAGTCGTCTCCAGACTCATGACGTCCGGGATTCTGTTGACGATTGAGTTTAGCTGCAGCTGGAGATCGAGGAGGATGGATCTGAGCTCTTCCATGTCCCGTCTCATCACTGGTCTGGTCCCGAGCTGGATCTTTAATATCCGGCGAACGGCCCCTAGAATGAGATTAGCTTCCATAGATGATCTGATATGGGAGACACTTACGCGCCATAACATATTTCCCCCTGGCAGACAGATAGTAAACATTCACCAAAGACGGCCCACCACAAACCGTCGGCTCATCTGGGTTATCCCGTAACCGCAAATTGGCAGACACAAGCTGCTCATAATGTGCTGCCTCAGGCGTACCTAACAGCGTATCCTTAACCTCACTGGGATCACGGACATCCCAGTAATTCTCATCACTAACCAGCGGAGGCAGCCCGCTAGACATCGCGACAACGCCATCCATATGCACGATGTGCCACCATAACCGACGGCGATATTCGGCCTCGCAAGGTTCGATGCCGAATTTGGCGGGGTCACGATGCAGGCCCATTGTTTGTGCGACACGCATGGCAAGACTGATAAATAAACTGCTGGTCAAGGGCTCTTCCTCCTTGGACAGGATGGTTTGGACTAAGAGGTATGCTGCCAGGCCTTGTAGTGACGTACTTCGTGGGAAAGATATTTTGGTCAACCATCGAGTCACCTCCTCGTTGAATGTTTTCGAGAGCGCGGACCGAGAGTTGACGTTGAACTCAGCCTGGAGGGTCCGCATCGAGACGGTGACTGAACCACCGTACCAAATGGCATATAACAATGGAATAAAAGAGGGATCCGGGCACGGCTCTCCAGAATAACTGCTATAGTCATACCAATCCCAAAAGGCGTTGTACAACTTCAAAATCGTAGGCGGATGGATAACCGGACTGATGGCATGTACACCCGACATGAATCCCTTGTATAAGACATGGCTTTGCCGCTTGGTCGGCATTCGTTCGAGCATTTCCGGCTCAGCTAATCTCCCTTTCATATCTGGTGATTCTCCAGGAGAAAGAAACAGCTTCTGAGGCGTGTCTCCGCTAGACAAGCAGTCACTTGGCCCACTAGAGCCATCAGATGCCTTCCATGGATCTCCTGGGGTCTTGGCTGTCGAGTCCACCATTGGTTCGTCGGTCGAGCTGTCGTTTGCAGACATTGTATGTGAGCGGTTCTGGTCTCTCAGCAACTGGTTGAGATCGGTGATTTCGCGCGAGATATACGCCCAATAAGTAGTTCCGACGTATCTTGATTTCCCTCCATCCTCAAGGCTCAGATGTCCCAAGTTCAAGCTACCCACTGGGTCGACCAGATCTGTCGCATGCCCGGAGGGAATTGGAAACTCATCATTACTCGAATCAGTCACGCGACGCGGGCTAGCAGGACGAGAAGCCGTACTCGGCCTCGTCTGTCCGCTACTTTGCCGCGTATGCCCCTGCGCAGGTTCAAGATTGACATCCTGCGCTAAATTTTGTCGTTCCGTAGCATCGAGCGGCTGGTTGGACTTGCTAAGACGTTCGATCATCGACGTCAATTTGGCGAGTCGCACCTCGATCGCCTGCGATCCGGACTTCTGTTCAGACGATCCAGCTTGCCGTAAATGGCCGTATATCGATTGTATTTCGTCGACGTCTTCCTCCAGCGGTTTCGACTCTCTCCTTCGTTTCACTCCATGTCCATCACCCTTCGATTGTCCCGCACGCGATCCGGTGTCCCTTTGTGGCGCGGCATCGTATACGCATTCGTTTCCGTTCTTCGCGCAATTCCCGCATACTGGATGGACCTGTACCAATTAGCATGCGACACAGCCTAAAGGGCCTCAAACAATGTAAAACTCGTACTTTATCGCATTTCACCTTCCGCCGCCGACAACTGTGGCAGCTATAACTAGCGCGATTGCGCGTGATCTGCCGACCACTTATTGACACACCTCCCCTACTCTTAGCCGTAGTTGAAGGTTTCTGCTCACGATTCCAAAGCCCAGAATTGGCGTAACTGGCTGTCGGGCTTTGGTCCATGGTGTTTGCTACCATGCAGTAACCTCGGTCACCGTGGCGGGGGTGGGTTCACTCCATCGACAAGACCGTATCCGTGCTCCGTTGGTTTAGTTTCTGGGCTGCGCATGAGAGGTACTGAAGCGCATGCGCGACACGATAATTCAATTTAGGAATGGCAAGGCGCGTGGAAAGAGAATTGCTGGATTGATGGTATGGTAATAGTTCACCCCCCGAGTTGCCGAGTTGGGGGACGACTGGATGACTGATCTTGGTTCCGCCCGGGGATTTTATCGTATTGGGAGTTGGCCAACGAGTGTGAGGATATAACATACTTCATGTTCGTTGATATCGATGCATGGAATGACATCGTGCTGCATATTTCATTGCTTAAGACTATGTATATACACCTGGACTAATACCTGTTCGTCGATTCACAATATGATCGTACTATTCATTACCATTCATTACCATAAGATACAGCTTCGGGGGGGGCGTCGAGCAAGTAATAATGAAGGCAGTGAACGCTCCCCTTCGGAAGTCAATTGTATTCGGAGTGCAACGTCAATTCCACTAATTTTGATGGCAGAGCTATTTATGTGTACCACATCCTTCAGTCGGACGTTCCTGGAAAGGATATGGCAATGGCATAATGTTTTCTTGAACGCCTTCATTTCCTGAGGTTGGCATTACCGCGATCCCCTGCCTTTGCATGGAGCTCTATGTTTCGCTCACCAACGCCATTCTAACCATCCGGAAGTTGATCGTGAAGTCTTTTTGTGGTAGAAGATAAGCGAAACCAACACCGAAGGTTTGACTGACTCCCACCACGAGCTTCTGCTGCCCGTTTGACACAGTTTTACCAAATTTCCACTTTCGTCCCTTTCGTAACATTTTAGGGCGCGTCTTATATGTCCTTCTGTAAATGACCAGCACACTGATATGACCATCTGCATGCAGGCTGACCATCCAAAAGCCAGAGCTTTGCATGGTCAATGAGAGCCGGTCAAGTCGTTTGACCATTCAAGCTTGAATACCATTGTTGGGTATAAAAAGTTGAGAAATCTCGAAACGGTAGCCTGTAGAAGCATGATTGCTTAAGTCGTTTTCGCACTGGTTCGATTTCAGGCGGCTGAAGAGACTGAACATTTGTGTGCTTTGTGGGTATGATCGAACCCGATCGCTAGGTTTGGGTGCCAGTTGTTTATCAAAACATTGGGAGCTGTTTAGCGGTGCGTCAAGACTCTTTAGTGTTTTGTGTATAGTCGACTACTGGTTTCTCTTGCGTTTTGTCATCATTATCAGCTCACCATTGAAGACTATAATAGCAGCATGTATGAGAACATAGAGGTATGGGTAGTTTTCCTGATGGTCAGTAGTGGTGACACTGGAAGAGTTCTCAACGAAGAATTGAGGATAACAGGCAAGGGGTCATTCACCGTTTGCTTGAGCAGGCTAGCTACAATCACCTTTTGATTGATGGTTCAATAGGAGTAATAACAAAGCAATAGATCTTCTGTGGTGGTTCAATGATAAGCACATCGGACTTCCCAGTTCATTTTCATTCCATCGGTATCGAGAACAGCATGCCCTCTATCATCGTAAATATAAACGCCTTTCGCCTGTACAATGCAATAAGATAAAAACAACCCATGGAAAGAAAGCATCATAATCCTCATGCCTTGCCCTTCTTTTTATCCTTCTTCTTCTTCTCACCACCACCTGCGGACGACGGTTCGCCGCCCATCATTGCCGACATGTCCGGCATTCCTGGAATCTGCGGCATCCCAGGCATACCCTGTAAGTTCTGCATCTCCGCCATAGCGTCCTTGAGAGGGTTGTCGCTAACGCCGCCACCACTGTATGCGGGAGAGTGTATGGGGAGGATCTTGCCGATTTTCCAACCTCTGGGCGCGGGGGGAGCAGCAGGGAGTTTCTCGGGGGTGGGGAGACCTCTGATTCTCAGACGATAGGGCGATTGCTCGGTGGTGGGGTTGGCTTTGAGATATTGCGCGACGAGGATATAGAGGTGGTGTTCTGACGAGTTAGCATACAGACACGATTCTCCCAAGGGTAATGTAGAAACTTACTATTTTTAATCTTGGGATTCGCCAACTTCCCACCCTCGTTCTTCAACAACACCCGTACCCGTCCCGGATTCGCCCAATCCTTAGGATGTAATTTTTCCGGCTCAAGCCCCACCTGCAATCCCAGCATCTGCGCAGCATCCACGATATCCCTCGCCAGCGGGTTCTCAACCGCCAATTCAGCTCCGACCTTGCGGCCTTCTGCCCGCGACCGGGTCTTGTCAAAGTAAACCGGGTACAAGCACTGATAGTGTCTGGGAATTTCGCGCTGCGGCTCGGGGGCAGGTCTCATTGGGATCGAAGCAGGGCCTCCTGGTGGGGGAACTCCAGCACCGGAGAGGATGGATTGGTCTGTGAGGGGGGGAGGTAGCTCATCGTCGGAGGAGGGTGCGACCTCTTCGGGGTCGGAGTCGTAGACTTCTTCAACTTGTGCCTGTCGCGACATAGTATTGCTATTGTGAACAAAATCCAGTCACTGCACTCTTCAGTGGTGAGGGTGTGGGTTGTGTTGGAGAAGTGGTGTAGTTGGCGGTAGTGTTGCCCGCGGAGGTTTTGCGGAGGACTTGGCTTGGCAGTTGTGGCCTTTCCTATTTGGGGTTTAGCGATCGCATACTAGAGCTAGAACTGAGTCTCATAAATTTTGGATATTTTTAGGTAAATATCTACTACCTTTTCTCTTTAAAGCTGAGCTTTGGGATATCTATTTTTGAATTGGGACATTCTAAGCTATCTTACTGTTTCATCAGATATATCTTGAACAACGCTTTATGTCTAACCTCTACAAACCACCGTGACTCACTTCGGTAATCCCATCAACTCCGAGGTTATCACTCGCATACCAGCATTCAAGAACCAATCGGTCAAACAATTGATACGACACATGCTTCATATCGCCGAGAACGATATGACGGCGCCATCAGCCACTATCAGACTCGGGAGCTCTGACATCGGGATGCCGAACATGCATCGGCATTCCTGACTCCGCTTTACCCCGCAAATATAGATCAAAGCACTGAGATAACGGTGTCACTTGGGACGCGGCTGATGTAGTTATAAGAGGGCTGAAATGCTCTGTGTGATTGATATGAATTGGTCAGAATCCAAGACCAAGAAACTCGATTGTTACTCTTGATTGACTACTTCTGAACATCAAGTCGTAACCGTGCAACCATGACTCAAGCTGGTAAATGTCAGCTCCCTGACCAGACTTAGATCAGTCATTAACAAGAGCAGTTGTTCCCTCTACCAGCGCTGTCCTCCACCGAGACACCCGCTTCATTCCCAAGAAAGCCATCGGCGGAAAAGGAAGCTACATCTTCCTCGAAGATGGTCAAAAAGTCCTCGACTCAACTGGCGGTGCTGCAGTCTCTTGCTTGGGCCACGGTAACGAGAAGGTCCAGAAGGCTATGATAAAACAGATCAATGAGCTGTCGTATTGCCACTCGGCCTTTTTTGGAACGCAGGCATCGGAAGATCTTGCTAGGTTGCTTGTTGACTCAACCGGCGGAAAACTTTCAAAGCTTTATGTTTCTAGCTCTGGTCTGTACTCACTCTCCTTTCTTATTAGAATATGAATTGACATCGAAAAGGCTCTGAAGCGGTAGAAGCAGCCCTAAAACTTTCCCGCCAATACTACCTCGAACTATCCACGCCGCAACCCCAACGTACCCGATTCATCTCCCGGCGTCCATCTTACCATGGAATCACACTTGGTGCTCTAGGTGCAGGAGGTCACCCCCTCAGACGTGAGCCATTCGAGCCCCTCCTGGCGCAAAACACCTCGCATGTCTCCCCATGTTTCGCATACCGCGGGAAGCAAAAAGGCGAATCAGATGAAGAGTATGTTGCCCGTCTAGCGGCAGAGCTAGACACAGAGTTCCAACGCGTTGGACCGGATACTGTATGCGCGTTTATCGCAGAGCCAGTCGTTGGCGCGGTACGTACACCACACTCATTTCATACACTAAAGTGGCACTCATGCTAACGATCATATGCAGTCTCTCGGCTGCGTCCCCGCAGTACCCGGCTACTTCCAAGCAATGAAAGCCGTCTGCCAGCGCTACGGCGCGCTTTTCATCCTCGACGAAGTCATGAGCGGCATGGGCCGCTGCGGCACCCTCCACGCATGGGAACAAGAAGGCGTGGTACCCGATATCCAAACCATCGCCAAAGGACTTGGCGGTGGCTACGCTCCCATTTCGGGCGTGTTGATTGCAGAACACATCGTGCAAACCATGGACAAGGGGACTGGTGCCTTTCGCCATTTCCAGACGTACCAGGGACATCCGATTGTGTGTGCGGCGGCGTTAGCGGTGCAGAGGGTTATTCAGGAGGAGAATTTGCTTGAGAATGTGAAGAAGATGGGGGATTATTTGGAGAAGGGACTGAAGGAGAGGCTCGGTGGGCATCCGCATGTGGGTGATATCAGAGGGAAGGGTTTGTTCTGGGGTGTACGTATTCAGTCTATCTCCATCGCATGGATAACATTACTGACTTGCATAGATCGAATTCGTCAAAGACAAGAACACAAAGGAGCCCTTCGATCCGGCGATGGGTATCGCAGCGCAGGTCCAAGAAACGGGCTTGTCGCCAGAATATGGCATCTCGCTGTATGCTGCTGGAGGAACGGTGGATGGAATCCGAGGAGATCATATTCTTCTGGCGCCGCCTTTTAATGTGTCCAAGGAAGAAATTGACTTTATAGTTGGTACTACGGTGAAGGTTGTTGAGGATGTTTTCAAATAACTTCATTACTTTTGAAGACAGTATTGGGAATGGCTAGCTCTCATTGACGATAGTGAATGTTTGTTTAATCTAAACCCGACTAAATTGTTATAATTGGGTATCTATCCCCGGAAATGGTTATCATACATCACAAAGCAAACCTCAAAATTAAGCCTTAGTCTCAACCTCCACCCCCTTACCCTCTTCCACCTTCGTCTTAGACCCATTCGCCAACCTCGCCGAAGGAGGCCCCTCAGTCCACATACTCGCAACAGTCTCCACAGCCCTCTCAATGACAACCCGCACCCGATCCCTCATAACAGCATTCGTACACTCAACCTCCAGATCCTCAAGCCACACCCTAGCAACATGTTTATCGGCCTTGATCTCGATGCCTGGGACGGGGATGCCCAGAGCCTGCAGGCGAGCGAGCTCGGCTTCTTCGAAGTCTGCAAGGCGTTCTGAGTCCTGGGTTTCTTGGTCGGTTTCCTGTTTGATTTCTGGGGTGGCGGATTCGGATTCGGATTCTTTCTTGAGGTATGTGTTTGTGACTTCGGTTGGGAGGCGGGGGCGTTCGATGGGGGAGATGTCGGAGCCGAATTGGGCTTCTAGCATCATTAGGAGACGGGTGAAGCGTTCTTCGGGACCGAGGTTGGTGTGGGGGTTGGGGAGGTCGATGTCATCGTGGTGATGGTGGTGTTTGTGTTTGGCGGATTCTGTGGTTTGTCAGTAGTTGATTTCGATGTATCTGAGGAAGGGTAACGTACGCTTCACTGATGCAGGGCTACTCTCCACAGTAAGCAGAACGGCCATGACTGCGTCGGCGACACCGTCGTTCATCATGTTGCCCTCCCATTCTAATTCCACCTCACGAGTGCGAGCGTTGTACCGGATGATCACACAGTCCATAACCAAGTATGTCTGCGTGTTCTCTATCGGGATTTCCTCATCAGCAGCTTCTTCCTTGGGCTTCTGCTCTTCCCCATTTGCCTCCTCCTTCTTGATGTTGTCTTTCGGGTTATCACTGATCTCCTCGATAGCTCCGAATGTTCCCTCAAGAGCCCACTTGATTAGATCCATGCTTGCGGAGCTTAGCGTAATATGCTGCTTGCAATTGATCGTTGTTGTAGTCAGACCTGCGTATTCGCGGAGGTCATCCGGTGCCATTAGCGACAAGTTGAACCCGTTCTGCACGAGAACTCCGGCCATGAGATGGCCATCATCTTGCTCTGAGGGGGGCGCAACCTGTGCGAGTTTGCCGACGACCTTTGCAATCTTATCCTTCTTGAAAGGAATCCGAACTTCTTCGCAGTTTGCTGGTGTGTAGACCTTCACCTTGACGGTTTTGTCGGCATTCAGACTGAGGAGTTTGGACTTGAGACGCATCATCTGGTGCTTTTCTCCGTGGACGAGAATCTTTGAACGAGTCAGTTATCGCCTCGGAAAAGCTGTGTTTAGACTACTTACCACAACAGGTGCAGCAACCTCCTCAATGAAGTTCCGGTTTTCAACACCATCAACGTGAGCTGCAAAGCTGATTTCGTCCACAGTACACCTCCTTTGAATCATAACCTTCTGCTCCTCGTCACCACCACCTGTCACTCCCCTTCGTGCCACGCTAGCCGCAGACCTCGACATGACAGCCGGAATCTGCTCAGGTTCATTGAGCAAATTCTTAGCCATTGTCCCCTCAACGCTGTAACCGGTCATGACGACTCCATTCCGCTCGTTCGGGGCCCAGCGCTCAAGCAATTCTCTGCTGGTTCCTGTTTGCAGCATACCAGGCGAAGCAAGCATCACACACCCACCCAAATCGTCAAACCGTTCGAGACTCCTAAGACTCCTGACGAATTTGAAGTCCCAAGGACCGGCGCTGATGCTCTTGTCGCCAGCGGCTTCTGCTTCCGCCATACGTTGACGGAAAAGACGTTTGATGTTGTCGTTCATGGCACCGATATATGTTTGGTAGACGACCATACATCGCCGCGCCATGTTACCGATGTAATAGATGGGTATCTTTTGAAGTTCGGGGTGCGTCTCCCAGTATTCGTCAAGAATCAGCAGTAATTCTTGTGCGCGACCTAGCGCGAAGACCGGCATAAGAACTCTGCCACCACGGTTCAATACTCCTGTAATAGATTTCATGAGGGCTGCTTCGCGTTCCAGACGGGGCGGATTTGAGGAAATGCCAAAGGTCGATTCAGTGATAAGGACATCGATCTTGATCCCCTTAGGCACCTCAGCCGGGATAAGATGGCGATCTTCTTCCCGCGAATAGTCCCCTGTGAACAGGATATTCAGACCAGCAATCGAAACCAAGAACATAGCAGCACCGAGAACGTGTCCAGCGGGGAAAGGAGTGATGCGGATGCTATTAATCGTATGCGTCGTGTTAAAGTCTATTGTTTCAATCAACGGAAGGGTAGACAGGTGATCGTGCTCGGTGTATAAGGTCGTGCGCTGATCCGATGAAGATGCCGTGTTGCTTACACGGACATTGTCTTGGATGAGCCATTTGTAGATGGCCTTAGTGGCGTGTGTCATGAAAACGCGGCCTTTGAAGTTGGTCTTGCTGAGGACATAGGGGAGGGCGGACGAGTGGTCAACGTGGAAACTATAGACCAGCACAGATTAGCCATCCGTTACAATTGGAAATGGAATCCCAAGGTCCACAATGTGTGAGTAGCAGTGGATAGCGCATCCAACAATACAGATACAAAACAGGAAACAGGATGACGCAGGAACAGTCTATTATTGCGGTTATGATGTACATGCAGAGACATAGGGCCTGTATCTCTGAGGTATAGTATTCCTCCATTAATGACAACCAAAGATCTTGCTGTCCTTGTCGCTTCTCGTGACGGTCCAGTGTGATTGTGCGCCAAGGCTTGGAGGAGGGGAAGGGTATACTCCACATACTGGCTAATTAGGAGAATATCAACCGTACTCAAGTCGAACTCGTCGAAGAACGGAAGCGCAGAAAAGCCTTCTTTCGCAGGGTGCATTCCTGCATCAAGCTGTACCAACCAGTCAGTCTTCCTGAGCTCACTGGACCTTGGGGGTTCGTTGTCACATACCATAACCGTCTTCCCTTTATACTGGATAATATGGCATGACCGGCCGACTTCATTTCCTCCACCTAAACAGTAAAAGGCGAGCTCATCGGACGGGTCGACGGGCTCATCGTCGACCGCCGTGTTCAAGGCCGACGCCTTGCGCTTTGCGGCCATGACGCGACGCGATTGAAAAATACCGGTACGGTTTCAGCAAAGAGGCCCAAGGAGCATTGAATATCTCGAACGAAGATCTAACGAGATGATGGTGGAAACACAATGAAAGTCGGAGCCGCCTGGTTTTGTCCGAATCTCAATTTGCGCGGTAAACGGCAGCCATGACAAGACTCTTCAGGGAGCAGCTCGAAAAGGCAAGTATCAAAACAAGCGCGAGCCACCGCGTAAATATATAAAGAAAACAAGCAGCACAAGGAATGATTACTCTGACCTCGTCGACGTTGAACTTCAAGATGAGACGGCCGGATCGACAAGGTGCTGACATAAACGCACGTGACCGGCTTGCCGCGGCGTTCCTCCAAGCAAAAACCTCGTTGAAACCGCCAAAGCTCCTCTTCCCGCCGCGAACAAGACGGACGAACTCACAACTCATTCACTGCGCATCGGTTATTGTGCTGGTCAGTAACTCCCCAGCAAATCCACGTCACCATACTATTGCAGAACCGATGTCTTGAGATGGTTACAGTTGGTGGCGGCGGCGGTTCGAGCAGTCCGCTCACATCCACGACCAACGCGCGGACGACTATCGATTTTGGTGGCCGCGACAGCCTCTGAAAAGTGACAGATCGCGCAATTTTTCCCTCGAGATCAAAGCGATACATTCACCAAGATGGCGCAAACACAACCTCAGCAGCATTACCCCCAACCTTTCTCGCCTCCTGGTCCCTCCCCGTCTCCCAACCCGGCGTCTCCAGTGAATGGTGGCCTTCCACCTCAGAAGCGACAGCCTTTTTCTCCTCTCCCTCCGACCCAAACACAATCACCATATGCATCTCCAAGCTTTGGAACCCTTCAGTTACCGCAGAATCAATCGCCAATGATGAACGGGACAAATATGAACGGCACGGCACCGACGCCTGCGCCGCCCCCGCCGTCGGGCACAATGGGACCTCCATCTCGCCCGGCAGAGAAAGCGACGGATGCTGCTGAACTGACGGATGTTCTGGCGTCCTCTGGTATTGACGTCAGGGAAGAAGAGGCTTTTCTTACGAGTAGCTATTCTGGGCCTGGTGTACAGCCTCCACGGGCTCAACAGGTACCGCCTCCCCAGCAACAACAGCAGCAGCAGCAGCAACTACAACAAGCTCCTACCTCTTTTACATCACAAACCTCTACGACTGGAACACCGACTCCGACAGCAAGCTTCAGTGAGCCTTCGCAGATCAAAACACAAGATTCCTACTACACCGAACCAACACCCGCTCCTTACATAACCCAAAACGAACCGATCCGCGAGGATAGCGAAGCGGCCAGGCGCGCGCAGTACCATCTGCAAGAGCCTTTCTTGCTAACAAAGCTTCTTGAGCAAAAGTTGCAGAGACGCGGCTTCGAACTTGGCGTTCGTATACCCGCAGAAGGGTTATTCCATCCGGTACCGGGCCGCCCACAGCCGATCGAAGTTACAGGACCAGATGGTTCATCAATTGTGCGGACAGGAAAGACGATTCTGAACCAGGAAGGCGCGCCGTTGGTGGACATACTGAATCTCATGTCGATTTGCTGCGAAGAACGGCTGAGAAACGTGGTTGACTATTCGTCATCACTTGCCAGAAGCCGGCGCGCACACTCACACGGGGCGGTGCCAGTTGAGTGGCAAGACTTGGCCCGTTCCGCCGAACAGGCGAACGGGACCGGGAGCCCCAAGCCGTCTTCACTCAAACGTATGACGATTCAAAGGGACAGAGTTTATAGACTGTTGCTGACCTGTTCTTTAGGGCCGCATTCTGCTACCGATCAATCATCGTCGACCCGATCGCTTCCTGAGAAATACCGCATGCTCATGGAAAAGGATGTGTCGAATGAAGAAATTCGTGCTAAAAAGCGTGCCAAACGCAGCGAAAATGCCATCCTGGGGGAGAGTACCGGAAACCGGGCGGAATCGACGGAGCCTACCGGGTCTACTCCTTCTACTCCCATTGGGGAGAAAGCTGCTGGGTTCGATAAGAAGGGAATGACCAAGAAGGAAGCCAGAAAAATGGTTGATGCCAAGGCCAGTGAGGCCCAGCAACACCAGCAATCCGTTGAGACGGCGCGTATGGCAACGAACAGCATGCTTTCCGGCCGGGTGTTCGGTACCAAGAAGTCATACTCTTGGTTAAATCGGGGCGGCACGAATGCCAGTGGATTCAGTACGCCGTCGCGTCTCAATGCAGCATCCCCAAGTACAGGCGGAGAGAAAACCGGCCGCAACGGTGAACCGGCAGTCATTCCACCCAAACAACTTGGAACATGGCGGGAAGACCAAGAAAGGGGCGCAGGTATCCAACTTCGGGACGTTCTTTTCATGCTGGAACTCGATGGACGAGGGGCGAAGCATGTGCAGAAGGCGTATTCCAAGGATCTGAAAGAAGATCGAATGGATTGATGTTTGGTTCACAAGTTTGTTTGTATTCCCGCCACCCATCCTTAGCAGGGACGGAGCCCTGTACTACCTTCTGAACTTCGCACGGTTACTAGGCAGACGGTGGTCGTTGGCGTTACGGTTGCTATTCTTTTTTACCTTGTGTTTATTCTTGACTGGGGTTTTTGGTGCCAGTGTGCAGAATGTCTTGATTTCATGCATGCATGTTTTGCTGGGGATTAGAAGTGCGACCACGGGCATTGTTATTCTTGTTCTTATTTGAATACCTAACGAATCTAATTGTAGAATCAATCCTTGAAAGATATATTTCATATAAATAGAGTAGAGGATGCTAGCACGGACAACGGGGAGGGTTTCTGCATCGGGTTAGACCTCGGGGATTACATCACGAGATCCCTTGCACGCCAGGAACGCACTCGTTCGGAATAAGTGCTCTACTTGTAACTGCAAGTGCAGGGTATACAGAGTATTGAATGCACGTTCAATCTCTACAGTTCCTATACAGCATCTCACGAGCTTGTATGATTTTACAGGAGTGTATTGGAGTACAGACAGGAAAAAGGCTCCGGAGTAAACCCGACCAGACCAGACCCAATACGGTTAAAGTGGGAACGCATGACATGCTGCAGTACGGAGAGCGACAAGTTCTCCAATGCAGTGGTCGCGTTGCCACGGCTGATGCAAGGACCATGAAAGAGAATGAGACGCTGTATTGTCAGTATGCCCGTAAATATTTGTATATATACTTGTCTATATATCCTGTCGGGAATAAACAACCAAGTGTAAGCATAGCCGTATGGTATGAGACAGTGACTGCGGCAATAGCCCCGTAGACAGCGAAACAAGTCTAAGAAAGGGTCAATTGCAGTGCTGCAATAAAGAAAACACTAATAATAATGTAGATCGGGTCCTGGGCGGGCAATTGGTGTTTTATCAGGAAGTCTGTACGAAATAGTTCATAGGTTGTGAACAGCCACTGCGCCGGTGCGCATAATCCATAATCAACTCCTCTCAGCATCATCATTTCACAATTGCCTCTGTTCTTTTCTTTAGTCTACTAAGAGTATTCTCCATAGTCGTTGTCCATCTCTTCTTTTCTCACCGAAGAGAATGTCCTGAATACCGTCTCTTACCGACCGCTCTCGCGCTCTCGTTCGTCATCCCCACGCATCGCGCGAAAAGAGGCCCGGAAGAGATACTCCCACACACACAGAGTTAGAGAGAGTCTCTGGAGTACTTTCTCTTTTTCATTCTTGATTCATTCCTTTTTTCTTCTTTTCTTTGCTACACTTTACTTGTTTTCTTTTCATCCTCAATATTGGAAAAAGAAAAATAAGCACGCTGACTCGCCTCCCGCTGGTTTCTTTCTGGAATCTCTCGAGTCTCTCTAGCCGACTCTAAGGACGGTTCAGCGAACCGACGACAATCGCCTCCTCTCACTCTTTCTCTCCTCTTTCTCCTCCTACGGCCAATCCCTTCTTCTTCATCCTCTTTCTACACTAAATACACTTACTCTTCTCTACCCATTTCTCTACTCCAAATCCGCCGTTCGTCACGAACTGGCTGGATCCTTCGTGGTGCATTATGTCGACCCCTTCGACGGCCACCGCGACACACCCTGCTTCGCATCATCCGCAGCATTACGCCTATCCTGCTCATCCGCAGACCTACCAGCCAAATCCTCCCTATCCGGCCACCACCGCTGCTGGCACCGCTCGTCTAGCCACCTCCTCGTATCCTTACGCCATCAATCCGCCTCCGACGACGACGTCGACGACGACCGCATCCACCACCACAACCACCCTCCCGTATACTCAATCCCCTAAACTCGCTGTGCCCCCCACTGCTCCCGCGGCTCTGTCCTCCACCCCAGCCACAATGGCTTCCGTCCAGAACGGATACAGCGCCGCGGCCACTCCGACCCAGAATGGTAGGAGGAAGAAGCCGGATTGGGGTGAATTTTACAAGAACGGGATCCCCAAGGAGGTCATCATCATCGATGACACGCCTCCACCGGACCTCTCCAAGGTGCCCTCCCACAGCCTCACCACCGCGTCTTCTGCCGTTCCTACTCCCAATGGTTCTATGATACACCCGCCTGGCAAGAGGAGACGGACTGGGTTGGATACGGCTTACGAGGTGGGATACTACGACCGTCCGTCGTATTCCATCCATCCCCCTCAGCAATACGGAGAGGAGTCGTCCGGGGCGTCTCTATCAACCGACAGAACGACCTCGCTTCACACGACCGCTCCGACGTCGCTGGGGTCGCAGGGTAGCACCGGCACAAATAACGGTGTTTACTACGAGGATGCAGACATCGGGCAGAAGCGGAAGCGCGTCACAACACGCAAATCCACTCGCGACGAGCAGAAGCGACGGGAGTTGGAGGCTGTGGGAGATGCTTTTCTGAGTTATGTCCCTCCTCCAAACCCACCCATCAAGGCCAAGGATGTCGCTGTCCCGATTGTCCGCGATGTAAGTCTCTTCTTTACAAGGGTGATTTCCATTGCTGTACTGATTTTTCGTCTTTAGTATGCACGGACGAATGAAAAATATGATGATGACGATGGCCACTATGTGGTCACTCCGGATACACCGATCACGGATCGATGTAGGTTTGCCTTGAGTTTCCTTTCGATACCCATGCTGACTTTTCAGACTCGATTATCAAACTACTCGGACAGGGTACGTTTGGAAAAGTCGTGGAAGCGTATGACAAGCAGCGCCGGTCTCGCTGCGCGATCAAGATCATTCGCTCCATCCAGAAGTATCGTGATGCTTCAAGGATCGAACTCCGAGTCTTGTCGACACTCTCCTCCAACGACAAGGCAAATCGCAACAAGTGCATTCATCTACGCGATTGCTTCGACTATCGCAATCACATTTGCATTGTAACCGATCTTTTGGGTCAGAGTGTTTTTGATTTCTTAAAGGGCAACGGTTTCGTGCCTTTCCCAAGCACTCAAATTCAAAATTTCGCACGACAACTGTTCACGAGTGTAGCTTGTGAGTACATTGATTCTCTCTATTCCTGTTTCTGCCGGTGCTAATGCAACTCAGTCCTCCATGACCTTAACCTCATCCACACCGACCTTAAACCCGAAAACATCCTGCTCGTGAGCAACGCCTATCAGACGTTCACCTACAACCGAACAATCCCTTCGTCCTCGCATGCAACGTCGCGGACAGCACGTCAACGACGCGTCCTCTTGGATAGTGAGATTCGACTGATCGATTTTGGATCTGCCACCTTCGATGACGAGTATCACTCGTCCGTCGTCTCTACTAGACATTACCGGGCACCGGAGATTATTCTCAATTTGGGCTGGAGTTTCCCTTGTGACATCTGGAGTATTGGCTGCATTCTCGTTGAGTTCTTCACGGGAGATGCCCTTTTCCAGACACATGACAACCTCGAACACCTGGCCATGATGGAGTGCGTCATTGGCCATAAGATCGAGTCTCGGATTGTCAAGCAGGTTATGCAAGGTGGGCGCCATGGAAGCGCGAACCAAGCCGCCAAGTATGTCTATTCCCAGTCCCCGTTCTGCCGTTCACGCCGCTAACCAGCACAGATATTTCAACCGAGGAAAACTCGACTATCCAAATAACGACACGACTCGAGCCTCGCGGAAGTACGTGAGGGCTATGAAGCAACTTGCAGTATGTCCTTCTTCATTCTGTCCTGAAAGCTTGCTAACAAGTGCAGGAATTCATCCCGACCAACACCGAGTTCCACCGGTTGTTCCTGGATTTATTACAGCGTATCTTTGTCTACGATCCCAAGAACCGCATCACGGCCAAGGAGGCCTTGAAACATCCATGGTTCAAAGAGACCTTCATTGATGATGGCACCGAAGCTCTGCGGATTGGTCAACAACTGCAGCGTCGACGTGGGTAGTGCTGATGTCCTGATGGGCTCTTCGATTGCATTATGACCCGTGTGTCATGCTACTCATCTCATATAGCACGGCATGGACACGGGTTGGGACAACAGAGCCAACCTGTTGGCCTTTGTATTGATACAACCACAACCACATTGGGTGGTTCTGTTTCTTACTTATGTTTTTATTTCTTGGATAATATTCTCACGGCATGGCATGGATATCATATACCACCACTCACGACGTCTACGGGAATCGACTCGCTTTGCAAGGAGGAATGAGAAACGTCTGGAAAGGTGTTTACACCATTCGACGAGACCCGCTTGCGAGGCAAGATGAAAACAGTGGAGGACACACCAAAATTACGGGTTCATTTTATCTATCACGGCGGATAATTGCTTATGTTCTTATATTCTTTTTCATTTCTCAGGTTGGCCTCGGATTATGGGGGATACTTATTTGCGTCTTATACCTTTATTTTTTGCCATTTTTTACTTCTGCTTCTGGTCATTCTATTCATTCCATCGTCGATGTTCGTCATGCCATCTCTGCTCGGCTTGTTCGGCTTGTTATCTACTTTTGTGTTTTTATTGGCGCTGGTGATATGACAGGTTTATACAGGTTTCATACCTTGCATAGGCTTATGTGTATTTTGCCATCTTTCTGATTCCGACTACTACTTGGTAATGCTCGGTTCGCCTGGTTTGATATTCTTTCAGCTGACCGGGCTGGGGAGTTGTGGGGTAGGCGAGTTTGGGTTATATACCATGTCTTTTTCACAGGTTATGCTATATTATGGAGATTATTGCATTGCTTTCGTGTATATATTTTGTACTTTATATGTTTGTGGTTAATGGATTGCATGGACTTGTCCAGATGTCGTAACATCAAGATCCGACACTTTACAGTGAAACCTCCACCAGATATGCGCCAGTAACTGACAATCCTACGATTGTGGAATGCCGCTTACAAAGATAGCATACTTTGCATCGCATCGCATTCAACTCCATCATACCACCCTCACTCCGCATCAACTATCAACACCATAACCAATCATCAACCCAATCCAATCAATCAACAAAGCAACAAGC
The DNA here is from genome assembly GCF_016861735.1 of Aspergillus chevalieri. Lineage (NCBI taxonomy): Eukaryota > Fungi > Ascomycota > Eurotiomycetes > Eurotiales > Aspergillaceae > Aspergillus > Aspergillus chevalieri. The sequence goes on from NC_057364.1 coordinate 222,891, forward strand.
AACATGGTCCTAATAACAGCCTCAACAACAATCCCTGTCAACCCCTCAGGCAGCACACCAACACTCACAAAAGAAGACCTTTGGATAGCCCTCGTGCTCAAAGCGCGCGATCCCAAACAATTCGTCCCTGTCATTGAGAGTTCCGAGGTTATATCCGAGAATGAGAACAGGTTAACGAGGAAAGTCTCATTCAAGGGCGACGATGCTAGTAAAGATGGTGTTGAGGAACGGGTGGTGTTTGTGGGGGGTATGAAGGTATTTCTCTCCCTGTATCTAGATGGATTATTTCTGTACCCGGAGTATAGATTATGTTGGGTGGGACTAAGATTGTACAGGTTGACTTCCACATCCCCGCGACAGGCCAGGTCGTTTCGAATATCATATCAACGTCACCGGCTGACGAGTTGTTTCTTACGTTTACATTCGAGTGGCCGCATCCCGAATTACGGGCTGGGAGTGTCGAGGTTAAGGAGTTAGAGGCGAGACGAGGAGAGTTGAGTCGGGGTGTTGTGCCGCATACGGTTGAGGTTGCGAGGGGGTTGAAAAGGGACGGGGTGTTAAGGGTGGGGTGATTGTTTATGGGGATAGAATAGGATAGGACTACAATATAGGCTGATGTGTTCAGAGGGGCGAGGAGATATACATAAATGCCCTACTGCCCAGTGGATTCGAGATGTATATTACATACGGACCATTTAGCAGAGAAACCAGCTTGTGGTCGAATAGTGATATCTGCATTGGTTAATCGTGAATGATAGGCATGGGACCTTCGTCGCCCTATCTGGAAGACATCTGTGGTACAGAAACCCAGTTGATGCTCAGGCGAAGTACAGCAGAAAACCCAGGGGCTTGTTGCTGTCTGTCTCTGGTCTACGTGAGTCGGAACCATCTCAGAACTGATCAACATACCTTGATGATACAAGGCATTACCCTCCATTCTCCAAGTACCTGCAGCTTGATGGCCTCACCATCTAAGTCCAGATGACTTGTTTCGCAAATTCAGAAAACAGGCGCCATAACGGAGATCGCCACTGACATGTCCTGCCTTATGGCCTGCGAAGTTGGCAGTCAGAACGAACTTTACATATGGGCACCCTTGGGAGTCGCATCAGTTTTAGCCATGTTTTTGGAATATATATACCATCTGTAGCTTTCTTATCCTTAGCCTTAGGCTCTGCGTGCAGCGAGCTGGACTGTCAGTATATTCTTTTGAACTCGGTCAATTTGTTTAGCTCATGTTCGACCCATATCTGTGGTGAGATATGGATGAGGTAGAAGCTTCTTCACTAGAATGTTAGGAGCAGTGGAACCCATGTTGTGGCCGGGGGACAGCTTTTTAAAGATGCTTCTGTATCGCGGCTGGGTCGTGCATTTCAAGTCTATAGAAAGTGTACTGAAGAAGCAGGAGCACAAAATGTAATCAATATGAGACTCTTGGACATTGAGGCTAATGCTTTTCTTGGTGAAAATGCGCTCTCACAGCAGTCCTGTTTATCGTTGTGGATGTGTAGTCTCATGAGTCATTGGTTGTATGTTTCAGTTGTATTCGCGTTTCTTGTATGTCAAAATTATGTGATAATTCTGTCCGGGAACCCGTATTATTTGACGCCCAAAAGAGTCATAACTCCATCAGCGGGAGTTTTGGTAGAAGCCGGACATTTGTCATGGGTCGTTACATTGGAGGCAACAGTTTTCATCGGCCCAGCTGGGTTGTTGGGCATTCAAGCACTCCACTTTGAACATGGAGAATGTGTTAGCCCAGCCGATAAATGCTCTGTAGCTGGAGCTCGATGTATCTCGGATACCCAGACGTCGGATTTATGTGGTCAATGTAATTCATTCCATTCTTCAACTTGGACGAAGTGCCGTTGCCCAGATCAGCCGCATAAGTTCCAAAATCCCATGCCATTTTGTAGAATACGCAGAGAGTCCGTATAGGAGGCGTAATGCTCTTCCATTCATTTTTTCAAGAATGCGGGCTGTGTATCAATATCATTGCCAGTTATCAGGGTAACGTCGAATCAAATCTTCCTGAATAACGGGGCATGGCTCAGCTAATTTCGAATTGGTAAGACGTTGAGATGGTGCCCTAGAAAAAGTACAATCGCTTATGAGACTCCATAGAGTCATATGTTACATCCATTGAAAGAAATGGTCGACTTATTTCAGGAAGTGGCACATGCACACATGTAGACCAAGATTTGCTCTCACCTGGTGGGTATATGTATCGATGCTATATAGGACGGCCTGTCTAACCCCTCGGCTGCACGGGTGTCGATGAGATTGACATCTAAAGAAAAGAGGAGAAGAGGCAGAGAGTTCCTAAATCAGCTTCTGGGCCTGAATCCTGGCCATAAGGGGGAGAAGGTGTGACGAGTGCGATAGGAATTTAAGAGGAGAAGGGTCACAGCTCATTTCAGGAGTGAATATTGATTTTTCTTCAATGATACGAAGAGCAATGTGCAGCCATCTTGTTGGGTTACGGGTGCTCCGTACTAGTTAACTACATGTAGGGCCTTGAGTGCCTCAGGCATAAACCCACCGGAAAAACCTCTTCGACATCCCACTTTGCCCTTTATCAAATTCCGGAGTGAGTCAACCATCTGCCATCGCAGTGTTGCAACGAGAGAATTAATTATATCTTGCTCAGAACGACGTGATTGACTACTGTTAATTCATATTTGATCATACACCATGGCTACCAAGGAGGCTAAGTTGGAGCTCATCCGGGAGAATTTGGCCGAAGTGCTCAATCCGGAAATCATCGATGAGGTCCTGGATAAGGGCGAGACACTGCGGATTTACTGGGGTAGGTTTTCTCCAGGCACTCTACGTATATTTTGCTGCGTTGCTGCAATCGTGCTGCGATTTATGTATCCAGAGTTGACTCATAATAGGAACCGCCCCGACGGGCAAGCCTCATTGCGGATACTTCGTCCCTGTATGCTCAAATGACCCCAGGCTACTAATTCAACATGTCTAATGAAACTAGATTATGAAAATTGCCCAGTTCCTCCAAGCAGGATGCAACGTCAAGATCCTCCTGGCTGATGTCCACGCTTTCCTGGACAACCTCAAGGCCCCCATTGAGCTGGTTGAGTACCGGGCCAAGTACTACCGCTACTGTATCACGGCTCTGCTGCGAGCTGTTAATGTGCCCATTGAGAAGTTGGAGTTTGTGTTGGGCAGTTCTTACCAGATGTCGGCGGTATGCTCTCCCCCTCTTTCAATTGAATGGACAAAGTGCTGATCGATTAGAAATACACAATGGATGTTTACCGGTTGGCTTCGCTTGTAACGGAACATGGTATGCGCTCTATGCCTATGCCTATATCTTGGGTTGTATAATTAAAGCTGATTGTGCCGTCCAGACGCCAAAAAGGCTGGTGCCGAGGTTGTCAAGCAAAGCCAGAATGCACCTATCAGTGGCCTCATGTACCCCCTGCTGCAAGCGCTTGATGAGGAGGCGCTGGATGTCCACGCCCAGTTTGGTGGCGTTGACCAGAGAAAGATTTTCGGTAAGCTCCATCGCTCTATCCCCTATGTACATGGACAACATGCTAACCTCTCTAGCCCTTGCTATGGAAGTACGTACATACACCGCCGGTTTGAAGCATGTTGTACTAACTGATTAGACCCTCCCGAAAGTCGGCTACAAAACTCGTGCTCGTAAGCTGCAAGCCCCTCATCATTTCCTACAGAATGCAATGCTGACACACTTCACGACCTGATGAATCATCTTGTGCCGTCGCTTGGGGCTGGCAAAATGTCCTCCAGTGACCCCAACTCTAAGATCGACCTCCTTGACCTGCCTGAAGTCACCGCGCGCAAGATCAAGAAGGCCAACGCTCCCCCGAAGGAGTTGGAGAACAATGGGCTTGTTTCCTTCGTGGAGCATGTCCTTTTCCCCGCTAGCTTGTTGCTCGATGGGGAGCGATCATTCAAGGTTGACCGCGAGGGTGCGGAGCCGCTTGTGTACAAGGGTATTGAGAGCTTGAAGCAAGATTATGTCGCTGATGTGGTATGTGCCCTTAACTGTGTAAAATGATTACGCTCAATGATTGTGCTAATTGTTCCAACAGCTTACTCCCCAATTGCTCAAACCCGCCGTCAACCTTGCTCTCCGCCGCCTCCTCGACCCCATCCAGAACGAGTTCACTTCGTCCCCTGAGTGGCAGGAGGTAAGCTTTCTCAAGTCTATCCTACTTCCCTGCACCCTTTTACTGACATGGCAACAGATTGAAAAGAAGGCCTACCCCACTGAAGCCCCCAAGGAGAAGAAACAGAAGACCAAGAAGGACAAGGGAAGCAAGTACCCCGGCGCTGCCAAGGCCGAGGAGCAGGCTGAGCAGGGCAAGGAACCATCTCAGGCTACAGCTTCGGATGTGGGCAAGAGTGCCAGCGAAGCGATGGATAAGTTGTCTGTTCAGTAGGTGTTACTGAGTATGGACGATGAACGATTCAATGAGAAATGAATGAAGAAGGACTCGAGGGAAAATGTTATGCTAAATACGTTTGGTACATTTGTCCATGAATATAAAAAGCATTGCTTGATACTCGGCACTACTGTACACCATTGTTTCGAGATACAATGATTTACAATTACTCACAGGAACAGGATTAAGCAATGATATTCCAATACTTGTACGGTTTCATACGAGCTTTCGTATTTTTATGCTGCCTGGGGCAACTACACGTGGCAGCATGTGGCACTGTGGCAGTGCGTGGCTGGTATTTATGCCTGATTCCGTGGGCAAAAATTGTATAACTATAACCACAATTTTGTTACTCGTTCGATGATATTCACAAAAGAAAGAGCGCCGTAAGTATGCTGCCGAAGATGACAACTTGCATTGAGATTACGATCCCAGTTGTCACCGCTATCCCGGACCTGTGCTTTGTTTGCATCCCTGACACCGAGTCTCCTTGCATGGAGCGCCCGTCAGGGGAAGAACCGAGTCTACTGATCGGAATGGATACATCTTCTCACCATGGAACAGAAGATTACCACTGAACTAACCCGTCTTTATCACCCTTTATTCAGACTAACCGGCCGTCGCATGGGGTCTCACTCTTATCTTGTCCGGGTAAGTCTTTAAATTCGGAACAGTTACCCGTTGCAGCCAATTCAATTCAGCCTCTATTGCCATTACAACCGGGGGCTCCAGAGAACAAAGTACGACAGCCTAGTCGGAATGACGCCTAGAAAATAAGCTAGACTAGGCTACGGGGCACTCAGCACAGGACAAGACCCGAAGAGGGTCACCCTTCCATCCATCCCCGGAGAGACGTACGACCTACTGTTTCCGGCGGAGTTCTGAATCATTCGGTGGACGCTGAGTAGCTGAACGATCCCGCGCTGGAACCGTCAGACCGTCCTTAAACGCTGGTTGATTCGTACTCGGGAGGGACAGACTTTGGACCAGGATCAGAGGGGGGATTGCGATTTGCGAGTGATGAGGCTGGGGGCCGAAATGAAGCCGATGACGAGAGTTATATGAGATACGGACGGCAATGGTTCATGGTCGATCCATGGGCCAGGGTGGTATTTGTATGTTTTCAAGTTGTAGTCGTAGTGTACTCTGAACGAGTACAATTGTGATGTCAGTTCTTTGCTTGCTATGTACTTTAATTGTATAGCTTCGGAGTAAGCTACAACTACATAGTCTAGTCAACTACTGTTTACTGCTACTACTGCTTGTACTTGCTTTTCCGAACATCGTAACCGTAAGATCGTCATCATTCAGATCCAAATAATGAATTCATAAATCTACTCCGTCCAGTGGACCTTCTCTTCTTGCGGAGAGCAATAAAACCAGCTGTTGGATCGTTACGAAATTTACAGGACGACCACAAAAAATTCCTCTCGCTTGTTATTTCTTTCAACACTTTTCTTTCTCTCTTTCTTATAATTAACTCGAATTGATTGACACTCTTTGAAAGACTTGGGAAACTCGTCTGACAAAGTAGTAATAATTCTCACTCCCTTTATCTGTCGTCAGGGCAGCTTTAGAGCTCCGATTGAAAGACAGCCTCATCCCTCGACGTTTGTCTCCCTTCCTACACTACAGAGTACAGTCTTCTGTTCTACTCTGTGTCCTTCTCTTTCACTCTGTCATTCTAACTGAAATCAAGAACTCTACCAGACCCAACAATGTCCGAGCCTATCCTTTAAAGACGAACCAACGAGTCCAACGACCAACGACCATCGAGGTCCATTCAGCCTTCCTTTCTTCTTCCCTCCCTCGATCGATTGATTCTTTATAACTCCCGGGCTTGGCTTCAATGATCGACTCCTATCTCTGGCTTACTCAGTCGTCGTCGTCGTCGTTCCTCGATCCCTTTCGCACCCTTCCCTCCCCCTCCCGAGCATTCCTCGCTTCCCCAAGTATCTGGAAGGCTTCGGACTAGGTTGCCTGGCACCTCGCTTTGAATGGTTGCTGGGTTCTCGCTGCTACTGACATGAGTTTTGATCAGCCCGCCCACAGGTATGTCCCTATTTACTCCTGGCTTCTCCCTTCCTCACGATTTCAGCTGTCAATTACTTGCGGGGATGGTGGTCACTCTTGTTCTATACTGAGATACGAGATATTCTTGGATGCCTCATTGCGTTCAATTGCCTTCCACCCTCCCTTCTGCTTAATTGTCTACGATGATGCTGATGGAGCCTTTCTTCTCTTTCAGCTTCAACCATCCCAGCGGTGAACCTACAACCCCCACGAGGACTCCTACGCTCTTTGGCGATTCTACCTTCCAAACCCCCAAACTCGAATCCTCGTTTTACGACCCTCGAGTCACCTGGGATACCTCCGATCCGTATGCCTCCAGCCCAGAATTCCTTCGCACCCCTCAGCGGTTCGGCTTGAACACACCCTCGAACCATCTCCGACAGACCGATGATGCGAACCATCTGAAAAGTGGTGTCAAGGTGGAGGGGACAGACACGGCAAAGCGTATCCATGCCATGAAACCGAATGGTGGGGGATCTTTTGGTGATGATGGTCCCAGGTCGGCCAAGTCGGCGGCCTCCATGCAGACTCCACCCCCGAGCAGTGCGTCGAGGAGGAAGGTGACCGGGTTGGAGCATGATAGTGCCCCTGGTAATCACTTGGAAACCCCAAGTCGTTTTATGGGCTCGTCTCCGCGAATGCTTGCACATCTTCAATCGTCTCCCGATCTTTTTCAACTGGGAACACTCGATCCTTCCACATCGCCGTTCTTACCACAAGCAAAGTTGTTCTGGGATGATCACCTGGATCACCAACAACCGGGGAGTGATGTGGGTTTGTCAGGTACATCTAATGTAGACTTATTTGGCTCCAATGGGAGCAATACTTTGAATCTCCCGACTAGCACCAGTGCTATGCATGATCCTATCATCCCACAATTACCAGCAATTGAAGGCACGGTAGACTTGCCCGAGTTTCACGGTAGCGGGTTCACCTTGCCGCCCACCACCACAGCCACTACCGGCCCAGCAGACGCAGCTTTCTTCCCTGCCCCCTTCTCGACCTCGCCTCGTCTGCCATCAACACGGGCTGAGGACCCGGCCATGTTTCTCAGTTCTCCTGCACGACGTTTCGGTGGATTACAACCTACGCCGGAGAAAAAGCGTCTCTCCAAACCAACCCGACAGCCTTATCACCACCAGACGGAAGAGTCCAAACGGGAGCAGCTGCGTCGGGCCCAGAGCTTGCACCGGATGCAACCGCCATACGAAGACGAAGATGACGATGACGATGAAGATTTTACCCCTCGCGGAGTTCGGCCAGGGTTGACGAGAAGTCTGACTCAGAGTTCCCTCTCATCCTCTTCCCACCGGCCTGTGCTGGGAAGTTCCAGCGGTGCGATGGCTTCCACCAGTGGGATTCGGAAGAGTCCGTCCAAGGGTCGGCTGTCGCCTGTCAAACAGAGAAATACACTAAGCCGGTCTAACTCAGTGGCTACGTCTTTCCCGACTCGCTCACCCTCTGTCGTATTGAAAATTGGCAAGGATGGGCGCGCAAAGGCAGAGATGCAAACCGTCCCTGAAGTCCCAACTGGCTTGACAGACCCAATTACCGGATTGGACCTCGAGGGATCGACCACGGAGAGTGAATATGATGGTGCTGAGTATTCGGAATACCCCGTCCCCACCCGCCAGCCTTCGTTTACCTTCTCTGACGCCGGTCGGCCTATGCTTGCGCGAAGTGATTCGGGTTCCCGCCCGGTTTCAAAGGGCTCCTACACTTCGACTGTGGCTTCTGGTCCTTCTGGGCGGGCTTCTCCTTGGCAGGGCTCTTCTCGAGGTGGTTCTAGACGACCCCAGTTATCGTCGTACAGACCTGCCTCGTCAGATGACTGGAGACGAACGCCCAGCAAGCGACAGACGCCTGTGCTGAACTCCGATTTTACTTATGCTAGCAGCAGCTCTGCCTCGGATGTTCTGGCCGAACCTGAGGAAGATTCTGGTGATGCCCAGCATGCCCTTCGGAAGGTTCTCCGCGAGCGAGGTCGGAACCTACGGCCACAGGTGGCTAGCTACGGGCCGCGGCCGACTTTGTCTTCACGCCCTCCTGCCATGACACACCTTCGCTCATCACCGCCCCGATTCAGTGCTGAATTGGATATTAACTCTCGGCATATACCTTCGTCTCCCACGACCATGACGGATCCTGATCTCGCGACTCCTATTACCAATCGTTATAGTAACTACCCAAGCAATGGGACCCGATGTGTCTGCAATTCTATGGAGAATGGTGGCCATCTCATGATTCAGTGGTAAGTTCGTTCCTTGCTTAGTGCCTTCCAAAGCTTGATCCTGACCCGAACAGTGAATCATGCAATCATTGGCTTCACACAAAATGCGTCGGCCTCGAACGGTCCCATCTACCATCGGTCTACGTCTGCATGTTCTGTGCCCAGACCCCGTCACGGCAACGCGTCCGTGGTCCATTAGGAGCCGGACAAGGACCTCCTTCCCCTCTCGCACACAAATCGTTTCGATTCCGCTAAGTCCATGTGACATGGACCTACTCTTGAACATACCATTCCAACCTCTCATGTGATGACGCTGCACGGCAGCCGACATAGATTCCGGCATTTCATTTGTTATGATTTTGTTTATTCTGCATTAGGATTTTCTAGACATACCCCTTTTATTCCACGTTCCAAACAAACTATTGCATGCATCATTGTTTTATGCCATTCTCATTGCTCTAATATTTCCTTCTGTCCGAGGCAACCCTCACTGTGATACCATTGTATGCTACATTAGCAGAGTACTATCGAATACCTACCTTTCTATTCTTTTCTACAGGGGTACCAAAAAAAAAAAAGAATACTGCCGTCGCTATGCGAAGGCGGTCAAAACGACCGGGTAGTACCCCGACTGGCCGACCCGGCTTATCAGCTGACCGCCCCCGATAACAACGGGGATGTTTTACGCCCTCCGAAAGCCATATTTTGAGGAATTCCCCGCGGCGTTTTTTTTTTTTTTTCTTGTACAGTCCACGTTTTCGCAATTGTCGCCATGACTTCGTCTATTCCTGGGAATCGCGAGCTCCCCCCGTCTCAATATGACTTGAGCACTTACTGGGGCCGCGTGCGCCATGCTGCAGACATCGCGGATCCGAGGTGAGCTTTCTATACGGGTTTGCGATTGAGTCAATTGGCCTTTTTTGAGGTCAATGGCTTTCATTTTTGGATGAACAGGGTTAATAATGGATAAGGATGATGTTCGTTACGTCGTCGGGTCTGGAAAACGCAAAGAGCCTTATTTCTTCTTATAAACAGAGCCAAATCCCTAACATGACCCCGGAACTATGGCGCGCGAAGAAGGTGGTGGACTCGACAATTCATCCCGGTACGTATCGTCCCTATGAATCTGAATAAAAGATGGTTGGGGTGGTTGTTAACAATGGCAGACACTGGCGAACCGGTTTTCCTCCCATTCCGCATGTCGAGCTACGTCCTGTCGAACCTGGTCGTTACGGGTGGCATGCTCACGCCCGGATTGAAGACAACCGGAACACTCCTCTGGCAGATCACCAACCAATCTCTCAACGTTGCGATCAACTCCGCCAACGCCAACAAGTCCACGCCACTTTCGCTCTCGCAAATGGCCCAGTCCTACCTCATGGCCGTCTCCGCATCCTGCTCCGTCGCCCTGGGTCTGAACGCCCTCGTCCCGCGCCTCAAGAACCTCAACCCAAACACGCGACTCATCCTCGGTCGTCTCGTCCCCTTCGCCGCCGTCTCCAGCGCCTCCGCCCTGAACGTCTTCCTCATGCGCGGCGAAGAAATCCGCCAAGGAATCGACATCTACCCCGTCCTCTCCGAGCTCGAAAAGAAGAAACGCGAAGAAACCGGCGAACCCGTGCAAAGTATTGGCAAGAGCAAGAAAGCCGCGACGCTCGCCGTCGGCGAAACAGCCATCTCACGCGTGCTCAACGCAACACCCATCATGGTCATCCCGCCGCTGATCCTGGTCAGACTCGAGAAGACAGCGTGGTTGAAGGCGAGGCCTAGGCTGGTGATGCCGATTAATCTGGGTGTGATTCTGGCGACGTCGTTGTTTGCGCTGCCGCTTGCGTTGGGGGCGTTCCCGCAGAGGCAGGCTATTAGTGCGAAGTCGTTGGAGGAGGAATTCTGGGGGAAGGGCGGGTTGGATGGGCAGGTGGAGTTTAATCGGGGGATGTAACCATCTTTCCTTCACATAAGTGATGATTTATGTTATGGAAACGGTTGGAAAAGTTTGGTATTTGTTTATTTGGATGTGTATAGATATGCGTGATAAAGTATATACATACTTGCATATACATTCCTGTTACTTACAGCAGCTGGAAAATTTCTGTTTAACTGTACATGTCCCAGTCAACAGAATCATTCTTGCAGAACCCTGTATTTGACAACCCGGCCTGTTACTTCGCAAGGGCGATTTCTTGCACATCAAGGCTCTCTTTGTAACCGAATTTGTTAAATATTGCCCGGAAACCAAAATACCATGTTTGGCATCGCCAGTCATAACGCTCCGTGACTGACCCCGAGAACGTCCACATGCATTCTGCATGTATCCACGCCATATCTCCGGACTGCTTTCACATGGCATGGTACGTTAGATGGAGTCTTGCAGCACGATTTGCAACTCGGGTGATGTGTGTCCTTCCAACTCTGCCAGCGGGCCACATTCTAAAAATGTGTGCCCTGGTCGTCTTCGCATTGTCATGGATTTTTTGTGGCTGTAGATAAGGTTTGCACGATACTACATCATCAAAGCAGGGTATGCTAGGGCCTCCATCAAGCGAGCGCGATGTAGGCTGGTTAACTTGTGCCAACGGAAACGAATGACTTGACCTTCGCGTTTACTGGTACGATGGTCGAGATGTGTGTTGATCATCAAGGAACGCTACCGGAGTTAGTTTCTTAAACTTGACGAGTTCTTCATGTTTTTCGACGTGTGGTTGTCTCAAAGCATCAGCCATCTATTCTTTTACTAGAACCACTTGCGCAATTTTTTAAAAAAGTCTGTAGGTACTTCTTGAATGCCGTCAATAGCGTGCTTTCGAGAGCACACAAGGTATGGTCGGGCTGGTGATAAAGGCCTACTGGTTCTTTGACCTCGTATTGGATAGCCAGTTGCTGTGTAGCACTCCCAGAATGCTGTCTTGCTATCCGACGTTAATATAGTCCTTGGGAGGAGAAGACTGTTGCGTCTCTCTGTGGTTTTCTGGAGGGTAGCATCTAGAATGGGCCGGCCTTCTTGCCATGGATTTGTCGTTTTAGCGTGCTGCTCTGTCGAACGGGACATTATAGTAGCCCATGTTGCAGGCTATCGACTCGATAATATCTCCCAGAACAAGAAAGCTGCATATTCGCCTGGTGCCTTCATTTCATAAATTTGAAGGGAAGGCATCTTTGGGCTAGTCTTTTCTTCTTTCCTTTTTTTTCTTCTCTCGCCGTGGAAACACCCAGGCGCGGCACATAAACGATGAATCGACAAAATTGACTGGCAGCCACGCAAAGTGACATTCGTAGTCGTCAGATAATACTGAACTAGTTCAGTATAAACATCATCGAGACATAAATTATTCTCGGGATCGGTTATAGATGACCATATCACCTGTATGAGTGAAAGCGAGGCTTCCCAATGGATTTCAATCTTTCCTGAAAGAATTGATGCTGCGCTAGCCCAACTGCGAAAGTGGTCTACATGCAAGCGTCTTTTATTAGTTCTTTGTATAGACCGTAATTTGGGCTGGTAAAGTGCCGTCTGTTGGAATTTTGGTGGGATCCATAGCCCAGTGACTTTACTTTCTGCGTGCCGTCATATCGCTGTACCCGCATCAATCAGTACAGGTCATAACCCAGCTGAACTTTTTCAACTGCAATATCGATAATCAGATTCTTGGTGATTGACTCTCAACCACCTGCTTCTGACAGTGATTCCAAACGCGAGTCAGATAGTCACTTTGTAAGGTCCGCCAGGGACCATGGAGATTCCGGCCTCTTCAGCCCATACGAAAGCCCCGAGGAAGAAGAAAAAAAAGTTCTCAATCTAATAAATTCATGCCAACAGTAACATTCTTCGTTAGACTCCGAGTTCGAGAGACGATCCGCTGATGGCAGGCATCTTCTGCATTACCCACTTTACCATGTCTCAGCTCATCAGTGATGTTCGTATGTTAGTACGATGTTGTTTAGGATTATGTTGGAAAGCCTGAGTCTGCTGGTTCTTCGCCGTTGAGCGATTTGGGTTGGCTGGTTCAAGCCTGTGAAGGTAACCCGAGGGCACACCGAACCAAGACTGCCGAAGCGGCAGTTGGCACAGAAACTTTTTACATACGATTGCCTCAGCCCAGGTAACCCATAGAAAGACAAAAGAGTGGCGCAAAATGGGGAGCCCACAGATCACATTTTCTGTCGAAATATTTGCTCGGCATGTCCATTTCACCGCGGTGCTCTTTTAAATGTAAATCGCAAGCCACATATTGCATATTATGGCGTAGATTATGTGGGAAAGGCTTGATAGTTGTTCGTTTTGAAACAGAGCGCTAGCATATTTGCGTCTTCCTTCATATTCAGAAGTCTTTCCTCGCTTGTCTCTAGCTTTTCCTTGGCCACGTGAATGTTGTGACGAGCTTGAAATTCAGACTCTTGTTTAGATTCACAAAATGTGATGGTAGCGGAGCTTTTCCATTGTCCTATTGAACACCCCGGCAACAGGTTTCGGGTGGTAGTTCAATGAAAGTGCAAGTAATAGTCGGCTGCAATAGTTGTGTCATTCTCTTCCGAATCATTCGCCGAAGATCCAGATATCGAAATTGGAGGATGGCACTTGGTCTCATTCGTTGACTGAGGAATTAACCTTACCATGCACGTTACAATGCGTCGAATCTGGCTATTCCTATTATCAATAGTGTAAATTAGTACACCCAATATGGAGAATTCCTCATCCCTAAATGAGAGTAGAGGTAATCCCATGGGATTTATTTCTCGATGGCGCACATAGAGCTCTCTTATATCCTGTACAAACTGAATCCAGTACCGTCCATTTGTATCCAGCAAGTTGTATTTCTGGTCACCTTGTGGTATTCACGTCTGCCACGTTGTTCTCGGGGCTGTTCTCGACGGGCCAATGTGCTCACTAGAAATGGAGCTGTCATCGTTTATGTACTGAGCTTTGAATAACACAACAATTACGGCCACCTAAAACGCTGGGGCGGATATTCATCACTGGTATGACCTTAGGAACTGGAGGGATGGTGATAGGAGTTGAAAAGATAAAAAGAGAAATCGTGCGGTGAGGGCCTAGCATCTCTTATCAAATAAAACCTCTTTTTGTAGCCTATGCTACTGGCAGTCTTAGATGGTTGTACAGTAGTAGGGGATGAGATCAAATAATGGTACAAGTGTAGTGCAAGTTGCTTTCCCACAGCATCTTAAAGTCATTCACTATATCCCTTTCTTGGTAGTTATATCATAACTATTCACTAAATGTCACTGTGGGAGAACAGGTCTCAGACAGAAAGCCCCAATAGCATAATTTATAAATCGAAACTGATCGCAGCTCACTCCATTCCCTTCAATGCCTCAAATACACCATTATACCCACAATTAAAGTCCAAATTCGCTATCATCTCATCCATGCTAATGCCTTTAGCCATAGCCCGAGTATCTCTTAGAACTCTCGCTGTACGCGGCCGGCGAATACTGTCCACTTGCTTGAGCACCCCTTCGACTTCCCCGCGGGTCAGACCTGGGCGCAGTAAACGGAAGCTATCGGCATCTTCGACAGCCATGTTTGAGCCTTGGCCCTGCATTGGGGTCATTGCGTGGGCGGCGTCGCCGATGAGGATTGTGCAGCCTTTATTCCAGCGAGGAAGGGGGTCGAGGTCTTGGAGTTCCCATACTTTCACCTCGGTTGCGATACTAAGGTCAATGGTTACAAGAGACATCCACACATGGGCGTAAGGGCACTTACTCAAGAATTTTACGAAGAGGATAGCTGAAGTCGTTGAAAGTATCAACCATCTCCTGTCGATCACCATCCGCGTACCACGACTCTAAGACATTGCCCCTATCCTGACGACTGGGGAAAAGACAAGAAAAGTTCATGTAATCGTAATTGCGCAGAGGATATGCGGTAACGGTGCGTCTACTCCCATCACCAGCCATCAGAGTAGAAATCCGGCTATCTGCTGTGCGAGGATCCCACCATTCGGGGAGATATCCGAGTGCCGCTTTGACAGCTTCAGCGGAGATGGCGACGCGATAACATGTCATGCCATTTTTCTTTGGCTGATAGTTTGAGTCGACAATGCGATGACGGAGACGTGAATGCACGCCATCGGCAACTGTCTTTGAGTCAGTCGCTTTTCTGTGATATCAATTCGCGAGAACTCACCAATAACTACATCAGCCTGAATGGTGGAACCGTCCTTGAACACCACAAGACCCTCATCAGGCTCAACATCCACAACCGAAGTATTAAACACCATCTTCGCCGGACTCCCCTGAATACCCAACTTCTCCGAAGGCGCAGTCGCAAGCCGCAGAAGCTCGTCCCGGAAATCCGACCGCTTCATTGTCATGGTTTCCGCTTTATACTTCCCCTCGAAGTCGACCGGGAAGTCCTTTACAAGCATGCCGTCCTTGTCAAAAGTTCGGAATCCGTGGCATGGAACGGCACCAGCACGGTCGCGATCGAAGCCCATGGTTTGGAGCATTTTGATGCCGTTGGAGAACAGGCAAATACCCTGTCCGCCGGTGGCTATGTCGGGGCCACCGCGTTCGTACACGGTGACTTCGTGATGTTCGCGAAGGATGCGTGCTACTGCTAGGCCGGCGAGGCCGGAGCCGATTATAGCAATTTGGAGAGACATACTTGGTTCTGTATGTAAATGGGAAATGAAGCAGATGATACAGGAAGAGAGATAGTTGTCACTTGATTGTATACCCCTTTGGCGGTGTCTCTAGGCCGTATTTATAGCATTTTCCTCGGCCGACATGTATGTTCAGCATCTCATCGCTGAAAAACCGATTCGTTGTTCGGTCGGCGAGGACCATCCATTGACGAATTCTGGATGCCATTTAATATATACAAGTTCATCGTTGCTAGAATGGGAGACTTCGTCCAGCTTGGCCGCATATTCGGTTTTACTTGTATGACTTGCCCTATACCCGATCTCGGACTCGGTGATCCGAGCTCGGGCCCGTGAATCCTGCGGCCCCAAAGCAGGGCTCGGATCTACCAGCGATCCCGGATAATTGCTGGTTGACGTTGATATCTGAGACCTATATGCGTGAGGAAGTGACAGAAGGGTCCTAGGCTCAGAAAACAGACCTTGTGACACGGTTCTGACAACTCTATTCGTATCCGGCCCGATCCAATACCGAGCCAAAAGTAGATTTCAAATACTAGATCATGCTCGTTCTAACATATACGTGACCAGCAATATTCTCAGAGCATTACCGATTTCCGTCCGGACAGCCCGATCCGATTATCAGAAACGATGGATTGACTATAGGCTGCGACGTCAGGGCTATACGTACCCCATGTATAAGCTGATTCTTGTCGGAGCCGAACGCATCTCCGCAGTAGCATTAAGCGGATGGTCGGCAATCATACGAATCGATCAATATGCCCAGTGGTTACCAATTCCGGTTACTTGATTAGCTATACCGGACTAGGTAGCCGAATTTGAAAATAGGCCAATGGAATTTCATTCTTCTCACTCATGCGCCCCGATTATTTGTTGACTAGGATAACCAGGTAAGCGGGAGCCATAGCCATGGCCCTGGTGAGTAGATGAAGATTCGCTACGCAATGCTGGATCCAAATGACCTTGAATAGGGTGACACCGCAGAGGAAAGAGTACGTGATATTACATAGAGATAGAGTCTAGAGTAGGGCTGTATAATTATCACACGCATACTCATGTCTTGGAGATAATAGTTGGTATGTCATAAACTATACTATTTTCAGTTTATGATAGAAGGTTCAACCAATTGCCAGAACCGGATCCCTGTCAATATAACATATCGTTATATGGATCAAATGCAACTCTGATAATAGCGCAGCTGGACCCTCATGCACTGCAACATGAGTCGGATGACTAGCACTACTCAAGGGAATCATGCGCCTCGGGCAGCCCGATTGCTACGAAGGTATCCCCGTCTCATGGAATGGTGCCTTATCTGACAGTCTAAACATACTTAGAAGCCCATCAGAACTCCACGTGTCTTGTCTCGGGTCACCCAGTCACCAAACTAGGATTCCCCCCATAAATTGTGACTGCTATGTTGAATCAGCGTGCTGTTGACCAATTTGGCGACTGTGTCGTTGAGTCATGAGATGTGTGTTCTTTGACATCTTTGGCATGGATTAATGGACAAAGCGGGCATCGTGGCTGGCCTTGAAAACCGGGCTATGGATTGGACCAATACGATGAAAGGCATCGAAGCATTGTTTCACCCTAGAAGGATCTTGAAGGAAGAAAGTGGCGTTGGCAAAGGAACCAAGGTTGAATACATAGCTATTGCATTTGCTATATGCACGTCCATGTACAGCAAATCCCATAATCAATATTCTTCGAAACAACCAATTAGTTACGCACTCGGAAATACTCTTACGACATTGCTGCCAAGTAAAGAAAAGCTAATCGACAATAATTGCAATTCAAGCCAGGACCGAGATGAGTCAGCGGTCATTCCCAGTGGTTCGTTTAGGGCTGACAGCTCAGCCATAGTTTATGCAGATACGAACAAAACAGCAAAGATATACGAAAGCTTAGCCAATACGGATCTGCGACGAATCTGCCTAAAAGGTAAATCCACCCGTTGGCCTATGACCATCTCCAGACTCTTCTGACAGGGGCCGTTCCTCGTTTTAGGCCCGAACACTACTCTATACTTGTACTTGTTGACTCACACGCCCTGTGTTCCCAAGGGATCTGCCATAATATTCATGCAAGGATGGTGCATATGCAGGGCAGGGTTGTTACTAAACATAGAAAGATATACCGATTTATTGCCGTGTTGATTCGCTAAGCCGCTTCGTGTCTAGTGTTCACGTGAGATGTAAACCGAGGCTTTGTCGGTGAAAAGGGGGTAAAACACAGCAATACCAAATACAGTAAGAGCCAAACACGATGCGATGACAGAGTCACGAACAACTTGAGGCTCATTGTTGTAGCTAAGCGGTCGCGGAGCTGCCGTCAGAAAAGGCCTATATAAGAAGAGCCCGTCGACATGCCAGTGGAGTTGTATCAAGTATGGATCTCACAATGCTACGGTGGATCTTTATGAACTTTCTTCTTCTGGGGCTCTTGGCCCCAGTCGTTTTCGGACGTGCCATTGGGCACGACTATTCTCTATGGAGCCGAAACTCCGAGCAACCAATCAATCAAACTCATTTCCCAAAGACATACGACATCAATACTAATTACTACGATTCCTCCCCTAACACTGGCGTCGTGAGAGAGTATCACTTTGATATTATCAATACCACCGCTGCCCCCGATGGCATCGAACGGCCCGTCCTCCTGGTCAACGGACAATTCCCTGGTCCAACAATTGAGGCCAACTGGGGCGACACCGTCAAAGTCCATGTCACGAACCGCATGCAAAACAACGGCACGGGAATACACTTCCACGGTGTGCGGCAATTTCTTACTAACCAGATGGACGGCGTCCCGTCGCTGACGCAGTGCCCCGTCGCCCCCGGTGAAAGCTACACCTATGTCTGGAAGGCGACGCAGTACGGCACCAGCTGGTATCATTCGCACTTTGCTCTGCAGGCATGGGAAGGAGTGTTCGGAGCAATGGTAATTCATGGCCCGACCTCGGCGGAGTATGACGAGGACTTGGGCCCGCTATTCCTCAGCGACTGGTCCCATCAGACCGTCGACGAAATGTACCAGACTCAGCTGGAGGTTTTCCGACCTGCCCAGATGCAAGGGGGTCTGCTGAATGGGAAAAATGTATGGGTTGAAAACGGCACAACGGTGGGGGAGCGGTTCAAGACAACTTTCGCTCCGGGAAAGAGATACCTAATCCGCTTGATTAACTCTGCGGTACACACGCACTTCCGGTTCGCTATTGACCAGCACAATGTCACGGTCATCGCTAGTGACTTTGTCCCCATCATCCCGTTCGAGACCAATGCCGTGCCTATTGATACGGGCCAGCGTTACGATATCATTGTCACGGCAGACCAACTCGCCGATAACTACTGGATGCGCGCGGTACCACAGTCCATTTGCAGCAACAACACGGCGGGTGATAACATCAGGGGCATTTTGCACTACGAAGGTGCGAATGATAACACCGACCCAACGTCAGTTCAATTGGACAATCTCGACACCAAATGTGAGGACTTTCCTGCTTCGCAGCTGGTCCCCTGGGTTGGCCTCGATGCACGAATCAGTAGCACCGCCAAGACCGTTCACTCTGAGGTTAGCTTTGAAACAGTCGGGGACGTCCCACTGTATCTCTGGACGCTGGGAGGAAATTATTTCAACAACTCCTGGTCCAGCCCGACGCTGCAGCAACTTCAACGGGGCAAGGACAAGACCGGTTTGATGACCGATAAGACAGCAGTGCAAGTCAATACACCAGACCAATTCGTGATATTGGTTATCCAGACATTTTTCAGAGCGCCACACCCTATCCATCTTCACGGTACGTACCCTTCCCTATACCAATGAACCGCGACCCTAACTAACGCAATACAGGCCACGACTTCCTAATCCTAGCCCAAGGCCTCGGAACATACTCACCCACGAACGTGACCCTAAACACAAACAACCCTGCCCGCCGAGATACCGCCACGCTACCTTCAGAGGAGGGCAAAGGCGGGTATCTGGTTATCGGCTTTATGGCAAATAACCCAGGTGTCTGGCTGCTGCATTGCCACATCGGGTTTCACCAGTCACAAGGGTTTGCACAGCAGGTTGTCGAACGATCGAATGAGATTGAACGGATACTGGATCGAGGTGCTCTGGACAGGACTTGCAAGGCTTGGGATGAGTATGCCAAGGTTAATCCATTTGGAGTGCAGTATACGGGGAGGAATGGGCCGTATGAGTCGGGGATTTGATTTGATATCTTTTCTTTTCTTTTTCCTTTCGACTTGCGATTTTTGTTTCATATTAGCGAATTTTTGGGATTATTCTACTTTAATTGTATAATAGCTTGTTTTTCTTGAATACATGTCTACATGATGTCTGCCATTTACTTGTCCGAAAATGTATGCTCGTCTAGGTTTCCAATGTCCCAATTCGATCTATCCGGGAGTCCCCGTACTATTTAGGCAATAGCAAGAATTAGGGTTTGAGACCCACATTTGGATTGCCGATGTGCCAGATACAATCTCCACTGGAGGATGAGACATGCAGTGCCCAGCAACACTGTAGGTGTTAGCGACCGGGACGAAACGGATCAACACCGTAAAGTATGCATACGGTATACGGTATACGGCATGGGCAATCCGATTTGATTTGCAGACGCATATTTCTACTGAGTGTCCCCTATATCTCTTTGGGACCTCGATGCGTCCGTACAAAAACACCCCTGGTACCCTTGTATTCAATGTACATGTACGAGCAGGCAAACCATCGTACTCGCTACTGACAGGCTCAAGCGAGGATGACCCTGTTATCACAGACCCGGCTCCAATAAGGTCGTTTCAACGACCACATGAAGCCGGTCCCTTATCCAACTGGTGTAACCCGTATAGTTGTACACGAGATATGACGTCTTTGTTCTGCATCCTTACATATGCCAAATAAAGGACCACCCACTACATCATTGGACATGCTTGAAACAGGCTGACTATGTCCTGGCAATAAACTACTACTGGTGGCTTGTAGGTCATGTGTACTCAATACGGACAATGGATCCCTGACATGGCAGTGCCTGTGCCACATGCAGCATAGTACGGACCATTCATCATATGGCATGCGGTTCTATCCGATCCGGGGTTCCGATTGCCAAGCCTAAGCCCTGCATCCGCCCGATGCCAGGATTCCCGCTACAAACAATGGAAGAGGCTCTATCACTAGGGCAGGTTTTAAGAGTAAGCTGACCTCAATACCTCCGTCAAACATTTCCCAGAATTCAGCTCAGCAGAGAAACTCAGCATCATGGCATACCGCAGCCTTACTCTCCTCTCTCTGCTTTTTCCCTCTACCCTTGCCCAGGACTCCGACCTCGTCGGCTGCAAGGCAGTCTCATGTCCCATCGAGGGCACTGAGGATCACTGTACGGTTGCCGAGGACATCTTTCTCGGCAGTGGCACGCTCCTATCCCAGACGTTCCCTCAGCGCTTGAGGGTCTATCACTTGTCAAGGGCGTCAATCTCACCGTTTGAGAAGGAGAGGCCTCTGAAAACGCCCGTGAGTTTAAATCAGTCTACTACCTCGGCACCCCGTCAAATCTAGAGGTCAACGACCTGTCTGGCTGCGCTGTCTTCTTCAACGATCCGCCCGCGAAAACATTTCAATACCCGACAGAGCTAGCAGGTCCGAGAGACGACAATGGTGATGCTCAAAATGTTACCGATACCGCCGCTGCGAGTGGAACGTGCTCGGAGGTGATTGATCAAGCGTGTATTGACAGGCTTACGGAGCGGGTGCGCAGCATCATCAACGGTGCAGATGGCGATGGTTGTGCACAGTTGGAGGATGGGTTGAACAGCAGTTCGTTCGATGAATGTAGCGATAGTTGGCTTGGAAGTAGCACGCTGGGTAACTTGACCGTTACTTCGCTCGCGGACTTATCGACAATTGGTAGTTCGCAGAATTCTTCGTCCGACTGCTGGCCTGTTGTGTCTAAGTCGGATAATCTGTCGGAGATTGCAGAGAATACTGCCTATGTACTTTCCCCCTTCCTCCTTTCAGAGGAAATCATATAGCTGACTTATGCAATCAACAGGGAAGCGATACAGCGGCCGAATACATGCAACAAGTCTACAAAATTACGCCCGTGCTGACCGTATTTTCCGAGAGCAATCTGGTGGACGAAACCACTTCCCAGATGACATGTCTCAAGGTCGTCAAGGACAGACCTGCAGAGGATTATGAAGGTGGTGACGAGGGTGCAGCATTTCAAATCAGACCTAGTCTGCTTGGTACAGGCATGGTTACGCTCATGGCAGTCATACTTACAGGGCTGTAAGAGAAGGCGTAGGTGGTAAGCGGGTTCTGTTTCTTGAAGTCTTTATATTCAAATAGCGCAAAATGGGCAATTTCTTGCATGGCGATCCCCATAGATATTGGGTTTGGGCTGATACCTTATGCCCATTTGTATGTATTGAGTCGCGTTTCCTCTCCCCAAGCCCATTCCATTCGCACACCGTAATCTACCATAA
The DNA here is from genome assembly GCF_016861735.1 of Aspergillus chevalieri. Lineage (NCBI taxonomy): Eukaryota > Fungi > Ascomycota > Eurotiomycetes > Eurotiales > Aspergillaceae > Aspergillus > Aspergillus chevalieri. Next base: position 244,741 of record NC_057364.1, read on the forward strand.
CAATACCCACCCTCAAAACGGCCAAACCGCCCCCAACTTTTCCCCACCACTTGCAACAACCGGCTTCGCGGGCATCATAACTGAAACCAACCTCGCCCACTCCCCACTCTCATTACTCCAAGCATGCATCGTCCCCCTTTGCACAACTGTATCTCCCTCACCCAGCTCCACCCTCTCCCCATCCCCCAACGTAAGCACAACTGTGCCCCTCAGCACGACAACATGATCAACCGTGACGCTGCGGTGTTGCGGACCAATGTAGTTCGGTGGGATGTCGTAGGTTGTGAAGAAGGAGCCTGTTGTTCCGTGTATGAGGTCGGGGGCGGCGATTGTGGTGGAGGTTATGTCGGCGGGTGAGGTGGGGTTGGAATAGAGGGGGTTTATGTGTGCGCCGTCGCCGACGGGTGTGGATTCGGGCTGGGTTTTGGTGAAGAATGTTGCGGTACTGTTGGGGGTGTGACCTGTTATGAATAGGTTGGTGTCGGGGTATCGAGGGGGTGCGGGGGTGGACATGTTTTGGGTTGTAAGGATGAATTGAAGAAATATAGATTATGGAGGAACTGTCTTTTGGAATCCTGTGGGATTAAAAGAGATGGAAGTGCATGTCGGAGATAGGAGTTAACGGTGTCAGCTGGTGGACTTCATCGTCAAGGTGCATAAAAAACGAGTCGTTGCGGGGCGTCGTCGCGACGATTATGGATACTGGGGGGAGGTAGGTAGACGATGTACCAGTATTTGGATTACTAGGGAATCAAGGCACTATACGAATATCTCAGTCGTGCGGGTTATGCCATTTTGGATAGCATCCCATTGCCTCGGATGCTGTTCTGATATTGGTTCTCCTAGCCGGAGTACTGTCAATTAACATATGAAAGTATGCTGAAGAAACATACAAACCTGCTCTGGTAATTGTCAAGTTAGGGCTTCAACTCCGGCCATGTGGCATAAATGACGTCTTCAACCCCAGGCAGACATGTGATAATAACAACACCTAAGCTATTCGTACTTCCATACTTGTTCTTTGAAATCTCGTTAGTTATCGCCAGAATGAAATGTGACGAAGAAGAAGGAATGCAACATGCTTCCCGTATTATAAAGCTGTCAAATGTCAGAACACCATCACCATACAAATCTAGTGCTAACTATATACAGCCCGAGAATTTCCCGATAATCCGCCACTACCGTCGACCATCACAACTCCTGAATATGGATAACTAGTCCGCTCCTTACACCCATCCCTCAGAAACTGTGAACATGTCGTAGTCATGAAGAACGGCCTTGTGGGAAGACCACTATGGCTTGTCAATGCGAGAGAGGGCAAAAAAGTCCCACATACATGCATGCGGACGCGAAATCCATATATTACCACGGCACACGTTGCCTCCATTTATATCCCCAATAGGAGACGCCATCGACTTACCAATCGTTGCGATTAACCCTAGGAAATTTTCGTCTGCGGAAATTGTGGGCGTGATACGGAGATACGCCTCTGAGGCTGTTAAATTCAAGGTGTTGATGTCGGGAGGGGTGATTATTTTATTCGATAAAAAGAAGTCGATGAAGGCTTACCAGGGTCACAGTTGTCATCTTCGAGAGGCACGCTTACGAACATTATTCTGTCGCTAAAGAAACATATTCCGGGAATGACACAGGCACGGGAACAGGGGACTAGTCCGCTTGGGAAAGCAGTTTGTCGTGCTGGGACTCCTACAACGGTACGTATCTACATTCTTCCTGCGATGTCGCTAATGCCACTAGCTTGGGATAATCACCGCTGTGACGGCTCACATATGATAGCTCACATGGTGGTTCAACACTACGGCAATGGATGATACATCACAAACACCATCCAGTCATGTCGCCAACAATCCTCTTAAAACCTCTTCATGACCTGGATAGATTTCCTCTTCTTCTTTCTTCTCCAGATTCGATATTCTCGTCGATGGCTACAATAGTTTAGATAGGAATTCAGTTCGTTATTATCTACTATTCCGAGCCCGTGACAACCGCGATATATGACGGATGTCCCTGTCAGCCACGATGTCTCACTAATCACAGATGAGAAACTTCCGCACTTGGAAAGTCCTGCAGGCTCACCACGGATAACAGGATGGGCCTGTATAGAGAGGTTCTGCGTGGTGGTCCGATATTTATCTATCAGAGTAACATTTCTACCGGAAACGTCCGTTCCTGCAAAGCGACAGCTCAAGGAACAGTATACATGGGATCACAGATATCCAACCTACGGGACCACGCTCCTTTGGAGGACGGTAGGTAACGGTGATAATGTGCCGGATGCATCCGGGAGCGTTTTGTGCTTAGGGAGGCCTGGTGACATGCAGGCACGCGCTGTTCTTTTCCAGGACTTTGAGGGGCAGGTGGTGAAATCGGAAGACGTACAGGGTCCTGATAGTGCTAAGTTTAGAGGGGGCTTCCTTCTTCCGGAGGAGATCCAAAAATCCGAGATAGTGATGAGTTGACGGTAAAGGGAGAGATCAATCAATTGCTGGTAGCTGAATCAACTACCTGGTTACCTGGTTGATGCCTTTCTGCCTAATATATGCCTGATCGTGTAATTATCGTACTAGCGCATACGAAACTTACAAGTCGTAATCAAACAGGAAACCGCTACAAAGCAACCTTCTAGAAAGAAATACTCCATACAGGGATATCAAATCAAATGAAGCAGAGATCGCCTCTATAAATGGCCTTGGGCAACTACACATAGAGACAACACTCGCAGCCAAGTCATGACCGGCATCAGTTGGCAACAGCTCCTGCAGCATTCAATCCCCTCACCACCATCACCACAACCTAAATGATTCAGTCGTCTCCAAGGTGTGCATAATCCGGGGTATACTTGCGCCCAACGCCTTCCTCCTTGCTCTCCCTTTCTCATCCAATCTCTATTCTCTCTATACGAAGTTTTAGAAATGGCTCCCTCAAGAAAGAAATTCTCCCCCCGGGCCCCAAGAAAGCGCATCAACGCGCGCAAAATCACAAAGACCCCTCGATTCCCCACCTCCATCCTCGCCCAAGCACGCAAGAACAACCTCATCAAAGCACTAGGAATCAAACCGACGAATCAGCGACAAGCGAAGAAATACTCAAAATACAAGCGTGGCATTCTCTCGGCTTCACAAGAGCTGTTTGAGCAGAATTGCTTTGAGCGAGAGCCGTTGCCGTCGGGGTATGTATTCGTGCCCAAAGGCGACGTCTACGTTACGAGGCATTGTCGGAGTAAGACGAGGGAATCGCGGCGGGTGGTTTATGTAGTTTATGTGAGTGCACCCTACCGCCCTCATCCTATATTCTGTAAAAGAAGGGAAGTAGTGACGTTACGGCCACAGAACAACGCCGCGAAACGAACTCTCGGCCTCCGCGTCCCCGCCGATGTCTACTCCTCCGTCCTCCATTCCGCCGCTGCAACAGCATCCTCCCGCGCAAATGCCGTGAACCTCCGCGATGCAAAGGATTCCTCACGGTCGAGAGAACTCCTCCGCTCGCAATTTCCGTTAATGCCGGCAGAATCTCTAGAGACAATCCTCGACCATGCGTTCCTGAAAGGTTCTGGCCGTGTTGGGCGGACGGGGATGAAATCCGATGAACGTAAGGCGGATTTGGCTGTCGAGGCACATATAAGGCATATGCATACGCCGTATGAGGAGTTGATCAATGCGGGGATTGACCGGAGGGAGGCTAGGGAGGCGGTTTGGGAGACGGTCAAGGCTATTAAAATGGCTTGGGAGGGGGGTGGGAGGGAGGTTACGCCGCTTACTTTGCGAGGGAGATCGGAGGCGGATATGGATATAGACATTATTGAGGTGGAGGACTAAGATTGGAGACTTGTTTTATACGATTTGATGTTCTGGATATGACATGCCCTACATACAACGTCAAGGACATACAGCAGGCCTCAACAGCCTTGAATTATGATTACGATTTTATGACTGCATAGGTTTAGAGCGATGACTACGCCAGTGCGATGATATGAAGATATTTATATTGAACAGTGCATTGTAATAATCAAAAACCAACGCGATCTATAACATGGGTACTGACTTACCAGTCTACCAACACTCGAATCCTCCACGAATAACCAAACATGAAACAACCAGAGTCCCTTGTAAATGGGAACTCAACACTCAAACCCTCTGCTGAATTCCACATTGGATCATTGAATACGGATGGGGAAAAGACCATCAGTCGAATCCTCCACGACTCACCTCTAGACAATCTGGGATAAAAATCGGGACGAAATAAAAAAAAGCACGTACCTGGATCAAATCACGTAACAACTGCGTGCGCATCAGACAGGAAAACCGAGGCCCACGAAGCAAGCACACACTCACAATCTGAACGGCAACCAGTTCATGGACCAGGGTCCAGCCATCCAGGGGATGCTAGTCTCCGCACCCTGCACCTGCATATCCAAGAGCGTATAAAGCCACTGCTCGAGGGAGGTTAGCACGTATTCCATATCATCATCTTCACCAGCCATGCCAACGGTCTCAGATTGAAAATTGGCATCGCACCTAAGCACCAACGATCCGTTTCGGACATTCAACGCCGTGGATTCGAACTGACCGTTGTTGAGCTTGTCCAGAACAGTATTACGAGCTCTATTGAGGACCATCCAGATATTGTCGCGGGGAGTGCCAAGTGGCAGTCCAACGAAAATTGTGTACTGAAGGTCCGCCTTTTTATCGAGTTTTATGTGGCCATTATCGTTTCTGCCACCGTTGCCCTTGCCGTCACCGTTCGGCTTTTCGTCACCGAAGCCATCGTCGCCGTCGTTGCCTGAGATGAGGTGACCCAAGGCGCGATTCGCGGCGGTGCGCCAGCGTGGGTAGCCGTTGTTCTGGCCGAAGCCGTTGGTAGCGATTTGGTGGCTGTTGTTGTTGGAGTTGGGGACTCCATCTCCATCGGGGAAGTCGGGGAGGAGGAAGGTGTTTGGCCGAACGTTGGCGGGAGTATCGTCCATTTGGATGTCAGCTAGTGCAACTGGCATTTTGTCAGCGGAGGAGTGCTGGTACCTTGTTTGGTATTTGTTTGAGGTGGGTTGAGAGATTGCTTGAGAATAGAGGAGATGAGAGAGTGAAGCTGGAATTATGGTCATATTTATACATTGAGATCCTGCTATGATGCTGTAGACCTATTTCCGGAACTCTCCAGAAGGTATTCTCCAAATTCTCAAACAAACGACAAAGATATTGATGAAAGAGGTTCCAACGGCATTGTCATAATCGGGGATACTTCATCCACATTGTTGCCTTCTTTGTACTCTGCCTCAGGCCAGTGCCTCATAGTAAGCCATTACCTGAAATAGTCAATCAAAGCGTATGCCTATCGCTCCAGCCCCTGTTAGTCTAGTGGGAAAGCGCCCCAACTATCCCCTTGGCTAGCAGGTTACCTCTTCCGGCATGGTGTAATGGCAAACATCGCCGTCTTTCACACGGCAGCTCGGGGTTCGATTCCCCGTACCGGAATTTTTTTGGTTTTTCTTTTTTCTTTTTTTTTGGCAATTTTTGTTCAAAGTTTTCTCCATAATTTCTTGATGTCAACAAAGACAGCAAATCAGCCCTAAGGTCCAGCCCTAATTCAATTCCGCTTAAAGTAACTACCCCACATTTGTTCCCGTTGGAGCAGTCAGTCCCCACAGGTCGTCCGAAACAAGCAAAGTCCGTGTATCTAGTCCCCAAAGAGCAACCAAGCCGACGATCTCTTGGCCTCGTGCCTAAAGGGGCAATGGCCGGTTTTTCTTTTATCGCTTGAGAATCGCATAATGGAGTGTCGCAGACAGCCCATAGGCAGATAATACCTGAGTCTGATCTTTGGACTTTCGATAAAACAGGCAAATACCATCTCTACTTGTCCTCGAAGCATAGCCAACGTCAGGCCGATCAACACCGACGGATCCCCAGCCCAGACACCCGCCGAGACCCGAATGAATATCATGTAGCCTCAGCCTCGTGTCTTAATATATCCCTCCAAGAATACGAGAAATCTTATCTATCGTCTAACGCCCTCGAGTGCTATCCAACTCTACTTCTTGATTATGTGTCCATCGCCGTGAAATCCCGCAATTAGTCGCCACGCCAGCATGTGGGCGGACAAACGACATCAGTCCCGCCTCTACGCATACAGACCCCGTTTTCGAAGACGGTTCCTCGTGCTAGCCTTTATAGCCATTTGCTATATTTTCTTCATATATTTTCCGGAACCTGAGTTACCGACAAAGAGAACACAGGATTTCACCAGTCCGAGCAAACTCGCGCCCGAGTACGAGGAGGAATTTCCCAAGTTTGTGCATACTTCGCCGTTCCGGAAGGATCCGGATCTCGAATATGAAGCTAGAATAGATGCTATGCTGCAGGAGGTTGAGCACACCGCGCTCGCAGAGAATGGGGGAGACTATAGTACCAGAGATCGCATCTGGCAGATCATGCCGGAGGTGAAGGATCGAGGGTCAGATTCGAAGATGTTGCAGGACAAAAACGACGGTTGGGAATATACGGTAAGAACCCTGTCTCGTCTGGATCGATCGAATTCAGTTGCTGAACTGTATAGCCCGCAACAGATGAATGGGCTGCCGCCTTCGTTGCCAATACACTATCGAAAGCGCCGGAAATCGCAACCATATACCAAGCATATCCATACAATGTCCTTCGCGCAGATCTTCTTCGCTACCTAGTGCTATGGTACTACGGCGGCTTCTACGCAGACATGGACGCCTTTCCTGCACGAGCCATCAAGCACTGCCCACCGCTTGGTCCCCTCTTTACCGCAGAAACCAACAACCGCCCTAACGTCTCGTTCATCGTAGGCGTTGAAATCGACGAGCCTTACGTTGCGCCAAAATTTATGCGCAAATGGCACTGGAGCAGACCATACGAATTTATTCAGTACACCATGTATGCACCGCGCCGCTTCAGCCCGATCCTTCGAAAGACTATCGTCCGCGTTCTCGCGCATAGTAGACAGCACATGGACCGGTGGACCATCATCCCACCACGATACGACGAACCCACAGTCCTGGAAATCAGTGGCCCCGGCGTCGTTACAGACGCCATCATCGACAGTCTCTCAGAGACACTACCCCCGACACATCTGCTGGTCAACCTATCCGTTGAAGCGGACGAGGGGGTTGGCGATTTGCTCTCGTCCTCAGGCGCGACGCAGAGACGGGTAACATGGGTGCCGTTCCATAACATAAAGGAGCCTGTATATATTGATGCATCAGAGGCTGCGGAAGGAAAGTCCATGGGTGGACTAGGTGTGCTGCCCGTTAGTGCCTGGGGGAATGGGCAGAGGCATAGTAATGCGGAGGGATTCCGAGGGCCGAACGTCTGTATAAATCATCGGTTTGGGGGGTCTTGGAAGATTAATTGGTGGCATCGCATGTTTGGTTAGTATATATCTGCATAGTACATAGCATTTACAGCTTTGTTTTAGTCTGCATCTAAATGCATTGCATGTATCTCAGTCCCAATCCGGTAATAGGGCAAAATCGCATAGCCCCACGCTATACCGCATTCAGCCGGAAAACTCTCCGCAACTCAGTCTCAGTCTCAGTTCCAAACTTCTCAACATCAACTTCTCCTCAACCACAACACTCACAATGGAAGGGGCCGATATCGTGGAGTCGCCGCGCAAGCGGCAGAAGACGGACAACGACAACATGTCTTCCGAAGAAGTTGCCGTTGCAGCCAAACCCGCCGCCGACGACGCTCAATTGCAGAAGGAGATCGAGGTTGGGATTACGGAGTTTGTTACCCCGCAGAATGAGGGCTTTTCGGGGATCTTGAAGAAGAGGTACGTGTTATCCATGGCGGAGTGTATGGGGTTGAACTGATTGTTTGACAGATATACCGACTTCCTGGTCAATGAGATCTTGCCTACTGGTCAGGTTCTGCATTTGAGGAACGTCGCGACGCCGGAGCAGAATAAGAAAGACAAGAAGGATACGAAAGCCGAACCAGCTGCTGAGTCTGCGACCGAGAACACCGCGACCAAAGCTGAAGAGGAACCCAAACCGGCCGAAACTGCACCCGAGCCCGCCCCCGAGTTCAACCTCTCTGACGAAGACAGTACCACCCTACACACCTACTTTGGCGAAGATGCTACCAACAGAATCGTTTCTCTACACAAACGCGCCCAAGCCTCCAACGCCCGCCCAAGCGCATTCGACAAGATCGCTACCTCTGTCATGACCGACCGCGACCAGCGAATCCAAGTGCACCAAGCCATCCGTCGTATCTTCAACTCACAGCTCGAGTCCAGTACAGACGGCGAGGGAATGATGTGGATCTCTGCCGCGCCGAACCGCAACAAGCGGAATGGACAGAATGGGCAGAATGGACGCGGTGGACGGGATGCGAACAGGAATAACTGGCAAGAGCTTGGTGGTCCGTATTTGCATTTTACAATCTACAAGGAGAACAAGGATACGATGGAGGTGATCTCGTTCCTGGCACGGCAGTTGAAAACAAATCCCAAGTCGTTTCAGTTTGCTGGGACGAAGGATCGACGGGGTGTTACTGTGCAGCGGGCGTGCGCGCATAAAGTGAAGGCGGAGAGACTGGCCCATATGAACAACACGCTGCGCAATGCGAGACTAGGCGACTTTGAGTACCGCGAGCACGGTCTGGAATTGGGCGACCTCAATGGCAATGAGTTCGTGGTAACGCTACGTGAATCCGACATCCCCGGCGTCGATCTAAACGACCGCGAAGCTGCCATCTCCAAAGCCAACGAGCTCGTCGGCTCCGCCCTGCGCAACCTCCGCGAACGCGGCTACTTCAACTATTATGGCCTCCAGCGCTTTGGAACCTTCTCCACCCGCACCGACACCATCGGCGTGAAAATGCTCCAGGGCGACTTCAAAGCCGCCTGCGAAGCAATCCTCCAATACCCCCCACACGTCCTCGCCGCAGCGCAAGACCAAACTCAGGACACCGGCAACATCAGCACAGACGACAAGGCCCGCGCCCAGGCAATCCACCACTTCCAAAGCACAGGCAAAAGCGCCGAAGCACTAGAAAAGCTGCCCCGCAAGTTCTCCGCGGAAATGAACCTCATCCGCCACCTGGGCCGCTCGAAGAACGACTTCATCGGCGCGCTGCAGATGATCCCCCGCAATCTGAGACTCATGTACGTCCACGCGTACCAGAGTCTAGTCTGGAACTTTGCCGCAGGCGAACGGTGGCGGTTATACGGCGATAAAGTCGTCGAGGGAGACCTCGTGCTCATGCACGAACACCGCGAGAAAGAAAGCGACGCTTCAACCGCCGAGATTAATAACGAAGTCGACGCCGACGGCGAAGTCATCATCACACCTGCAGCACACGACAGCGCCCGCGCCGCAGATGACCAGTTCACGCGTGCGCGCGCCCTATCCGCTACTGAAGCTGCGTCGGGTCGATACAGTATCTTCGATGTCGTCCTTCCACTCCCCGGCTTTGACGTGTCGTACCCCGCGAACGCAATGACAGACTTCTACAAGCGCTTCATGGGCAGCGAGGAAGGCGGAAAACTAGACCCCTTCGACATGCGCCGTAAATGGAAGGACATTAGTCTCAGCGGAAGTTACCGCAAATTACTCAGCCGAATGGGCGAAGACTACTCCTTCGAAATTAAGACTTACGAGAAGGACGATGAGCAGTTCATTGTCACGGATCTGGAGGCCGTTACTAACCATGAGTCTGAGAAAGCTGAGGCGAAGACCGAGGGCGGGAAGGGTGATAAATTGGCCGTGGTGCTCAAGTTCCAGCTCGGCTCGAGCCAGTATGCTACTATGGCGTTGCGGGAGTTGATGAAAGGGAGGGCTAAGGCTTATACGCCTGACTTCGGAGGCAGGTAAAGAAGACATGTATATAGATCTGTACAGAGTACAGGGGATAAATAAAAGTTTGATTCAGCATTAAAATCATTCTCGTACGTATCCATTACCCAAAGAAATTGAATTGCACAAACGCATTAATGCCCACCAAAACCCCTGTGTCCACGCTCATGCTCACGCTCATCAATCGACGAAACAGAAGAAATAACACTCGCCCGATCACCATCTCCATCCCCATCCCCATCTCCATCAATATCCCGTCTTCGCCCACTCACCCTCGAGATATCCGACAACGTATCATCAGGATGATTAAACGGCGAGCGCGCGCGCGGGAACTCCGCACCAACACCCGCCGACGGCGGCGAGGGCGAAGGGACCGGGTTCTCAGGCGTTAACGCCAATCCAATCCCCATACTGGGATCACTTGAGCGGTAGGTTTCTGGGAGGACGGGGGTTGAATTATGTTGTTGCGGCAGGGGGCCGTCGAAGGGCGGGTTCATGTTGTGTGTTTGGGAGGGCATTGTCCAGCCGTTGCCGTTATTGCTTGGCGGGACGGGAGCTATGGCAGTGGCCGTTTCCATTCGTGGGTTCGCTTGTCCGTGGTTGTGTCCTTTTGGTATGTGTACTTGGGAGTTAACTGGTGTTTGGGCTCCTGCTCCTGCTGCTGCTGCTGCTGCTGCTGCTGCTGCTGTTGCTTTGCGTTGTTTGCGGCGGCGCATGAAGAGGAGTAGGAAGACGATTGCCGCGATGAGGGCTGCGCCGCCTACGGCGACGGGGACGGCGATGGCGACTTTTGTGGTTGTACTCAAGCCACCGTTGTGGTTGGTGTTGGATTTGGTACTGGTATCGCTGCTTGCTGCTGTTGTAGGGGTTGCGGATGCGACGTTGCTGGGATTAATACCAACGCTAGATTCAGCTGGTGGTATGGAAGAGGGCACCGCTTGTGCTGCAGTGTTACTCCCCCAATTTTTAGGGTCTTGGTCTCGATACGGGTTGTTGTTCCCTGTATAGGACCAGCCGGTGCGGACGGCACCTTCTGCGGCTGTGGGAGCTGTGTAGTGTAAGTGTGAGTCGATAATCCGGATAAACATCGCTATTATCCTTAAGACTTGGAAGAGGTGTTCTCACTTATATCTTGGGCCATGTGGTATGCTTTCCTTTTGAATCGGATGCGGGCTCCGTTGTCAATAAGACCGGTCGTGAATAAAGAGACGATATACTGAAAGAACTCTTAGCGCTCGATCAAGCAAGGCACACTCGTCTCGCTTACTCTGAATAGCCTATCACAGATGGCAACAGAATCAAACAAAGCCAGCTTCAATCATTAATATCCTGCCATCTCGGGCATCAATACTATCAGAAGGTATCAGGATGAAAACTCGAGCTGCACCCCTCAGTAGGAAATCAAACAAAGTGAGACGAGAGAGAAAAAAAGCACGCGGCTCAAATGAGCCAGAAAAAAAAATTAACAATAACAATAAAAAAGCACAAGGCTGAGCCGCAGTAGCGTCAAGCGCTATCTTACGGCGCAGACGATGCTGATTGCTGGATTCGTCCATATTGAAAGGCCGGAGGGGGAGATCAGCGAGCATCAGCCACCATAGCGGACACAAAACACGAGCATGTAACACATGATGCAGTATTACAGGCTATCCTGTTCCGCTGTCAATATGGCAGGTATTTTAGACTGCGCAAGTTCATGTCCGATGCTGGCTATCGCCCGGAGTATGTGCCGGAGTACAGATTCCTCTTTTGGTGAATCGTGGTAAAGCGTGGATGCTGTTGCGTACGCGCCCGAGCAGTGGAGGTCGGGTTATACTTGGAATGGAGTAGCGGACGCATTAGCCAGAGACGGCGCCGTGATTCCTGCAGATATCACATTTTATCTGTTTTGGTTGTAGGATTTAGTGCGGGATTGTCAGTTTCAGCACTTTGCAGGATTCTGCTGCATGGATACTCTGTATGGAGTAGAGCAGATGATTTCAACGCATAATCTTCTCCATATCATTGATTTTGTATGTGATTCTGTATCATTCCGGACAATACAAGTGGACAATAGAACATGTTCCTGGACGAAAACGAACCCTGGTAGCGAGACGGTTGCAGAAACACGTGATGGCGGAGATTGGAGATAAGAGCGGAGTCGCTCGGTTCAACATCATCCAACCTACACCATTGTCTATGGGCTATACCACACTGATTCGTCAAAATGAGCGATTTCAAAACTATCATGAAGGAGGGCTGGCACCCCAAAGCCCGCGATGGTGGAAAAGAAAGCTGGCGAAGCGATTTCAAAGGAATCAACCAAGTGGTCTGTTAGACCACCATCACTACGTGAATGACGAACACTAATTTCCATGCAGGCAGGATGGATGGGGAAAGGCAAAGACTCTAGCAGCGAAAAGTCCGAACACATCTCCACGCCGCTATCCTCGCTCAAAGACCCGGCATCGTTTGGACCTCCTCCGAAACACGTCAAATATCACGGCCCGTCGGCACTCCCGAACGAAACGACTCCGGATCGCAGTGGTCTAGGCGCTCCGCTACGACAAGAACAGATTTATCAACAACGGCAACACCAGGCAGAGATTGAGGCACGGGAGGCAGAAGAACAAGCGGCGGAAGAAGAGAGACGGGCTGCACCTCCAGCACCATATCGGGTCAATACAACGGGACTGAGGACAGATCATCTTCCACCACCGCCGAAACGAGTGGGCTCCTCAATTTCAGGAAGTTCTGCATCTTCGGGGAACTCGAACTCGAGACCTCCACCCAGTCTTCCGCCCCGACTGCCTCCGCGAACGAATTCCACACCCGTACAGTCTCCGCCCGCATACTCGCCGATACCACAACCGGGATTAGGACCAGCGTCAGATGGATATGTCAATCAGGGTGCGACATCTCGACTGGCCAATGCCGGTGTCTCGGTTCCTGCTCTGGGAGTTGGGGGCGAAAACCAGGATCTGCAGAGCACTGCCTCACCGGGAGGGGCCCCTGTCAACGAACTGCAAAGCCGTTTCTCTCAAATGAGAACGGGATCGTCTTACAGTCGACCTGCACCGCCTCCCCCGCCTGGACGAGGCAGGAATACCCCAGCACAAGATAACCCACCCGCGTCGGGTTCTGGGGGAGTCAGGTCTACGATCAACAACTTCCGCGAGCAACATGCGGACAAGATTGATGCCGGCAAACAGAAGATGGGTAACTTCCGTGAACAACATTCAGACAAGATCGATGCCGGCAAACAGAAGATGGGCAACTTCCGTGAACAACATTCAGACAAGATCGATGCCGGCAAACAGAAGATGGGCAACTTCCGTGAACAACATTCAGACAAGATCGATGCTGGCAAAGAAAAGATGGGCAACTTCCGTGAGCAACATGCGGATAAGATTGATACTGGCAAACAGAAAATAGGGAACTTCCGCGAACAACATGCAGACAAGATCGATACGGGCAAGGAAAAGATGGGTAACTTCCGCGAACAACATGCGGACAAGATCGATGCTGGCAAACAGAAAATGAGCGGATTGTCGAAGCGAATTGGTTCGTTCGTCGAGGGACAAAGGTCTCAGCCTAGTGAACGACCAGCACCACCGCCTTCAGCATCAACCCCCTCCACATCAAATGCGGGGGTGGAGAGCATAGCTAAGAAGAAGCCGCCTCCGCCGCCACCAAAACGTGCAGATATCCGGGCTCCGTCGGTCCAGACGGCGCCGTCTCCTTCGGGACCTCCCCCGTTGCCACTCAGCTCCAAGCCTAGGATTGTATGATTTTGTATGATCATTGTATAGTTGTACTTGTATCAATAGAGGTGCACTGTTGAAAATCTTAATTAATCAGTAATCAACCGCTGTACAACCGGTTGTAGTGTAGTTGTCGCTACACCTGCCGAATCGGGAAACAGGTCACGTGCAGTCCGGGGTAAGCGACCGGAAAAAAGAAAAAGGAACTGCAGAGTAACATGTCTGGTTGGTACAGAGTATATAATAGTCTTTGTGCAGTGTGATAATGGCACTTCTTGCATAGTTACTTTGTAGTATCTCCGCGATTCACAAGATGGAGGAAATCAGACTAAATCGTTGGGAGCCGAGGTCGGAAGGACTGCCAATCCCCAACAAATGCACCGCGCGGATCCACCACCAAAAAAATTCCTGAAAATCCTGAGGCTGAAGGGAAAAGGGCACATTATTCAGGCAACTTTGTTAAGTTAGCTAACTAAGTCGAAATCATTTCAGCCCTTTTTGTTGTCTCCAGGTCCGGTGGGTCAGCCAATTGGGCCTCATTCTTGCTGTATAGCTCAACTTTCTCTGCGGATCACCGCTATAAAATTCCTCCACCCTCCTTTTCCTCTCTTCCTTCCTCCTTTTCTCCTCTATTCAATTCCACACCCTGAACTAGACACACCATGTTCGACTACAACCTGGTCACCCCGTCGGGTCCGGCCACCGTGCGCATTGGTCTTCCTCATGCGTCTATGCTGAAATTTCCTCCCAACGAGCTTCCCGCGACTCTCCCGGCACCACAACTCGCAGAACTCACCTGGTACCAGCCATTCAACATCCCTCCCGAGCTCTTCCACCAGCTCCTCGATGTCCGCGTCCCCGTTACCATTGCCTCCCTCTACGCCGTCACCGTCGTGCTGCTCAATCGCGTGAACAAGAATCGCGGATACAAGCCATACGCCTTCAGCCAGACCCGCTGGTTCAAGGTCTTCGTCATCCTGCATAATGTCTTCCTCGCCATCTACTCCGCCTGGACCTTCGCCGCTATGTTCAGGGCCTTCCGTAACTCGTTGCCGGGCTTCAATAACCCCCACGGGCTAGCTGGGTGGGCGGATTCGCTGTGCAAGATTGGTGGTCCTCGTGGATATGGCAATGCAGCTTTGTACAACACTACCACGGAGCACTGGACCATGCCCAACCCGCAGTTCTCGTTGATTGAGGGTGGTATTCCGGATCCGCTTGATGATGGTCGTCTGTGGAACCAGGGTCTTGCCTTTTTGGGCTGGATTTTCTACCTCTCCAAGTTTTACGAGGTTTTCGACACGGCGATTATCCTGGCCAAGGGTAAAAAGAGCTCAACTCTGCAAACTTACCACCATACCGGTGCTATGATGTGCATGTGGGCTGGTATCCGCTACGTCGCGGCGCCGATCTGGATCTTTACTCTGGTCAACTCGTTCATTCATGCGATGATGGTACTTTTCCCTGAAGATTTCCCTTTTTTCTTTCTTCAAACTGACCTGTGACTACAGTACACCTACTACACCTTTACCGCCCTCCGCATCCGCGTCCCCGGTGTGATCAAGCGATCCTTGACTTCAATGCAGATCACCCAATTCCTCTTCGGAACCACCATGGCCGCCTCGTATCTGTTCGTCGACTACACTCTTCCCTTCTGGGACGCGCCTGAGTCCGGTGCTGGTGCTGGTGCTGGCGCTGGTGCCTCCGGATCGTGGTTGAAAAAGCTTGGCTTAGCCTCTGGTCAGCAGCAGCCCATTGGTCTCCCCACCGTCGGTGCAAAGCTCCCAGGCGTAGACTACCGCATGGTCCCCTGTCTGGACACCACCGGCCAGACCTTTGCCGTTTCGCTCAATGTCTCGTACCTCCTGCCTCTGACCTACCTCTTCGTCCGCTTCTTCGTCCGTTCGTACCTGTACCGCAAGGAGCCCAGCGTCCCCCAGCCTACCCACATGCACGCCGCCGAGAAGGCTGGTCTGGATGCTCTGAAGGGCGTTAGCCGCGAGATTCAAAAGGCCGTCGAGGTCAACGGTGAGACCAGCGAAGCCACCGAGGACGAAGCAGTCAAGGCTCAGGCTACCAAGCGCAAGGCATCTCCCGCTGCCGCCGACCAGTCCAAGGATTCACCCATCAGGACGCGCTCCTCGGCTGCCAAGAAGGCTGCGAACGGTGGTCGTCAGGAGGGATTCTCGCCTGTGAAAAAGGGTGTTAAGAAGTCTGAGGGCAGTGCCGGTAGTTCTCCTGCGGAGACTACAAACCCCTACGGAGTTTTGCAGAAGTCTTAGTCGAATTGACTGTCCTATTCTCATTCTCCATCTTTAAGACCGCGGGCTGACTCGTCAACACCCGCCAGTCACCAAAACTAACACCTAAACCAAATCTACAACCACAACCAAAATCACTTATCATCATTCATGATGATAACACGAGAGCAGTGACGTTTCGTCCCGATAACACGATTACCACGTTTTTCCTTTTCCCGTTCATTCTTATTTCCATTGTTATGCTACATGTTCCACGGAGTTAGGGCTGGGTGCTTTGCAGCTGTTTGTGTAAATATCTATATGTCTGTCGCTTGTCTCTAGAGGAAGACGGGTGATGCTGGCAGGTCGGGTGTGTATATTATAGATAATATCTAGATACCGTTCAGTAATAGGGCTGAACTGCGTGTTGCGACTAGAGTCATTGGTCGTCATCCATATCCACTACCTGACCACTTTGAAAAAAGCAAACGCTTCGTACAACATTCCGTAGTAAAGCATGCTAGGCCTATGATAGACCCAACCCCAATTCCTGATCCATCCCAGAAAGCGGAGTCCCACTAACAGTTTGCGCGGTTATTAGGATCAATGTAAGATGGGCTTTATTCAATATGTATTTTTCATTCACTGGTGTCAATGATAGTCTCCTACTTGCTTTCCTTGAAATACGGGCAAGGTATCTTCGTCTACTTCCACTTCCACTTACAACTTCTCTATCAATACGATGGTGTAAACTGGCACGTAGCCTACAGTCACCTATTACCTATTTCTTGATTTTACGTCTCATGGGAAGATGGCCTGC
Source organism: Aspergillus chevalieri (assembly GCF_016861735.1). Classification (NCBI taxonomy): domain Eukaryota; kingdom Fungi; phylum Ascomycota; class Eurotiomycetes; order Eurotiales; family Aspergillaceae; genus Aspergillus; species Aspergillus chevalieri. The sequence goes on from NC_057364.1 coordinate 261,388, forward strand.
TAACCCATGTTACTTTCAGCTGCATACACGCTAAATGGCCAGAAGACATGATTTCTTGGACAATGTCTGGTGATAACTCGTCCGCTGGCAATAAGACGAGAGATAACCGCGAGAAATTTATTATATGGTGTCAGTCATCAATATTTCGCTCGTTTTCCGTAGGCCGATATGGTCTAAGAATAAACCGGGTTAGTCTTGCTCAATATGACCTGGCTTTCGACTTTGCTAACTGCTAACCAGTGCAGATAGTGGTAGTGAATATACACACACAAACACTGGCTAAATCATGCCGTCGCACATCCAAATCCCATGACGATAAAGAAGGGCACATCTGGGATTGTTCTTACCGACTCTAACCCAGATTCCTTTCCCACTTTTTTTTTTTCGAGCGGGATAGCGTCATTCTGGCAACTGTGGCTGGACTTGAGGAATTTACTCAAAAATCAGCAATCGAGCATATAATGACTCTTACGGATACCAGGATATGCCACCAGCACAGAAAACGTTTACAATCATTCGCCTGTCTCCCTATCTCGGTCCGCATTCGCGACGTTCGCAAGAAAGGGCTACCAGCAGGGCTGGCCACAGGGGCCATAATCTTTTAACAAACGGCATGATCGATGGCACCGAAGCCACAGCCTCGTAAGGGCCGATTTATCCTGCTACATTTTAGCTCTGCAGACTTTACGTACGTCAAGACAAGACCACTGTGGAAAACATCAGCAGAAACGAACGCGGTTCGTCACCTTCGAGTGATACTGCCCGAGCTGGTCTTTGAAACTTTCCGCTTGGCTTTGCTTATCCAGCAAGGCGAGCACTCAATATTGAAATTGTTAATGAACGGCACCACATAATGGCTGTCCAAATCAGACTGCATGCAGTGTGAGTTTCAATAGTGCTCTCAACAGCCATACTCTCAATAACGATCAAGGACAGATGGTTGCAGATTTAGTTCTCGCGTGGCGCAGGAATACCACGAGCTATGATACAACCATTGGGTCCTTAAGTCTAGAGATTGACGAGCCAGACAATGAAGAGGTTGTGACCTGAAAACAGGTTGCTAGAGACATCACCCTCGCCGGTGTTTGAGGGTCTGATTCAAAGAAGTTGTAGACTTGGACATCTTATTGTCTATTCGTGGAAGGTCTTTTGAAGGGGTTTTTTGAAAAGGGGTTTACGAGCTGCGCAACGCGTATGGATGCTCCACATACGGGCTTTCGTCAAAGGAAAGGTGCCGCCTGTAGCACATATCGCTCGCTATCAAGCGATCCATAAAATGGCGCGGATTTTCAACATACTTAGTAAGTTGCAAACAAAATTGCTACACGATGACTATCATTCTCCGATAGGGTGTACTAAACGAAAGTCCGCTGAGACAGAGGCTTTAAATTCAACCAGAAAAGGGCTTAAAAATCGCCCGGTTCTATTCCTGGGTAATGCCCTTACCATCTGGAATAACGTGTCGGTCTTACATGATCCACTTGGCATCCACGATTGTCATATGTACACGGTTGAAATAAGGACTCTTAGTGTTCTTCAGAATAATATGGCTTATTGTGAGATCGTTGACGACTACTTGATACTGTAGGTATCGTGCAGCTTTCCCAACGGGGCCGAATTGCGAACCCAAGGTCTGAGGCCAGACCAACAGATACTGCAGGAGCTCAACGAGGAGTGGGTTGAAGGACAGAGCCAGCAGCGGATGTCAAAATACCGGGTCAAGAAGGGGCATGCCATACTGGAGTCCCTATGACCTGCTTGGGTTGTTTCTTTCCTCTTAGGCGCCAATACCCAAGGGGGCCACCAAGAACACCTTTTACCTGCCACTTGCGGCGGCGCTGGTGCAAACGCCTGGGGCACCAGACCCCTTGCGTATACAGTTGCATTTGGCGCGCCGGTGGAGCGAACGACGAGTTCTTTCTGGGGGCATCATTGGAGGGGTTCAACGTCGATGCGGAAAGGACGGGGACGTGGGAGCAGCATCTTCGGATGGGCGCAGTTTTTGCTGGTGATGAAGAGCGGCTTAGGCTGCTGGGATAGTCCTTTGCCCGCAGCCCAATGATCATCGCCAAAGGGGCACAGGGATCGTGCGTTTGAAATTGTGCAGAAACTTATGGTTTTCTAAAATCCTAATCATAAGTACTCGGTCTGTATCTACCCCTTCCGTTTTGTTTGGCTCATGCTCATTGGGATAGCAGATATCTGAGCATTATCACAACAAACGATGTGGTCATATCTGGAGAAATAACGCCGAGAATGTTAACTGTCAAATTATGAAAAAGGCGTGAGTTGGGGCCAAGAATCATAATCGCGCACAAAGAAAACGGAAGAAACGACAAGTCGACGAGTTCAGACACGCTTCTCCGTGTGCTGAACAAATAACAAATTAGGCAGGTGTTCCGCGATCTAAGGGTTGGCACGAGGAGCTGAAGGTAAATTGCATCGTTGTCGTCCATATGATATGACCACCCAATATATCTTTGTGCTTCGGACAGGATGCGTCTGTTTCCTCGGATTCCTCAGATTCTTTGGGGATGAACAGCGTCTGAAACCGCCACAGGCACTGCTTAGCCGTTGTACGTCTAATACCAAAGGCATTTTGGCATGGTGATTAAATCTTGCATTTGATTCGTTGAGATACTTTCTATGCTTCCGTCAGCCAAACTTACTCGTATCGCCCTTTACTGACGAAAACACTATCAGGGCATCTAACAAGCTACAAACGAAGAGTACCAGGTAGAACAGTTCGTTTTCTTTGATATTATCGGTGTGATCAACTGTTCTGTGTTCGTAAGTATATGGCATATGGCATATGGTATATGGCAACCAGAGAAGACCAGCATCTTGTTTTACAAACTATACATAGTCCCAAAACATCAAGCCTGGACTCTTCATATCTATTCCATTCATGTACAGTACATAAAAAAAAATGTCCCCTATAACTCTGTAACATACCCCCCATCCCCATCAAATCAAAATCCCATCCCATTAACAAAACCCTAAACAGGACGCACCATCCATGCACCTAAAGTGACCAGGCTTCCACATTAACGATCAACCCCACCCCTCACTCCACGGACAAGGATTAAGGTCAGGGAAGTCGTCGTACAAAAACAACTTTCACACAAAGTATCGTACAAACCCCAGAAAAAACCCCGACCCCAAGCCCAAAGAACAACCAACCCCGCATAATTCATGCACCGCAGCTAATGGAAACCAATAGAGAGCAAAACAAACTGTTCAAGAAACGAGGAAACCCGGGATGAGTGCAATAAACATCCGGCACTTTTCACTATCAAGCACCAGAGCAAGGGAAACCCTGTCTGCCGTCTCTTCTAGAAGTCTTCTACCCAGTCTTATCCGTCAACATAACCAGGGCCACGGTCCAAGCCTGGCTAAATAAGCACCCAAAAAGATAAAAAAAAAATAAAATAAAATAAAAAACTGTGGACCAAAATAGACAGAGCTAGCACCTGTCTGGGCTAGAACTGAGATAGCCACTGTTCGAGTGTGATCAATGAGGGCCGTTCCAATGCGACGTGACACGAGATTGACAAACAGGAAGAATAAACTGTACGCATGGACCCTGGACCATGGCCGTGCTTTTTCTTTTTCTATCCGGGACTGGGTCATCTGCCCTACAAGATCTTACATTACTATTGTACAACACTGAATTCCGGACATACGGTAAACAGTACAGTAGTGCAGACGTCGGCGAATTCTGTCTTCCGTCGGACGCGGGTTCATATCGCGGGGTGAAAATCTGGAGATATCATATCCACGGGGTCACGGCTAGGAAAATTGCGGAGGTTGGGTGTTGATTGTGGGTGAGGTCCTGTCTCCGGATACACACAGAATTGAGACTCCTATGCTCGCGGTGGGTCAGGAGGATATAAAGCATTGATGCATCCCGGCCTACAGACTTTACTAGCAATCCGAATAGAGTTGCGATTCTCATCTACCTAGCTCGTCATGACCGGCGAACTCATAGGAAGTTAAGTGGGTTACAAATGACCGAGTAGGTGACAACGTCCATGATGCAGTTAATCACAAAAATATCTCACGCAATTAAAAACGCGAAAAGAAAGCAATTGAAGGAGAAAGCTGGTTTCTCGTTCCAGATCCATATCATCCAACCCACGATTACCGATGAACAACAAAAGAGAAGAAAAGAGTGATAAAAGATACACACGAAAACATATGCACAGTACAAGAAAGAAAAGGAAAATAAGAGATCTAAATGGGTACTCAGGGGACTGGGTCCATTCATGAAAAAAAAAAAAAAGAATAAGCGAATGAATCAAAACAGCCGGCCAGTGCAAGAACAAAAAAAAAAAAAAAAAAACCAATTTTCACTTTCAAAAAAAAAAATAAGAGAAAAAAGATGCAGTTATTTAAAATGGTAAAGGGAAAGAAAAGAAACCATGTACGTCATGGGCCGAAAGACGATAGGTAGATCGATGCTCAAAATCAGCATGCAATAGATCGAGGCCAAATGATCCTGGTGGTCAATGGCATGGATATCTCCAACACTCAACACCCCGTTGGTCAGAACGAGGGAATTAAAATAACCCGGTAACCAGGGACCGAGTAGAGCAGGACTAGGACGTTGCTTTCACCGTAACTCCCATGAACGCGTCAAGAGAGGCGATGGTCGTAATCCGCGTCATGAATGTAATGAACATTCATGACAGAGTCGAACGCGCAAAGAAACAAGGATCGCTCTAAAAGAAAACGACAAATGACACCATGCAAAATGAAAAAACGAAACGAAACGCCATCGAATGCTGCAATTTAAAGGAAGTGGGTGTAAACTTTTGAGGTCTCGTGAACCTCCATCTCCTGTTATCGGTTAGCAGCCGTTGATTGACTCAAATGGGTCAAGATTGTCTCACCATCTTAAAGTTGTTGAGCTCCTCCTTGATCTGCTGGGCAAGAAGAGGAGTCAACCGGTTGCAGGTCGCAACGTCACCCCGGCGATCATACTCGCCGCTGGTCCATGTTTCATGGAGCTGAATGCGAGGGCTAAAGATCAGGCTCTTAGGAGCCATCGGAGGACTCGGTGCACCCTTGGACTCAGCAAAGTAGTCCTCGCCGGCAATCTTGACCCGGTTTCCGGACCGGTCTTCTGGTGTGCTGGGAGTACTCGAATGCGGCGATTCACTACTATTGGCATCTCTCGATTTGGCAGGTGTCGACAGAGCAGGTTCGGAATGGGTTTCTGCATAGTGCGTTAGCTCATGTTTCTTTATGGCGTTGATTGGTCAACTCACTCTTCAAGATTCCCTTCCTAACGGCTGCCAGAACCTCTGCCCGCTCGTTGTCACTTCCCACGATGCTCTTCCGCGGTCCATCTGAGCTTGGGCCGCTCGTTCCAGTTACAGCCTCCTGGGAATTCGGTTCCACCTTGGGGAAGACCGTGCCCCCGCGGGGAAGATCCTGAGGATCAGCATTAACCAAAACACTGTTACGGTCCGCCTCGATATTGACCATGGACACCTGCGGGGCGCTAGGCTCCACGGCAATGCCGTCTGTCGAAGAAGTGCTCATAACTGACTTGGGACGGAACAGTCCGACCAAGGATCGGGTCGACTTCTTCATACCCTTGCCCATCTTGCGCAACATCACTGACGCTGACGAAGCGGTAGAAGAAACGGACAAATTATCGTTAGAACGGTTAAACAGATGGCCTTGATAATGCGAGTAGATACTCTCTCCCAAGCCACTAGCCTCCTGTTGCTCTGCAATAGCGGCCTGCTCCGCGCCCAGCTCCTCATTGAGCAATTCCCGTCGGGTCTTTTCCACTGAGAGTGCTTCCTTCTTCTGCGCATTATTCGAGGCCTTGAGCAGCTCAGAGGCGCTTCCAAACGAGAACGCTCGCCGCAGCCGCGACTTGCCCGGTCCTTTGGCGCTGCTGTTGGCTATCTCTGCGGCGCGCTGCGTAGCAGGGCTGTGTGCGGGGCCCGTGGGCATGGTGCGCTCCTTGGGAGCGGCTTGAGGCGCTGGCGGGTTGGAAGGACTAGCGTCGGCTGAAACGGGCTGTGATAAAGGCGAAGGCTTGTTCACTCGTGTGTCGTCGGGTTTGCCTCGAGCTGACGAGGACGAATCGCCATCACGGACCTATCCAGTTAGTTTGGCTCCAGAGAAGAACAAGAATAGAGAACGTACAGTAGAAGTCGAGGACTGTGCCGAATGGGTGCTTCCTTCGTTTTGAGCAGGCTTGGTTTGGTCAAAGTAATCCTGGCCGGTGGTGGAGGGCGTAGGAGATGCGGAAGGCAGATGAAGCTGTAGATTAATGAGACCAGCATTATCCATGTTACCCCAGCTCCTTCGTCGGTATCTCTTGGCCAGCTCCGTCTGTGGCCTATCAGGACGAGAGGTATCATCGGCACTCGAGACCCGGACGTGCCCCCGGGCAGTAGGATGGCCGGGGAGAGAGGCCAGTTGACTATCATCCACACTCGGCCCCGGCTGGTGAGAAGAATTCGTCGACTGTGCACCCGCAGCACCTTCCGCCCGTCTATTCCCACGACGATACCGGTCTGGCGAGGGTTTGGCGACAGTAGGGGAGGAAATGTTCATCAGGGGTGAGGGTGGGGGGAGATTCACGGTCGAAAGGGGACGAATGGGTTGGTCGACCGACTGCTGCGATGAGGGCTTGCGAGTGGGAATGACCGAATCGTCCTTGGAAAGATGCATTGGAGGCGTGGAAGATACAGGACCAGCTGCAGGATGATTCAGAGAATGCGAAGAGCCTCCGGCATGAGCCGTCAGCGGCGGAGCTGATGGAGCCGAGATGGTACGGTTCTCTGGTCGAGGATGAGGGTTCCAGGACTGACGGATCTGCGGGTTGGGGGAAGTGGGGGTGTTGTAAGAGGTCACAGCCTGGTGACCATTAGGTCGATAGCTCCCAGAGCTGCCCGCCGGGGCGTAAGGGTTCCAAGACATGGAGGAATTGCGAGCGGTATGGTGATGGTGGTGTTGATGTTGCTGCGAGGACGACGAAGCGGGACGAGTCTGCAGCACAGGAACCGTGCTAGTTTGCTGAGGGATGGTCTGAACCAATGCAGCCATGATGTTGGACTTTTGTTGATTTCTTTGGTTGCTTCCACCACCACGTATCCTCCCAGGGTTGGACGGTTGGACGCGTGTTTTGGGGACGATTCAGGGGATGACGAATCTCGATAGGCGAACGGGCACCGCGCAGCGAGATCGAGACAAAACAGGGACAATCGGAGGAATCAAGGGTCTAGAATTGGTTGAATGTCAGCAAACTGCAGTGAACGAGGCTGTCAATTGCCCTGTATCCTCAGCCCCCTTGGCCTCCCTGTCACAAAAAAAAAAAAAGATAAGGTCTTATCTGGGAGTCGTACCTAAGAGGATTGATGCAACGGAGGAAACGAAACACAGAGAACGCGGTAGGACAAGAATCGAGGAGAAAAATGCAGGTTCAAGAGAGGACGAGGGGCGAGGAACGAGGAAACGAGAGAGGATGAAACGGTGAGACGACGACGACGACCTTAAGGCGAGAGAGAATAAATGGAACAGCAAGGTTCCAGGATGATCGGAAAGCGACGTGCTGTTATTGTCGAGCCATGTACGACCGTTGTACACCACCCGGGCTGATACAGAAGATGAGAAGATGAACGATGAACGAAATGAAGAGAGGTCAAGGAATGTTCAAGCGAAGCGACACGATGGGCCGATCACTGGCCTTGCGCTTTGGTTGGCGGGCGGGAGAGGAAGGAAAAGGGGGGAAGAGAGAGATGTCGGGAGGGGGAGACACTGATTACAAAAAAAAAAAAAAAAGAGATAGAGAAGAGATAAAAGCAAAAATGACAATAGAACCAAGATAGAAAAAGGGAAAAGAAATAAAAAAGAGAGAGAGAAATAGAGAGAGGAGGGGAATTTGGGGAGGGTGTGAGAGGAGAGAGATCTCGATGGGCGGATGGAGGATGGAGGATGGCGGATGGATAATAGGGGACACCACCAGAAATACTAGTAAGTCCTGGCAGACAGAGAAAGTCACCACGACTCTTTTGTTTTTTTTTTTTTTTCCATGATAATTATTCTGATAGTATTCTTAGCGGCAGTATTATTTCTGCTATTACTACCATGATCAGGACTATTGCTATTACGAGTACTGCAGTGACAGCGGAGCCGACGGGAGACATCCAGAGGACACTTCTTTTTTTACTTTCGTTCCTGACAACCGAGCATAAGGGCTTAATACTTTTCTTTCCTTCTCTTCTTTGCTTCTCCTTTACTCTCTCCATAACATCACACTTTCTACAATACTCTGTACTGCTAATACTCTCCTGAATCCACTGTCGTATCGGTGCAATCACCGGCCAATCACCGTCCAGTACTACTCCCGGCCGGATCCACTGCTCCTAACGCGACACTATTCCTCTTTGGGACTCGACTCTGAGACTCGATGAGTGAATTGCAGAGTATTTTCATACTGCCATCCTGACTGTACTTGTACATCACAGTCCAGATACTGTCTGAAATAGCAACCACTCACTACGTAGGCACCCAGCAATGGGCTGTAATGACAGAGTACAGTAATTTAACTGCTGCTGTATTTGTAGACCTTCTCCAGTCTCCGCGGCTGCTCGGAACATGGAGATAAGAGTGGGCAGTCCTCGGACTTGCATAGCATACCTGTCTTGCCTCCGGACCATTAACATTTCACACAGCTTTCTGTGCGCACTCCGTCCTCTGCACTCCGTGCTCGCTACAGTATCAACTCCGATGCTACCGTATCAAAACCCGATAGAATGCCCTGGATACGCCCACTGTCCCATGGATCGAAGCTCCTCCGCTGAACCTAATCGGTCCCATGGACCACTTGAATGATGTCAGCCATCACGGCAGTGCGAGCATTTATGACCTGAGCTGAGCGGGCACGAGCGCGGGTACGGTACGGCATATGCACAGATGTTCTTGAGGAAGTACGGAGTACGCCATACTGTCTGTGCTAGTCAGCTGGAGAGGGCAGCACACTGATCAGACGATTCGCAATTAACGGGTCTATCCGCGGTTAATTTTCCGGCAATTGTTCCCTCGAGTTTCAGCCGTTATGCTCAGAAGCGGTTCCTCGCCGTTTCTCCCCAGAGTCTGATTCCTCCTCTGTTTTAAGGACGAGCGCAGATCACCAGAGTTCCCGTGTGATCGACACCGCCAAAATAACCACTCGCGTTGATGGATTATGGATAATCAATGCACTGTGCTTGTACAGAGTACTGTGCAAGCATTCGTACATATTACGGAGAATGTGCACTGCCGTACTTGTAAAAGTATCGTCCTCAATTAATATCCATTCAGTGAGATGCAGAGCCCCCGTGCAAAATACCCAAAACGACCATGACAACGCCAATCCGCGGATCAACCGCCTGATAACGTATCCACGTCTCCATCGCATACGTAGCTTATCAGGTGTTTTTTTTTTTTTTAACAGGCGACGACGGTAGCGTAATATAGCTTCCCCAGATTCTGCACTGCATCACGGCTCAACAGGCTCGGCAGGAACGCACGATTATTTTTTGAAAGTACGGTGCGCATCATGCCACGGCGACCCCGGTGCCGGTCTTCCGCATTATCCCCGGGACAACCATACACCACTTATGGGGTACTGCTAGACGGTTCTACAATGTACATTCGCCGTTCTCCGTACAGCAACTTGATAGGCAGCTGCTTTACTCCTTACTCTGCTCCTCTCTACTCCATACTCCGTACACTACAGTACGTGGAATCTCTAAACGAGTTGGTGTGCTCGGACGTGAATCGAGGAAAAACCAGGTGACATGCACATCGCCCAAAAAGGAAACCAGCTCCATTTCTTAATATGGAAGGAGCGTGATCTCACTTCGGGATTCTGATTGGCTGCTTTATTCGAGCATCTTATCTGGGCTATTTTTAGACCACGGTTCTCTGCATGTCTCAGTTAAGCCCTTGCGAGAAACCCTATACTAACAAGGTATCTGGAATCGATTTAGACCTGTAATGGTGTGATATAGCTACTTCATACTGTGGCTTACTGTATGTCTCAATCTAAGCATAACACTCACAGAAATCCCAGTCATCGTCCTCTTCGTAGTACGCTTCACCCTCATCTTCAACATCACCCTCGTCATTGCCCTCTTTCTTGTCGCCCTTGACAACTTTTTGCTCTTCCTCGTTTTCGTTCTCACCATCGTCCTCGACCTGTTCCTCGCCATCATCGCAGAGCCTTTCTTCCTCTTCATCCGCCTCTTCCTTATCATCTTCCTCATCTTTAGCCTCGTTCTCAACATCCTCACTCTCTTCAATCTCCTCTTTCTTTTCACCCTCCTCATCTTCCAATGCATCTTCTTCATCAAGATCACCGTTCTCCTCATCCTCATCCTCCTCCCCATACACAAACACACGAACCCAATCCTGCACAAACTGCCCCACCTTCACAACCTCCATCAACCAATCATCCCCACCCACCTCCCTTACTCTCTCCAAACAGTCATTATAATCAACCAAACTCCCTAGCTCCCCCGCACACCCCTCGAAAACCCACGACCCCATTACCGGCAGCGGATCCCCAAAAGCACGCTCGACAAGCCCCCACGCCGCCTCATCCCAGTCGTCAAACAAGGCCCTCGTGGCAATGTATTTGTCCGTGTCAGCTCTGGGCTTAGTGCGGTCATACGTACAGACGATGATGCGCTCCAAGTGGAGAAGGACTTCAATCGCGCGGTCGTACTTCCTCAGTAAATCTGGGTAGTTCTCAGCGATGTACACCATATCACACTCGAAGGAAGATGGCGAGGCCGCCGTGGTCGTAGCGGAGCTGTAGTCAAACGACCGTCTCAGGAGGTCCCGGCGCTGGTGCCGGCCTGTATCGCGGAAGTCATGGCGCAGAAGATTCACATGCACGCGAAGGTAATACTCAGCGACCTTCCGGTCGACATCGGTGCCCGGCGTAGACCGGTCAGGCCGGTGGGTGTATGAGGCGTAGTAAGTCGTCGTGTCGAACCTCCGAGCCCTAGTCGGACCGGGGACGTACGCCTCCCATGACCGATCTCGAACTACACCAACAGCCCAATCGATGACCTTCCAGTCAATCAACCGCTCTAGCTCCTTCGAGTGCGCATGCACACAAACACCACCCACATTCTTCAAACTGCAGAACGGCACAACCACCATGTCAGAGTCATCCGCCCACGGCGCAAAAAAGCTCTCTCTTACACCCCTGACCATCACAGGCTCATGATGCCACTCCTGTCCATTGAGGCTTTCAAGCACGATACTCATCTTCTGAATAACAGGCGCACGACGCAGCATATCGACAAGATTAACCACCCTATCAAACAGAACAAACAACTGTCCGGGGTTATCACTCATCGGCGCGTAGAGCCTCACAACAACCTCGTCAATTTGCCGGAAAGGAAAACCATAGAGTTCCTGTTCTCGAGCGTCATTCACATCGACGATAATCATCTTTGGGAAGTTGTAGTAGCGCGTGCCGAAGATGATGCTCATCCATTCTTCCGCCAGAGGCGAGAGCTCGATTTCCATTCGACTCGCGTGGAAGATGCTTATGTCGGGTGTGGCCTTGGCTCTGACAGTGGGGATGCTAGTACGTTTGTTGGTGTCAAGTGGCGTGTGCATGTGGCCAGAGTTCTGGAGCATGGCTGCAGTAATGAGTGCAGTTGCTGCCATTATATATACTCCCTTAACTATTTGTTTTCTTGTTTGTTTGTATATAGCTTCGTTGCTTGTTTGTTTCTGTAGTGAATAAAATCAGAGATGTAGAAATGCTCGAGAGTCTGCTCCTGACGAGGTGGTTTTATGCCACATCTTCTGCCTATTTTGTTTATGTCGATAATTCTGGGAGTCGGACGCTATAGGCACCATACCATTGTTATTATATTTGTATCGGGCTCTTATTTGAGATTGCTGGCTGCCTACTTAGGTTGATACTGGGGGTTGGCATCATAGTGCGTCATATACTTAGAACGCGAACGGGCTCGGTTCGGGAAGGGTAATATAATTTGCTGGCATGGATAGCCCTGACCGTCGCAATATATATGAGAAAAGAAAAAGGATTTACGAAGGCATGATGCCAGAGGCTAAACGATAGATGAACGGGATCTGCAGAAAACTAATTACAGGTGGGCGACATGGAATACTTACATATAATCGCATAAAGCATATATCTAAAACGCTCCGTATAGCTGCAAGAAGAGCAGGTATTCCGTTTCAGTACAAACGATACAATGTACCGAGAAGTTGTAGTATGAGGGTACCACTGCTTCTGTTTTAAAAATGCGTGGTACTGGTCAAATTATCAGTAGAGCATTAAAATACTAAGTCTGCTTTGCAACTTCAAGATTACTTCAATATCTATACTTATAAACTCGGTCCGAACTCCGATACTGATGCTCAACTCTCCAGTTGTGGCTCTTCTGCCCTCTCCAAGCACCCATGATAAGCCCTATCACTGAACTGCCAAGTACAATCGCCAAATACCCATAACCAAACTCCCTCAACCCAATCAACGGAGGCCCAGGGGCCAAGAGAAGGTCCTTCCTGTAAAGGCTGAGTTAATTGTCTTACTGTTTCTGCCTCCGGCTCTGCCGAACTTCCACCAAACTCATCACCTTGCTAAACAGCACAAACAAATCTCTTGGACTGTCCGGATCCAGGGCCCCAAGAGCAACCCCAATCCGATCAACCCGATCAAACAGCAAACTGTAAAACCCCAGCTTACGCAAATCCCCCGCATCCCTAATACTCCACTTGTTTTCGGGTGATGCCTGTCTTGGGTACGACATGGTGTTCCGCGGTGTATGATATCGTCATCCACCCCCAGGGTGAGGGTGTTAGGTAGAATACCAGCTGGGGATGGGAGTCGCATATGGTCGTTATTTCGTTGTAAAGGGTGCGACTTGCGCGGAGAATGGCGAGGCCTGTTTTGTAGGTTTTGCGTCCCCACCAGCCATCTTCGTCTGCGGGGAGGTTGGCCCACATGGCTTCGCGGATATCGAGGGAAAGGCAGTTGAAGTGTGCCAGTAGTTTTGATTCCATGTCTGTGGTTTTCTCTTGTTGTTTGGTTAGTAGAAGTGTCGTTTGAGCTCGCTTGATAGTCTGTCAATGAATTGCGGTAGATGATTGATTCCCATCTCTGCCTATTTCGTTACCATTGATATATTTTACTAGGGCTCTTATCAATCATTCTGTAGGCAGCAGGTGTGTACACAGAAAAGTACATGACACAGTGTGTCAAATGTATTTGTGATACTAATTTCAACTTATTATTGTAGCCGCAAAGACTAGTTCAAAGTGACGTAATCTCAATTCCTCCTTGTTAAGGATTACGATATCCTAAGATAAATAAAATCATCCGCAGGGTAGAAATGAGCATAGTTCTTCCAGTACAGCAGGACGCCCTTCGAAGCCACCAAACACACCGCATACCACATCTTCAAATTCCTCTGGCCAAATCGGCGGAGCGCCCGTATGGAACACATGTCGGTCAATTATCTCTCAGGTCCTGCGGTTCCAGACTGGATCTGTGCGAAGGATTGCGAGGTCTGTTTTGGGGGTGTACTTTTCCCACCGTCATCATCACCACAGGGGAAGAAGTTGAGCCATATTAGCGAACTTATTTGAAAGGCAGCGAGGCAAAGGAGCCCAGGGGAGTTGGCTATTATATTCATTGCTTCTTTATATGTTGAAGTTGAGAGGGTGGAATGTGAAATTGAGTTCAAGTGGGTGATTGAGTTTTCTGAGATCTGTTTTAAGTTAACTATCAACACTGCTTGCATCATACAATGCAAGGCTCTTATCAGACAAAACAAAGAGTACCACAGGCGGCACTGCAGAGTCTGCTTGGCATTAGTCTTTTCTTTGTCTTTTTGTGAGGATGAAATGCGGGCTGCCGTTGGCATTGTGTCGGGCTTCTCGGTTAGCCCTAATGCCGTTTTCGAATATCTTTTTTTCTTCGCCTTCTCTTCGCCAAAACTAGTCTACATGTACACTATGAAATTTGAGGTCGGTACTACTATTTAAAGTGTTTGTATTGCGGGGTAGGAAATAGCGTGTATGAGAGCAGCTTCAAAGCAGCTTCTTGTATCACCATCGAGAACCCTACGTAATATCAGAGGCATAGCAACGACCATCCTCGAGCATCATCTGGTATGGCATCATAGCATATTAGAATGCCTCGAGAACGACTCTGTATTTCTCGCCATATCAATCCAAACGTAATCAATTAGGCGAAGCTGCAAACCAAACAAACCCAGGTCCAGATCCCATATCACGAGACGACGGGCTCCACACAAGCTCCCCGTGATGTCCTTATTGAAACAGTCCTTGCCCTATCAGCAGCGAGAATCAAAGACAAGCTCAGACTGTCTTTATCCGACAATAACTCTGTTTGGCCACGGGTGAATCCTCAACCAGTCAGATGGCGTGCTCGAGCAAGGTTGATATCCACCCGGCCATTCACCTCAGCCCTCAATGGGAACCCCCGCAACCAGCCTTCCTATTGTTGGACCCTTTCTTCGGCACGGGCCGGAGCTGTTAATGGACGACAATAAAATAGAATATTCCGTCCCGTAGGTCGAGGATGGTCTGTTTGGCCTCGTCGCCATGCCTGCTATATAAGCCCTATATTTTTTCTTTCTTCTCTCTTCCTCTCTCTTCTCTCTCTTTTTCTTCCTTTCTTCCTTTTCACACATAATCTTCATCTTCTACATTCTTCTCGACAACCATTACCATATTTCCATCATTAGCTACCCATCCTCATCCACAGTCCATCGGCACCATCAACATGCGTCACCCTACCATCCTTTGGTACGGGTGCGACCACCTCACCCTCACCCAGCTCAAATGTCCCCTTGATGTCCTCAACATGGAGCACACCTTTGACGAAATTACTCTCGCTTGCTCAGGCGACTCCTGCTGTCTCTGCACTCTCCCCGCGATTCCTAATATCCAAGAGCTAAAAAACAACTGGCTCTCTGCATCGAAGGTTGCCAAGTTTTTCAAGGTGGAGGCTGACGATAAAAACATGGAGGATCTTATCACTTTGTTCTTTGAAATGGGACATCATGTGCAATGTGGAGAGTATGCTGCATTGACCCTCGATGGTGCTACTGCTTCTCGTTCGCCTCCTGCTTCTGAGTCAGGTACTCCTGTTCCAGAGCCTGTTATTGAGCCTACTCAGGTTCCGTCACCTCGCTCTCCTGTTGCGAAGGTATGAGCTGAGTGCTTTGGGCGTTGATTTCGAAGACTAATTGGGGTGTAGCAGAGCAAGCGTAGTCGTCCTGTTTCTCAGAACAAACAACCTCAAAACACTAAGAGAAACAAGACCTCGACTTCAAAGCAGTCTAAGACTACGACCACGGTTCAGTCTCAGACTCAGTCTCAGGTAAGAGCTACAAATCTAGTCGTCGATAGAAACTAACTTAAAAGATACAGATCGCTCAGAAGCCTCTTACTTCTCAAACTACACCCGCTATCCAACCCAACCTCATGGCAACGGCTCCAGGCCCAGCCCCTGCTCCGAATTCGACTCAAACTTACGCTCAGGCTCAGGTGAGAGCTAACAATCGCATCTCTCACGAAAAAGGCTAACAATTATTCCCACTTCCAGCGCCCTGTTCCATCTCAGCCTACACCCGCGTTCCAACCCGTTCCCACGCCCCAGAGCTTCCCTCGACGGTCCTTCCCTACTCCTGTTTCCCCACCGCTACTCGAAGCCGAAGAAGACGCCCTTCTAGCCGAAACGTTTCTTCAGTGGAAGCACGAGTTGGATCTCGCCGGAGGTGAATTCGTGAGGGTCGATTTTGAACAAATTGCAGCTTATATCGAGTTGGAGGAGAGGTCTGGCATCAAAAACGGAAACCAGGATCCGAGCCAAGGTCTGACTGGCGCTGGCGCTGTCTTTGATGCAGAGTTGCAGCAAGTTTCGAAGCCTCCAATTGCCCAGCCGAATGTTCAGGCTCAAGGTGGCCACAATCAGAATCCTGCTCAGGCTTGTGTCGCTTTTGATACCACTGCCCAACAGCAACGTATGGGTCCTGTCCATCACGCTACTCAAGAATTTCCCAACGCGAACACCAGCGCCCCACCTCCATTACAAAAAGCCCTAATTCGGCATACTGCTAATCCCAGCGTCCATGCCCATCCAGTCCAACCAACCACTCAAACGCCCGTCAACGTCAACGGTCCCGCTCAGGTCCCACTTCAGGGCGCCCCGACCCAGCATCCCAGTGGCCATGATCACCCACAGCATCCTACTCAAAAACCTGTCAACGTGAATATCCATTCTCAGCGCCCACAGCAGCCGAACACTCCAATTCAGCACAATGTGCAGAGCGTCCCTCTGCACAGGGCTCTCCCGCAGATCCTCCCTCAACAAAACGTCCCCCAGCAAGATGTTCCTCAGCAAAAGGCTCCTCCCCAAGCTGTCCCCCAGCAAAATGTTCCACCGCAAAGCGCTCCTCAGCAAAAGGCTCCGATCCAACACGCTGTTCCCCAGCAAACTCACAATGCCCCCGTTCGCCCTGAGCAAACTCCCTATGACGGCACAAACTGGGGCGACAAAGGCGTCTATCTCCCTGACGAAAACGTCTACTTTGCTGGCGACAAGCCTCATTCTCCCAACTCCAACACTCAACCCTACACTCCACTTCCTGAATTGGACACTACCTTTGCTCTTTCCGAGAGCGACTCCTTGGCTTTGCAGGAGCGTTTTGAAGAGCAGGCGTCGTTCTTGGAATTTACGAACATCGATGAGCTCTGCGATGAGTCTGGTGATGCCATGATGCTGGATGTTTCTGCGTCTTCGGAGCAGCACACTGCGGCCGTCCAAGGTAGTCAGGGACAAAACGTGCACCAGCCCATTGATCCTCTGTTATCGAGCCAGTACGGTAACCAGGCTGTCTATGATCGTGTCCAGACCAGTGGCTCGGGTCGAAGTACTCCATCACATATGAACATGAACATGAACACTGAACAACCCCTCCTGCAGGAGTTTGTTCAACAACCACCTCAAATCGTATTCTACCGAAACGACCCTAACGCCGTCACTCAACCTTCTTCCGAAGAAGTGCACCAGATCGCCGCCGCGACCAAGCCGAAGCGCAAGGGCCGGGGTAGACCCAGGAAAGCACAAACAGCTTCCGTTACGATTGTCGACAACGGCAACAGTACCACCAACCCCAACAGAAACGCGATCACTCAAGACGCTGCTCCTACGAACACCGCCAGTACCACAGGTCCTTCCGCTACAACCACTGCAACCACCACAAAAGACCCAACCCGGGGCATCTCCAAAGCCACCGCCGCAACCGCCCGCGTAACAAAACAATCCACCACAACCACCCCTCCCTCCGCATCCACAACAGTGACCAGAACCCCTCGCTCGCGCTCAAACAGCAACATCAAAACCAACGCAACAACAATCACAACTGGCAGAGGTCGAGGCCGCAGCACCAAAAAGAAAGACAACGAACCAAAAGGCACTCTGGTTACCATCGAGAGACCCCCGGCCGACGACACGGCTGATCCGACGGAGGATTATATACAGAAATATAGTAACCCGGTGGCGATGCTGACTCCTTGTTCTTCTAATTGAGTTGGCGTGGGTCGAGTGGAGTGGTGTCGCGTTCGAGTGAGGTATACGGGATTGGTGTTGCTTGGTTGGGTTGGGGGTTGCAACATGCATATACGATGGATGATATATGGGCTTTTCTTCTATGTTGTTATCTTTTCTGTTTTTATTTTGTGCCTATACTTAAGTTCCTGTTTTCTGTTTCTCGTTTTCCGAATTATTTTGTTGGTTTGTCGGTTAGCGATTGCGATGGCGATGGTATTTATACGGGTTTTCTATGGGTGCTTCAGGTTAAGTCATGGTCATGTTGTTAAGCGATGTTTTCAAGGTTCATCTTTTCACTTCTTCATACGGTCATCCTTCAAGACTTCGTCTCATTCAGTACAAATTGGATTGGTGATTATGGATATGAAAAGTGGTTAGGGCTCAGTTGGCGAAATTTGATTCAGAAGTACAAAAATTCATTGTTGGCGGTTCATGCATGTTTCAAAAGTTATGAACGCTTTTTCTCGTCTCAGTGGGGAAAAAAAATAAATGAACAATGGAACAGACAATGGTATTGAACTTTTCAGCATCTATCCTCATTACCCGGGCATAAACACTTCATAATCATGAACCTTTAAAGAATAGGGACGACTAAAATCCCAAATCCCCCTCCCCATCAAACTCCCCCGCAACATCCATTCCCTCCCCGTCCTCCTCATCATCCTCATCCAACCCCTCGAAAATCATAAACTTCTCATTCTTCGCATCCGTCTCCTCCTCAACGACATTCCCATCCTGGACCTCACAGTCCTTAAGCACGCTCTCGCGACCGATCTTGCACCGCCGTCCGACGATACACCCCGTCAACTGGCACCGTTCTCCGACCACGGCGCCGTCCATGACAAGACAGCGGGTGAGGCGCGCGCCGCTGGCGATGTGGCAGTTTGCGCCGATGACGGATTCCTTGATGACGCATTTTTCTTCGACGGTTACATTCTCGGCCAGCAGGCAGTCTGCTTTGGTGACTGTGCAGCGCTGGGCGATGCCGGCGGGGTATGCGACTTTTTGGTTGTGGGCGAACGGCGAGGCTGCGCGGCCGGCTTCCTCTATGGATTCGAGTTTGGCGAGGCGGAGGGTGATGGAGAGGAGGATGGCGGAGTTGTCGATGCGGCGGAGAAGAGGGGCGGAGGGCATGGAGGAGTGCACATAGGCGAGCATTGGGGGGACGATGAGGTCTCGCGCGGAGGATGCTTTGGCGGCGGCTTCGAGGTTGGAATTTGTTCGGGAGCGGGCGAGTTCGGGGACGCTACCTGGTGCGGTTGTGTCGCGGGATGTGCCGGCACCGGCCTTGGTAGTACTCATGGCTTTCAAGTCGATCTCTTCCTCAATGGCTGGGCCATCGTAGCCGGTGTTCTCGCCGTCTTCCTGCTTAGCGGGTTCGAAGATTTCTCTCAAACGCAGTTTCTCCCCCAACCCTGCTTGCCATTCCGACTTGGCCCACCAGCCCACCAGGTCTTCACTGACACTTTCGAACTTTTCATTAAGTCGCGCCATGTCCTTTACCCAATGCGGGAAAACATAGATATGGGCATCGCGGTAGCTAGACAGCATCTTCACTTGCGCATGCTTTTTAACCAGAGAGTGACGAATGAGCAACCCCTTATCCTCTTCCATCTTCTCCTTCAACGTATCCATCGGCATCGACAGCACAAGCTTGGACAACCCAAACCGTATCGAAGCCGGTCCATCCAACGGATGCGACACGGCAGGTGCCTCGTCCTGCTCGAGAGGAGTTGTAGCCACAAAGTCCGTCACTTCTCCCTTGACACTCTCTTCCCTGCCTTGGGTCTGGTAGTACACGCCCAGTCCACCCCGTCGGCCACCTTGTTCACCACCCATTCCAACAGATCTCGGACCGTACGTATGGCGCCCGTCGCGAACTGTCGAGCCGCCCAGTGCACTTTGCGAAACCATCCATGCCTCCAAGAGAGACTCGCCTGGGATATCGCAAATGAGGTCACAAGGAAGGAGGAGGAAATCAGACTTGATGCACGACTGAACTTCGGGGAGGCGGAGTAGTTCTGCGGTACCAGTCGTCAAGGTAAGATCGGCTGGTGCGAGGACGGACGCAGAGGGCGAGGGGAGGGAGGTAAGGTGGGGGTTCTGCGAGAGAGCTGCTTCCAGCGGCGCCTTGCTAGCGGGAGGTGTGATGAGGGTGATGTCTAGATTGATCATAATCAGTTGGTCGCCAAACCAGCTGGGTCGAAGGCATGTGCATACTTGTAATTCCCATGCGATAGCACCAATCCAATGGGTACCACAGCATCGGACGGTTCGCAATTGGGATCAGAGCTTTGGGGAATTCTTCCGGGTTCGAGGTGAAGGTGTTGAGAGAGACACCAGGTCCACACAAAATGAGAGCCTGGAAGCCCGTGGGGGGCACAGGGACTGAATGAGGCATGGCGACTGCTCGTCCAGTTGGACTTCTGGTATCGTGGTGACAGCGGGGGAGGGGAAGTGAAAGAGATGAGCTTCTGACAAAAGTGATGTCGTTTGGATCAGGGGGGATATAAGCCCAGAGCAGCCGCAGGAAGCTCTCTATCAGCTCAAAAAGGCGTATATTCAGAAAGTCAAAGGGAAACACTGCGCCCTGTCCTGACTCACTCCGGACAGTCAATTGTGCTTTTTTCGAGAAACCGCCCACCGTCACGTGCCGATAGCAGTGCTGAGTCAGGATGTGTGCAAACCGTGCAAACCCGTAAATTACAATACGGTACCGTACACCAACACCGCGGCAACTGCAGTAAACATACGTCCAATGATTCCTCCAGCCACATGTTTCTCGGCTCTCCGAGGCTATGGGATCAACCTCCGTCTCTCTCAGGTCCCTTCCTCCTTCCTCTCCCTGCCTCCAACCTCGTCTCCCTCCGTAGGAGAGACATGCGATGTGACCTCTACGATCCGCGACCGATCTGAGATTGTATGCGTCTGGTTTAATCGACGTCTGCGACAGCAATGTCTTTACCTGATGCTCGCCGCCGGCGTGGAGCTGGCATTGGTTTCAGCCCAACGGGCCGACGAACTGTTCTAGGGTACTGGGTACCTTTGGCCGTGACTGTTGGCGTTGCAACAGCTGGCATCGCAGCATGGATCTGGAGTGAGCGGAGCGATGAAGACGAAGAAGACGATCACGGCGAGCAATCCCGGGACGATCTGGACGAACAGGAGGATGTATTCCCCGCCGCGCGTGGTCCTGGTGGGGAAGCCATGCCTTCTGATATAGCAAATGATGATGCTGGCATGATGGCTCGTATGCACAACACTCTACGACGGACTCCCAGTCCTCAGCAGATCTTCGACGGCGCCAGACGAGTTGCGACGGCCGGAGTGGCTGCTGCAGGAGCATATGTCGGTGGACTTGCCTCGATCCGAGAAGAGAATAGAGGTGACTTCGAAGACCATTCGAGATGGTCAGAAGAAGTAGAGTCCAGGGACAACGAAAGATCTCAGCAAGTTGACGAGGCTCCTGCGATGAGCGGTGCGCTCCCGACTCCTCGCGGAGCAACCCCTGGGAAGAAGAAGAGCGTTGCCATTGCCGTGTCGTCTGCGTCCTCCCATGATCTTGAAGACTCCACCTTTGAACATGCAGTAAGTTTCATACCTCAATTTCTGATTATCAAGCATGCTGATAATGTTGGAACAGTCTATTCTATCTCACCTCCCCGAGCACATCGATGAGAACACCAAGATCTTCGTTCTAATATATGCTCCTGACCTGAAGCATGGTAATAACAAAGGAACCTCTCCCAACAAATCTCTGTCCGTCGCTTCATCCTATTCTAACATCAACCCCGAAGACGCTGCTTCCTCCGGTGAACTTCCCACCGTTGAACCCCGCCAAATGGACGAATCTGAAGGCAAGACACCGCTCTTCAATACCTTGTACTCTCAGGCCCTGGCGATTGTTGAGAAGGAAAACACAATCATGCCCTTTAGCACTGAATCCGGATACGTGCACCTTGTGCGCCATCTCTCGCCGGAACTCGTGTATGTCCAAGAGTCCCTGACGGGCAAGGATGGAAGCGCTGTTCAGCATATCTCCGGATGGGTGCGACAGGTAGTTGTTGTCGTTGGCGACGAAGGTGGCCGTGGTGGCCTTATTGACAGTGACGAAGAATCATTCCTTGCTGAGAATGGTGAGAAGTGGTGGCAGAAAGAAGGTATCACCGGTATTGGAAAGCGCATCGATGTTGTGGATGTGCTCCGTACTGGATTGGACTGGCGCCGCAGAGTGCGCGGCCTGGACTAAAAGTCGTCGTACATGCTCGAACTCAATCGGGTTGCCATGTCGATATGGGTTAATGGCTTGATATCTATACCTGTTTCCTGTTTTCCCCTTGTGCCTTTGTCGTGGTTGGCTTTTGATTCCCCCTGCTTCGTCTTTTGTTCGCTTTTTCAGTTAATGTTTCTACATGGACAGATGGTCATTGATCTCTGCTCTAGTTACGCCTGAATGAAAATAGCTCTACGAATCAACTGTATGCTTGTTGAGCAAGTAGCAACCGCGAAGACTTCACCTCGTTCCAAATAGTAAACACCGCGCATTTCATTGCACTAAGTAATTCGTAGACTGTACATTTCCCTGCTCTTTGACTCCTGCACCTTTGGCCATGTACATAATTCGCTGAAATCAATCACCGTTCTTTCTAACAATACAAGTAGTGACTGGGCTATTCAATGCGGTCGAACTAACCGAAAGCGGTAGTCATGTGAGCAGCCGGCGTCTCGTTCGTCCACGGCTTGGCATCAACCAACTCCCTCTTGCAGAGCCTCACCGTCGTCCGATGGCCATCCCCCGACGGATCTCACCGTCATCCCCGCGATTCTTTACTTCTCGGACCCCGGAGTCTCGTTTGCCTACTTTCCCTCGCTTTCGTGCATCTTTCCGCTTCGACTCCGGCCAGTTCGTTGTCGTCCGGTCCCGTCCTCCGCTCCCCACATGTCTCGCGCATCGGCTATTAACTCATTAACGACGTTGGAAGCGACGGCGTTCATTTATCATCTTTAAATCTCGCGGCGCGATATCATACGGGCAGTCGCATCGACGATTCGCTGAATTCCCCCCAAGTCGCATCGCATTATACGGGGGGTCTCGCAGCGCGACCGCAATCCAGCCATGGCAACAGTCATCACCAAACCCGCCTCTCATCCTCCCAAGATGAAGCGGCCACCCCCGCCTCTGGGGTCTCAATCCGGGCTCAACGGAGTCAAGCCACCTCAGCAATCCCCTTCCTCCTCTTCTCCTTCTTCTGCGTCGAAACGTCTCCCGGGGTCTGGTCAATTGGATGCGGCGAATGCCACCGGCAGTCAAATGGCGAATGGCGTCAATGGCGCGTCTTTTTTGAACAGCTCCAACAACAAGGGTCCCCTTACTCGACCGAGAAGGGATGCGCAACGAATCGCTGACCAGCCTACGCGGGTGCAGAGGTCAATGTCGAAGGCAATGCCGACGGACAATGACCGCCGGGTAGGCAAAAAGTGTCCTGAGCCATATGGTAAGGCGCCTATCATGAAATTGGTTTCTGTCTACGGCCTGAACTGACGATTATTTTCAAGTTAAAACGACGCCTTACATCCTGAAGAAATACGCAAAACATCCTCCCTCCCTTATTGTCCACCTCCATCCGACCCACTTTCGTTTCGAACAACAAGATGGAAGCTTTCCTTATAATTCTGAGATGAAAGTAATCATCGAACACATTCGCGCAGGGACTGTTCCTCATGATATGATGGAGGAACTCTTGCGGGCCAATGTTCGATTCTACGAAGGTATTATTTGGCCATATACCAGGTGACCATGTCATAGCGCTAATTTGATTTTGCCCGCTAGGTTGTTTGATCGTTCGCGTGGTTGATCACAAGTCGGCCACAGCGCAGGCCAGAAAAGCAACGGCCTCGCAATCGAACGAAAACAACTCACCTTTTTCAATTCACAACTACAACGAACATATTACTCCATCGCCTTTTGTGCCATATCCTAAACATAATCAACTGGCCTCTGAACAAGCAGCTGCAAAGACAGAGACAGCACCCAATGGTACTCCGGAACAGAACAAGGAAGTTGTTAAAGATGCACCGTCCAAAGAAGCTCCGCCCAAACCTAAAGTTTTTACAACGGTCCTCCATCCTACCGCTCGTTCGCTGCAGGCGGAATTGACGCTGCTTGCTACTACCCCTGACCCGAGAGCCGCCAGGCAACAAGTCATCAATGCGGAGTCTTCGAATGAACAGAACAACGGTCATGTCGCAAAGCGACAGAAGATGCTGGTTGAACCGCAACATTTACTGGAATGCGAATCTAAGCTGACTAGGGCGTTGGCGCCACCACTTTTCTTGGAACCTGTGGATAGCTTAGGAGCTGTGCAAGACCTTTTGAAATTCATGGAAAGCCCGCTGCATAGCGATCCGCCACCATCGCCCAAGAGACGCAAGCGGACTGTGGCTGAACTTGAAGCGGATGAAGCGCTGGCAGCCGAGGAAGAGCGATTTATGCTCATCATGGACGAACGTTTGGAGTCAAGCGTTTCGAATGGTGCAGGAGGAACGAAATCCGCCGTTGATGAAACTAGCGGCGGTGCGCCATTTGAGCCGCGCTTCTCTCGGTTCAAGACGCTGGAGAACATTCGCATGCAGCACGAGGAAAAGGCGAAGCGGGAGCACGAAATCAAGCTCAAACAGGAGATGGCCAAGAGACAGCAGCAAGAGATGGAGCGAGAACGACGTCGGGTTCTGGAGCAACGGCAGGCCGAAGAACATGCCAGAGAAGAAGCTCGACGGCAGCAGCTCGCGCAACAGGCACAGGCACAGCTTGCTGCTCAGCAGCAGCAGAATCGCCTGGCCCAAGCGAACGGCGTCAGCCAAGGGCAGCAGTCTTCTCCGGTGGTTCGCAACCAGACACCGCTCAACGTCTCCTCACCCATGGTTGGAAATACGATGGCTACACAAGGGGCTGTTCCTATGAGCATCACATCTTCCGCGCAAGGTGGAGCTGGCAGCCCACCGCGACCTCCGTCAGCTTTGCAGCACGCTCACCCGAGCGTCATAGGCCATCCTATGGCCTCGTCCAGAAGCCAACAAGGAGGACAGAGCCGGCATGGAACACCGCAAATGACCCAGGGAACGCCTGCGATGTCTCATGCGACTCCGATTATGCGAAATGCGACCCCTCGAATGAGCCACGGCAGCCCAAGCCACACGGGAATTTCTCAAACTCCGGTGATGAATCAGGGCATGATGGCCACACCGCAGATGGGCGCTGGTGGAATGGGCTTGACGCCACAGCAACAACAGTTGTTGTTCCATCAGAGACAACAGGCAATGATCGCCGCTCAACAGGGAAACCTTGGACACAGCGGCCTTACCCCGCAGCAGTTTTCCCAGTTGCAAGCGAACGCGCATGCGCAACAAAACATCCAGCAATACCAGCAGCAACAGCAACAACAACGAATACCCAATCAGCAGGCATATCAGGCACAGCTGATGCGCGCGCAGCTCAATCAAATGCAAATGGCGCAACAGCTTCAGCAGAATCAGCAACAGCACCCGCAACAACATCCCCAACCACAGAACCAACAGGCGCAGGCACAACAAAACGGAGGCCACCAAGGCAGCCCCCAAATGACCCCCCAACAACAGCAGCAACAAATCTTAATGGCAGCAGCCCAAGCCAACGGCGGCCATCTCCCGCAGAACTTCCAAGGCATGAACATGGCCCAGCGCTACACCCAACTATACCATCAACGACTTCTCCGCCTCCGGCAAGAGATGGCGCACCGGTTTACCGGGCAATACGGACCGCCCTCGCAGTATCCGCCGCACATCGCACAGCAGTATGGCCTTGGACTCGAACGCAGCGCCAAAGTGTGGGTCAACGAGCTTATGAAACGGGAGCGCGAATCCGTGCAGCAGCAGCGTGCTAGCCAGCTCGCGGCTGTTCAGGCCCAGGTGATGCAGCAGCAACAGCAGCAGCAACAGAATATGATGCGGAATGCATAATGTTTTTTTCTCTTCTTCTCAAGACGTGGACGGTCGCCGTCCACGCCCCTTAAATTTTTATTTTTTGCTTGCATTGGATTTATCATTACCAGGATTGTTTATGGCTTTGGACTGTATAGGAAGACTGGCGTTGATGCTTGTTAATTTTCTTTTTCGTTACTTACTTTTCTACTAACCTCATGCCTTTTACCTCTTACTAACTACTAACCTCTTTGTGTTGGCTTGTTTCGCTTTTTTTTTTTTATCTTGTTCTTGTGTGCATCGTGTTCCAATTGGGAAGGCTTATTCAGGGGCGGACAGAATATACCATTGTACAGGCGTATGTTGGCAAACTTGTATTCAATAGTGAATTGATGTTTTGAATGTATCTGGTCTCGTAGAGATTCGCTGCCCGTACGTCGTAGTGTCTCACTGACAATCAACAGGCCGATCGGATATAATCGATCTGTGGCATCTACAATAGAACGGCTATATGGAGAACCAAAAATTGCAAAAAGCAAAATCCATTCTATCCTCTATTCTATATATATAAAAACATCTCCAAAATCAGACTGTTGAGCTTGATAATTTTTTGAGCACCCACCGCAGAACATGGAAACGTCCGCGTCGTGCCAAAAGAAAGGAGTCATCATAGAATGGAGATGTTCATAACAACACTAAACAAATGAGCAAAATCTAATATCAATGCAGAACTTGCACATAACCAAGTCTATCAATTCTTATCAATCAATCGATCGATATCGCAGCAAAAATGCCAACGACATGCGGTGGTACAGATACAAAAAAGAAAGAAAATTTCCGCAAGACCCGTTGTGTGTGCGACGCGCTATTTATCCCATCCCCGGCGCTTAGTAATATTTAGCCCTATCCGCTTTTATTATGCCGCATAAATGGGCATAATTTGTATAACGTGCCCTACTTCGACTACTTTTTACGGTTGAGTTTGGGGTGACACTAACTCGTACGTCAATTATTGCCAACTAGCTCGTCTTTCAAAGGCAAGTGCATGATGGAACAGACAAAGGAGAACGGAGAAAAGAAGAAACCGGTTTTGAGATGGGCCTTCGGCTGCGTGCATGTTATATCAGATTGTCTGCAGAATAGAGAGAGTGGATGAATGCGATGGGTGTTTTGATTGGTGGGATAAATGGCAGGTGTATTATGTTTTCTAGATGAGGCTGTTAGCGTGGTTGAGTAAGTCGGTGTACGGTGTGATTGTATGGGTGAGGCTTCGGACTATAGATTGCGGAGAGGGGGTATGTATGGCTTGATTAGACTGAGTGTGGTGTACGGAGTACGAAGTACCCCATACGGCCGAGTGCAGAGTTGCGTTTTACAGAAAACGTTGTCGTGCATATACATTGATCATCGATGGTAGTAGATACAGTAGTCGATAGCATTCTGCAGACTCGAACTCGAGTGGAGGTGAAATGAAGTGACCTCGATCCATTCTGCAGACTTACCTAGATTACCCAGCGAGTGGCTAGGCATCAGGATAATACATATCGCCTCTTTCCGCTTTTCAGTTGTCTCCGCGCAGAGCGACAGAGTGGCATGCCTCGCATCTTCACCGTACTTTGGCTACTGCGGTCTTTGAGCGGGGCATGCCTTGGTGAGACACTGCAGAATGATAGCGGTAGGTATATTGCTTGCGCTCCATATTGATAGCTGGCCGATAAGATGGCCTTCACTGCTGCTAGATAATATGGGTAGTGATATAGCATCTGATATTATCAAGATGGGTCTTCCATCTCTCGAGTACGGAGCAGAGTAACAGAGTAGAATATCGTTAAAACGAACTCGAAAACGAACCGAACAAAAAATATCACGAGACCATACACTACAACCAAGACATACATACATACTCGCCTCCAAGTACACCGTCCCTCCCCCTCTCCTCCCCGCCATCTCAACCCCGGCACAAAAGAAGTACAAGTACAAGCACAAATACACCTGCAAATCCAGACACTACACTACATAATGCAGCACAAGCATGCACCGCACACAGCTAGCACAGCACTTCCATCCCGGTATTCGGTATCCAGAACATGTAAATCACTCAACACATCACCCCTTATAACCCCATCGCATTCCATATCATATCTTCTGCCTCTCCTCGACTACGATGATCAGGATTCTCGGATCCTCGTACTTGTACACGTACAGTAAATACTCCGTTCTCCGTACGGACTTGTACAAAAAGGTACATGCCAACCATGCGAGGCGCCATATGCCTCTCCTCTACAAGTACAGTAGTCTACTACCACAGTCCATTCTACAATAGGCAAGCCGGGCCAGTACTAAGAAAGTGATATATCACTCTCCATATCTTCTCTGCATAACAAGTAACAAACTCTTTTCACCCGACCAATCGGATGGCGTCCAGACTAGAGTTAACGAGACTAAACTACTTGTAGGTTGATCTGCGGTTTCTATTCTAGACCTTTTAAGAATTTGTATGGTATGGTATGTTTGTGTGTAACATACGCTACTGGCACTAATGCATGCACATAGTCGATACCAGTAATGTGGAGTCAGGAACGGAGTCAGTACTCGTAGAGGGGAAGCGGATAGCGACATTACTATGTAGTATTATTGTCATGAATCTAATCTAATTCGTATTATTCATGGATATTTCTCGACAGACATGGATGGATCCGTCAGATTTCAGATCAACAAACAAGTTGGTTCGTACAATGCCCCAACCCAACCCAACAAGCCGCACACCAGCCATGCAATATTATTCAAGAGGAAGATGTAAGATGCAATGGACAAAAGAAACGAAGAACACGGAGTTTTACAGGACAAACGCCTCAACACGCCAACCGGGCCAAGCCGGTGTATGTGGATCGGAACAAAGGAAATCACAAAGGAAAGTAAGAAAAAGAAATATGAGAAATATGCAATCAAGTCACAAAGGAAAGGCAAACAAAGGAAAGTATGGGTATCATCGTTCGCTCACTCAGTTCAGGTCAACTCACTTACTCGTCCCAAGCATCCACACTCAGCTCCCGGGTGTCCATCGGGTCATCCAACTTGGACCCATAAATAGGACGGCCGTCGGGAGTGAGCTGGCCCCGGAAGTCAGGGTCGAAGTCGGGGCTGGTCTCGTCCAGGGTCGCGACATACCTGTTGCGACCGCCCCGTTTGCTGTGGGTCTTGGTGTAGTGAGCGTTGAGGTTGTCACTGCGTGAGAAGGCCCGGTGGCATCCCGGAACCCAGCACACATGCGGCTTTTCCTGCGAGTGGCTCTTCATGTGCCGTTTCAAGTGCTCCTGACGCTTGAACCGGCCCTTGCATCCTGGCTCCTTGCACTTGAATTGAACCTGCTTGATGATTGGCGGCAGGCTCTCCAGGGTCAAGTTGTTCTTGGATGATTTCCTGCTGAGCTTGCGCGATGGCTGGCGCGATGGACGGGACATCCCGTCGCGGTAGGGAGACAGAGGAAAGTCCTCGTGAAAGTCACCTGCACCACCCGATACGCGGCTCACCGAAGTCTCTGTCCCCGATGGAGTGCCCAGCGAGCAGGAGCGAATGGAGGTCGTGGGTGTTTGCTTGAAGGCGTTGAGCGAGGTGGGGAAGTCAGAGTACGACGGCGGAGGTGTGACAGGCGCTGTTTGGGGGAAGGCCTGGGACGGTGTGATGGTTTGGGGGGCCATGGACTCGGTAGACGGCATCCAGTGCAACATGTTACCCATGGACATCGAGCTGGACATTCTTTCGGGTTGGCTGAAGATGGGTCGCGATAAGCATGGGTTGGTGGCCGATTCTGGGAGATACGGTGCGTGACGGTAGTGCGTGCGCGCCATGGTCGGGTAGGATGCCATGCCAGAGGGATATTGCATTCCATGGGGGTTGTCGTACGTCTTGGGCATGTCAGATGGGATCCAAAATTGCTCAACATTGTCATCATAGCCTGGTAGGTACTCGGGCATGGGCATGCGGTCCTGGGTGTCCAAGGCGTACGGCATAGCCATAGAATCACCGGTCGTCGCAGTCATGTCAGCCAGTCGAAAAGCGCTGCGCATTGGCGTAGAACCAGTGTGCCTGTCGTAGTGTTGATTAGGGTGGACAGAGAATGAACCGCCTTCAT
Source organism: Aspergillus chevalieri (assembly GCF_016861735.1). Lineage (NCBI taxonomy): Eukaryota > Fungi > Ascomycota > Eurotiomycetes > Eurotiales > Aspergillaceae > Aspergillus > Aspergillus chevalieri. Next base: position 291,120 of record NC_057364.1, read on the forward strand.
GCCAGCCGGGCGAAGTCAGCGATGTTTGGCTGTACATGCTGGTAGGTGTTGGTGAATCAAGCGGCGAGAAACTAGAAGCCATTGAGGGACACTCGCTGGATCCCAAGGACGGACAGTCAAGTTCCAAAGGCAAACGGTCCGCGATAGTACCCTGAGATCTCATCTCGTCGGTATCTTCGGTGGCTTCGAGGTCCTTTCGAGGGATCGGTTCAACTTGGGTGCCTGTGCAGGACGGTTTAGTCACTGACCAGTGCAGAACAATAGTATTATGATTATGCAGGTCGCAATGAATGTATGCAGTAGCCAAATAATTCAGAATAAGGAATGTTTGTCGAGTTGGGGAAGGGCGAGTGTGGGAGAGAAAGGAGTGCAGAGTGCAGAGCGACAACGAAGGACTACAGTGTAGTACAATCAACCGAAGGAATGAAGGACAGTGCACGCGGGTTGAAACGAAGCGCAAAGAGAATCAACGAAGTAGATAGGAGAGAAATAAAGTAAAGAAAGACAATAGTGATAGAGGGAAAGGGAAAAAAAAAAGAAAGGAATGCTAGGCCAGGAATGGAGGACAAACGAGAGATGAAATAAACAGACAGCTCAACCCCGAAAAGGACAAGCCCGGCCGATCACAACGACAGTATAGACAATAGTCCACTTACCCTCGTATGCCATTATCTTTCTGATTCGTGTTTAGAACTCAAAACAAATGAAAAAAGCGCGTTTTCGCGTGCCTGGGAGAGAGAAACCGAAAGGTCCAAGCGAGACCTGGAATGTTACGGTATGTCGAGTATAGAACCCAGTTCCTCGAGTAACGGCAGACAATAGCGACACAACTGGAACAGCGCCTGGATCGCGGTTTAGGACCGAAAAAGCCCCTCAAGGACCAATCGTGTTGCCGTAGGATAGCGATTGAACGGGGTCTCAGGTCGGACAACGAGGGGTAGAGTGGGATAGTTATAGACGCAGGAAGGAAGAAACCAAGTCGCAAGGGGATTGATTATATAGTAGAGATATAATCGATGCTGCTGTCTTGGATGAATTCGAAGGGAGGAGTGAAGACAGGATAGAGAGACAAGAGGATGAAGGGGGGATTTATATTAAGAGAGATTGATTCGAGAATGCAAGTATAAAAGAAGACGTTGAGGTAAGTACGGAGTAGAGAGCCGTTCGAAGATGAGAAGAAAGAAAGTTCGCGACTACAGCCAGACAGACAGAAAGACACGCCTTATCCCTCACTTGGGGAATAAAATAAAATAATTTAGAAAAATAAAATAGAAAATAAAAAATAAAAATAAATTATAACAATAATTAATTTGCAGTGGATCAGACTTCGTGCTGTGTCTGTGTGTCTGTGTATGTATGTGTGTTCATCTATATGTGTCCTGCACTATGTGTAGAAAGAATGGGGAACAGCATCATTGGAATGCTCAATCTTCCAGTCCACCAATGACATATATGATATCGTATCTATTCGATGCAGCGGCAGCGAATCTCCATTTGCCCCATTCCAAACCGTCAGGTCCGCTTGTATGTAACTAACTATACTCTGTACAGATACAGAGGGGCCCACGATCGCCGGCGATCCGGTGGAGACCAATACGCCGAAACAAACTATCCCAATGCCCGTTTGGGAAGAATAATAGTGAGTTTAGCAGTAGGAACGCTGATAATAAGATGGTGATGCTGGGAGTCTATCCCCCAACCGCATACAGTCCATAATCGTAGATAGCCTTACAATAATAACAACCACCCTCTTTTGGTTCTACGGTAATATGGCATTCTGTGGCGTAATTAAAAAAAAAAAAAAGAGCGCCACTCATTTAGAACGCAGTGACAATACCATTTACCCATTCTCTCATTGTGCTCAGGTTCAGCATTTTTCGCGGAAGTCGATCGCCGGTTCCAGTCCCAGATTCTGGCAGATCAACAATGGCTGAGAGGATTCGGCTCATTGCTCATTGCTGCAACATCTGGGACTTTGTCCACCTTCCACAGCAGCAGGCATCTTGATTTGGACCAACCAGCTCCCATCCTGTCCAGATCAGAATGACCACCCGTGTCGCATCGTTCTCGCCACATAGCAATGATGGAAAGTGAAACGAGCCAGAAACATCGCGTCTCGGTCACCAGCCTCTTTTCTCTCCAACATGCTCCGTACTCTTCTTAGTGGAACAAGACAATCGACTTGCAGGGATCGACTGTACATTATACGTACAAGTACTCCGTACTTACCGATCGGATGCACATCAAAAGGAACAACAACCCAGGAGAAAAATAAGATCTTCGTCACCGGCAAGCCTACCGCACCTATCACAGATGCCACCGAGAGAGTACACACTTTCATAGTACCAAAGTTAAACCCACCCGAGGTATCCTCTGCGTCAGAAAACGCTTTGACACCGTCTGTGTGTGCGGATTGGAATGTGGAGAGACTCTTGCTTAGGAAGTAGACCGTCGTAGTTGCACCAAGACCAGCCTCTCGGATCGCATTGTGACTGGCCGGAAAAACTCAACGGCTTCGTTTATTGGATTCCTACTATGATACTGTTTAATTAAGCAGGAGAAATTAGTTAATGTGGAGAATAACGATGAAATGGAAACGGAACGATAGGATGGACGGTATTCGATGCTCTGGCCTACCGCCGGGTCTGACCTGTCACGAGTCAGTCGCTATGCAGTTGGACCAGTCCATGTCGTATTGGGCTTATCATATCCAAGAATAAATTCATCCGAAGCATAATACATACCAACCAGCGTAAAAGAGGGGAAAAAAAAAAAAAAAAGCGACGACTAATTATTCTGCGTGGACGAAGAATAATGAATTGTTTGTCTGTGAGGTCATCGTGGCATACCCATTGTCTCTCACGAGTCCCTCTTCTGTATGTACAAGTACGCAGCCTAGTCGGGTGGTGCCTCGTGAGCGGCTGAATCTCGACACGGTGTCTTCTCGTTTTTTTTTTTTTTCTTCTAATTCCTTCCAAGTCTTCCAGTGCAACCCCTCCAGACCCAATCATCAAATGCAATTTCACGTTCTCTTTCCAAGGAACTGCCAACCCTCCGGCGATCTGAAGACGCATGGAACAAGCAGAAGGAGTGTGTCACATTGCAAGGTGCGGTGTGTCTGTACGGGCTGTCAATACTCCGTACATTGACAGAACTAGATCACGGCGTGGACAATATGAGCTCTCTTTCCCGTGTGATCTCGCCAGAACACTGCCGAACACGAACAGAACGATGATCAGGGGATCTGCTGACGTTGGTTTGACAGCTCTCACGGTTTCTTAACTTTGACCTCCACCGGGGGACGGAGTACTCCGCTTGGAATCCTGAACTGGTCTCTCTTCGTTTTTTTGTGAAGAGTGTCTGATAGAGTATGCTCTGTATGTTCACTCGCAGCGTAATACTGGAGTAAACAGTGCCCTGTACTCCGTAATTCCCTATCGAGAACTCTGTACATGACTTACGGGTCGGTCAGCCCTGTGGAGAATCTGAGACCCGCCTGTCTGCCTGGTTTTCTGGTCCATATTGTGGCTGATAATTACCCCCATCAGCCACTACACCGCCACCTATGCGGACAATTCACCGCCATCAATATTGATCTTCGCATATAGACAGACAGACGTGTAGGAATAGTTCCTGTCTCGATGAATCCTGTCACATGGCAAATGGGATCTGTCCACTACGAAGGCCCAATCAATACGAATCATTCTATCCCGGATCTAATACCCGTCGTTTTCACATGAATGACGTTGGCTTTATTGATAACGTACTCCACATGCGAATGTAACACACGGGCGAATGTAACACGAAATCGCTCCGACGCGACTTCCGATTTCTACTACAAATTTCACCACACCCAACGATGCCTCAGAAACATGATGAAAGCCAAGTAATATTGGCCCTTCAAGCTATGCAAAATGATAAAAATCTAAGCGCTCGAGCCGCTGGCAGGATCTATCACGTGGATCATGTGAAGCTTAGTCGCCGCCGGCGTGGCATGCAATCACGATGCAATATATCAGCCAATTCACGGAAGCTCACTGATCTAGAGGAATCAACGATTGTCGAACACATACTTGATCTAGATTCCAAAGGGTTTCCTCCTCGGTTGTCTGGTGTGGAAGATATGGCCAACCGACTACCGACTACTCACAACGCGCGACGCGGGACGCGTTGGGGTAAACTGGGCTAGCACCTTTGTCAAACGGCACCCAGAGCTCACAACTCGTTTCAATCGGAAATATGACTATCAGAGGGCTCTATGCGAAGACCCAGAAGTTATTTGTCGTTGGTTTACACTTGTTCAAAACACAATTGCGAAGTATGGCATCCAGGAAGCAGATATCTATAACTTTGATGAAACTGGGTTTCAGATGGGAGTGATCTCGACTACAATGGTTGTCATAAGCTCTGAACAACATGGAAAGGCAAAAGCAAAACAGCCTGGCAATCTTGAACACTGCTGATGTCCTTACAAAAGGCACGAGGAAGATAATGCATAAGATGGATTTGATGGAAGCAGAGATTCATGATCTTCGGGCGGCAAACGAGGCCCTTAGCAAACGCCGGAGGGCTAAAAAAACACGTCTAAGGAAAGGAGGGTCGCTTTCAATACTGGAAGCTCAGGAATTAGGGGATCAAATGGAGGTTGAGGTGCAACTAAAGGAGGAAACACGCATTAGGGCTGGTCGGCGACCGCGGACTGAGACACGCGCGCGGCGCTGTGGCAATTGCGGAAAGGCCGGACACAATGCGCGTTCCTGTCAGATAGTAGTAGAGACGTCTGAGGAAGATGATTCTGAATAATTTTAATGGAATTTTAGTGCATTGGTGGAGATGTTGGAGTTAACATCGCGGCGGAGCGATTTCGTGTTACATTCGCCCGTGTGTTACATTCGCATGTGGAGTACGTTATTTCAATGTATATAAAGGAGCGCTAGCGATCGTTTACCAGCCCAGGGGTACCGATTTTGACAAGCGATCAACGCATCCATAGTATGGCCTAAGCCACAACTATGCCCATGTATGGGTCAGATGCAAACCCGCAAGGATGGCCCGACTGACCTCAGGTTTTCCTGGTTCTTGTCTCCGTCCCTGCAGTCTAGAGGCAGGGACAGCATCCTGACAAATTCTCATCCATGGAACAGAGACAGTCCCCTTCCAACTTTGCATTCAATATATTGGCCAGAAGCTTCAGTCTCACCGTCTTGTCTTGTGCCCTTTCCTATCAAGGCGGGTTGCGTTTGACTACAGCTATACCGGCCAGCCTTGTCCGGTTCGATCACCATCATGTGCGGATCGAAAATCAGGACAACGCATTCTACGGTAATCAGAGCAGCAAGGGCAGCTGATCCTCATACATTGACAGTTTTCACTGTTTTTACCGCCAAGTGTACTCGGTCCCCGAGTGTATTCTGTAGAGTCCTCTGCTCTCTGTGCAGTGCTGTCATGTACATTCTCCGGAACGATGGACAGGATCCCGACATTCCTCAACTGCCGGTAGAATCATCCGTCTTCCAGATTCCAACATCGTCACCATCAGTCTTCGACGCAGGAGCATATGCAATAACAAAGTTTAAAGAAGAGCACAGATGTTCAAACAGGAACATTTGATACCCCCAGTCAGCCATTTTTTCCATTAATATTAATCCTATTATAGCATTCTTTCATATCTTGGCATGGGAATGGTCTTGATGCTGATCCTCCGCCACATTACTTCGTTATGGTTTGTGGTGCATGAACCAACTACGTACATAAATGGGACTACTTCGTACAGGTACATGCTAATCTCAAGCCTGGAACCATTACATGACCTGCAGGAACTCCACTAACGAAACGAATCTTGATTCTTTCGGAAGGACCGACGCACAAGCCTCGACCGACGACGGGAGGCTTGACTGGGGTTGGCTTGATATTGGCGATAGCTTACGATCTATTGGAGAACCGACCGTTGACGGTCGATCACGGAATATTCTGCAATGTCCTGAGGGTCTGGAGTTTGGAGCTCAATATGTACAGGCAAAGTAACGATCTACTCGAACCATGATCTGCAGCGAAACAAAATGAAAGTGAAACAGTCTCATGCGGTTTCACTCCTCTACTACATTATCCCCATTAATCCCCTTGTCCGTCACTGTCGTAGGGCTCAAAAACGAGTCCATTGCTCCCCGAAACCCCGAAACCACCAACCGAGGTCTTTGTCTCTCCGACTCCCCAGACCCTTGCATACGATGATTTCTCTTCCAATAATTTCGATTTGAGTTGCATTGCATCTGCAGCGCGTTGCATCCATCCTCCCACCGACCCATTGATTTGCTGTTTTCTTTTCAATAGCGCCATCTTGGTTCCTGGTACCTGGTTCTTTTCTCGTGCGGTGTGGCTATCCCTGCGTTGCGTTTACCAAATCGCCCAACGGCTTTTCCTCCTACAAGGTAAACAATATTATTGTTTTCAAGATACTGTTATTAGATATTTATTACTTATCGGTCCTTGCTCTACCTGTGTGTGATGTCATTTATTCATTCCGTTTTATTCCCACGCTCAGACCACGCCATATGGCCGCAAACACCCTTCCCCCCTCCCCCTCTCTCTCCCAGCATGTAGCAGATTAATTTCCTCCGCCTCCCTGGACTGGCCAGTCCATGCATGCATACATACATAGTACATGAATACATACAGATAATACATGATGCACATACCAAGCACACCCTGTCCTGCTTTGCTGTTCACCGTCCGTTCCTCGACCGAACATTGTCCGCCTGGCCACCTATCTCGTACTGTGTGTGTAGATGTCAATGCGTCTTAGCGGTCAGACCTGTACGGCACTATCGAGTAAAAACCGGTTGAGGGAGTGGATATATGCAGAAGATGCATATGTGTATGTGCATACCTGCGTTGGTTTGGGTTTGGTTGGTTAGTTGATTGTCGGTTGGGTGTTCGGTACTCGGTGTTTTGATGCGGTGGTAGTATTATTGCTGGTTACTACTCTGTATTCTGTTGTGAATATGTTGTTGCAACTTGCAGTGCGTGGAATGCGCAAATCTGCTTGTCTTACTTGTCTTGTCTATGCGGAGATGATGGATGAGTTGTTGATCATCGTTGATGGTATCCTGTGCTGGCATGAGTAGGTGTAGAATACGGAGTAGACAGACCGTCTCTTGTGCCTAGGTACCACATGATAGTGACATCCTAGTCGGTCTACTGTTCTTGAAATGGGGTAAGCGACTCGCTCAGTTGTATATTGTTGCCTATAGCAGTGCACCTCCATGGAGAGGAAGCTCTGGTGGAGCTGTTTTCAATACGACTGCAACCACAATTCTGATTCAAATGGCAGGCGCTGCGAGTCAATGGTCTATGGATCCATGACCTACCATAGTTCAATCAATATCTAACCAGACAGCAGCCGGATTTGCTTACCTTTTGACAGCTCTAAATATAAAGCGGCCTAGATTAGTCCTCAATCACTTAGGACTTGGCGGTTATGGTGTCAGAATTAGTCCTTACCACACTTATCTCAAAGTATCCATGGTTCAAACGTCCGGTTCCTGGTCCCTGGAGGTTCGGAAATAGCCGTATGTCGTCAGTTTCCGATCAGGAAATATACATCGGCAGATGGAGTACTTTCTTTGCCGACCAACACCAGAACGCCGTTCTCCTCTCCAACATCTTCCCCGCTATACTCTATTTTGCTCTATTCCACATACGACATTGACAAGGTGATATTCGTCCTCATGGCTGCCGAATCCCCTCATTGTCTCCATGTGCCGCAGCGGGATTATTCCGTTCAATCCCTCGGTAGACCTATTGAGTTTAGCTATATCAACCCGTCAAATCGCAATTGAATCGCTACTATCATGCCAAGATAGGTCTGCTACATTCAACGCTTAGCATGAAGCTCTCCAACCTCCTCGCCATGGGCCTGATTGCCGCCACTCAGGCGGTCCCAACGAGTCGCAACCAGCCCAAGAAGCAGCCGAACTTTGTCTACATCATGACAGATGATCAGGACCTGACGATGAATTCGCCGGCGTATATGCCGCATGTCCAGGCTAGCATCAGAGATAAGGGGACTGACTTTGCGAATCACTTTGTTACCACGGCGCTTTGCTGTCCATCGCGGGTTAGTTTGTTGACGGGGAAGCAAGCGCATAATACGAATGTGACGAATGTTTCGCCGCCGTGGGGTTGGTTTGTCTGTACTGATTTATAGAGGAATTTAGTTGCTGATGATTAATGCAGGTGGATATCCTAAGTTTATTGAGCGCGGATTTAACGAGGACTTTCTCCCCGTCTGGTTTCAGAATGCCGGGTATAATACCTACTACACGGGGAAACTGATGAACGCGCATAGTGTCGACAACTACAATGCACCGCATGTAAAGGGGTTCAACGGTTCTGACTTCTTGCTTGATCCGTACACCTATTCCTACTACAACTCTACCTATCAGCGCAATCATGAGCCTCCTGTCAGTTACGAGGGACATCACACCACCGTCGTGACCGCAGAGAAGACACTGGGGTTTCTGGAAGATGCATTGGCGAGCGATAGACCGTTTTTTCTCGCTACTTGCCCAATTGCACCGCATGCGAACATTGATCCAAGTGCACTAGCATCTGACGGAGATACGCTGATGACTGCTGCGATTCCGGAGCCGAAATATGAGCATCTTTTTGAAGACGCCAAAATCCCTCGTACGGAGAATTTTAATCCGAAAGACGTACGTTGACACTGAATATTGTCTGGATTGTACAGTTACTAATACAGCACAGCCAAGCGGAGCAAACTGGATCAAAACCCTCCCCCTTCAGAACCAAACCATAGTCGACTACGAAGATCACTACTACCGCCAGCGTCTCCGCTCGCTCCAAAGTGTCGACGAGCTCGTCAATTCAGTGATCGAACGCCTAGAAAGCAGCGGCCAGCTGGAAGAAACTTATATCATCTTCACATCCGATAACGGATACCATATTGGTCAACACAGACTGGCACCAGGCAAGTCATCTGGCTACGAAGAGGATATCCGTGTTCCCTTTTTTATTCGCGGACCGGGTGTTCCTGAGGGCCGCGTAGATAACACGGTCACGACGCATATTGATCTGGCGCCTACGTTATTTGAGTTAGCTGGACTTCCGCTGAGGGAGGATTTCGATGGGACTCCGATGCGCGTTGCTCAGGATTCGAGCGGGATAGTTCACGAGCATGTTACGGTGGAGTTCTGGGGCAGTGCACCTGTGGAGGGAGAGTATGCCGGTGTTGGTGAGTATTTGTCCAGGTATGAGGTTTAAACAGGACTAATGGTTTGTAGCGTCACCACCAGGCACGAAGCGAAATACATACAAGTCCATCCGCATCCTGGGCGAGGAATACAACCTCTACTACTCCGTCTGGTGCAGCAACGAGCACGAACTCTATGACTTAGCGGTACGTTTCCTCATCATCAACATTGCATACGTATAGCTAACAAACCCAGAACGACCCCTACGAAATCCATAACCTCTACCCCGGCCAATCCGCGAACACAAGCTCGACGGATCCACACCTCTTCAACCGAGATCTATCCACCCTAATCCCCCGCCTAGATGCGCTCCTCATGGTCCTAAAGTCGTGTAAGGCAAATACATGTATCAAGCCGTGGAATGTCCTGCATCCGGACGGATCAGTGCAGAGCCTGAGTGATGCGATGGATGAAAAGTATGATCGGTTCTACGAGGAGCAGCCTAAAGTGAGTTATAGTAAATGCGAAGAGGGGTATATCGTTGGGTCTGAGGGGGCGCAGGCAGTGCTGAATTGGGAAGCGTGGACGTGATGGTAGGGGATATATAAGGAGAGCTTGTGATTGTAAATATCGGAGCAGGCCAGTGTCAAATAGTGATAATGTAGAAGTACTATGTCAGGTACAGATCGACGCCGATCAAGCGATTATCTGATCTGATCGGAAGCAATTCTAACGTCGGATCGATCCTTGATAATCGTACTGCTATATACTTGTACATAATCTCCGACATAGGGACCTTCCAATACCCCGATCTCATACATCGCACACATCATAACTCCAGAACCAGTAGTACGGTTCAATCTTGACGAAAATGCAATACAACACGATCCAATACTCATCTCAATCCCACGAGCATCACAATTCACGTTGACCAACAACGACACATAATTGGCTATCAAAAACAAAACTACTGTCTGGTGATTTATGTAGATACATCGGCGTACTCCGTACACAAGCTACAAAGATAATCAATCGCTGCGGCACGATCCGATCAATCCTCCTGAAGCTCTATCAATCGTCAAATCAGCGCGCGCATTGGACACATGTGGTACATAATCTTCGATATTACCGGAGACTAGTATAGCTTGGAATCTTATCAGCCAGACCAATATAAGAGGTCCCTCTGGTCCATACTAACTATAAACAAAAATAATCCAAGAAAACCAAGGAAAGGAAAAGATTTAAAATGCACAAATCATTCCTCCCACTTGCGTTTACCGCAAGTGCCTTGGCAGCACTGCAATCATGCCCCTCAGACCTCCCCCTTAGCTGCCACAACACAACTACCATTCCATCCTCCGATGCGTGCTGCTTCAACGCTCCTGGTGGTACACTCCTCCAGACGCAATTCTGGGACTACGACCCGGCGACTGGTCCGGCTGATTCGTGGACGATCCATGGTCTTTGGCCCGATAACTGCGACGGCACGTACCAGCAATACTGCGATACTTCCCGGGAATACAAAAACATCACGTCGATTCTGCAGAGCCAGGGACGCGATGACCTGCTGTCGTATATGAAGACGTATTGGCAGGATTATGAGGGTGATGATGAGAGTTTTTGGGAGCATGAGTTTGGGAAGCATGGTTTGTTATACACCCAATTATTTACAGATGTGTAGGGAAAGGGGCTAATGGTGTAGGAACGTGTATCAACACGATCAAACCATCGTGCTACAACGATTACACCCCGCAGCAGGAAGTCGGTGATTATTTTCAGAAGACGGTGGATTTGTTCAAAGGTCTCGACACATACAAGGTATGTATTCTATTCTCAGAAGAGGCTTCTATTGCTAATTCGTAATTTGTAGGCCCTCGCCGACGCACACATCACACCCGATAGCTCCAAGGCCTACGAGCTCAGCGCTGTCAAGAAAGCACTTGCTTCGCTGAACGGTGGATATGAGCCGCATATCGGCTGCAGCGATGGAGCGTTGAGTGAAGTGTGGTATTTCTTCAATGTTCGCGGGAATGCGATTGATGGGGAGTATGAGCCGACTGAGACGCGTGGGTTTCCCATTTCTTGATTCGTTTGGCAGGCGGGCTAACTAAGTCAAGTTTCGGAGACGCAATGTCCTGACACTGTCAAGTATCCGCCCAAGAGCTCTTAGGTGTGTCGTTGGTGGACTAAATCTGTGAAGTGTCATGTTTCGGTGATCGTGTCAGCCTGGTTAGGCTGTGTATAAGTGGAGCTCTTTGTCAGATCAATTAGGCGAGATGTCATACTAGACATTCCCTGCTAGCGTTCGTACGTTAAACGAATTGGTTTCAACGTAGGGTAGTCATAATCCGGCTTGCGGAGCAGACCAATAGTCTAGCAGTATCGGTGCTGCCCTTCATCCACCATGAAGACAAGTGATGCCTTGGGTCTGGCAGTCGAGCCGGATACTGGAAGAACGTTTCAGTTCTTTATGATCTTCACGAGCATCCTCCTGATGACCTTCTCTTTCATCCCGTACATCGCGCGATCAGGATTGTCAACGTCGGGTATGCTATAGCCCCCTCAACCTCACGTTCCTTCTCTCCTCTTCCTTCTTGGCATCCACACGATCCAAAAAGTCCATCCGACCAAGGTATCCCTCCTTCGCTTTGCTATGCACCGTAAGTTCGTCTTTGATTCCAGCCTGGTCCACATACGCAGCCCAATCCAATCTCGACTTCTCAACCGTATTGATCTTCGGGCCCCGTACGTCTGTCACATCTGCAACCGGGTGCTTCTCCCAGCTCTTCTTGATAGCACCGGTCGGGTTGGGATCGAATCGCGAAACCTTGCGGAGCGGTCGGCGGAGCTTGAGGGCGGCTTTGGCGTTAGCGGCAGCTTCGACGTCGGCTGTGGTTACGGCGTCAACGTTCTCGCCTTGGGCGAGGAAGATCTTTGCTTCGGCAGAGTCTTTGGGAACAATTTTCTCTTCTGTGATCATTTCGCCAGCGAATTTGTAGGTGCGCTTGATTTTGACCATTTCTTCTGGGTACTTGGGTGGTTGCTGTGGTTCTTTTGTTTCTGCAGGCGTTTTCTTGGGAGCTTCATCTTTCTTCTCTTCCTGCACTGGGGTATCGTCAATCTTCTCGGTATGTGTGGGAAGCGCGACGGTACCGGAATCGGTGGCGTTCATTTTCTCCCATAGTGCGTTCACGTCAACCGTCGCGCCGTCAATCTTCGCAAGTGGTTTTCGTTCTTCTTGTCTATACAAAGTCAAAGTCAGTATCCACGCACATATAGCACAATCTCGAACTCAAGCGTACGTCCGCATCTTCATGGCCCTTGTACGGACAAACCCCCCAGTACCGCCCTCCTCATCATCATCGAAATCAACATCCTCCTCCTCATCCTCATCCTCGTCACTACCTTTTCCATTAGCCTGTTGTCCCTTCTGTTTCCTCTGCTTCCTATCCTTGGCCTTTTGAATGGTCGCTTCGTCGCCTGAATCCAACTCCTCCTTATGCCCATGCTCCGCCGCCGTCGCTCTCTTCCCCTTCGGCGCTGTCTTGCGTTTCTTATTCGCTGGCTGTTGAGCTACATCAGGTTCGGGTTCAGAGTCTGAGGATAATTCGGATTCTTCGCCATGCGCTGCGTCTAGTTCGAAATCTTCATCTTCGGCGGAGTCGTATGGTTCGTCGCCGAGTTCGAGGTCGATGTCTTCTGGTTTCGCAGACATATTGTCACGGTAAGTTCGCTTGTACTATGGTGGGTTAAATGGAAGGGTACGAAGCAATGGAATATGGGGCAATGGATATCAGCAGTGCTATGTAGATAGTGTCCAGGAATAGATGCGATGGGAGCGCGAAAGATATTCTGTCGGGCGGTGTAAGTGATACGCGCTCTCTGTCCAATTAAATGTATCAAAAACTGTGGAGACCGGATATAGATACGCTAAACCGAATATGGACACGACTCCAAGCAGATCTCGAGATCAAACAAAGTTTCCAATAGCAATTCAGATGTTGTTCTGAATCAAATAGAAAAGAGAGTTATGCAGCAAGATTAGTGATAATCCTCGGCTGCCATATGTACTCCGTACACGCCACGCCGACGTCTTCAATCGGGCCGACCCGAGCTCGGTCTCCTCACTGCCGAGGTTGAGGGGTTGGGGTACATAGATAACTAGCTATTTCTGACCTTACCGCTACATTCGTTGGACCGTTTGAATCGATCAACTTGACACTTATTCACAAAAATGGTAGCAACAAAGAATGTCGCTCTGGTAGTCGGTGCCTCGCGCGGCATCGGCCGGCAAATCGCCATAGATCTAGCGAAAAACGGCTACGCCGGTATGTCCATCATCTATCACGGACTCGAAAGAGAAAGACAGCAAAGCTAACAAATCAGTCGTCGTGGCCGCCAAAACAACCTCCAATGCATATGAAACGGTCCCCTTCCCACCAGACCCGAACTCCTCATACTCAACAATCAACACCGTCGAGCGCGAGATCCGTGAATCCGGTGGCGAAGCATCCGCTCTCCCCGTGGACGTGCGAGACGTCACTCAAGTCGAGAATCTAGTACACGAAACTGCCCGCATATACGGGAAATTGGATGTTTTGGTCTACAACTCGGGAGCAATCTGGTGGTCGTCTGTTGAGAAGACGCCGGTCAAGCGGTTCCAGTTGATGCAGAAGGTCAATCCGGAGGGGCTATATGCTTGCGTGCAAGCTGCGTTGCCGGTATTTGCGAAGAATGAATGGAAGGGGAGGGTGATTGTCGTTTCACCGCCGATTTATCCGAGGTTTTTCCGGGGCAAGACGGCGTATGCTATGGGTATGTTTGCGCTTGACTTGGCTCTTGTGCGTCTTGCTAATTCGCTGTAGGCAAGGTTGGAATGAGTGTCTTGACGAAAGGTTTGGCGATGGATTTTGTCCGGCAGGGCCGGAAGGAGATGGCCATTACTAGCATCTGGCCGGCAACTGTAAGTCACACGGCATTCATTCATTTAATTCCTCCTAACACGCATCCAAGGCCATTGAATCAGCCGCAACAGAAATGACATCCTCCAATGAAGACAAATCAAACCTTAGACAGGCAGTAAGCCACCGTCCTTATCTTCAGCAAGGAAATGAAAAATACTAACATATCAGACAATCTTCTCCGACGCCATTCTAGGCATGCTAAACGCACCAGCAGAATCTGTCAATGGTCTTCTTGAACTCGACGAAGACTTCCTGCGCAAGTATTATGGTGTATCTAATTTCTCCAAGTACTCCGTTATCCCCGGGGCCAGTCCGCGAAGGATCATGCCCAAGGAGCTGCCGACGTTGACAGTGGCGGAACAGGATGATGAGGGGACTAGGCTTGATAGTACTGCTTTGAGGCAGACGAAGTTGTAATTCCGAAGGTTGTATGTATGTTGTGGATTTGTTAGTATAATGAGAATTGTATATCGATACTTCCGAAGCTAACAACGCTCGATGACTTATGAACAGGTCGGGGCAATAAACTGTCTCAATGGTTAAGCGTAATGACGCAATAAGAAAAAGCGTGGTGTATATCAACCCTTGGGGTTTCGGGGATTAGAATCGAATACGTTAACACAATCCTGCAGAATATCGGAACCTCACCTTCATCCACCAACTCGTTCAACTGTGGCATATCTGAAACTTCAAGATGGGGCCGAACTATTCTATAAGGACTGCGGTAACCCGAATGGAAAATTTGTTACCCTCCCGCACGGTTGGCCCTTGAGCACTGATAATTGGGAGAATCGAATGGTCTTCCTGGCCGATTGAGGCTATCGTGTTATCGCACATGATCGACGTGGTTGTGGACGCTCAACGCAGACTTGGTATGGGAATAATATGATGCCTTTGTCGATGATCTGGAGGAGCTTTCCGAACATCTCAATGTCCAAGATGCCATGATGGTCGGACATTCGCATGGTTAAGGCGAAATCACGCATTTCCTCGGCAAACATGGCGCGAGTTGCGTCAAAAAAGTCGTCCTCGTCTGCGCTGTGCCACTTCTAATGCTAAAGACTACGGCAAATGCAGAGGGCACGAACAAGTCCGTTTTCAACTCTCTTAGGCAGGCCATGCACAACGATCGCATTCAGTTCTTTCTGACCGTTCCTTGGGTTCAATCGATCCGGTGCCCAGAAGAGTGAGGGCCAAATCCGAAGTTGGTGGCAGCAGGGAATGAACTTAAGCTTCAAGACGACGTACGACTGTATCAAAGACATTTCGGAGACCAATTTCACCGAGGATCTCAAGCGAGTTAACATTCCTGGTCTCGTCCCCCATGAGGAATGACCAGGTTGTTCCTATCCAGGCTGTCGGGCTCAAATCAGCGAAGCTCCTGCCTCAAGAAAAGCTCAAAATTTACCGGGGAGGCTCTCACGCAATTTACAATATCAACATTGGCGAAGTAGACAAGCGCCTGCTCGGCTTTCTACTGTCCTAAAAATGGCATGGAAGGAATTGGTTTGTTGCAACATACCAACCTTTTTGTATACACGCCAGCTACAAAGTGAGGCTTTTCCGCTTGAGAATAGCTGTGGTGATTTTGCAAACAACTGTATGGTGTTGTTCGATGAATTGGAGTAACGCCTGCTTCAATCATTGAATATGTTTTCAATGATAAAGTGACTTCGACAGGTATCAGGTTATATATATTCATTCATTGAATGACTGCCATACTTCGGCCCAATATGTGCGGTATCATTTTCTCCTTTATAACCAAATGATAGTACCTCCGATAAAACGGTATTAAAAGCTTTCGTAGTAAGGCAGAAGGAAGGATACCGCATCGTTCCTACCACAAGCACTTCTCACCGCTGTACTGTCTGTCATAAAGTACCCGCAAAGATGGTTGAGAACTTGGATGTCGAAGTACCACTCTCCTTCATCTTCTTCTTGTCGTCCTCGTCACTTCGAAGCTCGTAGTCGCAGTCGGGTATCTCAGGAATGCGTTCTTGTTCATGCTGTCCAACAACCGGCTTAGACAAATACGGACCAATATCACCCAGTTGTCTGTATTCGATCATCAATCCCCAAGCCACCGGCACACTAGGACTGACTTGAACAAGATTTGATGAGAACGTAGATGGGGACAGCTGGCAGGATTTGGCTGATTCCATGAAGATCGCCTGGGAACCATCTTTCCATCCATTCTGCCAGCATCTCCGCCCCATGACGGTGAATTTCTCGTTCTTGTTCTTCAAACGGTACAAACGCTAAAATCAGTCTCTGCCTTTTCGCCTGATTTCGGCAAACAAGAACGTAGCGATCATCGATTAGCCTGGCGTATAGCAATCCAGTCTGATAGTATTCTACTATCACCATCATCAAGTCCCATTTCAACTACAACATCCTAATTCATAGTTTGTAGTTCGATTTTTCCATTTTCGGACAAGTTCGACATCATATATCGCACGTGATCTCCAACCAATAATAACGCAGCTAAAAGCCCCTCCAAACGGGTCTCCATAAAAAAATCCGCGGGGAAAAGGAAAAGATACGGAACCATTGCAAATGATTCGAGCCTGCCAGACGATATCGACCAGGGTAAGCAGCAGCATTGCTCCAATTGCGTTTGGACTCGGATCGAGATATACATCCAGCATGCCTCTTGAGAAGTTGCAGGGGGTTAAGCTCCCCGCGTCCGCGGATTTTCATGGTGCGTTTATCGGATAACATGGACTACATTGTTATGGCTCGATACGATGCTGATTACTGAGGTTAGTCCATCTACGTGATGGCGATATGATGGAACTGGTTACTCCCACTATCAGACAGGGAGGTGTGAACACTGTGTTTGTCATGGTACGCAACTTCGATTCGTATCTATCAACATGAGAGAAACATCACGAATGAATAGAATAACATAAAGCCAGCCAAATCTCGTACCACCAATTACCACCGTCGACCGCGCGCTTGAATACAAACAACGCCTGCAAAAGATTGAGCCCAACGTAAACTACCTGATGTCTCTGTACCTCCATGAGGACGTGACCCCGGAGACCATTATCGAGGCGAAGAAGAGAGGCATCACTGGTGTCAAGAGCTACCCAGCGGGTGTGACTACCAACTCTTCCTCGGGTGTGGTCGACTATTCCGTGTTCTACCCCGTCTTCGAGGAGATGGAGCGTCAGGATATGGTTCTAAATCTCCACGGAGAGGCACCCTCCACGGGCGACGTGACGGTCTTGTCGGCTGAGGAGCGCTTCCTGCCGGTTCTGGGCCAGCTCCACGAGCGTTTTCCTAAGCTTCGCATTATCCTGGAGCACTGCACGACAGCAGCGGCCATTGAGGCAGTCAAGAAGTGCGGTCCCACAGTTGCCGGTACCATCACGGCTCACCACTTGTCCATTATCATTGATTCCTGGGCCGGGGATCCGTTCTGCTTCTGCAAGCCTGTTGCCAAGACCCCCGCGGACCGTGACGCTCTCCTCCGGGCTGCGGCATCTGGTAACCCGAAATTCTTCTTCGGTTCGGACAGTGCGCCCCATCCGGCTGCCTCCAAGCGCGGCGGAGACAAGATCGCAGCAGGCGTGTTCACCCAGCCGTACACTACCCAGGTCGTGGTCGACTCTTTCGAGCAAGCTTGCGAGAATGGCGTCCTCAAGGAATCTGACATCACCCCCGAGATTCTTGAGGGTTTCCTGAGCAAGTTCGGCCGGCAATTCTATGGCATCGGTGAAGAGAAGAACGAGTTCATTACCCTGGAGAAGAAAGGTGAAAATATCGCAAACATCCTGCAGTCTGAAAAGTTGGACGTGGTTCCATTCAGACGTGGCCAGGAGACATGGAGCGTCTCGTGGTCGTCATAGTTTCTTTTCTTTTTTCTGCCAATTGAGTGACAAACACCAGAATACTTCTGCCCTGTTTTCAAGTAATTTCCCCTTACTCCCGTTTATTGTCCCCTTGCGTGAGGATGCTCGTCACAGCTTCGAGGGCATGCGCTTCTGAATTCCCGATACGTCGTCCTGCAACAATGGGATCACCATCACTACCCACGGCAAGCTGACCGGCACGCTCCAGGTGAAGCCTGATTCTACTCTCAATGTATTCCTTTCTCTCGTCTCTCTTCAGGTCTCTCTCCGCCAATTCCGCTGATTTCGGTAGACTAGCCAGCTTGGGACGAAGCTGCTTGAGCATCGCTTGTAGAGCGGGAAGTTGCGATAAAATAAAGGTAGTGTTGGTCGTAAGGGGGGTGTGGTGAGTATTTGGACCGGTAACGGCACCGACGCGTAGCTGTTGTGCTGCGGGGCTCGACGTCAAGAACGAAAGATCCAACTTTTTGCCTGCAGTGGCCGTGGCATCTTCGTTGTTTTTCGCAACGGACACGGTCGATAGTATGGATCGTAACTGGGAAATAACGGCGTCGTTGCGAGCACGCTCCTGCTTCAGCGACCGATTGAGTTTTCTCGTTTCGTGTAACTTTTTGCGATGCTCAAGAACCGTCTCGGGTGAGGGGGTATCGGGGCCCGGGTTGAAAGTAAGACCCTGTCAAAGGTAACAGTAAGCTAAGCGTCCACGGTGAGGACCTTGTGACAGCTGCGTTGCGCTGCACGATCCAGTGTCGCGTACCTCATAGTGCCTCAACCGAACCCAACTGATCAGATCCTCCGGCACGGTGAGGATGTTTCTCAGCACGTAGATTTCAAATTTATCATATGCCTTGTCGACGGTCGATTCGAGCAACGTCTCCAGCTGGTGCAGACCATTTTCGATTTCCAATTTCGCCTCTGGATAGACCACGTTCCCGTCCTCGTCCGTGTCGGGGATAGTAGAACCGTTGTTGGCGTGCGAAAAGCCTAGGCGTTCGGGGGGTGTACCGAGCAGGCCCGATTCGAGACTTGAAATCGCTTGGTAGATTAGGTTGTTGATTGAGTTGATGACATCGTCTATGAGGGACTGGCGACGGTGTTAGCTGTATGGTTCCTCTTCTATGGTGGCTCGCAAAGATTGTTTGGGGAGCGACGAGCGAGCGCGTGTCTCGGTCGGTCACTGCAAGGAAACTCACCAGGGGCGTATAACTGAAGTGCTCAGTGAGCAAAGAAGTAGTCGCGTCATTCATCTTAATAGAATTTAGCCAAGCACATTATCCATCCCCGGCGTGAGAATCAGGCGTGGTAAGATATCGTCCGATGAAGGACGCGATACGCGTGGAGTTGCGGGAAGCAATCGACCTTGTCCCGCTATCGACAGAGCCAAGACAAACCACCATGGAATATTGGAGTGCTTTTGGGCGATAATTGCACCAGACTATGGTTTGCTTTGTGGCGTGTATTTCTAGCAATTTCTGGTATCTAGCATGACTTGGAGGATAAATCTCTGTTGATTTTTCTGCTACTGGTCGAACGGTCCTCTTATTCAATGCAACTTAGAATATGTATCCAACGAGATACGATTGTAGTGGCACGCCCAAGCCATCCGACACAAGGAGTTTTCTTTTTTGAAGACATTTATGAAAGTCTCAACGCATCGCTCTTCTGTGATTTCACCTCTACGAGACAGTATAAAGTATCTTATGTATCGTTTATATGAGAATTATACTATAAATCATTTTGTTTTTCAAAAATTTCAGCAACGTCCGATATGGTGTAATGGTTAACATCGCCGTCTCTCACACGGCAGCTCG
Organism: Aspergillus chevalieri; assembly: GCF_016861735.1. Taxonomy (NCBI): domain Eukaryota; kingdom Fungi; phylum Ascomycota; class Eurotiomycetes; order Eurotiales; family Aspergillaceae; genus Aspergillus; species Aspergillus chevalieri. Next base: position 310,964 of record NC_057364.1, read on the forward strand.
GGGTTCGATTCCCCGTGTCGGAATTACTTTTGCCTTTATTTCTTTTTCTCCTTGGTGTTTTCCTTCTTCACCTTTTCTCTTTTTATTGACGTGATCCAGAAGCGGTACAAAACGAACCAGTCAATGCAGACCAGAAACGAAAAAAATGTAGTGAGTGAGAAACGAAGAAACGAAGACTTGAAGGGAAGGCAAAAAGACATTGAATGGATGGATGAAATGACAGAAGAAAAATTGGAAAGGCAGACAAAATTCAAACGAAATCTATCACTAGACCAATAAGTATGAATCTTCAGTCTGTTTCTTCCCTGTTTATTACATCTGTCCTTCGTCGCCCCTTAACAATCGCATTCTCCATGTGCCGCGTTCATCTAAGCTAGGGCTCGCCCTTTACCTGCTTCAACCCATCTTCGCTCGGATAGGCTACAAGCCCCTATGAGCCGCCACCACTCTCTCATCCGATTCGGATACGGTGAAGGAAGATTACCCTCATATTGAGACTTTTCAGCAAGAGGACAGGGAACTTACTCGTGAAACTGCCAGGGAGATTGCTTGGAAACGGTCACGAGCTGCTAGGATGACCACGAAGGCTGGCAACAAGAAAATGGCCGCAGGAGCAAACTACGGTTGAAAGGGGTCAAGGTATCGTATTTCGCTCGTGGATTCTCGCCCAGATTACTTGAACGACTGGTTATAGCCCCTCAGGTGCAAGAGGCAATGAAACCTAATAGAATCCCTGGTTTCCGGACCCCTGTCTATATGATCACCGGTATTATGGTGGCTAAGGATATTGAGGTTCGCGAGGGGAAGGTTACCGATGCCCAGAGATTCGAGGCTACCAGAAGCGTTTCAGATCACGCTGATTTCAGGGGAGAAATAGCAAGCAACAGAAAAGTAGAGGCGGTTGGTGTGGTCAAGCATGGCCAAGATGTCATCTTTGCTTACGAGTTGATGAAATTGGAGATCGAGGGTTTCAAAGGAGAGAGGATTGAATACAATCGATATTATCTTCCTCGCCGCCTTTAAATTTTGGGGAATACAATGAAGGAAATGGTGAATACCATTATCTATAGATAACAGAATATTCATGCATTCATGTCAAATACAAATATTCTTGCCTTGTTTGTTTGCTACGACCCGCAACCCGAGCCTCGATAAAGCAGTTCAAAATCTTGTCCCTCATCCCTATCTTCAGCCACTTTCGTGAGGAAAATCACGAATCGAAGCTGATGGAAGCGGAACCGAGCTTGAGCATGACGTGATTCAGGTAAACCTTTTAATAACATCCTTCATCGATTCTCGTCCTATACTTCCCCGTAGAACTTGAACGTTCCGCCGGTCTTTGTTCACGAAACAGTTTTTACGCCGGATTTTCAACGACAAAAAAGCATTTTTATTGCATAATATTGTAATGACTGTGCCATATTAGCCTTGTAATCATTGGTCGCGTTGTATGGTAGCCACAGTTACGCTGCTCCGTCGACACCAGCGGCTCCCAATTATTGTTTCAAATAGTCGCCCTATTTCGTTCAGGACCCATCGCATAGAGTGGTAGAGCGTCTGATCAAAGACCCCCAATGTCCAAGTAGCTATTAAGGTCAGTAGTCTTCTTGGGTTTGTCGTCCGGTATACTTGATCACCGGTCTGATGGTCGCCAAGGGTCTCAGGGCTTGCCGGGATCTCAGATACAAGAGAATGCTAAGAACTACTTACACAAAAGATTCTCTTGCATAATCGAGCCTGGCGAGGCAGTTGTCTTTGCCTACCGGTTGCTGAGGATCAGGACCCAGGGCATCAAAGTGGAAAAGGTTGTATACGAGAGACTTACCCTGAAGCCCTTTTGTCGCCTGAGAATGGTGCTGAAGACAATAAGGAGAAGGAATTCACAATACAATACTGGTATACAAATGTGACATGCTGGTGGATATGCAAGGGAGACGGATCAAATTGTCTAGAGCATTCATCTGCAAACCTTGCCTTTTCAATCAATGACTTATCTTCACTTCCATGGTGTATTTACAGTCCATTCACCTCAGTCATTTACTTCGCTGGATACCATTAGCACGCAAATAATTTGCTCTCTCTTCCCATTTTCTCCTTCTACTTGCCTTTGTTTTATATGATTTCTTTAGATTCTTCCCTTGTGTCAGCTGGATTGGAGTCTGCAATAGTTATAGCTCTTGCCTCTTGCATCATACACCATGCAAATGGGCAAAAAAAAAAAAAAAAACTCGCGTACTTCATTCTCTGCGAATCCAAGTGTTCGGCTCTCATTAACGGCAAGACGAAGACCAAGGCGAATTTGCGATCCGAAAAGAGCCGGCATTATATTTTCCAGTCTGTTGAGACCCTTTTTGTTAACCCGCGAACCGTTCCTGGAGCAAATTGATACCCTCATCCGTCCAGCCCACGTGCAAAGAGCCATGAGAATGAAAAGAATCCCCGGACTACGCAAGTCTGTGTATCTCATGGTCGGATTGGAAATTGGAAAAGGGGTAACAGTGCAGAAGAACAGAAAGGTAGATTTCTCAGTCGAAGCTAAGACATCGGCGAAGGTACCTTTTCCTGTTGCTGAGGCTGGAGCAAAGGGAGTCCAGCACGCAAACAGATGCCCAAACAATTCAAAGACTTTCGAGGAAGACGTTATTTTTGGATATCAGTTGTTCAAAACTGAGGTACAGGGCTTCGAAAAAGAGGTTGTGGTGACCGAGTTCAGCCAACCCTCCGGAGGGGTGATCCAGTGACGATCATTCTCCATCGCAGCATACGCCATCCGATTGAGCCCATTATAATTATTTCAGAATTGTTACATCCACCGTGAAGCCCTCAAAGCTGCTCGTATCTGTGCTAACAAGTAAGCAAACAGTGAATCCGAATATAATGAGATGGACATCTGGCTAACAAACACAGGTACCTTGTAGTTTGCGCCGAGGTAGAATGTATTGAGATCTAATTGTAGAACTGCTCTCTAGTGACTTGCGACTTAGAATATAACCTATCACACGGCATCGCAACATTTGTTCACCATTGGCAGCACATTGTCATCCAGCTTGATCCTCGCACAGTAATTTGCCGTGGTTTTATTTGCCATCGTGCGGTAAAGATCATAGCCAAATTAAAGGCTTTTACACCTTGCTCGAAACGAATTGTGGACAAGTCGACTAGAAGAGGAGGTTGGGTTCTCGATTTGTTGAGTGCTAGAGATTCGCCAGATGGGGAAAGAGGCAAATATAAGTCTGCAGATTATTCTCTTTGGAGTAGATTCAGCCACCTGAGTGAAACAAATACTTGAGCTGCTGAAAACTCACACTGTGGAAGAACTCGACCTATCTCAGAGGCTTCTGGATCAAATGCATTTCTCTTTCCAGCAAACCATGCTCCTCCTCAGCAAGTGACAGCTCGTTTCCCAGTTCACGAAGTTTGTGGTCGTCTTTGACCATTCCTGCTTTGACCGCGTCGCGTCCAAGACCGGACTTTGCGAATTCCAGCGACGGGCCTGGCATTGTAGCGACTTAGAACTAACTTGCGGTTGGAGGTACCCAGAGCCTCAGACGAAAGACGAAAAGGAGGTATAACAGCGCTCGGAGGAGCAGGAGTATCGAGATAGATATAACGAAGTAGACGTATTGGCGGAGGGATTGAGGAATGAACGTTACCGCTGGTTGGAAGTGTTCTGTCGTTGTACCAAGTCTGCAGGGAAAAATATTGTTCTGGACCGGAGTTGTACAATAGGTTGAGGTTGTTATGGGGATGCGTCCAAATGGGAAGCGAGCCTAGAGCACATCTACCAAACTTCTTTACGCTCTTCACATATCAGTGCCAGCTCACGAACATACCATTGTTCAACTTCTTTTTTCGGATCCTTTTTTGCCTCGATCAGCCATGGATTTATTGCTCCTACTCGCATCACCCTTGATGCCAACGCAATTGGGACCAATTGCAACACCAACGCTACTATTACAGATTGAGCCTGGTATAAAAATAGTCACCTATTATGACTTACGTTCTTCGTTTGGCTTGACATTGACACATCTATATTCAAAACCACCAGTGTCCTTATGCGCCTACCCGCCCAGTTTCTTAGTCTATCCATTCTATGGCTCTTCTATATATCCTCCGTCATCTTATTCAATAACAAGCCAAGATATCTTATTCATCAATAGGTGGGCGCCACGTCCGTCCCATCCATTGCAGGAAGAGGGTAGGAATTACGCTGACCCCGACCATCAAAGCAACACCAACGCCAGAGCTCGCAGCCACACCGACAGTCTCAAACATTGGCGGAAACCTAGACCAGCGTCCGTTAGCAAGCGACAAATGAAAAACCCTTCCTTTTCCTCATCCTCTTCGTTCCCTCGTTGACGACTTCACAAACGACTTACCAAAACGGACCAAGAAAACCCCAAATCTGACGAACGAACGTGATAACTACACCTATGCTAGCGGCTTCTTTGGAATAACAATCCACTGCATACGTGATAAGGACGGTGGTGATAATCTGGTTGCCAGCAGCACCAAGGGCGATACCAATAACCGGTGCAATATTCCAGTGGCCCTGTTTGGCCTTCTCCGTGCATACGAGGAAAACAATAATACCAACAATGGACAGGGTATAGCCCAAGTAACTGAGCCAAAGGCGGAACTCGGGCTCCGGCTTGCGCTGGGTCTTTTTCTGGCGCATATTCATCCACAAGTCGGACATGGTGCCGCCTATCTGCTCGCCAATGAAGGAACCAATGATCGGGCCTAGGAATTGGAGGCCCAGCTGTTCTGAATCGAGTTCGAATTTCTGTTGCAGTAGCTCAGGTACTTCGACGGTTGCTAGCACGTTGCTGAGGCAGAAGATCATCGCGTATGCAGCGGCCGGAATAATCACGCAGGGGTACATGACCATAGTGAGGGGTTTCACGAACTCGAACCATGTGAACGGGGTCGGGTCTATCCGTCGGATGTACAGATACTCGCGCTTCCAGCTTGGCTCATTGGGGTCGTTGGAGCTACCTATGTAACGAGTTTCGGGTCCGAGGAAGAGGTACAGGATGAATTGGCCACCATTGATCTAATCACAATTTTGTCAGTCAATGGTCATTAAATCAAAGAATGAACTAACAATTGCCAGAACCCAATAAATCCACACATATCCTGCCCGTTGTGTAACAAACCCGAAGATGAACGGACCGCTCGGGATACCCAAGGTAACCAGTAACGTCCAGACACCCATGTATTTCGCACGTTCGTTCTTGAAATATGTTTCCATCACAACTGCGCTTCCGATTGCTATATGAATGCATCAGCTGTTTCCTCCGCAACGTACCTTCGTGATCCTGGTCTTACCGGATGCAGGAGAGATGAAAAACGCCTGAAGAGCTCTACAAGCAGCTGTGGAGGCATAATCGGTACTCTTCGCGCAACCCACGTTGCAAACAAGACTGCATATCAAGGAAATGAGGAAAATAGGGCGACGACCATATCGGTTCGACAAGGGCTTCCAGAACAATGGCGCACCTCCGAGAATGGCGATCTGGAGGGAGGTCAGGTAACTGGCTTTTTGCACGGTAACCCCATATTCTTCCGAGATGCTGTCTCCAGTCAGCAATGAGCGCATATGCGTATATCGTATAATTCAATGGGAAAAACCCCATACATTTTATATGCAGGGATGATACCCGCCGCGGCGAATGTCCCCATTAAAGCATGGAATGCTACCAATATCAGGTTTGCAAGTTTCTAGAATGCAAATGGATCACAGTCAGCAAACTGTTTGCACAGAAGCATTCCTCTCATGGGGCTCAGACCTTCCACCCAGGCCAATTGTATGGATCGGCAACGTCCATGCTAGGAATGGGATCAAGCTCTAATGTCCCATGGCGTTCCATGAGATAGTCGCGATGTGCCTTAGAGATGCGCGAGGACACTACATCTGCATATGTGGTGGGGATTCCAGTCTCTGTGCTCTCTACAAAGACTTCATCGCTCTTAACAGGATCCGAAGGTTCCTGGACATCGTCTCGTCGACGACCCTGCATCTCCATAGATGCAGTCATTTTGAAGACCTTCACGCCGTCAAGGCGAGGAAAAATATTTGTATAGTGAAAATACTAACGTTCAGACAAAGTTATAAAAGTCAAGCCCTCGGAGACGTGAGATTAATTCCTTCGAAAAAAAAGTTAGTCATCTGGACATAATGCCCAGTCCCGTCTTGTCAATCAGGGAGGTTCCGCTATTTGCTGACCGGGGGATTCCCCGACCCCAGGATCGGGGTGGGGATGCGGAGGCCCCAGACGTCGGATATTATTGCACAGAGTCCCATTTGTCAGTTCCGACTATGCCGAACTCCTGAGTCCGAACTCCTGAGTCCACCAATGATACTACTAGTATCTTGGCACTGGAGACGCCGGCAATAAAGGCCATGATTATTGCCGGACATTTACCGTGATTGATACCGATGGCACCTAACCCTAATCATGTTGCGGGTATCCTACGTCAGCGGGTGGTTGGTGGTTATGTTGAAGTGCCGAATATGACTGGGATAGGAGATAGTAGCAACAACAACAACATTTATTTAATAAATTGAACGCTACGAGGACTACGATGTAAACTGCTCTCCCGGTGAAATATTGAAATCGTTAATTGTAGACAAGCTCGACATTTGATGTGTAGAAAGAAAATTGTGGTTGAGTGGTGGCGATGTTCAAATCAAGACGGCGGACATAGTAGATCGTCCAACAGCGGGTCACTTCTTCACGATTATTGAGTTAAATCCATAGATAGCAATAGATAAACTAGTAGACCTGCGGTTATGTATAATGCTACAATAGTAAATATGGAGAATATCACATCCTAATTGCGTGAGTGTTAGCAAGTTCTAATCGGCCTCTTTCGATTCGCGATGTCTCTAGTTTTTGCCGCTTTTGAACTGCTGACGAATTATGTTCTCAGGGAGTCTACTTCGAGAGTACTAACATCGGACCATCAAATAGCTTCTGGGTGAATCAGAACTTGGGTTCTTGAAGCACATCGCTCGAAAGAAGTGCGTGGATGCAAGTGGTGATTTAATATTTGTAGTTTGTAGCGAGCACCACTCGGTAAATCGCCCCAGAATTCCACTATCCGTCCTAGTCTTCAGAAAATCCGAGAATTGGTTCTTGAAGAGCCCATGGCCTTGATCACAAGGTCCGCATTGCATAATATCCCTGGGCAATCGGCTGGTTGGCTTTCCGAAGGTCTGCACGGCACTTTGCGACATGCCGCATCGGCTTCTGCGATGCTTCTCATAACCGATCAACTTGATAAACTTTGAACGAGCAATAGATAGATCAGATGTCTTTTCCGAGGCGTTCTGACGACTGAAAGCGGAAACCTCGAGACTTGGCTGGCGGCCATTCTATCCGTGTCGATTCTCAGAATGTCGACATCTTGGTAGATATGTGGGTATACGGTTTGTACACGATGAATGGTCAATGCCTCTAATACCAGCTTTCGCCAACTGGTGTGCAAAGTCAATCTCTGCGCTGATATACTCCATCCACTGGACCAACATCTTGAAATAAGCGTTGGAAGAGGGCACCGTTGTCAGTTGTAGCCATGCATTTTGGGACGCGCATATGCCGTTTGTAGCCTTTGCTGGAACAAAAAGGTGCTTGGGCGACACTGACTCGTTTTTTGGGGAACTGCACAAAAACTGCGTATAGCTGGAGGAACGCGAATGTTCAGATTACCTGCTATCGGAGAAACGACAAAACCCATATCACTTGCTATCAAAGAAATTCTTCATACCCAGAACAATGTCAAATGGAGATTCGGCAAAACTGGCCCATATAGCCACTAAGAAAGTGAAACTCTTCGCAACCTCGCCGTTGAACCTAGGCAAGAGGCCATTCGCCGCTTTCCAAAAATACGCATGGTCAGGTATCGACCAGAGGGAGGGGAATACGGGTGATATTCCCTGGACAATCGTCGTTTACCGTTGTTCAAAGACGCCCTAGAGGGAAACGAAGACCTACATATCCCGGTAGAAGTAGTGGAATGAACGGGGAAAATCGAGAATCAGTTAACATGTAAGTATACCACAGAAAGTGAGGCGTGAATCTGGATATTAGAAAGATTAAGCATAACCCAGAGGGTATCATCGTTTCCGGATTATCTATACTATAGGACTTTGTACGTTAAGTGTGCTTAAATGGACCTATGTCGAGTTTCTCCGCTGCTGATTAATTCGCCAGCTTTTCTCAGCAGCTTACTGTAGGTCTGGTGTCATTTTCTGTCTTTAGGATATATCCTAACATGAATAATTAAAGAAGAGGACAGAGAACATGGCACACATTGAGGTCGGGAGGAGATACAGGCAATTTACAGGGTCCTGGCCATAAAGTTGTTTCGGCAGTTTGCTGGTGAAGTTGGTTTCGCTAATGATTGCAGGAGACGCTATCGCCATGTAGCTACGCGTGTCGGCGAACAGGTGTGATCGATACTCGTCTTGTAGACTAATAATTGTAGCCTGAAGAAGCGAACGGAAGAGGAAATAGAAGAAGAAATCATCAATGCCAGACGAAGTGTCATCCAAAGTAGAAGAGGCCGAACGGGGACCTGTCGATGTCTGAAACGGATAGATTCCGAGTCGGGGAAGTTGGGGAGTCGATTATCCGGACTGCACGAGGCTATATAGGAAGAGGAAATTTGAATTACACAGAATGTGACATTGATCTCTATAGACACCGCGATAGCCGAATGAGTGCTTAGCCATCAAAGTGTATGGCTACGGTGTTTCATATAAGGAGCCGATCGGCTTCGCCAATCGGTCCGACTATAAATCCGTCTAGACTCTTGGATCACCTGATCTCCAACCATTCGAACGGTCAATGACGTCATTTTGAGAGCGTATCACATGACTATTACCGAAATGCCGAGAAATCTCTAGCAGCGTCTGGGTTGATGCCGAACATGCGCGACAACTCGAGCCCTAATGCCATTCCTTGAAAGCTTTCGCGTGCTGTACAGCTGTTACTATCTTGAGTCACGTTTGACATCATGGCAGGCTCTAGAATCGCGCCTCTCAGGTATATAAGGATGCTCAACAATGTCTTAAATCGACCATCATCTTCAGATCATCAAGCTTCCGCAAGACAATTGAATAACAATCATCTCGCGTCTCTTTGAAGAATAACCTCTGACCAACACCGTCAAAATGTCTCTCTTCCGCACCATGCCTTCTGCTGGAGACTTCGCTCCTCTCTTCCGTCTTCTGGACGACTACGATGTCCACCGCTCCAACCGCGGTCAAGTCTCCTCTCTCCGTTCGTTCACGCCTCGCTTTGACGTCCGCGAGAGCGATGATGCATACCACCTTGATGGCGAACTTCCCGGCATCTCTCAGGAAAACATTGACATCGAATTTTCTGACCGCCATACCCTGGTGATCTCGGGCCGCACCGAGCGCGAATTCCATAACACCAACATCAATGATACTCCCCATAGCCAGGACGCCCAGGGTGAGAACGGTGATGTTGTCAAGGCAGGAGAGCAGTCCGTCACCAAGTCTGAGAACAACAAGCATCGTTACTGGGTGAGCGAGCGCTCTGTGGGCGAATTCCACCGCACCTTCAGCTTCCCCGACAAGGTTGACCAGGACAAGGTCAAGGCTAGCCTGAAGAACGGCATCCTCTCTGTGCTGGTTCCCAAGGTGACTGCCTCGGGTCCCAAGAAGATCACCATTGAGTAAACGGATCGCCTCCTGCGAAGTCTATGAGTTACGCTTTGATGGAATTCTTTGCATAATACGCATGCATTTAATTTGATGGTTTTTGATGGTTTTACTTTTCAAATGAATCTGCAATACTTAACAAAATAATCGATCGATCTTGGTCATGTATAGTAATAATTTGTTAGTTCGAAGTTGAAATTAATTGCTTACTTGCACTTTGTATGAGTTTCTTTCTTTCCTATCTATGAGCGACGAACTTGGTATTCGTATTAAGTTATGGATTTCCCGTTCTCCCAGACAACCCGTTTGTAGCGATTATACCAGTCCCAAGGGAGTCCATGATCGTGTGCATTGTTCCGGTCTAATTCAATCAACAGCCCTTGTACGCTTCTACTGTATTCAGAGGACGTGGAAAAAGCTAGTGCGTTTATCTACAACTCTTGATGGAGAGTTGTTGTACCAGCATTCTTAATGATTGAATATGCGCAATTGATGCTCATCTTTGGCCCCGTTATCAAGTGCATCATTACATTGACAGAAAGCAAGTTCCTAGGCCTGATTGAGTTTGAGATTTAAAGCTGGTCGTTCTCGGCTAGAAAAACGCACCTTGTTCAGTCCATAATATGCTATGAACGTTGCGTAAATTACAGAAATTCAGGCCTAATACTGTGAATTCAATTCACTTGCCAACATCTTTCATGAGTATTGTCAGCCCCCGTTGCTTGGGATTTTAAGCAGTAAAATATCCGTCATCTTTTCCAGTGTATACTACAGTGGAGTAAGAAACCCATCCGCGAGAGTGGAATTTCGGAAACGGGGGAAGCGAGAATAGATATACGAGAAGCCCGAATTAAATCCAATCACTCTTTTCGTATACCATGCTAAACCGCTTTGCCGTCAGGTGAAGCAATGTTCTGCGTCGAGATGCGGCATATAAAATACTACTGGGCCATTCTCAACTTCATAGAAGTTGGCATCATACTGCACTTCTGGGTGAAATGCGCGGAACATCGGAATGCAGTCAACCGCATTCTGATATAATTCTGTGCTGCTATAAACTCTTTCTTTTCTTGTCTTTGACGATCAGGGGATAAGAAGATGACATCTCAGTTGTTGCCTTGACAAGAGCACAGCACAGGCTCAGTGGTTTAGTGATAATGTTATCAATTGCTATGGTGTCATTAATGCCACACATGGTACTGGTCTTCATAAAACCCTGGGGCACATTGCGTTTGATGGGGCCAGCATTTACCAAAGCAGTGTGATTGTCAAGCCTGGACTCACACGTCGATTTCATTTGTTCTGGAAACTAATCCGCTTGGTACCACAATCTGTAGGTAAAGGCAACCTCTCCTGGTCCTTTCAGCGCCTTTTTGCAAGCAGCTCTTGCTTGGTAAGTGTTAATGAGTTTTGCAATTGGTCACGCAGCTGCTTTCTGTGCATGCCGAATCCACTTTATGTCCAGCTGGGAATAAGCTGCATTCTCTCTAACATCCGAGATCTACTTCTTTAACTCTCCAGGTTCTCTATCGAATTTGAGCAAACTCGTATCCGATAATTTTTTCTCCAGCCGTAATTGTATCACCCAAATTTCCTTCTGTTCCCACCTCGCTTTCAGCACCAGGCTCGCTTACCTTAAATTCAGCCTTTAGGGACATCTCAATTCACATTTACTTCTCCACAATGAAGCTCTTGTAGGCCATGATGTCCACAATGAGGTACACTGGCTTGGTTCTTCGAAATCACTGACCCTTGTTAGCTTTCATTGCGCAGTAGGCCTCGTGACTTCTCAAAAGCCGAGAGAGCGTCCTCTCTTTAATGGCTCCTAATAGACAGGCCACCTCTTCAGTGTTGACTCTGTATACTGTATTTTCAACAGCTTTTGCCATGTGGTTGATATGACCCTTCATCTATGCTTTCATCTTCATCGAATAACTGGTCTTCGGAGTTTTCAGACTGTTAGTCCCTTAGATATCATCACTGCAGTAATTATGTGGATGGCTTTCTATAGTGTCAGAATTGGACACAGCTTCATATAAAAATGTCTTTGAAAATAGGATAATTTCATAATCTCGGCGGAGTATACTGTTTTGAAAGTGTCTTCGGTTTTCATCCAACTTCTTTGATATCAAATCGGCAATTTCGATCAAATCGAAGTTGAGATATTGTCGTCGTCTCCAGTAGTTATTTTTCATATCTTGTGTTTATGTGTATGGATGAAAGGAAGGAAGGGAGTAAGGACACTGGCTTCTGGGATGTGAATCGCAAGAGTGGGTGCCATTAGGTCGACGGCGAGTAAAATACAGAAATCCGAGGATTTATGTTTCATCATCTTTTTGTCAACCGTTGAATGTAGAGATTTGTCTTGTGTGTTGCCCATTTTTGGGGCTTTTTGCAGGGTGATGGAAACCGGAAGGGACCCCCTTTCCAGGGAATCAGGCTATAGAATGGCAACTTTCAGTTACAAGGAATCGGTGAAGATGTCGCCAGTTGTTATTGGGCAATCAGGCCCTCAGTGCAGGCTGGGAGAGACCATCCATGCTGCTCCCCGCGGCATGACTTCCTAGTCTCTGCTGTGCAGCTTGAGACGTACTGGTGACAACGAATCGAACTTCTATTGTATGCTGCTGCCATTTGATCACTCAGTACTGAATAAAGTTAGTCGAATAGCTGTGTTTTGACTGAAAAGAGGGTACCAGCTCCGTAGAGATAAGCATGGTAGCAAGAGGCCCCATCCAGTGGAATGTTGAAGAATGGCATCGCTTGTTCAGACACAGACCAAGCGTACTGCCTGCTATCCTTGAGGTAATCTATACACTGTCTGCTTATATTATTAACGACAGATACATTTTGCCTGGATTTTTAAGGACGTTACAGTTCGCCTGTAACTGTCAGAGAAAGTCAAAAACATGTATGACCGCGGTCTTTTCACCGGTGTATTTTCTGACATAGGATCCATACAACCATTTGGGTTACCTCTTGTATCTCGACATTTGGAGAATGTCCACTTGACAACGCTTCTTGCACTCAACGAGAGCTTTGGGAATCCCCAGACAATACGGCACTGTTGGCGGAACCTGTCCTGAAATCGTTCCGTTGAAGGTCTGATGAACCGCGTAAAATAATTGTAGAACGAATTGTTTGTGGAGTTGGCGGGTTTGTCGTTGACGCTGCTTTAATAGGCGTCTGAGTCCATAGCCACCAGTCATATCATATGGACCGAATGTATAATAGAGAGCCTCTAACACTAGGAACTTGGAGCATTCGTGGGATGATCACAGGATAACTTGGGAAAACTGATGAAAGGCTCGGTTCTGTGATGATGAAGAGCAAGGGAGAGAGTTGGGACGAGTAGTCTTTTAAGTGAAGAAGAACATGATCCCTTCCATACTGTGAATGACATGACCCAGAGGACCAAGTGACAGCTTCAGAAAAAACCGTTTCCATAGTAGCCTATATACAGAGAAGACCTAAGCCGCTAATAATAGTAACAATACCCATCCCGCTAACCAAAACCGCGGCATACCATAATCGCAGTAAAGCTGACAGTGATTAAAACCCAAGATCCTCCTCCTCACTCCACCCCAATTGCTCATAGATCGATTTCTCCGGCGTCACAGGTACTGTGGACGAATCGCCAGGAGCAAGGAAGTTCTTCTTAACCGGTGTTTCCTGGACACTGCCCTTCTTTACCGGTGTGCTCAGGACAGCAGTCGGCCGTGCAGCAGCAGGCTCAGCAATAGTAGGAGTTGGAATGGGAACAGTGGTTTGTTGCTGTATCCTAGGAGGTGTCTCTGCAATGGAGGAATTGAATTGTGGCTGCGCGATTGGGATACGTCGTGACGAGACGGGTGTCGAGGGTGCCAATTCTGTTGGCTGGGTCGAAGATGGACAATTAGGGACCCGGAAGAGGGTGTTGGATGTATAAGTTGTGCTCTTGGATTTGGAAAAACAAGGAGATTCGAATGGCTTGGTCGGACGGCGGGTAGGCGTTTCCTGAACAGCACCCATGTCTCTGCCAGACGCTGTCGAGAACGAATTAGGACGGACCGTGGAGCCAGGGACCATTTGCGCATCACTCTCGTCGGGTGGAGGTGAGCGTTCGTTCGAATGTCCAGGGAATGACCGCACCATGTTAATGGGAAGCGGGGGTGGTGGTAAGTCGAAAGTAGCATCCCTCTTCCGACTCCCTTTGGGCGTAGCCATGACCTGCACGCCTTGCCCTAACGGATTCCGGACGGGATTCTTCTGTTTGCGTGAACTGCCACCGCTACCAGACGTTGTCCTTTTGTCCGCGTCTTCGGCAATATCCTTGGCAACCAATTCGCGATTGGGCCGCCGCAATGCATTGATCGCCGCGTCCAGTTCTTTCTTCTGGTCTGCCAGCAATTGCACCTTCTTTAGCTTCGTTTCGTGCTGCCTTGCTTGGGCGTTGAGGTCCACTTCGCGGTTTTCCACTCGCTTGGCCTTTTGTATACCGCCCCGAACGTTCGCGCTGGCCATTGGTAGTAATGGTTCCATGGATTCCCGTCTGCTGTCTGGCTTAGATGGTGCCGTCTTGGACCGCTGGAGGGGGTGTCGTCCTTGAGAGGTGGCTGATTTCTCGTCGGTCAATACGCGTTGCAATGAACGACGGGGTTTCAGATGTTTCAGATGTTGCTGTTGCTGTTGTTGTAGCTGTCGTTTAGCTGCGGACTCGGATTCCCGTCGCGGTGTCTTCTTCGCTTGGGATTGTTTCACAGGGGTTGTGGAGCTGGAGACGCCAAATTTGCGTGTGATCAGCTTGCATTTGTCCGGGAGGCGCGACGCATAGAATGGAACGATAACTTCTGTACAAAAGTCTCGCACAGCGTCACTCTCGGCCTTCTTTCCAGACAGGTGTTTTTTTTCCGTATCCTTGATCGATTCGGGAATAGCGATATCGTCAAAGCTGACGGCGTGCCAGATGCATAGTCGATCAAGATGCAGTTCAAGCACCACATTCAGATCTTGTAATTTCTTGCTCTTGGATTTCTTTGACTTCTCGTCTGGTGAGTCTTCTCCGTTTCCACCGTCTTGCTTCCTACCGTCAGGGAGAGCCGACTCCAGAGCCATAGTCTCCAGTATAAGAAGTATCTGCAGTTGAGTCTCGCGCAGTCGTAAATCAGCCACATGCTTCTTCATCCCTGCTTCTCGCGAGGTCTCAATCGCGACACCATTCTCCGACAAGCTCCTGTCCTTCCACCATGCTCGAATGAAATCCTCTTCATCAGGGTAAAGTCCATTCTTCCCCAGCTTCTTCTTCTTTCGGCTCTTGCGCTTTTTTGTCTGGGCCGTGTCGTCGTCAGAAACACTGAAAATGACGTCGCGGACTGTCGCCGGTATCGTTTCTTTATATTTGAAATCCATCTTCTTCGCGGGGAGTATAGCTTCTCGGTAGAAGCTGACCAAACCAACGGGCGTCTTGGGAGAGTCGGGCTCAGTAGATTGGAACGCATTGCGACAACGTGTCTGTGGACCTTTGGCAAAATATGCCAAAGATGTCTTGGAGATGTAGAGAGCCTGCAAATACTGATCCCTCAAGCCATCCAGTAGCTCTTGGGGTGATTGCTGGTCATCGACACCCGTTGGTACCATCGCGTCGAGCTGCTCCTGGGTATCATTCATGGCGATACTCGGCATGCGAGCACCGGTGCTCGAGCTCCTTTCGAGATTGGGGGCAGCGATCGAAGCGGTTTGGCTCTCCACAGATTCCACAGGTAACACATTATCCTCCTCCTGGTCTAAAAATGCGTCGCAAATATCGAGTCTCGCCCCTTTCCCAGAAAGCGAATCGACATCCACGAGAGGCTCCTCAACCCGCGCCACTTCCCACCACTCAACGGTCCCATCCGCAACAGGTGACTGGCATCGCGCCGTCTGCTCATCAGCGATAGCAGCAGAAGCGCTCCATCCCTTAACAGCAACGAAGATATCGCCCTCCTGAACCCAAGGGCCTAATCGCGAAACCGCATAGATCCCCTTCTTCACTCGCTCGACGACATATAGACCTCCGTCAGCCGTAGATCGCACCGCCAGTACGGTAGGCTCGACTCGTTCGCGCAACTCGTTCTCGAGGATGGGGGCATCCGCCACAAACAGACTACCGGAGGGGACGGGCCATAGTGTAGAAGATGAAGGATCGAGCCAGGAGAATGGGACTCTGGAGCGGGGGAGGAGGGTGATCGGGTCGAGAATGTAGCGGTCGTCGGATAGTGATGTCGCAGGGGCCTGGAGTATTGTCAATGGTTGGCTCGGACAAAAGAGGTAATGCTGTGTATGTATGGCTTACACGGATGACGATCGACGAAGACCCCAGATTTTTAGCAGGAGGATGCCATGTCTTGCGCTTCTTCAGCGATGGAAGCGCATACGCATTGGCGAGTGAATTGACGGATTCGGGAACAACGGGAGATTCACGCGAGGCCATGAACGCGTTTAACAAATTGTATGCATTCTCGTTCTAGGATAAACCAACGATAAAAGCTGCAACGTAAGTATATTAGAGGAATGGCTAGTTTGTATTGGTAGATGCAAAAGTCCTTGATAGCACTTATCGCTGGCGTACGCGGACAAACACGGCTTGGCGTCACGCGTCACCGCCAGAGGGGGGTTTCGAGCGCAAGCACAATGCGGAGTACTAGAGGCATTTGGATTCATATGGTTTCTAGATAAATTGAGGATCTAGAATTATTCAAGATCAATGCTGCGAATTGCCGTGTCTTTCTGCTGGTGATCCGTCGCAGTGGAGTGCGCTAAGTACCAAGATAACGCCGAATCTACTCCCAAGACAGTACGAGCACCCCCAATCACAAAAGTGAGCAGAATGTATATAAGTATGCTACGATATCAAACATCAAAAAGAAGGTATCAGAGGTACCGACCAGGGTAGTGAAGTAAAATGAACCAGAACAACAGAGGACAAGACATCGCTCGCCAACCTCAACCAAAGCATTAAGCGCTCACTTCAATTGAACTCAAAATCATAATACACATATGCTGTGTACTCTGCTCCGCCGGCTTCGCCGCCTGCCTCGCCCGGGTCGTCCCTCTTGACTCGGCCTTTCTTGTCTCGTCCGAAGGCATTACCGGCCAGGTATGAGTACTTATCGTCCATGTTCCGTTTTGCCTTGTCTGCTTGCTTCGGGGTTGGTGCCTGTTCCATCGTTAGCAACATAAATCACCTTCAATTGCATTGGTACATACCCGAATGATCGTGCAAACGTAATCAAGAGGAAGACCATATCGAAGAACAGTCTCCACAAACACCCGGAGAACAAGCACATGAATCCAAACCATCACAGCTTCGCTCCATGCTGTCCGTCCCAGACGGAGGGTTTCATTCCAGAGCTTCCGCTCATCGCCGCCAACACGCTCAACTTCCTTCTGTTCTTGCTCCTTTCCGCCCTCCACGTACTTGAAGTCTCGTGGAATCCACTTGTTTTCTCTGCTTTTGTGGATAAATTCGGCGCTGTGTCTCTTGAACGTGGTGACCGCGTACAGCGTAAACTCATCGTCAGATGCCACCAGGTTTGCGGAGCGGGGAACGACCATAGACGACACAGTCTCGTATGATTTCAAGAAGTCTTTGACTTGCGTTGCAGGGACCGCGATGAGATGTGTTTCGATGTATTCTGAATCCTGAATGACGCTGCGAGGGTCGACTACGGATGCGAGAGACTTGGTGGAAAGGTTACCTCTGTCGGGTCGAAGATGTTAGCAGTCAGGTACCAAAATTGAAAGGGCAAATAGACATACGTCTGTTTCCGTTGAAGTGTGGCCAGGTTGTTCTTGACCTGGTTGTATTGGGAGTATTTCGAGCGGATATCATTGTCGATACTAGCAGCTTCCTGGGATACGTTAATATCTTCTGTACACGGTACACTAGTGACGCATTGAGTGCCATATAGTTACCTTCTGTAGCAGATCAATCAATTCCCCGAGAGGCTTGTCAGCGCGATACTTCACTTTATTCCACGAGAACGTCCGCAAGTACTGATCAACCGGCTCTAACCCGCGATATTAGCCACGTCCTCTCCCACAACCTAAAACAAAATGTCCCACATACTGTCATTAACAGCTTTCATCTTATCAATCTGCGCCTCATCGTCCAGGATATTCTTCAATGCATCCCCCACTTTGCTCACGACACCCTGGCAGGCTGACTCGAGCTTCGACAGCTCATCGGCCTGCTGCACCAGAGCATCTAGAGTGCCGATTTTGAATTCGGGGATCGGGAAGGGAGCTACTGAGCCATTATCGGGTGATACCGTTGTAGATATGGCGTCGAGAGCATCGTCGCGATGGTTGGAGGTTGTGATAGACGTGGGGAGCGAGACGAGGAGGTACTTGGTGTTGGACATGGCGGCGGTATAGGAGAGAGATAAATTGACCAACCAGAACTAATTCACAGGGCCACGCTCAGGAAGGCGGGCATGAAACAGCAGATGATAATTGTATTGATGGTGGTGACGGTAGTAGTCGTTCTGTTGTCTGCATACGGAGAGCTGGGCGGTACGGGTGGAGGCGGTCGGCGAACGTCGATCCTACAGACAGCTTCACAGCTACCAAAAGAACTGAGAGAAGGAATAAACTGGTGCTTGTTTATCGATATGTTTCCTTATTGAATTGTACCCGTAAGTCAGTTGATGCTTGAAAAAAGCTGGCAATGTGCACTCTATTATAAACGGCAGATGGCCTCTAAACATATTCTCGAAAATAAATACAAGAACCGAAAACAATGCAACCCGCCTTCTATGCGCCTGGCTATATAGTCTGATTATCCATACTCGTTCTCGATTCCGCACATCTATAGGGTATCACAGGATCGAGTGTAGATGCAATACGAGGTGAATTGTTTTATGTCACCTTGTAGAGACTGGACATGGCCTGCAATATAGAGTCAGCGAGAATTGCTTCGCATGCGTAAACTAGGGAGAACACACAGCAGCTTGTCTGGGCTCAATGAAGAGCGCCTTCGCCTCCACCAGAACCGCTGGCTCTTGTCCATCCTTGGGCAGGGTCTCAAGGCGGCCCTCCACCCACGCTTTGCGACCTTCCACCTTGACTGTTTCCGCCTTCATAATAACGTAGGAATTGGCCATTGCGGGTAGTCGGTAATCAATGTTCAGGTTCGCAGTCACGCCAACCTTGTTCGGCAGAGCGGGGAAACAGCACCGCGCAAGACCTTCATCCAACAAGGTCGCCAGGAGACCACCGTGAACAATACCGGGGTGTCCTGAGAGATCGGAGCCGAGATAGAGGAGTGAAATCATGCTCTTACCACCTTCTTCACTGAAAACAACCGGCGGGACAACGATCTTGTTCGGACCCGCGAGGGTCCCGGCAGTGAGATTGCGTGCGCGCATGTACTCGGGGATCTTCAAATGTGGGCGCGACTCTGTAAACGCAGGGTTCTCGCGCAGAGAGACGGAAAGGGGATGGTTGTGGATGAAATCTTCAATCTCCTGCGAGTGCGCATCGGGAGGGACGAAGCTGGTGAGGGTCTCCTCATCCGAGGGCATAGGGGCGGCCATGATTCGAGAAGTGGTTTGTATAGTCTGATAGAATAAGCCAGCAGTAAAAGCGAAAAATGCGATAGAAGTAAATCCGATGAAACGGCGTAAGCGGGAACGGGGTTGTTGAGCTTGTTGAGGATGGGGCGGGACGGGAGCTGTTTCTTTATTAAATGAGAGTTAGAAATTCATTGATCCTTTATAAACCACGGGAAGAGACTTTCAACACAATGAGTAATCCAGCGACCACATACCAGTAGAATAACGAGATCTAGATCCTCGCAGGTATACAGAACGAGGGAGTGGAAGACGAGGGCGTACCGCGATCCTGGTGGTGGCAGCAGTGGGGAACCCCCGAAGCGCGACGGACGATTGGAAATGCCGCATGGCCGCTAGACCGTCAGATATTTTTGGCAGAATATGGTGGATCCGTGGACTGAGAAGATAAAACAGAGGCAAACAGACGGGGACACGTAAAAAAGGCTGAAAGATGCCTCGGGATCCCCGTCGATTCCCGTGGAATTAATTGGTGAGGATGAAAGAGACGTTAGGGCAGGATGGCGGTGAGTAACCATTGCAATATATCATTGGTCAGTGAAGCCATGGCAGAAAAATAACCTCGGCTGATCGGTGATTATTTAATCTAGTTGTGCAGTGCAGAATACGGAGTATCTGTACATAGAGTTTGGGCATAATTCTTGACTCTCTGCGCAGACGGAAGCACCTGTTTCTACGAGATTTGAGATATGCCGGAACATGATAGCCGACATAATGGCAATTGGCAGGGCCCCATCGTTGTAGCGCTGCGTATTGCTGTTCCGTGCATTGATGTTTCGCTTGGACGGAGACTGGTCAATGATTCAAGTGTTTCGCCTCTCCCCAATCATACGCTGCCTACAACACTCAATGTGTGTTTTATCTCCCTCACTATACGCTTGTATTTATTGGGCAGAAACCTCCAAAACTACAGAGCAGAATAGTTGTGACCTGCACATAGTTCACCTGAATGTCAGACAGTTGGTTGTACCGCTTTTCTCACCGCCTGTATATACAGTAACGCTAATGGCTAGAGATAATGTTATGACTCGCAGAAAGGACTACATCTCATCTCTAATTGAAGACTACGTACAGAGCCTTCGAGTACAAGAGCCCTATACGGAGTGCATTTATGATGATATATGCAGCTGGAACATCATACAGCATTCTGTAGACACAAAGCTCACTCTCCGGTTCTTAGATCTGCGAAATGACGATGTACGTCATGTCGGTTGTTTTTTCCGGCCAGTCAAATATCGCATTTTCTTACAGATCCTTCCGCTCAGGGCTCGACATCTCCAGCCATACAATTTTAATTCAATGCACTCATTTGTTCTCTCTGAACATGTCAAATTCTACCTCTGTCAAGAGAGAGTAGCAAGATTTGGCTTCGGATGGAGCAGCAACGCTCCCGACAACTTGCTCCTGCCCCGGCCAAACCTCCGCCACCCCCCTCAAAGGGCCCCATGAAAAGGACCGCAGAGGTTCCTCGTCGAGAAAAGATAACATCTGCTTGCAAAGAATGCAAAGTGCGCAAATCAAAGGTGTGTCGATATATATCTTCCCTGGCAATGGGAAGGATTCGATATTAATTTCTGTGTTCGATAGTGCAATGGGGGAATGCCGTGTGGAGCATGCGATAAGAACAATACCCGGTGTGTTTATGACGAGAACAGTGATAAACGTCGGCGTACTATTATGAACCAGAAAATCCAACAACTTGAAGCAGATCGTGACTTGCTAATTCGACTTGTTACCACTCTTCGAGAGACCGACGATTGCCGTGCCACACAACTCCTCAACCTCATCCGCAGCAATTCCTCATTGGAAGAGATCAGGGTTTACATTAATGAGCGCCTCTACGATGAGTCGGAGAAGCCGTCCGGGTTGGTTGATCTCGCAGACCGGTTGCGTCCATTGAGTGAATCTGAGTATCTATCGCAACGAAGACTTTTAGATGTAAGAAGGCTCACAGACATTCCTACCTGGAAGGTACCGGCCAAGCCATGGACCAAAGTCACGGATGATGACGATTTTGTTTCGCACTTGATTTCCCTGTGGTTTACCTGGTACCATCCATACTTCAACTGGATCGACCGTGATATGTTCATCCGAGACATGCAATTTGGAAATGCACGAAACGCCAAATATTGTTCACCATTTCTGGTGAATATCATTTTAGCCGATGCTTGCGTATGACGACCACCATTCATTCTATCGCCAACGCCTTCTAACGACCAAATCAGGCCTACTCAGACTATCCGGAAGCTTATTCAGATGCGAATGACCGGTCTTCCAAGGGGGTTCACTTTTACGAGGAAGCCAAGCGCTTATATGAGGAAGAGGAAGGACGGGTCACATTGTCGACTGTTCAGGGGTTATGTGTCCTTTGGGCTTGGTGAGTATGTTTATCTCCAGTCGTTGGACAGAAAGACTCACTTTGTTACAGTGCAGCATTGATCGGCAGAGATGGACGCGGTTGGGTTTACCAAGGTCAACTAGCATACGCGCTGCAGGACCTGATGGACAATATTGAAAAGGAACATGGACTGGGGTACGAACCACATGTCGTGGATAATGCTGTATGGGGAATTTATAATATCACAACGTAAGAGCAGATGGTCTCCAAAATCTCGTGCAGTATGCTTACTTGACCAGCGCGAGTTCTATAAGCTGTCAAAGATTTCCTTTGATCAAGACGCCAAAAAGACCATATCTTCGCGCCCCAGATTCCAACAGAGAGTTTTTGGACGTGTGGTACCCATATCCAACACAGTCCTATGCCGTACCATCTCACATGATCCATCTTGTGAACGCTTCCTCTGACCTAAGCAGAATTACGCACGATGTGTCTACAATATTCTTTGACCCTCAATCTGGATTGAAAAATATGACATTCTCTGAGACGCTGCAGAATGCCCAAAATGTGCATGCTCGACTGCAGGATTGGAAGAAGAAACTGATCTCCTGTTTAAGAGAAGAGAGCAGCGACGTCCCTCACGTCTTGTCATTACAGTAAGTTTGGCAATTGCCCCCAGTGACTCGTTTTGGCAACAATAGGCATGGGGTTTGACAAGGCTCCTAGTATGTATTATTGTGCAATCATCACCACCATATTCGGCTTCGTCGAAGAGAAAGCCAAAGAACACGAACTGCCCCAGGAAAAGTATCAAGATGCTCTCAACCTGAGACTTACCTCAGCTCGCAAAACCGCACAGTTAGAGGGAACCTGCTGTGCATCATGGGGCATTGACCGTGCCCCAGCTGGCAACGTGCAATGGATCACCGTCGCCCTATCCACGCTCCTGGAACATCTAGATGACAACGACAATCGCGAGGCATTTATCAGCCTTTGCATCGCCTCAAAAGCTATTTCCCGGCGCTGGGTGCTTGGAAAGGCAATGCTTCGCTCGATTCATAATACCGCCCGGCAGCTGAACATCACGCTGCCCGCTGAGACCAGTGCGCTTTTTTCTGAATTAGACAATCAGTGCACTTCTTTGAGGGTCGCAGAGTCGGTTAATAGTCTGTACTCGAACTTGGTCATGATTCACGGATTCAATAGGAATGATGAAGCGGAGATTGGCAAGTCTTTGGAGAGCATATTGCTGAACAAAAGTTCTGCTGAGAGTTAATTACTCGTCTCATCCTCACTATCTCGGAAGACTCAGTCTCATTGGAGACAATAGAGTTGTATTCACACTGAGTAGGCCTCGGGGCTACATTGAATAAGTGATACACCAATCCTCAGCTATCCTTACCTTGTATTTAGCTTTTGATCATAATGCATTCGTTTTGTGGTCGTTTTTTGGAATGTAGAAACGTAGAACAGCGTGATACCATTCCCAGACACGTATTGGCGCTTCGACTTCGAAGTCCATGCGAGCCTCTTAGTGGTTTTAGCATCTCTCATAATGATACGCCGGCATATACTTCTTCCCCCCCCACCGGTTTGATAACGGGAGACCATCTGCTCCGTATATTGTCATTGGGAATATGATGCACTGAAAGGCTGACTCTTCAATCTGATATCCTGCGCTATGGCAAACGGTATCCTTCTAAGGAATTACGCTGCTTACGAACTCTCCTACAATAAGATAGAAGAAGCAAAATAACTATGGATATCGCCGCTGTCACATAAAATAGTGCGTGACGGTGCTACAGAAGTCTTTGTTCGCCCTGTCGTACAGATATGTGCCACGAGACTGAGATACCAATCGGATAACAAGATGAAAATATCCCCCTGCAGCGATCGACAGAGCACCTCAAGAAACATGTGCCGGATGCCCGCATTCCAGAGAGCTAAGACGGGTACACACATGAGGGGTGTCATTCAATATCCTATCCCTGGATTACTCGTGGAAGGGGAAGGGGGGATACGCTCATCGGTATGTGGCTACTCGATAATGTTCTTCAGGCTTTCTTCACCCCTCCCTCCCTACTTGTGACTAGGAAGGTTCTTTGCAGTTGCTTGTGATGATGGCCACTCGTTCACTTTTTTCGTGCATTTCTGTAGGCATCGCTGGGTTTCTGGCAGCTGGTGCTAATGGTGAAGATACTTTGGATTATGATGTGTTGGAATATATAAACCCGCTTATTGGAAGCACTGGAGGAGGTATTGTGTTTCTTTTATATACCATGGTGTACCCGACTAACTTATCTACCTCACTCCAGGTAATGTCTTCGCCGGCGCGTCAATGCCTTACGGCATGGCCAAAGCCGTTGCCGACACAGACTCCCCGACCAACCAGGGAGGATTTGCATACGATGGCAGCAACATCACCGGCTTCTCGGGCTTACATGATTCAGGCACTGGAGGATCCCCATCGCTCGGAAACTTCCCTCTATTCCCATACGTGAAGTGTGACGGTGACGACATCAATGGCTGCGTCTATCCCAAAAAAGACCGCAAGACCGGCTATGATCCAAATTCCGTGACTGCAAGTCCTGGATATTTTGGATTAACGATGAACTCGGGGATTATGGTAGACATGACAGCTTCTCACCATACATCCCTGTTCCGCTTCCGCTTCCCGAATGAGAGTGATGCATCGAGTCCGTTGATCTTGCTAGATTTGACAGATTTGTCGGATAGCAGACAGGATAACGGGACTATATCTGTTGATCCATCTACAGGCCGCATGATGGGCCATGCGCGATTTCTGCCAAGTTTTGGGAGTGGTTCTTATGTTCCTTACTTCTGCGCGGATTTTCAAAGCGAGGCAGGGTTACGGGATAATGGAATTTTCGTCAATTCACGCGCTAGCACGGAGGTCAAGAAGCTGAATATCTCTCGCAGCATAAATGGATATCCTCTTCCGGTATGTAACCTATCATTACTATACATATATTTATTAGCTCACTCCATTAGGGCGGCGCTTTCGTCAGATTCAACTACACATCCGACCAAACAATCCAAGCCCGCGTCGGAACCAGTTTCATCAGCAGCGAGCAAGCATGCAAAAATGCTGAGGCTGAGGTCCCGGATTTCAACTTCCCCGGAACACATTCAGTCGCTTTGGGCATGTGGACGGAGAAGATGGCTCCCATTAGGGTATCGAGGAAGGGAGTCAATTCGTCTCTTTTGACTAATTTTTACAGTGGTATTTACCGTACCATGATTAATCCGCAGGATTATACTGGTGAGAATCCGCTGTGGAATAGTACGGAGCCATATTTTGACTCGTTCTATTGGTATGCATGTCCTCTGGCCTTTCTGTGTTATGACTGACATAACAGTCTGTGGGACTCATTCCGCTCTCAACTACCCTTTTTGACAATCCTCGATCCCAAATCCGTAGCTCGCATGATACGCTCCTTAATCGACACCCAAAAAAATCTGGGCTGGCTCCCAGACTGCCGCATGTCCCTTTGCAAAGGTACACCTACCCTCCCCCATAAACTCCCCAACTAACAAAACAGGCTACACCCAAGGCGGTTCCAACGCCGACATCGTCCTCGCAGACGCCTACATCAAAAACCTAACCGACGGTATCGACTGGTCCGCCGGCTACGCTGCCGTCAAAAAAGACGCCGAAGAAGAGCCCTTCGACTGGTCCGCCGAAGGCCGCGGCGGGCTCGACAGCTGGAAATCCCTACACTACATCCCCGTCGAGGACTTTGACTATGTCGGCTTCGGGCCGATGACGAGGAGTGTTTCGAGGACGTTGGAGTATGCGTATAACGATTTTGCCATTGCGCAGATTGCGCGCGGGCTGGGGGAGATTGGGGATGCGGAGGTATACGAGGAGAGGGCTGGGTATTGGACGAATTTGTTCCGGGAGGATCAGGCGTCGGTTGTTGGGGGTGAGGATACAGGGTTCCGGGGTTTTTTCCAACCTAGGTATTTGAATGGGTCCTGGGGATATCAGGTGAGTATCTCATACAGCACATATGAAAAGTCCTCAAGGTTCTAATGGGTCACAGGATCCCATCACCTGTTCAAGCATCGACACCAGCGGCCGCGCATGCTCCCTCCAAAACAACGCCGCAGAGACCTTCGAAGACAGTATCTGGGAATACCAATTCTTCGTCCCCCACCAAATGCAAACCCTAATAAGCCACCTTGGCGGCCCAACCCCCTTTACAACCCGCCTCGACTACCTCCACAACAACCGCATCACCTACATCGGCAACGAACCCTCCTTCCTAACAGTCTTCCAATACCACTACGCCGGCCGCCCTGCAAAATCAACCCTCCGCGCACACACATACATCCCCTCATCATTCTCTCCCACACCAAACGGCCTACCCGGTAATGATGACAGCGGCGCAATGGGCTCGTTTGTCGCGATGGCGATGATGGGCCTTTTTCCGAATCCGGGACAGGATGTTTATTTGATTTCTGCGCCGTTTTTCGAGGAAGTAAGTATTACTTCTCCGCTGACGGGGAAGACAGCGAGGGTGAAAACGGTGGGCTTTGATGCGGGGTATGAGAGGGTGTTCGTGCAGGAGGCGTTTTTGGACGGGGAGCGGTATGGCAGGAATTGGGTGGGGCATGACTTTTTCACGCAGGGGCGGGAGTTGGTGCTTGTTCTGGGGGAGAGTGAGAGTGGGTGGGGGACTGGAGAGGGGGATGTGCCGCCTTCGTTGGGGTAGTTTATACCACGTACTGGTGTTAGAATGTTAGGGCAAGAGGGCAGATGAACATCATTTATTCATGTTCTAGGTTATGTTGAATACACACCCGAAATCACACTAGACAACGCTTTTACAAACGAAAAGGGTTGAAACCACGCCAAACATTATATACACATAACAAAAAGAAAAGGAAACTAAGCCCTAACCCAGCAGCAACAACAGCCTATGGCCGATAAAACTTCGTCTCAACCCACGGCATCCCCACAACCGTAGCCTTGCGCACCTTATTCCTAACCAACACACCAACCTCCGTCCCCTTCTTATTCATCCCCTGTTTCACATACCCCATCGCAATGTTCGTCCCACCCAGCGACGGACTCGGCAACCCAGACGTAATAACACCAATCTGCGTGCGCGACTCATCATTCAAATCAACGATAATCGCGCCCTCGCGCGCAGGAGAGCCCTTCTCCACGGTGAACCCGACACGCCGCTGAGAGAGGGTCTTCGCGGGAGATGCGATTTGCGGGAGGATCACGGAGGACCCGTTGAAGTTGGTGTTGCCGGTGGCAGGGTCGCGGCGGTCTTTGCTGACGACCCAGCCGAGCGAGGCGGCGGGAGGTGTTTGTGCGGTGGTGATGTCGGAACCGTACAGGCACATTCCGGCTTCGAGACGGAGGGAGTCGCGGGCTGCGAGACCGGCGAGACGGACTTGGTCTGGGTTGACGAGGAGGAGGTCGACAACTTGTTGGGGGAGGGTGGGGGTGGTGGTTGGGATGGAGATTTCGAAGCCGTCCTCGCCGGTGTAGCCGGTGCGGGAGATGAGGAGGGGCTCTGCGGTGCGCGAGCCGTCGGGGAGGGTGAGGTAGAGGGTGCGGGAGTTGCCAAAGCCCAGGGTGGTCAGGTCGGCTTCAGGGCCGGAGCCGTGGATAAGGGGCTGGAGCACGGAAGCAGCCAAGGGCCCCTGGAGAGCAATAAGGGCGTTGTTGATGATCTCCCACTTGATGCTGTCAGCGCCGTTGGTGCTGCGGTAGGCGTCGATCTCCGTCTGCAAGAAGGCGAGATCCTCTTGACGACGGCCGGCATTGGTGACGAAGTAAAAGCTGTCTTCGCCCTGGCGGGTAATCACGCAGTCATCAATGATACCACCAGTTCCATCCTCCAAGAGACAAGACAGAGTAGACTGGTTGGCGTGGAGCTTATCAAGCGACGAGGGAGTCACTTTCATCAAAAGATCCATAGCCCCGGGTCCGCTCAGACGGTGCTGAACCCTGCTCAAGTCAGCACTATCCTTTCCACAAGTTATGCACGGGGAACATACATATGGCTCACATCAAACAAACTCGCCTTCTCCCTCGTCCAGTTATGACTCTCAAGATGGCTCAGATCCGAGTACTGCAAGGGCATCGAGAACCCCGCAAAAGGAACCATCCGCGCACCGCGCGCAACATGCAAATCATACAGCTGCGTCTTCCCCGCTGCCTCCGATGATGCAAAGCGCACCTGCAACTGAGGGAGCGCAGGTCCGAAACTAACTACCGGGCGTCTAGTGGCGGCGGAGCGGAGGCGGAAGGCTTGTCGCGAGCCATTGGAGACGACAGGAGCGGATTGCGAGGTCAGAGACCTTATACCCAGAAGGCTGATGCCTCTTCGCAACGGCTGGAGGGTCGACATTATGGACTGATGTGTGGTATAGAGAGGAATTGTAAGAAAATGGGAAGTCGCACCGGAGGACGAGAGAAAACAGTCGGCGAGATAACGGAAAAGTCACGTGGAGATATGACATCCCCGCGGGATGACGCAATGTCCGACAACGGCATCAAGAGAATCGGAATAGGTTAAGCTTATCTACATTTTACTCGGCTGGGAAATCAACCTACCCCAAAGATAGGTCATGACTCTTCCCGCGGTGAATCACTAACTTTTGCAGTATTAGATAGACGCGAAGAAGAAATTCCCACCAACAATTACCCAGCATTATCAATCTAGAACACCTTCACGCCATTACGACGGCCTGTCTCGAACGTAGATCCCTTGAAAGAAAATGATCAAACAATTACAGAGAACAGACTAGTTTAGACACCATTGCTGGCGCAGGAGAAGGGGCTTCCCACGGTTCCAGCCCGATAATTGAGAATGACACTCATAACGGAGGCCTGCAGTTATTAGTTACTGGTCAAGAGACGGAAAAGGAGAGTCAGGGACTTACGTAGGTTCCTGGACCTAAGAAGAAAAGACCCACGCCAATGAGTCCAACATTCAGAAGGAAGCCCAGCCAGCCGCGGATGCCACGCTTCTTATAGAAGCCCGGTCCATAGTCTTCCCGTCTCATCCGGAGATAAGCCGTACCCCAAAAGATGAATCCAAAGAAAGAATCGAACAGGGAGCTCATAATGGAGAGCAAGTCGTTGAAGAAGGGAATGACCGAGGCAATGATGAAGGCCAGGACCCAGAGCACTGCGAGAATGGCACCCCAGGAGACCCATCCGACTACCGTATGGTTACCCTTGTGACGGGTGTTTTCAAAGATACGGAAGAAGATAAACCGAGCAGAAACGGAGGCGTAGAGAACGCCAAGGAAAACCAAGGTCGGGACCATGAACGAGAATGACACTTTCTTGTACACCTCGTCGCTAATTGATCCAAAGGCAGGCGTTGTCATGTACTGATTGCCGGTGTAGACGTAGATGACAGCGCCAACCACACTGAAAACAATGATTTCTGCGACAGTCACAGCTGTCACGGACTTCCAGAAGTCCTTGGGCTCCTTCATTTCGGCAATGAAACTGGGAAGCGTGATCTGGCCGATGAATGTGTAGCTGATGTTTAAGAACGCATTAACGGCGGATACAAAGGTCGTTCCTGCGACGGGGAGAGCCGTATAGATCGGATCGCCCTTGGCGGGAGTGTAGCCTGCCGGATGCGATTCGATGCCGGCGAAGATCATGGCCAGCAGGACTGAGATGAACGTGAAAAGCGCAGAGAACGTGGCGACCTTGGATAGGGCGTCGAACGTTCGTGGAAGCGAACAGATCCACGAAACGATACCGGTAACCACGGAGAAGACAATAGTGCAAGTGCCATGGTTGCTTATGGTGTTGAGCCACTCCGCGCCGATCAAGATGTGCACACCCTGCAATTGATGTTAGATATGGATCGCAACTGAAATAGGGGCAAATACAGTACCTGAATAAAGGTATTGTTCAACAAAAACATCACTGCAGTCAAGTACCAGACAATCCTAGAGTCCCAAAACAAGTACTGGCCAATGTCGCACACGTCCCGAACTTCGGGATGTCGCAAACAGAACCGCCTGCGGGAGTCAGCTCATTCTAGAATACCCCAATGCGCGCTGTCAAACATAAAACATAAACGTACCAAATAATCAACGACGTATAAAGCACGACCGCCGCAATGAATACCGTCAGAATCAACCCCGGCACCAGTCCCAAAATGGAATACGACCACGGAAACGACATGATCGCCAGACAAATGTACTCAGAGAACAGCAGCGCGGCCGTCTTCTGCCAACTACAGGTACGATACTTGATGGCATTTTCCGACTCCAGCTCGATCTGCCGCACAATCTCTTCCTCTGTATCCGAGTGTCCACCACCAACGCGATGTTCCGCATTGGCCGGATCGTAGTCCTTCAGCTTGGCCGGGTCATGGTCGTGGTCGTTCTCGAGTTTGTCGGAAAGCGACGAGGACTGACGGTCATCTTGAGGGGAGACTGTTGGCATTTTGGACTTGTCGTGGTCCTGGTCGTGGTCGTACGCCGCCATTTTATGAAGCGGACGAACCGCGAGTGGAAGGAAGCGGTGGAGCGAAGAGAAGAGGAAATACTGAGCACCTTGGGATGCATGTACTGCGCCTGTCGACAGGATTCGAGTATGCGAGAACTGGGGAAAGAAGTGTTAATATCGGAAGTCCGGGGGAAAATCCAGAGATGGAGATAGGGTAGTATTCAAGATGGAGCCCTCACCTTCGATTACTCAGAAAGAAAACGACGACAAACAGACGAACGCAGAGAAGAGAATACTTGAAGAGAACAAGAGAGAGAGAGTTTGAGAGAAGTTTGAGAGTGATTGAGCGAAGGGAAAAAGGCTGCGAAGAGGCAACAGAAAAAAGAAATAAGACGAGACCTTATCCGGATTCCCAAACAGGTAATGAGCGGACTACGAACGCTACTTGGCTCACGGATGCAACCGAATTGGCAGAAAAGGGAAGAAAATTCATTCAAAAAAGGAATCGATCTCAATTATTTATGGCCTCATTGTATCTCAGTAGGTCGTTGATTATACGCATTACGGGCTAGAGTGAGGGACGCAGTACTTTACGTATTCATTTACGAGAATTACGCCGGGGTCACCGAGTAGTGACGAAGAAGCCCACTAAAACACACCCACTGCCGCGGGCCATGATGTTTACAGTTTGGCCTGTGTTGTGCACGGCCCACAGGTCTGTTTCCGGTCATTGGCCTATGCCAAGGAACTGCCCCCGCATCCGTTTTTAGCGCGTTTATTTTATCCAAAGGTGAGCCGGCATAGTATGATGGAGTGAGTTTTATCTATACTTGTATAGAGTATGGTGTTGACCATGAGAAGATAAAATACAGTCATATCAAATAAAATACAGCACTAAAATAAGCCACCAAATCCTACGAAAGTCTGGAACCAGGAAAATTCAAATGACAGTCCCAATACGGTTAGTCGATCTGAGATGACCGGAAGTGGATATGGCGTGATTCCACGTGCATACAGCCTCATACAGTACTTTATACATACAGCTAATCCCTACATCAACCTCAATACATGGATCCTCCTTAATATATACAATCGGATGCCCTGGAGCTCCCTGACCAGGCCAGGGTTGGTCCATGGGAGTTCTCTCCGGCAAGCGTCCACGTGATGTCATGCCTCTACGTACTCTATACCGAGTACTACTCGCTTTCTACTCTATGGATGCCATGACCCAGACTCAATCGAACATTGACACTGCTCTGATGTACTCCTCAGCTGAGGTCGGAATTGGCTTCAAGGTATCATCAATGTTCTTTGTTCAGGTACAAATTTACCTGTGGTAGCTCTACATCACATGACATACAAGTAAAGATGTAAAAGAATGCTTTTGGTATCTGCAGTATACTATGTTCAAGTAAATAAAAATTACATTCCATCGTCTTCTCCAGCCAGTAGTGCCGCGTAGTCGTCTGCAGATGCAAATGTAGGCAGGTGCTTGAGCTTGCGCCGCTTCTTCGAGTCCTTCTCCTTGGCCGGTTTCTCCTCTTCCTCTTCCTCTTCTTCTCCAAAGTCGCCCATGTCCATAGGCAGCTCCTCGTCGCTTCCAACAAAGGCATCATCGTCAGAGACGTCCATGTCAAAATCGTCGTCCTCGTCTGAGGGCTCCTCGTCCTTCTTCTTGGAGTCCTTGCTCTTGGGCTTGGGTGCTGGCTCTGGCTCGGAAATGTCTTCGTCGACGGGCTCCTCATCTGACTTGTCGGACTCGTCGTTGAAGATAACGCCCTCGTCACCGCTGCCCTCATCCGCATTCTCTTCCGCGTCGTAGGCAGACTCGAGATCATCCATGTCCAGATCATCATCGCTATCACCGTCCTCCAGCTCAGGCCGCGAATCGACAAGCGCCTTCCAAATCTCATCCTCATTATCACTGAGATCCCCATCCTCTTCATGCTTGGCAACGGGATCCTTGTCGTCCTTCTTACTCCGCGCCTTGCTCTTTTCCTTATCCTTCCCGACACGGTTGAAGTACTCATGGAAGAACACATCCTCTGCAGCAACCTCGTCCGCCTTCTTCTTCCAGAAGGCTTCGGAGTTGAGCGGCACGTGCGTCGCGGCTTTTCCAGCGCCAATGAACCGATCGGCTGTTTCTCCACCTGCAAGCGGCTGCATGATGGACGATCCCCGTGCGCCCTTGTCTGCCTTGGGCGTGCGGTAGATGAAGCGGTCAAGGAAGTGCGAGAGGGTGTGGATGGAGAGATCGGGTTTGCCACTCATTGTTTGGTGGTCGAGGAGGTGGGCCGCATTGACCGATACTGATGGATGGAAGTGTGACATGTAAGGGAGCTACTTCGCGTTAGTTTGATTCAGATATTACATGCGTAGAAGTTAAAAATGACTCACCAGTTCCCAGAGACATGTCTTATCGGCATTGCTGTGCTCGGGATCTCTCTTGCGCGGGTCATATACATTCTGCGGCTTCTGCGGCTTAACTTCAGGTTCCTCTGGCTGCTGTGGTTCATCGTCCTCATCAGGCACGTCCCGGAAGACCTCTTCGTCATCGCTTTCATTCTCCTCAGGCTGATCAAGCAACGTCTGTAGACCACTGTATGTTTTTTCCAACTCGCGGATCAGATAGAAAATACCACAGATAAACGACGGTTGATGCATCCCAAGAATCTGAACTAAACGCTTGACAAACGCCTTGACGCGTCGGATGTTCACATCATTCTTCAATGCCTTGAACAGAAGGTTGAGGTAAAGCGCTTGCTTTGATGACGTAGCAACTCGGGGATCAAGCAGCGATTCGTATAATGTCCGGTAGAATCGGTCAGCGCCGACCTGGTGCGATGACGTTAATTGCTGGATCAACATGAGAGCTTGGATGCTCGTGTTGAAGTTTGACGAGTGCGTAATGCGGAACAAAGTGTCGATGTGTTTTGCAAGGCTGTAAAAAAGTTTAGCTATTGCTCACCGCAGAAGAAAAAAGTAACATACCGAGCAGTGTCAGAGCTTGTAAAAGGGTAAGCTCGATTGACGCCAGTCAGAACACCAGACACAAGTTTGTCCTGCATCTCCTCCTGTTGAGCAAGACCCTTTTCCTCTTCCTTCGCCTTCTTGATGCTCTTCCTATTACCGGGCTTGTTCTTGCCTTGCTGACTCTTAACGGGCTTCTTAGATTTTAGCAGGGTAACAAAAAGCGCGAAGTAGATATCAAGCAACTTGACCGCGGTCTTCTCCTCCTTCAAGCTCAGGACAGTCTGGTTCAATGTGATAATACCATAGTACTTGGCGTGCTGGCTTTGTCCTGGCCGGAAAAGCACCTCTTCAACAGCTGTGACGACCGTCGGCTTCATAAGGGGGTGCACTTGTTCCAGCTGCAGGAGCAGGTACGAAGCACGCGATGCGATCTTCTTGCTCGGATCGCCAAGCTTGTTGACCAGCAGTCGCAGAAGATTAGCTTCCTGCTCCGGCTTCTCCTTCAGCAATTCGTAGACGTAACTCAGAGCGCGGGAGCGGGAGAACTCGATCTCGTCATTGCACCAGACTTCCAGAATCTTGAGGACTTCGAAGTACTGGTCCTTTAGGAAGTTTTCGTAAGCCCACAGGATGAGATGGCTGTTCTGGAGACCATTGGGAAGAGGGTCATTTGCAGTCCAGTTGTTGACTCCCTGGAATGCAGCCATGAGGGACGGCTGGTTCGCGAATGAACGGAGTCGTCGATCATTCGGGAGAAGTGTACCCTGGGCGAACATATCCTTCAAAGAACGAAGCACTTCGACTGCTTGCGCACGGCTTCGCTTCTTTCCAAGACCGACCAGGGTCTCCAGTGCCTTGGTGTTATGCACCGGAGATTCTTGGACGGCCAGTGTGAGTGCGGAGATCTTGTCACTGAGTGTACCGGAGGCCATTATGGTCGAATAGAACTTGTGGGATGAGGATGCTGAAGCTTGTTGCGCTGCATTGTACATCTTTGTATCCTTCTCTAACAGCGACAAGGCATGTTCGTGCAATCGATCAACCACATAACGGGGAAGTGTAGTCGCTAGTTTCGCAGATTTGATCGAAGGGAGAGATGTCGCGTACCAGTCAGACCTCGGTGGAATAACCTATTTTCTATTAGTCTCAACCCTTTCCAGCAGTTGGTCTGGGTTGGTATACGCACCAGTTTAGCGAATTCCTTGGGAACAACGAATTCTTCTGGTTTCACGGGTTCCTTTTTCGTCTCCTTCGAGTATTCTTCAGCGTTAGCAGAAGGCTCAGGAGAAGCCTCCTCTTCCGCATCAGACTCCTCTTCCTCAGCTTCTTCCTGCTCATCGCTTTCATCATCTCCATCTCCCTCCTCTTCCTCGTCGTCGTCCGCCTCCTCTTCCTGTTCCTCTTCCACCTCGTCATCCTTCAAGTCTTCTGGCACAACCTGACCCGCAGCCGCCAGCATACTCGACAACTCTTTGCGTAATGCATCATCGTCAGATTTCTTGCCCGATTTCTTCGAGGTATTCACGTCTTCCACTTCATCTTCGGACTCAACACCTGCAACCAAATCGAGATCCTCCTCAGTACCTCCGAGGGCCAAGATCTCCTGGCGCAGGGTATCATCACTCGCTTTCGACACCTTATCCTTCCCAGCAGACTTTTCTTCCCGCGCGATCACATCACCGTTGCGATCCCGTTTTTTGCCCTTGTTATCATTCTTCGGTTCTTGCTTCGGCGCAGCTCTCGGTGCTGATTCGTTCTTGGTATTATTCTTAGGAGCCGGGGCATCCTTCTTAGGGGTATCGTTCTTAGGAGCATCCTTCGCGCCACCCTTGCCTTTGTTCTTCGATTTGGAGTTCTGGTCCTTCAACTTCTGTTCGATTTTCTGTCGCAGGCCGGCGAATGCGTTTTCCTCGAAATTAGGGAGAGAATCTCCCCCAACGTTGGAATCGTTCAATGCGACGCCGCCATCTGGAATGGCTGAGCCTTTCCCTTTATTATTATTTTTCGCCATGGCGAATGTGTATTGTTGGGAATGTGAACTTGAAGATCATAAATCGAGGCATGAACTTTTTTCTTGTCTTTTTTTCTGCCGCCCAAATGCCCCGAAATATCAAGTCCGCCGGGGAAATGTTGTTGCGGATTTCCGCTTCGGAGTCCTGTGTGCTGCATACAAAGCAATTTATGTTTGCGAATTTGGAGCTGGAAATACTTAATTTGTTAATATTCGGCTTCTATCTATTCGATTGCTCTAGCCAGTTACCATAACTATCAAAATTCATGGTGTTCGGGCTCCGCCCAAATCCGGGCCGTATCTCGGCGGTGCATCGAGTATCTTTGGGGATTGTCCGATTCCATAGAATCTCAAGATGCGGTTTACACGTATGTATAGAAATGAAAACTATTCTTCTTGCTAAATGCTAAGCCTTGTTGCAGACCGATGGTAGAAGCCGGATATCCAACTTCTGGATCCCGACAGGAGGCATCTCCAAGAGAGCCGTAGAAGGCGAGAAGGGTATGCCCTCATATCCAAGATATCCACGGAAGAAATGTGGTGGAGAATTAACAGTGTTCAGAGGATGCAAATGACCTTCTGGTCCGGGGCGGATTTCTTCGACAGGTTGTACCATTTTCCAGAATTCGGGATAACGGTCTCTAACTTGACATAGGCGTACTCTGGGATATTTCATATGCTGCCGCTTGGTTTGCGTGTCCAAGATAAGCTTGAACGTCTTATTGACAAGCATATGAGATCTGCTGGTGAGCTGCGTCTTTCCCTCTGGAATCATTCATGTGCTAACAGGCGAAGGCGCCTCTAAGGTTTCGTTATCCTCGCTATCATCCCAAGAGCTCTGGGAGCGGTCTGGTCGGTTAAAGGAGGGTTCAGAGGTGAGTATCTCAACGCTCTTCTATATTAGTCTTTATTAATAGGGCTTGCTAGGTCTTCAGATTCCACGACAGAAAAGAATCCCGTTTCCTCCTCGCCCCTACACATGAGGAGGAAATCACTACATTAGTCGGCAGTCTCACGAAGTCATACAAAGATCTCCCATTGCGGGTATACCAAATATGTAAATTTAAACCTCTGAGCTTATTTGAGCAGTCGAGACTAATGCAGTGCAGCAAGAAAATACCGCGATGAGCCCAGGCCGCGGCAAGGCCTCCTCCGCGGCCGTGAATTCATCATGAAAGACCTCTACACATTCGACTACAACGTCGAAGAAGCCTTGGAAACATACAAAGCCGTGAAACTGGCGTATACACACTTATTCAACGAGCTCAAAATCCCCTACCTAGTCGCCGCAGCAGACTCGGGCAACATGGGCGGAAGCCTAAGCCACGAATTCCACTTCCCCAGCTCTAAGGGAGAAGATACGCTAATCAGCTGCTCGAATTGCGATCATGTCTACAATGAAGAACTTGCAGATGGCAAAGCCCATGGTGCTAGTGCTGTCTCTTCGCCTTCGCAAGCCGGGTTCGCGACGGAGGAATCGTCCACAGACGGAACAGGGACGGTCTCGACAGGTGCCTGGTTCGCCATATCTAGAGACAAGGGAACTCTAGTACGAGGCTGGTATCCTAAATTCTTCAAACAACCCGGGTCCCGAGAACCAATGGAAAGAGAAGTTAGTTCCCATGCCGTGAAATCCATCGCCACAGCAGCAGGAATCGACATCGACCTGAGCGTGGAAAACCCCCTCGAACAATGGACCACATATGTCAAGTCCCAAAAGACCACCAACGGCTCAATACCCAGCGTGCTGGATCTCTACGACGCCCAGGTACGAGTCTACCAACGCCCTCCCCTCAGCGACCTCCTCCAAGGAACCGACCGCGCAACCACAGAAATCGAATACTTCATGCTCGACAAATTCCCCAACACTACCAACGGCCTCAACCTGATCAAAGTCAACGACGGCGACAAATGCCCTAAATGTACGCACGGAACCCTCAAACTCGACACCGCAGTCGAACTAGGACACACCTTTCACCTCGGGACTCGCTACAGCGACGTCCTCAGCGCCTCTGTCATGGTTGACAAGTCCTTGCTCGGTGCCACAAACTCAAAAGATCAAATCGTCCCGATACAAATGGGTTGTCACGGCATTGGCGTCTCGCGGATGATCACCGCCGTAGCAGACCGTCTCGCAGACTCGAAGGGTCTTAACTGGCCACGGGTCATGGCCCCGTATGAAGTTATCGTCGTGCCTGGGAAAGGTCTCGAAGGTGAAGCGGAGAAGGTATACGATCAGCTTGTCTCGTCTGACCCCGCCACTCCTGTTGATGTTATCCTCGATGACCGCGACAAGCAGATGGGCTGGAAGCTTGGGGATGCTGATCTCATTGGGTACCCGATCATTGTGGTCGTTGGCAAAGGATGGAAGAACCAGCAAACATTGGAGGTGCAATGTCGCCGGTTGGGTCTGAGAGAAGACGTGCCTTTGGATCAGCTGACGAGTTTTGTGCGGTCTTTGCTTGAACGATTGTAAATAAGATGCATTTCATGTGGTTGTCACTGTACTATAGAAATGAATATCAATCTCCCTCTTGTACCTGGCAT
Source organism: Aspergillus chevalieri (assembly GCF_016861735.1). Classification (NCBI taxonomy): domain Eukaryota; kingdom Fungi; phylum Ascomycota; class Eurotiomycetes; order Eurotiales; family Aspergillaceae; genus Aspergillus; species Aspergillus chevalieri. Next base: position 348,587 of record NC_057364.1, read on the forward strand.
CCGTATGTACCAATAGTGCGTGGCAATACCCACCCACCGCAAAAACACCCGTGCCCCAAACCCACCGTCCCCTATCACCACGCCCGCCGACCATCATCAAAAAAACACCGTCACCACAGCTCCCCGCGCACGCATCACTACGTCCGTCCCTCTTCTCTCAACATTCGCACCAACCTTGATATCTCTGGGTGGATTAATATCCCGGATACACAATTGCCCCTCTTACCCAACCGTCCAAAGAATACCATTCAATCTGAGAACCACCACACCCTCAGACAAAAATGAGCGCCCCCGCATCCAACGACGGAGCTCCCCCAGGCGCAAGTACGCATAACCAACCCATGGCCCCAGAACACCATACATACCGCCCATTCTACCCCTGAGGGCCGCCCTCCTCGAACAGAACAGATACTAACAACCAACCCAACAGTAAACGTCTCCTCCCTCTCCGTCCCACAGCTCCGCGCCCTGCAATCCCGCCTAACCACCGAACTCGAACACCTAACAACCTCGCACACGAAGCTCCGCGCCGCGCAGACCAAGTTCCAAGACTGCGTGCGCTCGATCAACGATGGCGTCAAGGGGTCGCAGCGAAAGGGGACAGATGGGAAGGATGAGATTCTGGTGCCGTTGACAAGTTCGTTGTATGTTAAGGGGAAATTGGCGGATCGGGAGAAAGTACTTGTTGATGTCGGGACAGGGTTTTATGTTGAGAAGGTGGGGTTTCACTCGTGTGCTTTGCGGGTTGATTTGGTATGGCTGACTTGTGGACAGACTACGGCAAAGGCGACTGAGTTCTATAATACCAAGATTAAGGGTTTGGAGAACAATCTGAAAGATTTGGCTAAGGTGGTGCAAGGAAAGGACGTGCAATTGAGGGCTATTGAGGATGGTGAGTGTCAAGGTGCTTAGGTCCCGGCCATCGGAGTACATATCAACTAACTTTGATTCTAGTCCTAAGGCAGAAGGTTCTCAGTGGTGAGGCCACCCCGGCAAACACTGGATAAAGTTTTTTTTTTTACGATGTACAGTATAAATCTCAATGAATGAAAAGAAAAGAAAAGAGAAAGAAACAGAAAACATGAACTACCAAAACGAATGCTTGCTGGCAACGTATCTCAGTTAGATAACCGCCCCTGATAAAATCCCAAATTGCAATAAGAAAATTATAACGAAAAGTGAAAATGAAGTAACAAAAAAAAAAAAAAGGTGACGTTGGATCAGGGCCATCATGCTCGTAAACTCGTGATAAACCAAGCAACACCCATGTGCATTGAAGTTGGCTTCATTCAGAACAGAGTACCAAGATCGGCATTAATCATTCCAGTAAGACCTTTTGCGTCAATATTGGGCGAAGAATTGTTTGAAGTAGTCTCGTCTTTCTTGTCACCTGAGCTTGCCTGGCTTTTAGGGCTAGGCTTACTGGCGCCCGCCTTGGGCACCACCGGCGACAAGGGCCGTGCCGGACTAAGAAGCTCAGCGGCCTGCTGCACCAAGCTGACGAAGTTCCAGAAACCAGTATGCTTTTCTCCTGACCCCGACTGCTCTTGGGGTGGGAAGTAGGGTGGGAAGAAGGTGTCCAAATTGGGACTGTACCGAGCCGAATGACCGACAGGCAGGTTCGCGTGCTGTCCTAGCAGATTGTCCCAATTGGGGTCGAATACGGACGCGCCCCAGGAGGTAGATGGCTTTTCCGAAATTGAACCAACGATAGTTGGTGGATCCTGTCCCGGGAATGCAGGAATGAGAGTGCGACTGTACTCATCGTATCTCGCGATCTCAAACGTATACTTCGTTCCCATCAGTCGGTAACGAATCGCTGTTTTCTCCACGAATCTCGACACCGGAGCTGTTGCGGGAAATATAACCTTCCTCTGTGGCGGCGCCGAAATGTCGTTCATGTTCTCAGTACGCCGAAAATTGATAGAGTGAGAAAAGGATCTCAACGCTGAGTCGATTAAGGATGCTTCTTGAAAATCCAGGCTTTTAATCTCTAGTTGCCAGTCGGACCTGCTAATAATTTAGTTTCAGTTCGTTTCGAAGCAACTTAAATAACGTACCGTTCAAAGTCGACAACAGCAATCTGGAGAGGCGATCGCTTATCGATTGTTTGGCCACCGCTGCGAGGTCTGAGCCATCGTCGTTGGGTTACCTCATATTCTTGCGCGCCAGGGCATCTAGCAAATTCCGCCTCCAAGCGGAGGAGGTCATTGTTGGATCCCAGGAATTCGAAGTTTACGGAAAACGCAGGATCCGCACGTTCCAGCGCGCGAGTTTCGCTTTCGTATGACTCGAGGAGAGCAGTGGCTTGGAAGCAACTTGCGAGGAGCTCATCTTGATTAGTCCTCAGCCTATATATCGGTAAATCAGGTTAGCAATGCATTTGCAGCGGGAAAAAAAAAGATAGTGAAGTTTCCATACCCGGGTACCAAACGGCCTTTTGTCTGCTCATGCATCAACATCTCCCTGAACTCTTCGAACGCGTACGACGGCTTGTCGTCCTTTGGGCGGCGATATTCATCCAGCACAAACGAACCGATATTGACGCGCATGCGAAGATGTCCACGAACAAACGCAACGCCACGTAGAGACTTTTCGATGGCACTGAGAATGCGGTCGTTATTCTTCGATTTTATTAAAGCAGCCCGGTCAGCCCATTGATCCAAACCCATCCCCTTTTTGCTATCGCCATGCAAGAAAGCTTTGGCAAACTGATTGTTATTCTGAACCACGATCTGTCTCCCCATGGAACTCGGTCCAGGAGGTTCAACGAGCAGAATTCTGGATTTGATGTTGCTGCTCGCTATTATCTCGCTCCATTTGGTGCGGAGCCGATGGGCGATCTGTCTCATAACATCATGGCTCTGGCCAAGGGCACAAACGCAATCGGGGAGCTCTTTCGGGATGAACAAGTGACAGCCAAACTTTGCCCGAATAACATCAAGAGCTTCGAGATGCGATCCAAGACATTCATTGAGAGGCGGTCCGTCTTTTGGCCACAGAAAGAGCAACTAAATAAGCAATCCGTTTAGCACTTCCATATCATATATGACAAGCCCGTTAGAAAGTACTCACCTGCTCAGGGAAAGCCGATGGCAAATCCGGGACTTTTCTTAGCTGCTTGAGTATCGTTTCCCGTCTCTCCTTCAAGTCCATATCTGCCTCTTTCATATTAGAATGAGCGTAAATCTTGGTCCATTCAATTTTGTTCTTCTTGGTGGACCAGACGTTCTTGCATTGCCCAACGAGCTTATACAGTATTTCTTTTGCGGACGCCACCTGAGCCGGATCTCCCCATATGTAGAGTGCCTGTCCCACTGTCAGCAGCTGCTGTGTTTGACCGTTTGAATTGCTTACCTGCTGGGTATACGACGATGGTGGGTTCACAAAGGCACCTGTTTTTTGGGCAATATCCTCGAAAACCTCGTATCGTCCAGTAGGGGCAGCGGTCTTTCTTGCAATGAGTGTACTCTTTGCTGCAGCAAAAAAGCTAGATACGTATTAGCTCTTTGACTAATACTGAAGCAATGGGCGTTTACTCACTCATATTTGAATGATCCCCAGGAAGTCGGCAGCTTGATAAATCCTTCCCCATTGCGTTAGCTCAACATCAACCAAATAAATATAGCTCTGCTAACCGTTAGCTTCCTGGCCAGCCCTCCACTCGGCCTTCGCAGGAGAATCTTTGAAGAGATTGTTGATATTACGAGATGCTGCGGCGCTAGAATTACCACGTCCAATGTTGCAGTTCCCACGTCCCCTTCCTCGAAAACCCCCTCGACCATATCCACGACTATTCGGGGTTGGTCCTTTGGCCGTAGGAGTGGGACTAGACACAAGGCGTTGAGAATGTCCGGTGGCGGGCTTCTGACTGTTTACGGGACTCTTGGAAAGGGTTGCTGGAGCTTGGATCGTTCTCTGTTTGGACGATCCAGGTGTAGTTGACGTTCCTCGGCCGTAGCCTGGTAGCTGCCACTCTTTTGTAATTGTTAGCCAAGAACAGGAATAGGTCGTGTGACGCTGTGAATGATTGATCCTTACCTTGGGCACCGGAAGCTTCATGGCTGAAGAATATCAGCAATTATAAGATCCAGAGAAATAAATCTCTTTAAACCTACTCCATTGTTCGAACTGAGGTTGTCACTGCGTGAATGGAAACTGGCCAGAGAGCATTGTTTGCTAGAGCCAAGAGAAAAGTGATAGAGCAAGACGGTGCGAGAAGGAAGAGAGCGACAGTCGAAGATATACTGTTTCTCTCAGAGAATAGAACAGTAAGAAGTGCTGCAACGATAGTAAGGAGTTATTGGGGCTAAATTACAAAAGATGAGGGGTTATTGGGAAGGAAAAGGGAAGTTGAGGAGAGAAAAGTAGGAAGGTGGGAGAGATGGAGAGGTTGAGAAACCAGACCATCTGACAGCGCTCAGAAAGAAGGAGCTCTTTACATTCATCTACAGCAGTATATGAAAGCAAACATTCACTGATTTTGATTGATTTTAAGCAATAGTAGAGGAATTCTTCTGGCTAATTGCAGCCAATCTGCCTTCACAAAGAAAGATTGTTTGCTATCCAGTGGCCAGTCAATGCGTCCATTGCCTGAGGTATAAGATTAAATATCAATTGTATTCTAATTGACTTATTTCCTTATAGTATTAGTTCCAGCAAAATAACACATGGAGTGCTCTCGAAGCACTACTATACAAAACACCATAAATCCAATTCTACATCCTGATTGGTCGATCATCCCCAGAATACGCTAACCCGATCGGGACCCAAAGTGGACAACGCGTCTTCCGGAACGCGCCTCTTTTTTCTTTGCGTCCTCAACTCCGACCACTCTCCATTGCACCGGTTCAATTTCTTATCGACTATCCAAACGAAAATGTCGCCGGAGCCTGCAGTGGGGAGCGCTGACCGGCAATCACGCAGACGCATTGCCGAAGAACGAGCCCAGAAATGGATGACCAAGGGCGGTTTGGTCCGAGAGGACTCCGACGACGAACTCGGTGACGAGGACCTTCCATGGGAGTGGGTATACGAGATGAACCATGACGAGCACAATAACAACGAAGAAAATGTTGAGGCGACGCCATCTCGAAGACGTTCTGCACGGCCGGCTGCGAAAAAAGGACCCAAGATTGTCGGCGCACGAATGGGCACATTTGAATGCAGATTGGGACAGGTTGTGTTACTGAAGTCTCCAGAGCCTGGGAAGGACTGGGTCGGGATTATCACACAATTTACCGAGGAAGAAGACGATGACGAGGAGGAGATGGTCAAGTCAGCCAACATTATGTGGTTTGCCTCGCCGGACGAGTTCATGTCGACCAAGAACAAGAGGAGAACGGACGCATTGCCGAATGAACAATACTTGACGGCGGATTTCAATAGTAATCCATTGACGTCGATTAATGGGAAAGCTACGGTAATGTCCAAGGAGGTCTTTTACGCCAAGTATCCGAACGGCGCGGCTCCTAAGGGGAAAGAGGCATTGGCAGACTACAACAAGTGTATAATCTGTCGACGAGGTGTCAATCAGTTGCAGGGAAGATATACAGATGAATTCAAATGGGAAGATGTATATCGGGAGGATAGAATTTTCGATCTCATCGACATGATCAAGGATGGATTGAAGGCGGCCAAAAAGCGTAAGACGGTCGATGATGATGTGAGTTCTGTTACAGGTCCGTTGAGTAATGTTAGTACTAACAGCAGCGCAATCAGTACATTGATACGAAAGACGACGGCGATTTTGAGCCTGCCACTCCGAGAAAGAGACAGAAAACGGCTATTGGTGCCACACCGCAGTCGCGACGGCATAAGACCTTAACCACACCCAGTAACAAACGGTACGAACAGTCATTGTCTAGTATCCTGTGTGCGAAAGCTGACAATTCTTCAGAATCGTCGTCAAAAAGCCCCTCGAATTCACCCCTCTTGGTACGCGTGTCCTTGCGCCTACGCATTTCGCCTCTCCGTATCGTCAAGCACGCAACGTCCTCCACGTTTCCACCGTCCCTGAATCGCTACCCTGCCGAAAGAACGAATTCGATACCGTCTACAACCATCTCAGTGCCGCAATTATGGAAGGCACGGGCACATGTATCTACATCTCAGGTACACCGGGTACCGGAAAGACAGCAACTGTCCGCGAGGTTGTCGCACAGCTCAACACAGCCGTGCTTGCAGAGGAGATGGACGACTTTATATTTGTCGAGATCAACGGAATGAAGGTTACCGATCCTCATCAGTCCTACTCTTTACTTTGGGAGGCTCTGAAGGGCGACCGGGTATCTCCGTCGCATGCGCTTGACCTTCTTGAGAGAGAACTATCGCATCCATCCCCTCGACGAGTCTCGTGCGTCGTCCTCATGGACGAACTTGATCAGCTGGTTACGAAGAACCAATCAGTGATGTACAACTTCTTCAATTGGCCTGCCCTCCGACACTCACGCCTCATCGTCCTGGCCGTCGCCAACACCATGGACCTGCCCGAACGTACACTGAGCAACAAAATCTCCAGTCGTCTGGGTTTGACTCGTATCACATTCCCGGGATACAAGCATAACGACCTAATGGAAATCATCACTACACGTCTAAGCAACGTACCAGGAAACATCGTCGACCCAGACGCCATCCAATTCGCAAGCCGGAAAGTAGCAGCTGTCAGCGGTGACGCCCGACGCGCATTAGACATCTGCCGACGAGCCGTTGAAATCGCAGAACAAGCCTACGATAGCGCAACTGCCAAAGAAAATAAACCTGCCATAGACGACGACACCGAATTCCTCCCCCCAACACCCAGCAAAACCCCCGCAAGAGCCAACAAACGCCAACTCGCACCCCCAAAGCCTGAACCAGAAAAACCGCCCACTAAAAACACACCCGGCCGCGTCACTATCGCAACCATAAAACACGCCATCCAAGAAGCAACCTCCACTCCCCTCCAACAATCCCTCCGCACCCTCCCCCTCTCCGCAAAACTCTTCCTCGCCGCGCTCCTCGCCCGCGTAAAACGCACCGGCATCTCCGAATCCACCTTCGGCGACATCCTCGACGAAGCCAAACGCATCGCCGATGCTGCTGTCGCAGTCGCCGGTGCAGCAGGCGTTGGTATCCGCGAGTTCCTCCTCGGTGGCTCCGGTGGCAGCGGCGCGCGTGTGAAGGCTATGGGGTTCGCTGCGATGGAGCTTATGAATTCGGGTATTCTGGCGCTGGAGAATAGTGCTGGATCCAGGGGGGCATTGGGGAGTAGTCTTATTCCGAATCGGGGGGATAGGAGTAGTAAGGTGAGGTTAAGAGTTGCGCCGGAGGATGTTAGGGCTGCGTTTCGGGAGGATGTGGAGGCCAAGGGGTTGGGGTTGGGGAGTGATTAGATGCGTTAGTGTATTATATGGAGCTAGATCACTGTGTAATGATACCCTGTTTTACTAGGCTTGGTATTGCAAAATGGACGCAGGTGATGTGTATTAGACTTATTTTCGAACCCAAAACAGCCCGATACCATTGTCAATAAAATACAGAAAAACGCTGAACTCCATATAGTGCGTAAGTAAATCTCTTTAAGTCTAACAAACCAATCATGACTCAGGGGTATAACCGATCCATCCCGAACAGACAACTAATACCTCTGCCTGCCCAGCGTGGGAGCCCAAGTAACAGGATGTGTCTCCGGCGTCGCCTCCTCATCCTGCTTCCACACCTTAATAGTCTTATCCGCCTCACCAGTAATCAACCGCAGCCCCGTCTTATCAAAAGTCGACGCCATAATACCAGACTCCGCATCCAACGAACCAGGCTGTGCCATGGTATCAATAGACTGGAACCGGTAACCAGTCTTCCAGTCCCAGAAGGACATGGAGCCATTGTCGCCGCCGGAGAAGAGCACATTGTCCTCGTTGACGGCGAGGGAGTTGATGACGGCATTTTGGCCCTCGAAGTTTTGCATGAAGGCGGCTTCGGGGCATTTCCATTGCTTGATGCTTCCTGTGCTGGCGCTGGCGAAAGTGAATTCCGTTGGGTGGGTGGTGAGGCTGCGGACGCCCTTCTTGTGATGGGTTAGGACGCCCATTGATTTGCCTGCGGCGAGGTCCCATAGTCGGACGGTTGAGTCCAGGGAGCCTGAAATGATTTGTGGGTCGGCTTCTTGACATTTGATGTCGGCGACGGTGCCCTTGTGGCCTGTGAGGACGTGGATGTTGCTTCGTGTGCGCATGTCCCAGACTCTGGCGACACCATCCCGGCCACCGGTGACCAAGAGGTCGAGACGGGGATGCAAAGCAAGAGTGTATACACCACTTAAGTGGCCGTGGTAGTGACGGATAACCTTATTCGTTTCCAGATCCCAGCACTTAACCATCTTATCCTCACCACACGAGAACAGATACGGATGTCGAGGTGACACCGCCAACCCTCTAACAGTCGAAATATGCCCCGTAAGCGTCAACCGCAACTGCCCCGTTGCGAGATTCCAAATCTTAATCGTCCGATCACCAGCACCACTAGCAAACCACTCATTATTCGGCTCCACCGCCAAACTCCGCACCCATCCCAGATGTCCCGATATCACACGCATCAACTTCCACGGCGCATGCCAATCCGGCTTCTGCTGTTTCGTCGCCGACGGCCTCTGAATCAAACTCTTCGGCATATCCTCACCACCAACTCCACCAGCAGTCGGGCCGGGTGCCTTCTTCACAAGGGACATCGACGCGCCGCTTCCATCCACGGGTGCTTGTGCTTGTGCTGTCGTCTTGGGACGCTTAGCTCGCCCGGCGGCGGCAGCTTTGGCTTGCTTTTCGGCTAGAGCTGGTGGCAGCTCTTTTACATCGTTGTATTCTGCTTTTCTGCGATATGAAGTGCCGATCGAGCCGCCTGCGACGGAGGGCGTGACCATGAGGTAGTCGGAGCCGAAAAGTTCGGCGGTTCTCTTTGCGGAGGTGCGAACGGCTTCGTCCGCCGTCGTGTTCGGGGGTACAATGTCCATTTTCGTTAATAAAAGATTCGAGGTATCTAATTAAGATGTCAGGAGACGGAGTAGGGTCAATTGCCGTTATTCGATCGACCGGGCGTTGCTAGACAGGTAGGCGTGTCGCGCCACTCAAACCCTGCGCGAAAGGATTGATTAAAAAAAAGACAGAGATCTCAAATACCACTTCACCGCATTCGGGTCGATAGAATTATAAGCCCAGCGAAATAAAGGAATAGGAACGTGGTGGTGACAATCGTGTCGAGTCGGCGCGTTGATGCTGAGTCTTCACTTGATGAAGTCGAAGCTTTGCTATGCGGAGGAATAAGACACCTGAGGCAACAAGGCCGCTAGTCAGGTGTCGATAGCTTCCCCTCCAATCAACTCCACGGAGCTCTCTTATCGCTAGACAATCAACCAGCAAGATGGAGTCGGATCGCAAGGACAAGTTCGCTATACACGAAGCAGCCAGGGAGGGGAATGGTGTGTAATCCCAAATAGTGACTGATTCGAAATGTTAACTGTTCGCAGTGCAAGCGGTTGAGTCGCTCTTGAGCGTAAGCTCCCCGCATATTTAGACATCGCCATCGAGCTCGATTGATATGCAGATGCTGACTTTGCTCAGGCTAACCCCAAGCTCGCAAGAACGAAAGATGATGATGACCGTCTTCCCATCCACTGGGCCGTGTCATATAACCGGCTTCCTGTCGTAGAGTTGCTAGTATCTCAGAAGAACTTCGACCCTGACGTTGAGGTAGTCACCATCTTTTCTCTGAGACTACTTAGTAATTTAAATGCTTACGGCTCGGACAGGATGGTTCTGGCTGGACACCACTCATGATCGCAGCTAGCCTGCGAGACTCCGAAGGAGACCCCATCATCGAGCTACTATTACAGAAAGAAGCCGACGTGAACGTCAAAAGCACATCTGGCCAGGTACATCGCAACCATTTTCCTCCATACAACCACAGCTAACAAGCAACCCGCAGAACGCCCTCCACTTCGCAACCTCCAAAATCAACATCACAACTGTCCGTCTCCTTCTCGCCAACAAATGCAGCGCCAGAGTCAAAGACAAGCGTGGCCAACTCCCCCTCCACCGCGCCGCGGCCGTCGGCTCAGTACCCATCATGAAGATGCTCCTCGAGGAAGGGAAGAGTCCTGTTAACGCGACGGATATGGATGGTTTGACGGCGTTGCATCATGTGGTTGCGGAGGGGCATGGGGATGCGGCTGTTTTCTTGCTTAAGGCTGGGGCAGAGGCTGATAAGAGGGATTCGGAGGGGCGGTTGGCGATTGATTTGGTTCCTGATCAGAAGGTGAGTTCTTCCTAGCCTGTTCTTGTTAGAATGGGAGGCTAATACGCAACAGGTGCGGCAGTATATTTTACAGACGGCTGAGAAGGAGGGTGTTGAACTTCCTTGACCGGTCTGATCTGTACGAAGAATAAAAGCGCAAGCTATAAAGCTGCTAGGGAAAAAACTGTTTAGATACCCAAAACCACAAAATCCACGTTTCAAATGTTCGATTATAAAATTTTGATAAGAAACTAAAGTACGCTCTACATTTGTACATCAACACATGCCATCGTATAGTCGGAATTAAGCCCCGGAAAGCTATAGTGAAAAGGAAAACCAGTATAAGCTTCCTCACTTCATCGTACTGTCAACCAACTCCCGATATATCTTTTTAAGATCGGCAATATCAGCCTGCAACTCCTCCACCTGCTCACTCTTCTCCCCAAGCATCTCCAGCGTAGTCAGATACCGCTGGTCCAATTCCTCCATTTGAGCCTCCAGCTCCTGGACACGAGCATCAGTGGCCTTCTTCTGATCAGTCTCCCGCATCAAATCAACCACCTGCTTCCGGGCCTCGTCACGCTGGGAGGTAATCCGGGCAAGTTCGTCCTTTGATGCGGCGCGCTCGCTTTCTAGCCGACGAACGGCGGCACTCATGCGTTCCACTAGTTGGACGGATGGTCCGGCTCCGACAGTCGATTCGGAGATTATATCGTTTATTCCGCGGGATTGGCCCCCGTACGCAGATGGCGTGCCGAAACCGCTCATCTCGTCCGGATCCAAGTGGATAGATGGCATTTCTGTGATCGGTTGGTTTTGTAGACTGCCAGCAACCGGCGGAGAGAAGACGCCCTGCGTCGAAGCGGGGAATGAGTTCTGTCGTGGGGGGGTGCCAATGTCTGGTGATGCGAAGGGCATCACGGAGGAGCGACGACTGGTAGGTCGGGAGTCTGAGAAGGAGCCTGGAGGATCGAGGGTCATTGCTTTGCGGTTGAATGTCACGGGTGATTCGTTTCGGGGAGATTGGAAAGCTGGTGCAGGGGGGATGATTTGCTCGCGCCATCTTGCGCGCTCGTCTTCGAGTTTCTGTGTCCATGTAGCTTCGTATGCTTTCTTTTGTTCGGTGAAGTCTTTCTGTGCTGTGTTAAGGTCATCAGAGGCTTTCTGGAGCTTCTGTTCCAGCTTCTGCATTTCTAAGGTGCGCTCTTCGAGCTTGTTATCCAGGTCGTGCGCTGCTTCTTTGGCGTTTTCAAGTTCCTCGTCCGCCTTCTTCGCTTTGAGATTCTGCAGACAAAATCAGCATATAGATCCAGGTACAGAAAATGATGGCCGTACTTACCACTTCCCGGACCTTTCTTCGCAGCTCACTCTCTCGCTGCGCGACATCATCACGCTCCTTCTCCAAATTCGCTAATCTCGACAGTAATGATCCCTCAAGTGTTTGCCAATTCTCACTGGCGATGGCATACTGCGTCTGCAAGGTTTCGATTTGCCGTAATAACTTGGCCTGCGATTCCCCTGCAGCTCCAGATGAAGCTTCTTCCGCCTTGGTGCGAAGGCTCTCCATCTTGCTTTCCAGGACTGACTGTTCGCCTTTAAGTTCGGTTTCGAGCATCCTTGCCCTTCCTTTCTCTTGCTCGACCTTCTCCTTGAGATCGTTGATCTCTCTATTTAGCTTCTCTTCGTTTAGGTCATGCTCAGTCTTGGCGTTTGTGAGCTCTTCCTCCAGCTGGCTTCTTCGCCATTTCTCCTGCTCAAGAGCGTCTGACTGTGCCTTGGATTCAGCAGTCTCGGCACGGGCAACGGCTCGCGCAAGCTGTCCCTTCATTTCTTGAATGGTCTCGTTTAGTGCATTTCGTTCGGACTTGACGGCCTCCAGATCCCGAGACGCTTTCGTATGAGATGCCAGTGAGTCGTTGGCCCTCTTCTCGGCTGCCTCAGCACGCTGGGCCCTAGCTTCCGCATTAGACAGCTCTGTTTCCAGCTTTTCTGTCTTCTTTCTTGCTTCCGTCTGGCTCTTAGAAGTCTCGATAAGTTGCTGTCGAAGCTTCTTCAGCGCCGTTCTATGATCCATTTCCGACTTTGAGAGCTTTTGCCCTTCTTCAAGCAATAGCGCGATTTTCTCATCTTTCTCTCGAAGCTGTTTCTCGACGCTTCCTGATTCAGCAGATGCCGCTGCCTGTTTGGCAGACTCTGCGGCATCCTTTGCCAGATATTTGAGTTTGGATTGTAGGGCATCTATCCGTTCGATATATCCATGCGTCTCCTCCTGCCATTGGGATTCAGCAGCCTTGTGCTCGGCCTGTAATTGTGCAATTGTAGTTTCATCACCACTATATCCTTGCTTTGGTGGCTCCAGAGAGCTTTCTGTAGCGCTTCGGCCTGTTTCCCTGGACGCATGGGCACCTTGAGACTCATCGCTTTCCGGCTTAGCAGATTCATCAATAGACGGCCTGGTATTTGTCGACTCCTCGATTTCTGTTGTCGCAGGCTCATCCGCAGCTGATGCGGCGACTTCTTTCGCATCTTGCGACGATAAGGCGGGCTCTTCGCTGCTTCTACCCGGTTTTGGCACAATCGACGAAGTCTCCACCTGAGAAGAGCTCTTGGATTGTTCCTCCACATCTACCGCCGGGGAAGCCCGACCAGAATCAATGTCCGCATTTGGACGCACATCGGTACTCGGTCTAGGACTGGCGGCTGGGGATGAGGCTGCGCTGGCGGAAGACTGAGAGGTGCGGTTCCCGGGCGTATTGGATTTGTTGACCATAGCACGAGCAAGGCGTTCCTGGAGACGGTCATTTTTGCGCGCGCTAGATGAGCTTCGTGAGACTACCATGAGATACCACAATTAGCCATGCGATGCGGCAGAAATCTGACTGGCATGAAGCGCCATACCTCCTCCATTCTGTTGTCCCTGGGCTTTCGCAGCAACGTTCTTGGATTGCATCTGCTGTAATTGTTTCTGTTCTTCCTCCTCGGCCAGTATCAGATCCAATTTGGACTCTACGCCGGCCACGGCCTGTTGTAGAAACGAGCCGACTTTCCATTTCGGCTTGGGGCCTTGTGAGTTCTGCGCCATGGTGTATTTGTATCGCTTTGTCTGATTATCCCTTTGTAATGGTGTCTTCTTCTCTGCGAATTGAAAAGTCCAGCTACCTTGTCAGCAGCAAAGCGTCTGTTTTCATCTCATCCAAGGCAGTAGTTGGAGATTCGAATTATGCGGGCTTGTCGTCACCGTGCGGGACAAGGCAGACTCGTAAGAGAAACGAGGGTGTGAAACAACAAGAGCGCCGACCGTAATTCAGAGAAAACGAACGAAATAAACAGGATTAGCCATTCCAGGATAGGTCTAGAGAGCGTGCGTGTAATAGTCAAGAGGAATATTCGGCCAGGCTTGCGCGTTTCCACTCCGGGAGGCTCATCTCTTGGCGTGGGGACTGGGCCGACGGCGGACAACTGAACGTTCCTTCATGTCAGGGTAACTGTCACTCCTCCGTTGCTCGCTAAGGAGTACTCCCCAATCTCAACAGTACAACCTGACTGTCCGGAAAAGGAACCGTATCAAAAATGTCGCTGGAACCGCCAACGTACCTCAGTTCCCTGCAGAACAACATCCGCGCCCGTCCTATCCCATGGGAAGGAGCTGTCCGAGCTGGTAACATCACCGATGACCACCTGAAGAAGATCAAGGCCGTGGACAAGGTTCGCAAAGAGCAACGACGCCAGACCGTTGATGGAGATCTTCAGGGATATGTCAGCTTGCTCTCTGGGGGTGGAGATGAGAAGAGTGTCCTGGACTCGGCGTCCAAGAGAACCGATATTGTACAGTACATCCTGGTGTTGGCGGTGGACTTGATTAACGGTATGGTCATTGGATTGATGAATTGCTTGATTACCATGGAGGATGGATACTGAGACAAAGGTTCTTTATCGCAGATGCCCCGTCACTCGCTTCTGCGCTGATTGCGCACGCCGACCCCTACAAGCCATTCCTCCCTCTCCTCCGTCATTCTACAAACGCGGAAGATCCCATTCCGCTACTCACCTCGACCTTCCTGACGAACCTTGTGTCTACAAGTTTAGTATCGTCATCGAAACCCGCTGCCAGAGATGACGAGGCGCTTCCTCAGCTCTACGCTTATCTCTCCACCCTGGCCCGGAATCAAGATAGCGGACTGCAAGACATTGGAGTCCAGGAATACTCTGCATTGCTTCGAACAGCAAGGGCAAGAGAGCTCTTCTGGAACCAGAGAAAGGATACCGTGGAGCCATTGGTTGAGATCCTCCGTGCCGCCGCAGGAGCAAAAGACAATGGATCAAGCACGGTTGGTGGCAGCAGTGTACGGGCCATTGAGCCAGGTCTTGCTGGTGGTGTTGGGATTCAGCTTCTGTACCGCGTGTTGCTAGTCTTGTGGCAACTGAGTTTCGAAGCTGAACTGGTTGGCGACGATCTTCAATCGTATGTATCTTCCGTGGCAAGAACACATTCAGTGCTGACGAATGCAGCGACCATGAATTCATTCAACTCTACACACAACTATTGCGAGTGTCGCCCAAGGAAAAGACAACGCGACTTCTTCTGGCAACCCTTCACAACCTCCTCTCCGAGAACCAAACCACCCTGCTTCCCGTCGCAGCGTTTGTCCGCCTACCCGCCCTCCTGACTAACCTCTCTGGCCGCCACTTGACCGACGAGGATCTCCTCGAGGACCTCAAGTCGCTGTCCAGCATGCTCGATGAGTACACCAAGACGCAGACCACATTCGATCAATACGCAGCCGAGTTGCAATCGAGCCATCTCCGCTGGTCGCCACCGCATCGCAACCCCACATTCTGGAGAGACAATGCGCGTCGGATCTTGGACGAGAGCAACGGTGCCTATCCCAAGAAGCTTGCTGAGATCCTTGCCAAGCCCTGGGACAACGACAAGCAAGTGCTGGCGATTGGGTGTAACGACGTGGGCCAATTGGTGAAGGTGCTGCCAGAGCGACGGAACCAGCTTGAGAGGCTGGGCCTCAAGACTCGCGTGATGGAGTTGATGGCCGACAAAGATGAATCGGTACGGTGGGAGAGTCTGCGAGCCGTCGGGGAATGGCTCCGTTATACCTTTGATAACTAATGTCTTTGCTTTCTGTCTGTGCTCTGGGTTTGTTATGCGTGTGATTTGAATGAATACTATTCTTTGGTTGCATTTATTATGGGTTGTCCAGCGTACTCTGCCTTTGCTTATTTTGACCTGTGTATTTGTGGATAGGACAAGGTTTTTTTTCTTTCTAGTTAGCCACTCTACGTATGTTAGAGCATACCTTCAATGGATATCCAATACTCTGTCCTCCAACAGTAGATCCAGAGTCACTGCCAATCGGTTCTATTTCAGTTCCGCCACCGAGAGGAGAAGCGAACCATTCTCCAAGCCATTTCCTCGGCACCCGGACGATTGACTTTCTCATCTTTTCTTCCTTTTCAGTCTCTCATTCAAGATTGTCAACAGTATCATTTATCCTATTACTGTCCTTGATATATCGAAATCTACGCTCGTTATCTCAACACCGCGCCCTCCGAACAATTTCTAAAGTCCGCAACCTCCGATCTGCAGTTCCCCCGAGAAAAATCCCCGCAAACTACATCAACAATACAATAAGAGGACGGAGGAGGCTACGGACTACCTATGTCTCGATCGTTCACGGGATGCAAAAGATGTAAGGCGCGACGTCAAAAATGTGACGAGCAGAGGCCAGTCTGCGGTCGATGTCAGACGGCGGGTGCGCAGTGTCGGTATGCGATGCAGCTGCAATGGGGAGGACGGGCATTTTCGCGATCGAGGTTTGGGGCGTGTGTGGGGGATGGAATGCAGAAGTTTGGTTTGTACTCCTTTACCGCGGTAGTATAGAGGGATAAGTGCTGACGCCTGACAGAGTACTCCCCCGGGGAATTCATATATACCACCACCGCCAACGCCAGCAACGCAAACGCTATCGTGCCATCGCCCACCTCTCCCACAAATAACCTCCTAACACGACCGGTCGATCCCTTCTCGTCGCTATCCTCCGAACAGAAATCCCTTCTCCACCACTTCATCCACGATGCCTCACAAATCACCGCCTGCCACTCCGGAATGCAAACAGATATCTGCAAAATGCTCATCCCAATGGCCCTCCAAACGCCGTCCCTCCTATACGCAACAACAGCCCTCTCCGCAATCCATCTGCAGGCAGTAAACAATCGATCAGAAACGGTCAAGTCAGCACCCGAAATCGCACGCTTCATGGCCCTCAGCCTCGAACATTTCCGAAACGAACTGCAGAACCCCAGCACGCGGGGTTCGGATGCGCTCCTTGCGACGGCCCGGACGCTGTGTCTCGCGGAGATTCACTCAGGGGCTATTCATCCAAACTCGTGGCGGGCGCATATTGAGGGGGCAAGGGCGTTGATGGGGACGACTGCGGCGGGACGGCAGGGAGGCGGAGGCGGGAAGGCAGAGGGGTTCCGGTGGTATTTGGATCGGTGGTATCGGTCGATTGTCTCGCTTACGGCGTTGACGGGGAATGGGCCGCCGATTGGGGGTGTTACTGATCGGGCTGAGTTGCCTGCGGCGCAGCCTGAGGGTTCTTCGCCGGATTATCTGGATGATTACTGGGGGTTTACGGTGCATTTGTCTGCGATATTCCGCGGGATCGGTGCAGCTGCTTGGCGACGGCATCAGAACCGGAGTCTCCAAGATGGGAGTGAAGAAGCCAGTATCCAGAACGAAGCATCGGCTCTGGAATCTTCGGTACACCAACTTATGGACCGGGAAGCTGGGACAGTACCCACATTCTACCCCGGGATAGTGGAAGGGCTGTCTGCGGAATGCATTCGAGAATTCATCCTCTGCAATGAAGCATTCCAACACAGCGCATTGATCCAGATCCACCGTCGCCTACGCAAAACCCCGACCTCGTCACCCGCCGTGCAGGCGTCCGTCAAACGGATTCTTGAGTGCACAGAAGTAATCGGACCGTCGTCTGGTTTAAGTCCATGGGTAATGCTCACAACACCACTATTTATCGCTGGATGCGAAGCACGAGGGGAGGATCGGGAAAAGGTACGAGGGTTACTCGCATTATTGCACGACACGATCCGTGTACCGAACGTGCTGCAGTCATTGAAGTTTCTAGAGCAATATTGGGCGAATCAAATGGACGAGGAGGAAGACTGGAGTCATTATCTGGATCGAATGAGGTTTGATTTTATCCCGTATTGAACTAGTTTGATCCATGCGTTTGCGTTTATTACGAGTCAGGATGCGCTATGTATGCTATGAATGGTCGTTTGGAGTCTATATTTGGGTCATGTATATTTGGAGTTTTATAGGATATGTCGGCTTACTATGTATGTTTGTGTTCTATTATTATCGCTGGCTTGTGTGCAGTGATATATTCCTAGGGCTGGTCTAGGCCATTATTCGTTTGAAATATATGTGGCTACTCCATACGGAGTACAGCACAGACTAGGATATACAAATTAGGGCCACCACTCCAGTTTACGAGTACATATAAATACGAAATAGCACAAGCAGTCAATAATGACACGGGACATAAATCCGAATCACAGTGTGAACAGAACACCTGTGTGTGAAAGCACACACTGACATGCATTAGCTATTGCTTTTCCGAGTTTATCTGAAGTGACAGGGAATAGATAGACGGGCTGCACGGAGTAGAAAGTACGCAGCAGAATCTCCAGATAGACAGAAGTACGTACTTTGTCCCGTCCAATATCTCCAGTCCCTTGCAGACCCCTGAGTTTGTTTTATCGGGCAAGCAGGTACACTACAGATCCTACAAATTACTTCATGTCTTGGAACTGAATACTATTTCCTTCCGGTTAGCCAATCCATACACGTATCGCGAAGACTTGCGTGCCCTACGTACTCGTCCCCATAGGGTAAGCACCCCACGACGTTTATCAATCTCGCGAGTCCGAGCTTCAGTGCAGGGACCCCTGAGCTGTCTGCAGGCCGTGTTGAAGGGCTAATAGGGATGCTCGGAGGGGACCGAGATCTGCACGCGCTGTTGTGTGCTTTGCGTGCGAGTACGGAGTACTATGTACGGTAAACAAGTACAGGTAGGGTGTGTCCATGGGTCAATTAGCTGTACCATGGTAATGTGAGTTCTACCAGGTCTTTATTTTAGGTGTTACCGTGTTTCAATATTACTATTATCTTTGGCAGTTGTATGCGTTTAGTGAATTTGCTACTATGCTGGAGGCCCCCCTGAAATGTGGGTCGGATCGGCGGCAGTAGTAAATGTACGGTTGAGACGAATTGAGGGCACGATAGAACTGTACAGGACAGTACTCTGCAGAATGAGTTGGAGCACAGAGTACATGTAGAATGAATATACAAGAAAGAATATATTATTGTATGTATAGAGTGTATGCAAACAGACAGTAATACTGTACTTCTAGTAGTAGAAAGACCAAGTATGGACAGTGCATAGTGTAGACCTCCACACTCCGGACCGTCTCCAACTCCTTTTCGGTATTCTCTTTATCTTCTAACTCTAACAACGGCACACTCATTCTACTACTCTACCACTCACTTACTCAATACACTTCGGATCATCCTCCTGACTGCTGACTATCTTTGCCAATCCATGCGCTGCCAATGATTCCCCCAGACGGTCCAGTGCGACCTTCCTCTCCTGTTGTGTCGCTCCAGACTATCACTCCCTCTTCTCCTTCACCACCAACCTCCTCTCCCTCTTCTCACTACTCACCACATCGCACGACAGTCTCGAGAAAACCCTTACCGGATAATGCTGCTACTCCAGCAGCCTCTTCTTTTCCTTCTGTCTCACACCCTCCCTCTGCTCCGTTAACGCCCTCTTCTGCGCCTCCTGCTGCTCCTCCGCCGCCCCCTCCACCTCCGGGCGAAACGCCGCGCGAATACCCTCAACTTCAGCCTCCAATTGCATTTGCTGAGGATCCCTCTCTGGCGCTTCCGTCCCCTTCTTCGCTGGCTTCCTCCGCTTCCTCGTTGGTCGATGAGGACTCCCTTCTTGTGCCAAGGGACCTGGATCGGTACGTTGTGTTTGGCTATCTTTCTTTATCCGCCGGGGCTTTGTCGGCCTCGTGCTTTATTCTAGCCTCTTCTTTTGCTCTTCGATATTGATTCTTCTCTTTCCCTCTCTTTTCTTAGCCTAAACCTCTACTTACTAGCGACCAATTGCTCATTACTGACTGGCGTGTACTGGTAGACTCCCCCATCGTGGTCCCTCCGCAGATAATACTTCCTCCGCACCGGCCACAGAGCACGACGTTGACTACGGTTCACAATTCTCGAATGGGATCCAATTCCATAGCCGTCTCGTCAGCGAACCATTCATCCCCGTGCTCCCCTCCCCGCCAGCAGGCCATCACCGCGACCAGCCCGCGATGGCCTTGCACCCACCTGAAAACAGCCGCCCGCCTCCCCTCCGTATAGATTCCGCTGGCGCGCGGAGCTCATCCGCCAACTCCTTCGACTCTAAACAACAGCCCAAAACCCCCGGGAGAAAAATTAGCTCCTTCTTTGGCTGGAAGGGTCCCACCTCTCCCGGCGCTGAATCCTCAAGTACAGAAATCTCAGACGCGGGCCGGTCCCCGCTAGCTTCGCCCATGCCGCCGTCTCTCCCCAGCGCATCCTTCTCCATCACACCTTCCACCACCGTTCCCCTCGATAACTCCAAACCCGTCCGCAATGGTTCCCTCAGCAGTGCCACAATTCTCGACACCAAGGTCAACGAGCTGGAAAATGAGTTGCGTGAAATCAGCTCTGAACTGGCAGGCTCCATTCGCCGCGAAATGGAGCTCGAAGACCTCGTCGAGAGACTCCAGTCTGAGATGCCACTCGACACCACAAATCGGCGCACAAGTGACTACTTCTCCGACTCCGGGACCAGTTCCACCATCCGCTATCCTCATGATTCTGGCCGTTCAGAAGATCTGGAGAAGTTTCGCCGGTCTGCTGAGCAAGAACGCGCACAGCTCAAGGTCGAGCTTTCACAGAAATGGCAAGAAGAACGGTCAAAACGACTAGCTACCGAATCGCATGTCCAGATCTTAGAAAGCCAGGTTCAGCAGGTAAGTTTTCCCATCGATATGAAAGCATGCAATGGCTAACTGTTACAGCTTCGCCGTGAAAGAGTTGACCTCTCAGATTTGTCCTCCCGAAACCGCGAGCTGGAAGGTACACTGGACACCACTCGCCGGAAGCTTGCCGAGGAGCGACAGATCAAAGACAACTTCGAGGATCTTCTGACCGCCATGCGGGTGGAACTGGAGCAACTCCGAAACGAACGAGATCATCTCCGCGACGAAGTAATCCCGCAGATCTCAGGTGGCACCTACAAGCCCCCATCGTCCTCAGCTGACCCGTCCGAAATCGAACGTCTGATGGGAGAGATCGAGGCATTGAAGATCGAAAACGCTTCGTTGGCTCAGCTCCAAGGCACTCGGTTTGCATCAATCGCCGAAGAGGATGATGGCCGGCCCACGCGCGGCAGGACCTCGGGCTTGGGTATCAGCATGTCGCGCTCGAACTCGCTCGCTCGCATGCACTCCAAGCCTTCCCGGCCGAGTTCGCTCTCCCGGTCGAATTCGTTCTCGGCCAAGGAGCGTGACACTCGTGAGAATTTGGCTGATCACATGAATGACGTCGAAGCGCAGCGCGATGCCCTTCACCAGACCTTGCGGAACTTGCTTGCGCGCCAAGCCATCCAGGCCCGGGAATACGAAAAACGTTCCCGGATGCTGGAGATAGAGCTTGCACGCGCACAGGAAGCAGGCTCCCCGCGTAGACTGGGTTACGAACGTGATGTCCGCAACCTGCGAGAAGAGGTCAACTACCTCCGTCAGCGGGCCGAGGAGGCCCTGGAGCAGAAGTGGCAGTGCGAAAAGGGTCTGGCAGGTCTCAAGATGGATCTGGACCGCGCAGAGCAGGAGACTGCTTCATTGCGCGAGTTGCTCCAGGAGCACGACATTTCTCTGTCTCAGAACTCGGGAGCAACGGCTGAAGGACGCGACGGGTTTGCCGAAGTCCTCGCGACTACTTCCTCTCTCGAGTCCGCTTATGAGCAGCTGCAGGCCGACCGTGACCAGGTTGTCGCCCAGTCGCCAGCGGAGGCGACCGGCGAATTGGCAGAATCGCTCAACCGCACTGAAGCACTGACGACTCATGTGCGGAAGCAGCTGGAGTCCAACAGCTCCCTGCGTCGCCGTCTGGCCGAGGCCATCGGCCAAGGTGAGAAGGAGCAGCAGGTATCTGCTGCCCGGATCAACGAGCTGCAATCGCAGCTCAAGTCGCTGGAGGACATGCTCCTGACAGCGCAGCAACTGTCCGAGGAAGAGATGGCCAAGCACGAAGAGGAGATCCGCCAGTTGCAGGACAGCCACAACGACCAGCTCCAGCGCATGAAGAACGGATCGCGCAGCCCTGCGGCCCTTTCCCCGCGACCTCCGCAGTCGCCCTTCTTTGGCACTCGTTCTCCCCGTCTGGACAAGACCACCAGCGGCAATGGCGTTCCATTGATAGAAGTCGTCCAGCCGGAGACATTAGCCAAGCGGGTCCGGGAGCTCGAACGACTCCTACGCAACGCTGACCTGGAAATGGAAGAAGTGGTCGGACGGATGAACCGGGCGCAGATTGATGTGGCCGAGTTGCAGTCGGACAGGTATGTTCCTTTTCCTAGTCCTATTGTCGTGAATTGACGCTAACGTAAAACAGAGACGAGGCCCTCCGTCAAACCCGGAAACTCCAGTCTGAAATTTTGGCCGAGCGCGAGCTGTTCAAGACTCTTCTGAGTCAGTAATTAATCATACCCTCTTGTACCAGCTTTGTATATTTATACCATCACGATTGGGTGTCTGGCGTTTTTTTTTTATTTTTTTTTTGGTTGATGATTCAAGGCCCACCTGTGGATATCCAGGCCTGATTAAACATAGCAACGGTGGATGACTACTGTATATAGATAATCATAATTGTGCGATATTCGTTGGTTTGAGCAGCTACCAGTACAGTAGAGTAGTGATGCATGACGGAAATCGATAGTCCCTCCCGCGGTTTGTTTGTTTTGCATCGACTGCCGCTGATTACTGCCGTACTTGCTCGGGATTCAACATTCAACATTCTACAAAGAACCCAATAATGAAAACCTTCTAAAACGAAATACAAATATATCTACAAGTCAGAAACAAACTCTCGACAATCTTCCACATCACACTCAACTACCACGTCTACGCAATACAGAGTCATCACTCAACATGGACTTCATACCAGGTACGCTACCCAACCACTCCCAGACCAAACCAACAGATCTAACAGACAACCAAAATGCTAGAATACCTCCGCCCCCTCATATCCCAACATCCTCTCCTCACAAACCTAACCACCGCTCCCGAAGTCCTCTCCACGCACCTCTCAACCGTCCGCACCACCTACCTCGACCCGTACATCCTATCTCCGCTCTCCTCGCTCCTGACGTCCTCAACGCCGGACCTCGTTTCCGTCTTCCTACTGCTTCTGATATTATTCCTCTCGCTAAAGATCCTCGATTATACACGGCGCATGGTGCTGTTCTGGGTGTGGTTGGTTTTCAGGGTTGTTTTCTGGGGCGTGATACTTGCGGTTGGGTATTGGGTGTATAGTGTTGGTGTTGAAAGGGCGGGAACGGAGGCTGGGAGGGCTTTTGGGGTGGTTAAGGGGGCTTGGAGGGAGTTTGAGAGGGGGGTTGATGGGAGTACGCCTGGTGGGCAGGGTTTTGGGAGGGAGTTATGATCTTGAGGGGGTGTGAGGGAGGTATAGTCTGTGAACCGCCGATTGCTACGAGAGGGAGGATTGTGAAGTACTGGGAGTGTGGTTCGCTTGGTTGAGTTGGAAGTATTGGAGTGATATGCTTGACTGGGTCATGATTATGTTGCTATGTGTTATGCTATGGGAACGGATGCATCTTAGATACATGGTTGTTAATAGCATGGGTATCTTCCCTTTCGGAATGGGTTTCCTGCGCCGGCCGGTAGCGGTGTGTTTGTTGGGTTTCAGCTGACTAGTATCAGCGGCGTGTTCTGTCCGACGACTGTGTCGGCGCGATGCGAGTGTAACTCGTAGATAAGACATTCGGTTCTCGATTGGTGGTGGTCAGGTATCTCGGAAGGCGACGTTACTCATCGCCATCCTCCAGGTCGAATTCCTGCTCGTCCTTCGGCTCTTTCGGTTCCTGCGCCTCGTGGTATTGAATCGCATCGTCGATATGGCTTAGCACCGCCGCAACACTATCCTCATCCTGCGCATCCAGCCGTAAAAACGAAACCATACTAAAATCATCAATCAACTGCGCAACCGCCCGATTCAGCTGCTGGAACGACCCTCCGCTCATCAACGCATCCTTCGACAAGGGATCACCCGCTGCGTCCTCACCACCCTCCCCATCCTGCAGCAACTGCACATCCACATTCGTAAACCTCTTCAACTCCTTGCGCGAAATCATATCCCTGACCTGATCCATCTTACTCAGGATATTGATATGCGGCATCTCCAGCATCAACATGGCCGACATGGCACTCAGCGTGCCCGCGAAGAATTTCGCCTTATCCACCACAAACGTACTCTCGAGCAAATACGTCGCGCAAAGAGAGATATTCAAAGGCCCTTGTCTGCTCAGAAACTGCACCAGCGACGGCAACAACGGCACATGCGTATACAGCTCGATCTGCCCCGGCATGTCGAAGATGATCAAATACTCCTCGCTGAGGGGGTCCAGTGCCTCTGATAGGAAATCCAGGTTCTGGAGTAGGAACTCGAAGCAGTAGATCAGGCCGCCGTTGGGGCCCAGCTCCAGCTCCTCCATTACATCTTCGAGGGTGATGAGTTCGCGAATGTCTAGGTCTGGCTCGTAGGCGAAGGATTCGGCGGCTGGGTCGAGGTTGACGTAGAAGCAGCTGCGGCGGGTGGTTTGAAGGTGTTGGATTAGGGCGCTGCAGAAGGTGGTTTTGCCGGCACCTGCCGGGCCCATCACTAATGCGCCGAACTTGGACATTTTATTCCTTGTTTTTTCTTCGTAAGAGCTGTACTCCGTATAGAATGGATTTCGTAGCGTATCTATGAAGCTCGTGTAAGCTCGGCAAGTAAAAATGCCGCCTGCTTTTTCTGCCAATACACACCGCCCGGAATCGCGCCATCGTGCATTTTCGGCCCGCATTAATTGAATATCCCGTTCCCCGCCTGGTTTTTCTCCTCTTCCCCTCTCTCTTCTTTTTCTTTCCTTTTCCCACGCTTGTCTTACTCCCTTTCTCCCTGCATCCTCTCCTCTCCGTACTCTCTTTTCCGTATATTCGGTCATTCACAGTCACAATGGGCTCAGTCGCACCCAAGAACACTTTCCTCTTCACCTCCGAGTCGGTGGGTGAGGGTCACCCCGATAAGATGGCGTGAGTAGCTGTCCTGTCTTCTGTCCTCTATACGAGCAATTGAGCTGACATTGAGTAGTGACCAGGTGTCCGATGCCATTCTCGACGCCTGCTTGGCTGAGGACCCTCTCTCCAAGGTAGGATTGACCACTATCAATAATCTCACATGGGACCAATCAATTAACTGTGCGACTTCAGGTTGCCTGTGAGACTGCCACCAAGACTGGTAAGTTGTTTGTCGCTCAATTGGAACGTGTAATGTACTGATAAGCACAGGTATGGTTATGGTTTTCGGTGAAATCACCACCAAGGCCAACCTTGACTACCAGAAGATCATCCGTGGTGCCATCAAGGACATTGGCTTCGATTCCTCCGACAAGGGTTTCGACTACAAGACCTGCAATGTCTTGGTTGCTATTGAGCAGCAGTCTCCTGACATTGCTCAGGGTCTTCACTACGATGAGGCCCTTGAGAAGCTCGGTGCCGGTGACCAGGGTATCATGTTCGGTTATGCTTCCGACGAGACCCCTGAGCTCCTGCCCTTGACCATCTTGCTGTCTCACAAGCTTAACCACGCCATGAAGGAGGCCCGTCTTGACGGTACCATCCCCTGGGTTCTCCCAGACACCAAGACCCAGGTCACCATCGAGTACGCCCACGACAACGGTGCTGTCAAGCCCTTGCGTGTGGACACTGTTGTCATCTCCGCCCAGCACACTGACGATGTCTCCACCGAGGAGATCCGTGCTACCCTCAAGGAGAAGATCATCAAGAAGGTCATCCCTAACGAGCTCCTCGATGACCGCACTGTCTACCACTTGCAGCCCTCCGGCCGCTTCGTCATTGGTGGTCCCCAGGGTGACGCCGGTCTGACCGGTCGTAAGATCATCGTCGATACCTACGGTGGCTGGGGTGCTCACGGTGGTGGTGCTTTCTCTGGCAAGGACTACTCCAAGGTCGACCGTTCCGCCGCTTACGTTGCCCGCTGGATCGCCAAGTCTCTCGTCAGCGCTAAGCTCGCTCGTCGTGCCCTTGTCCAGCTCTCGTACGCCATTGGTGTCGCTGACCCTCTGTCAATCTTTGTTGAGACCTACGGTACCTCCGACAAGACCTCGGAGGAGTTGGTCCAGATCATCCGGAACAACTTCGACCTGCGTCCCGGTGTCATCGTCAAGGAGCTTGACCTTGCCAAGCCCATCTACGCCGCGACCGCCAAGAACGGCCACTTCACCAACCAGGAGTTCTCCTGGGAGAAGCCCAAGGCTCTCAAGTTCTAAGCGTGTGCCACTTAATCCGAGTGTGGCCGCGTTAAAAGAACTGTACTTTTTAATATCTTTTTTTCTTTCTTTCACGAATGTGATGATGTAATATTTTACGCTTTGTTTTCAACAACTCAAAGCACGGTTATAGACATATAAAAAGCCTTGTCTTGGATTTTATGTTGTCTGTTTTTTGTGAGTTGCATTTTCTTTTGTTTGTTTGCATTGTTATCTTTGCAACGAGATGGGTTTGGCGAAGATGAATTCAACATGATACCACTGGCATTGGATGGGAAGGGATGTTTCGGCGTTTCTAGGAGCGACTGTCTTCAACATGTCTCCTGCATACATCGTCTGTATCTAGGCGGTACAAGTTAGATATCAGCCTGTGGAAGATATCTTAGGGAGAAGCTGCTAAATTAAACATTAGCATCATTGAGCATTGCGTTCAGTAGTAGATATTGAGACCAGTAGGGCATGATGCACTCGAAGTACGGATACTGTATGCTCATGCAGCAAGTCGACTGTCTGAGTGAAACAATTGGCTACAGTACTGCATCTTTTATTCCCGCAGCTTGCGTACATCAACCCCCTGGAACCTGGCAGAAGTACAACCCCGCCGCGCAAGCATCCCGCAGTTGAGACGAATACGCCCAGGACAGGACACAATAGAGTGGAATTGAGTACATATGAATGTTGCTGTAGTGTTGCTCTACTTAATCCAGTCTGAGAACATAAAAAAGAATAGAGATAACTTGCTCAGTCCAACACACCGACCGCATCAAACCCCGCGATCAGCGCCCCGCTGTCAGAGGCCACGGTACCATACCGTCTGTAGAATTTTATCTCCTGTCTTCTCTCCCCTTCTCTCTTCTCTCAACAACCAACAACCACAAAAATGTCTACGTACGTCCTATACCCATCTATACCACTAAGAAAATGCAACTAACAACCCTAGCAACATCACCTACCACGCGAGCGCCCTCACCCGCCAAGAGCGCAGCACCCTGCGCAACCAGCGCGGCCTAACCATCTGGCTAACTGGCCTCTCGGCCTCTGGCAAATCTACCATCGCTGTCGAACTCGAGCACCAACTCCTCCGTGACCGCAACGTGCACGCCTACCGCCTGGACGGCGACAACATCCGCTTCGGCCTCAACAAAGACCTGGGCTTCTCCGAGAAGGACCGCAACGAGAACATCCGCCGCATTGCAGAGGTCGCCAAACTGTTCGCCGACAGCGCCTCTGTCGCGATTACCTCGTTCATCTCGCCGTACAGGATGGACCGGGACACTGCGCGCGCGCTGCATGAGGTGCCTACTCCCGGCGAGGAGAGCGGATTGCCATTTGTCGAGGTGCATGTTGATGTGCCTGTCGAGGTTGCGGAGAAGCGGGATCCGAAGGGGTTGTATAAGAAGGCGAGGGAGGGGGTTATTAAGGAGTTTACCGGGATTAGTGCGCCGTATGAGGCGCCGTTGAAGCCGGAGGTGCATATTGTGAATGATGACCAGAAGCCTGTGCAAGAGGCTGTTAGGGAGATTATTGCTTATTTGGATGCGCAGGGGTATTTGCCTCCTAAGAAGGAGTGAACTTTCCTTGTACAAATAGTAAGGTAGTCTCCAGATGGTATCACATACATGATTATGTATCTTGATTTTTGTACTTGCGTAGACTACGATACAAAATGGCATTGCTCAATTAGACACAATTACAATCATACATGCCCAACAATAATCCGTTAAACCAGGCAATCAATTGACTTTACAGGTGCAGTACTCCGTGCTTTACACGGAGCGAGATGCGCCTGAATTATTGTTGATATTACACAAGAACCTGCAGGAATTCAGAATGGCCGCTTAGCTCAATGGTAGAGTGTTGCTCTCCTATAATCCTCAGATTGTATGGGCTCCAAGCATTGGTTGCGGGTTCGAGTCCCGTGGTGGTCGGCCTTTTTTTGTTTTTGCGACATGTTCATTTTTATTTTTTGTTTTTTTTGCCCAATTCAGAATGGAATTCATAAATGAGTTTCTTCTAGATACATATATCCTAACTACGCACTAGCAAGACTAATCACCTTCTTCGCCGCATCCTCGAAACTATCAAATGCGTGGAGAGAAAGGCCACTCTCGGCAATCTATACCAGTCAGCATCTCACTCACCACAACTAATCCATTGAGTATAGGAGATGTGAAAAGACATACCATCTTCTGCCCAACCTCCTCATTCGTCCCCCTCAACCTAACCACAACAGGCACCTTCAGTCCCAAATCCCGAAACGCAAGTATAATCCCCTCAGCAATCATATCGCACCGCGTCAATCCGCCAAAGATATTCACGAAGATGGCTTTGACGCGCGAGTCTGAAGTTATTATTTGGAATGATGACTTGACGGTTTGGGAGGTTGCTTTGCCGCCTGTGTCGAGGAAGTTGGCGCAGTGGCCGCCGTGGATTGTTAGAGCGTCGACGGTGTTCATGGCGAGGCCGGCGCCATTGACTGGTATTGTTAGATTTGATGAATAGATGAGAGGGTAGATGAAAAGGGAGAGGTACCTAGTGTGCCAATGCTACCTTCGCCATCGAGTCTGACTATGGTTAGTTCATAGTTCATAGCTCATATCCATGCGTAGAAACGATGGGAGAGGACATACTTGACATAAACAATCCCATCCTTCTCAGCAACAACCTCCTCAAGAACCTCCTCCTTCATATCCCGTAATTTATGTACCTCTTCCTGCCGTCCAGCACTCCGATACGCAGCATCATCGAATCCAAACCGCGCATCATATACCTCCAATTTCCCATCCGCAGAAGGATACACCTTAACCTCCAACGAAAACGCCTCTTTCTCCCGGAAAATCTTCCACAACCCTTGCACGAGAGTGGCTAGTCGAGGATGCGCCGTTTCAGGAAGGCGCAGCTTCGCAGCAATATCTTTAACAAGTGGATTCTTCTTGCTTTTTAGGTCAGTGGTTGTGTATGGGAAGGGGAATTTGCGGGATTTCGCTGGGCTGAAGTCTGGTGTTGCAGAGGCGATGAAGCAGGGCGTTAGGGCTGTCCTGTCGACGGAGAGAGAGAGAGAGAAGCTGGATTTAGATTCTAGTTCGGAGGGTGGTGTCTCGCGGACTGTGAGGGCTTTTTGCTTTAGCATATCGAGGGCTTGGTGGGGTTTTATGTAGAGAGAGCGGGTTTGGACTTTCTGGGGATGTGATAGATTGGGACTGGTGTGGCGTGTGAGCGAGATTCGTCTCATGGTATGGATCCCTCGTTTTTGGTTAATGGCTGAGCTGGGGTTGGTCTGTCTTCGTTAGTATATTTGTGTTGTTTGGAGAGTGATACATACAGCCGCCCTGCGAGACAGAAGAGACCTCATCCCCTCGCCAAATTTCTCTGGATGATTGACCATGGTCACGCCAACACGTTCCAGAGCTTGATACTTAGCTCTCGCATCAGGTTCACCAGGAGCTACCCAAGCGCCGGCATGGCCCATGATTCGGCCAGGAGGAGCTTCCAGTCCACCGATGAGAGCCATTATCGGTCTGCATACGTTAGTACTGTCCTCAACCAGGGTCATCAAGCATGGTACATACTTAGGATTCGCGCAACGTTGCTGATAATCCCGAACCCACTCCGCAGCATCCATCTCCGCAGTACCACCAATCTCACCAACAAGAATGATACCCTCTGTGTCAGGGTCCTTCTCAAATATATTCAGGGCGTCGACGAAATTCGTCCCCGCTAACACATCACCGCCCATACTAATGCACAGACTCTGTCCCAGTCCAGCACGCGTGGTGGATGCCACCGTTTCATAACTCAGAGTCCCCGATTTAGCGACAATGCCTACATTACCAGGCGCAAAGCAGGGCAATGGCTGAAACCCTATGCGGCATTTGCCAATGGCCGAGATAATGCCGGGGCAATTTGCGCCGACGAGTCTGGTTTTGGATTGGGTTTGGAGCATGGAGTGGATCTATAATATTAATACCCAACTGCAGATATGTAGAGTAGATGGCCTACCCGCAAGATATCATGAATCGGGACATGCTCAGCTACAGCAACAACGAGCGGGATCTCCGCTTCGATAGCTTCTTCGATTGCCCGAGCGGTTTGGTTTCCGGGGACGTAGATAGCTGATGCGTCTGGTTTGGCTTTTTGCTGGGCCTGTTTTCATTAACATGGTACTATCGCTCAGGTAGTAGATAGACGAGGACGCACTGCTCGGACTGACGGGAACACGGGAAGTCCCAGATGCTCGCCTTCGACACCTGGCTTCACGCCGCCAACGATCTTAGTTCCCCAGGCTAGGGATTCTTGGACGTTTGCCGTGGCCTGTTATGGTTTAGTATATATTATGGATTGGTCTTCAATTGAGTGGCCATGTACCTGTCTACCTGTACTCTGTTGTCAGCACTATCATATGCATTTTGCTGAACTCAACATACCCGTAAACCCCTGAAACAAAACCCTCGTATGCGCCCCAATCTTTAAATTAGGAAGGGTAGCCGCATACCTGGCCCGCCATGAAGACGTGGAGAAGCGACGGCTTGGCTTCAGATATGTATGCCGCAGGGGCATCCGCGCGGATAATGCATGCAGACCAGCCATTGCTATCTTCTTACAAGTCGTTCAATTAGACCCTTAAAACATATCAAAAATTACAAATTAAGTTGTAGAAGTACTGGATGTCGGAGGCCGGCATCGGAACATCCGACATGACCTCTCCGCACTTCTTTTTCCGAGGCATAACATTAGGTGGGTATATGTATATAGGCGTTATGACAGTCAGTCACTTACTGCTTATGTACATTGCTCATCTCATCGCGTGGATCGCCAAGAGTAGCCACCGAATATATCCCAATCTCTAGAATTCAAAAATAGAAACAGTACCCAGAAAATCAATGATTCTGGCCGTTCCAGAACGGCTCAACATGAACCGCCATTTAAAACAGAGGGCAGAACTCCAACTGCGGGCGGGGTTTTTTTCTCCACTGACGATATGAGCCGATTGTGTTACTGTCAACTATATACAAGGACTGATACTGAATAACTCTGAGAAGTATACATATCGTTGAAATGGCTACAAAATCCACACCAGTTAAGGGTAAGTCAATGGATCGCTCCCTCCGTCCATCTCGACTGTCATGTCTAACTGACGGACCAGACTCGGAGCTCCAATCCTCCCTCCGCCAACTCTCTCTCAACGACGAAGGCTCTATCAAGGATATCTCTCGCCCAGCCCAAGATCCCAAGCCAAAGCCCTCCGATGTGAGAAGAACGAAGAAGAAGGTCGAAGAGGTCGCAGACTCCTGGGAAGATGAAGCCGATTCCGACGCGGAATCTGGACCACCCACCCCTACAGCTCCTACAAGCTCAAGCACCCAGAAGACGACGAAGCTAGATACTGGGTTGGATAATGATAATGAGAACGACCAAGAAGGACCCCGTGATCCCCCACCAACCCCGATCTCCCCGCAGACATCTCAGCCGCAACAACAGTCCTGGCCCGCGCCAGGTGCTCCCGTCCCCGCATATGGAAACCCCTCTGGCGCATCGCCGCGATCCGCAGGTCCAGCGCGTCGACCTGAGAAGCAGACTGCTGTAGCGGGACGGATGATTGCTGGAGCGTTAGGGATTCGGGCGCCAAAGAGGACGGAGGAGCAGAGGGCGTATGACCGGTCTGTGAAGGAGCAGGAAATTAGGAGGAGGAATCGCGAGAGGGAGGAGGCTGCTAAGGCGAGGGAGGAGGAGGAGAGGGCGAAGGTTGCAGTTTGGGATGACTGATTTTTTTTTTTGTTTATTGTATAGTGTGATTCTGTACGGAGCACTTTGTAAATGATTATGCGATGTATTTTGCTTATGCTCGAAACTTCTAAGCCTTTGAATCCATAATAGCTACAGCGTGTCTACTGTTACCACATATCGCTCTACACTCTGCTACCAGCAATAGAGAACCAGAATCGATGAACGTAAACAGGGCCTCTGACCTGAGTAGAAAAGAATCAATCGTAACCCGTAAGCATCTTCTTGCAGAATATCGCAGAGTAGCAACCGCTTCAAACAGTGCCTTTGAAGCTAGATAAAAGAGAACAAGAAGAAAGCGAAACCCAACCCCGGCGATGCCTGATTGGACCGAAGAACACCTTACGCCTGTTCGCGAATGGATGAAGACGACACAAAAGAGACCATGACCTATTAACCACCAATCTGTTCCTGGTGAACTTCGAGGGTGTCGCCGTCGGCCATCTCAAGCTGTAACCACTTGTTAGCCATCGAACATCACATAGCCTCAACGCAAGGGGGTAGGATTATAAAAACGTACGGTATCCGGCGTGTCTTCTGGGCGCACACGGGTGCCATCGAAGAGGAAACGGACAGTAGACATCTGCTTTCCTTGTCTCTCGCAAAATGCGTCCATTAGTTTCTTCAACTGTGTGGAGCGCTTGATCTTGAAGAACACTTCGTTGTTGTTGTCGGTCACTTTAATGTTTAAATGTTCAACCGCTGGGGGCTCGCTCGCCGGGGTGGGGTTGTTGAAATCGTTTTCGGCAGCCATATTTGCGGACGAGTGAACAACTGGTATGCGTTTGTGGTATCTATTTGCGTTGAAGGGTTAGTCTCTGAGATCGCCCAAGCTTTGTCGCATAGTTTCGCGGAGGGCGATAGGAGCAAGGGAAACGGCGTAGTGGTACTTACGCGTTTGTGTTGACAGAAGCGGCTAAGATGACACGGAGGGGAAGAAGGTGTGAGGAGTGTGTAGGAGCGAGAAGAGGAAGCGCTTAAGATAGCAAAGACGTTGAAGGCAAACGGACCCCACCAAATGAAGAGAGCGACGGAGAATTGTTTTTGCGGGGGTCCGCATATCATAGTGAAGAGACAGTGAGATGGACTGAGCATTCATTCAACAACATCGCTGTGGTACTGTGCCTTATTCTTGCTGAATTGTCTCGGCGTCTGTATTTAAGTGTATTATTTACTTCTACACAGCCTTGCCATTCCCATCTGGAAACTTCATATATCGATTCACCTTGACTTATTGCGTCATGGTAAGGGCTGGATATAGCTACGCACAGCGCCACGATACTAAAAGCTGCAGGGCCTCAAGGAAGATCTGAACTACGATCCTCCATGCCATCCTCGAGCAGTATGTCATGTCCCTGTCCCTCATAAGTGATCGATATACTGACAATCGACCAGTGCGCTATCCAAGGTACACCGGCATACACCCAGCATTCCACCGGATGAACGACGCTGACCGTACAGCCTGCCTAACCAAAAATTCGTATCGCGAAGACAAGTGCCAAGCGCAAATCGATGCCTTATATGAATGCTGTAACGCTTTCTACCAGAAGGAAGGCGACGAGGGCAAGACCGTGAGCTGTCCGAAAGCCAACCTGTTGCGATTGAAGCTGAAGCAACGGGCGGAGGCACGGGGCTGATCTTTCTATGTGAAAGATAATAGTGTAACAATACTGTACATACTACAACCAACCCTCTGTATAGAATGGATGTGACAATTCCCTTGCAGTCTAAGCCCCCATGCTGAAAGTAAAGGGCTAGGCTAGTTGTAAGAACTGCCAGATTGCTCTAAGACAATCGGAGCACGCAAAGAGGCCTTATAGACCTGAAAGAAGATTGAAACCTTCGTCCCGAGACTCTATTGATTGCCTATGATTAAGACATTTGTGGAAAAAGAAAGGAAAAAAAGAAGGGGAAAATTTGCGGCGAAGACTTTTATGTCCCCCGATTGGCACTAGTCTCTGTTGGGCTTAGCGTCTCGCCGGACCGACCGCCCTGACGCGCTCCGTTCGCCGGGAAAGGATTATTTGGATTTCTGTCACAACAACCAGGCCGGAGATCAAGGCAGTTGTTCGCTGCTCTCATGGCTCCTTTTGCTGCGACCAGAGGCGCTGGCGGTTCATCCGCAGGCTTTGCGCCCATAAATGTTAGTTTTGTTGGTGCTGTGACAACTGGCGGTAGCTGACGTTTTGTTTCATTTTGCTTCGTTTAGGCGAACCGGGAACCCAATGACCCTGAAATTATCGAAATCGACGACGACGATGACGAAGAAGAACCAGTGAATGAAGATGAAGTTGGGGAAGAGGAAGTAACGGAGGAGGACGAAATGGACGAGGACGAGGATGTGCCATACAGTGATGAAATCGAGGGGGAAGAAGATGAGGAGGAAGACGAGGGAGACCACTTCGCAGGGCAAGTGAATGGGATCAAGGCAAGGGTAAATGGCTATGCGAAGGCCGCCGCTGAGGATTCTCGAGGTTCGTTGTGTTATATCTATGGATTGAATTGGGAAAAGACGAAAGCTGATTTCATTGGCTTAACTGTAGCAGGAGAAACCACTACCCCCGAACTCTTCACCTCTGCCGGCGCACAGCAAGCACTACATCCCCTTCGTCGGACGGCTGATCGTGTAACGCGCCAAATTGAGGCATTCGCCGAGAAGCTGGATCGGTTCAAGCAAAAGGGCAACAGGACCGATGACTTTGGACGTTTCCAGGCCGCCTACCAGCTCGTGAAGAGCTACCAGACGTTTACGCAAGATGCTATTCAAGACATTTCGAAGCAGTCTACGTTGAAGCGCGCCAAGATGGGATGGTCCGCCAGTCGAAACGAGACCGCAGCGCAGGATCCAAAGACCGAAGAGGAGCTCCAACGACTACAATTGGAAGCGAATACCTGGCAGCTCCTTCTTAACCTCATCAGTATTGACAATCCGGCCGGTCATGAAATGGACAAGGAAGCGCAGGAGACGGCATTCCAGAAACTGCACCGATATTCGTCCGATCGCGAAGTCTGGGAGCAATTCCTCACTGCGGATCCCTACGCCCGTGAATGTGTGATAGTCATGAAATGGCTCGAACATACTGCCAAGACTCAGTCTGAGGATATCGATTCGTTGATTGCCGATTTGGAGAAGCAGGCGGAGCGCGGACAAGGCCTGTGGGCGCATGGCTGGCTTTACACCAAGGAGGCTATCAAAGGACAGAAACGACTGCGCGCCTGGCCACAACCTCTCGAGCCCAACGATCCCGGTATCACTATTTCACTACTGCGTTCGGACAAGTCGGGGGCGTTGATCACACAGTTGGATCCTGATGCGATTACACGACAAAAGCACCTTCTTCAGAAACAGGATCAATTTCACGAACGAGCTACCTGGATGACTTGCTGGAAGATGGTTAGGCAGGGTGAGAACTGGACTAAGATAAGGGAATGGGCACAAGAGCGCTTGGAGCATTGGCGGGCGGTCAGTCTGTGTGGTTCTAGTGTCGACAAGGTTTCGCATGTTGGAAAGACTCCAGTGGATGACGGCACTACCCGCATGATGAACTTCCGCTCTCACGGACCCTGGCAATCCGCCTGCTCAGCTCTCGCGCATAACTCGACCTCAGAGGATTTCGAGCGTGCGGTGTACGCG
This sequence comes from Aspergillus chevalieri, assembly GCF_016861735.1. NCBI lineage: Eukaryota > Fungi > Ascomycota > Eurotiomycetes > Eurotiales > Aspergillaceae > Aspergillus > Aspergillus chevalieri. Next base: position 383,969 of record NC_057364.1, read on the forward strand.
TTGCTTTGCGGCGAGACGGAGGCGGCCTTCAAGGTCTGCCAAAACTATGACGACTACCTCTATGTTCACTTCAACAGCGTCGTGCTCGGTCGTTACCAAGGATTCTGCAAACAGTTTCAGAGGAAGCTTGCTTTCTCGCCCACACAACCGGCTACCTTTGTGCCTGAGCCTACTGGTTACAACGACACCAGCAAGTTCCTGCAAGCTGCCAAGGGCAATGAACGCATTGGCGCTGAAGCACGGAACCCTTACCGTACTATTCAAGCAGTCATTCTGGGCCGCGGATATGACAGCTTCTTCCAGCGGTTGGCTTCGGCGGTTTCGCACGTGGCAAATAGCAAGTCTGACGGCTCCAGCTATGTGCCTGAACTGTCGTCCGTGCCGGTTGATGAGTCGCTATTTATCGCTGCGCAGGATGAAGACTCCCTGAGAATCGCCACACACCTTTACCTTGTTGTGGACTCGATTGGCTATGTTCGCTCCGACACGCAATTCTTCGAAAACGTGTCCGTGAACGTGACTGGATACATTTCGAACCTGGAAGAAAGGGACCTGTTCGATGTCATCCCACTATATGCATCGCTTCTGCCTCAACACTTGGCGCACTCTGCTCTCGGTCAGATTCTGCTTCAAATTGTGGATCCACGGGAGAGAAAGCAGCAAGTGCGACTTATGGAGAAGCATGGGATCGATATCGAAGCTGTTTTCGAGGACCAGTGGGCGTGGGTTAGTGGTAGCGTCGAGGCGGTCGAACACTCGACGACCGTCAAACGGTATTCCAAGGTCCTACGGAGGTCTGACGGATCACCGTACCTGGCCCCTGTGCGGAAGGATCTTATTGGAACATCTATCACGGAACTTGATGATTACATGATTCGCAGTTTGGAATGGCTTCGGTATATTGACGGTCAGTGGGGTAAGATTTGCCATCTGGGCGCTCAGTTGTACCGGAGGTTTTTCAGTAAGTTTATTTCGCAGTCTCGAAAACGGATCATTTGTTAACGTTGGTTAGTCTCCGGTAAACTTGCCGCCGCTCGAGAGTTGAGTCGACGCATGAACCTCTCAGATCTTTCACGTGAATCGTTTGGATTCGACGTCGCTGAGTTCCCTATGGAGATGGAGGATGGTGTAGACGCGTCAACACCGGAGCCTATGAGTCCGAGTAAAATCAGACTCCCTGGCTCTGCGCATAAGGGGAGTCGGTCGAATGGCATCACGAATGGTGCCCAGCAGAGCATCCTGTACCAGCAATCGCAGACGATGCGTGATCTGGAGGCTTTGATTCTTGCCTTTGATGCGTTGGAAAACTTTGCCACGTTATGGGAGAAGCTTGACAAGTATGGTTTCCTCTTTTCTTTACAGAGTTTACAGTGTATTAACGTGATCAGGAACCGTCGTCGACGGGACACTGGTACGACCAAGAACCTTCGGGTGGAACTGCAGGAAGCGCTGGACGAAATCGGGTTGAATGTGGATGCCATTCTCGACGAGTGGCTCATTCCTGCTGATAACGGTATGCACCAAGCTTTGGCATTCAAATTGAACACGGAGCTAACGAAACACAGAACCAAATGTCTCTGAACTTGAAGAAATCCGCCTAACCTACATCCCCGAACTATTCCTCGACTACCACAACGCCTTGTACTACGCCGCGCACGTCCTCACCGGAGAAATCTTAGTCCAATGCATGAACCTAGGAATGCAAGTATCCGAGAACGAGCACCTAACGCGCAGCTTCGTCGGCGCCAAGCGCATGCGGGAACTCGTCGACGCGTTGGCCGTCTCCAGCAAGGCGATGGTGAATACGCACTCGGAGCCGGGGAAGAGGTTGCTTGGAGGCGAGATGCTGGGCATTTGGAATGTAAAGGTTGACTCGGAGGAGGATGATGAGATTCGGATGGCGAGGTCATGATATTTGTTTCGGTTGGGTTGGGTTGCGAGGGTTTATTTAGCTAGGGTTGGTTTGATCTAGGTGTCGGATGTATATTAGTACTATTATCTTCGTAGGATTCGTTGCTCATTGGTTTGATAATGGATGCATGGCCGTGGATTCGTGTATTTGTACTAGCAGTCAACTCAGTAAAGAATATTTGGCTCTTCTCATGAGCCGGGGACGATACCAATACGGCGAAGCTAGGGCTCGGTTCCACTCAAAAAAGATGGAATATGCTGTGCCGTACGAACTGCTCAACACGGAAAAAGCTCTACTAATACTGTATTTGAAGCACATCAAATGTACACTCGCTTGTAGTTATTCCAATGGACGCAAAACAATCCATCACCATGATGTCATCTCATCATAGTTCCTCTAATAAAGCAGAACACACATACTCTATACAACACAATCAACCACGTCTACACCACAAAATGACCAACCCAATAACAACCTACGGCTTAACTTCTGTCCCAGCCTCTCCATCAGTTCTCCTCACTTCCTACCCCGGCCCACCCCAACACCCAACCGCCCTCCCCATAACCGCTCTCCCAATCCCCTCAACCCCACTAGCAACCCGCATAAACGCCTACGCCTTATCCAACCTCACCCCACAGACCTACAATCATTCCAGACGGGTGTATCATTACGGCCTTGCGATAAAGAACCACCGGTTTCCGGAGTGGGAGTTCTCAGATGAGACGTATTTCTGCGCGTGCATGTTGCATGATATCGGGGCTATGGAGAAAAATTTGACTTCTACGAGGCTGAGCTTTGAGTTTGCGGGGGGAATACTAGCGTTGAGAGTTTTGCAGGATGTTAATGCTGATGGGGACGTGGACGTGGATTCGACGACGGGCTTGGATGGTGCAGATGCAGATGGGGATATCGATGCAGAGGAGCGGATGCATAAAGGACAGGAAATAGCACCACAGGATCAAGCAGAGAGCATCGCAGAGGCAATCATGAGACATCAGGATCTATGCTCACAAGGAAGAATCACTGCGTTGGGACAATTGCTCCAGTTGGCTACTGTCCTGGGTAACATTATTCCCCTAATCCATACAACCCATGAGAAAATCCGTGCTAATCGGGCTATAGATAACACCGGCGCCCACGAGTCCCTCATCCACCCCTCTACTATCGAAGATATCGCGAAGCTCTTCCCGCGGATGAAATGGAGTTCGTGCTTTGTTGGTATTATTAAACGGGAGATCAGTCTGAAGCCTTGGGCGCATAGTACGGTCCTGGGGGAGGAGGAATTTCCGAAGAAGATATTGGAGAATACGCTTATGGCGCCATATGAGTAGTTGATATAGCCAAAATAGTGTATCTGGAGGTTTCATGCAGAAATTTGATCAAATAATACGAAGTATATTCGCGTGATTTCGCAACCCTGATGAAGAGCCTTCTAACTGCCGAAAGCGGCATTAAAAAAAAGAAAAAGAAAAAACAAAGAAAAACAGCTTCAAATAACCATAAAACTCAGAACTTAATCGAAATCATGGATATTTGCTTTCATGTCGCGCTCGCCGCATATCTCTCATACTGTTCAGTTTGGCCGGCATCTAGCGGCCGACTCAGAAGGAATCGTGCAAACAGATCGAGCGGTGCAGTCGCCTGGCACTCAAAGCTATAAAGTTTTGACTGTCTAATAACAAGCCTTTCTTCACCCAGACAGACATGAAGTGATCGTCCATGCTGTGGACCAACAGATGAAAGTATCAAGACTGGAAAATGCTTCTTATTTGGAAAAAGAAGCTCATAGTCAGCCAATTGTTTATTAGACATCCCAAAGAAGGACTCCTCTTCTATGTCATCTTTTACCACTGGCTGATGAAGCACGGTTCCGCATGGCAGTTGTCAGAATGGCCAGTTCGCCCCATAGTATGCGGTCTTTCTTGCCATTGAGTGACTGGCACCTTATTATGGCAATGTATGGATACAAATCTGGGGTATTTGATCCAAAAATAAGCAACTTAGGTATGGCTCCTGTTGCGTTGAGTGCAGGTAAGTCCCATTTGTTCCCGCGCGCAGATAAAAGGGATTTGGTTGACTAGAACAACATCACGTTAGTCCTACTGGACTTTGTTTAGGGTGCAGGGAAAGAGGGGACATCGAGAACAGACCATATTCTAAAAGAAATTCAACTCCTTTGGCCAGGAGCGTAGGCCTTAGAGAGCCATTAGTTGCCCAATCCTCCACATAGCGACCAGTGGCCCTCATGCGAGAGTATATATCCCATATAAACCATCGGTGCTATTGGGATCGTATTTAGTAAATGGCGAGTGATTCATATCAACAGGATCGACCTGAAGGTCCTGCAGGGGCATTGGCTCACAGTTCCAGCGTTGCCATTTCTGTCAGGAGACCGGACACAAGAAGAGCGAATGCAACTTGAGAAAGGGCATTCTAGCTTTAGCGAGTGATTCCTCGCTAAATTAGGTCCCGATCACGCTAACGCTGTCTACGGTAGGGCAGATCTCAATCTGTGCTCTGTCATGCATACAGAGCAAATCAGCATCGCCAGCTCTCCATACAGGATGTTTACATTATAGAGCTGGTACCCTGTAAGTAACAGATGTGGATTGCCTTCTGACTGTTTGCCTTCTTTGCCTCAAGGAACAACTTGGCGCGAGTCAAAATACTTAAACTACTGCCCTGAAAGAATCGCCCCCTTTCCTCCGAACCGTTGACGACTTTGATTCAATACGAGCCATACGTCCATTGATGACCCAAGCAGAAGCTGTCCTGGCTATATGTTGCAAAGTACATGGTCTCATTGCCAAGGACACCGGGCTTGAGCCTGCTCCCATCTCGTGACCAGACCTCCTGACGACACCCTGACTCCGATAAATTAGACCCAGATCACACCCCTAACGCTCGTGGTCTGGTGATGGTTGAGCCAGGAGATCCTGGTGCAGATATTCTGCATCGCTGCACTCAGCCATGAGCATGAACAACATACTCAACATTCCTTTTTAAGGGGATAATGTGGTTGGGATTGCAGCTCGAAAATTCGCGCCCATGACATACACAGCCCATATTTCGATTAATGCTCTTGGCGTGAGTTTCGGCTCGACCTCGGGCCAATTTGAAGCGTCCTCTGTACTTCATGGGCATTTACTCGGGAACTGGGATATTTCGACCTTTTACTTTTGGCCATTGTTGCTAATTCTGTAACTTAGCAGACATACATAGTACAATCTCAACCCAAGTGCATTGATTTCTTGCCCTAAATTCAGCAAATATGATTATTTGACCGCCTACTGGTTATAGCGGTCCGCATGTCAGCAGGCGGTATGGTGGCATTATGTCGGACTTAACCGGACTTAATAGACGGCTGGGTTAAATCCGAGCATCCATGGTCATTTGTTGGTAACTTTCATATAAAGAGTGACTATGCCCGCTTAGTGCCATCTTAGCGCATTCTGTCCAGCAAGTAACAAATCTGCACACCATGGACATCCTATATAATCAATTCTTTGAAACCCCCGCGTATCCGGTCGCGGCTTTCACCGGTCAGACCGTTATCGTCACCGGCTCCAATGTCGGACTCGGATTGGAAGCAGCGCGGCATTTCGCTCGTCTCGATGCAGCCAAAGTCATTATCGCGGTTCGTAACGTCTCCGCTGGCGAAGAGGCGAAGCAGAACATTGAGAAATCAACCGGTCGCTCCGATGTATGTGAGGTGTGGGAACTAGACCTTGCTTCTTTCGAGTCCGTGAAGGCTTTTGCGGCGCGCGCCAGCACTCTGCCTCGTCTGGATGTTGTCGTGGAGAATGCTGGCATTGCGACGAACACATACACCAAATCCGAAGGACATGAGCGTACGATCACCGTCAACGTGATCAGCACTTTCCTTCTTGCACTGTTGTTACTCCCAAAGCTCCAAGAGACTGCCAAGAAGATTCCTTCATCTACACCTCATCTCTCGATCGTGTCGAGTGAAGTACACTCATGGTATGATTTAAAGGAATGGAAAGCGGACCGGGTGTTCGACACCCTCAGTGATGAGAAAACCGCCAACATGTCGCAGCGCTACCCAGCATCCAAGTTACTGGAGGTCCTAATTGTCCGTCACATCGCGCCAAAACTTGCGGGCTCCGGCGTTATCCTTAACATGCTCAACCCAGGCCTCTGTCATTCATCGCTCCAACGGGAGATCAGGTCCAATGCGTTTGCGAACGTGGCCATAGGCATCGCCATGAAAATTTTCGCGCGAACCACAGAGGTCGGTAGTCGTACGCTTGTTGCTGCAGCTGCGGCTGGTCCGGAGACACATGGGGCGTATATGACGAACGGTAGAGAGGGAAATGCGGCGCTGTCGCCTTTTGTGAAGAGTGAGGAGGGCAAACAGGCACAGGAGAAGATTTGGAATGAATTGAGCGAGATCTTGGAGGGTATTCAACCAGGCGTCACTGCTGTGCTTTCTTGAGTTAGCATCACCGTTGGAGGTTAGTTTCTGAGGTGAGTATAAACGTCGGAACGAGTATCGTGGAGCTCGCTGCAAAGATCCCTACTGAAGCCTCACTCTTACGCAGGGAAAGATTAATGACTTCTGGATAAATGAAAATATCCAATCAATTTCACTGAGAAAGGATAAGCGTCCATTAAGAGATTGAAGCAAGATTGAGTGAATTGGAGGCATATTGACGTGCTTGTCTTAGTCATCTATCTAGTCAATGTTCATAACGTCCCGCTTATTTTGACAACGCTTCTTCATCTTTGTCAATGACTTTTCTCGCTTCAAAGACTTCCGTTTTATCTGACTGGATTCTTCGACTTTCTCAGTTCCAGCAACACGAAACTTGCCGAATGTTACCCAATGTCGAACCAATTCAAATCCCTAACAGTTCGGACAGCCGGACCCAAGCAGAGCACCAGAAGGCAACAGGATCCCTCAGAACTGAAGTAACGCGCTGTCTCGTTTGTCTTCCCCAATCTGTGCCCTTGTCTGGCGATCTCCAATGAATGCACGGCGCACAGGTGGCTGGCTCTCACCAGACCTGAACCCAGGGGCCAAAGGAGACGAGTGTTCTGTACAGCCATTCGATTCTGAACATCCCATGGGCATCTACTATGCTCCGCAGAAGGTCAACCCTGCCAGTTGTCGGACTGGATCCGGCCGCGGCAGTCATGCCGAGAAATGTATACGAGTTTCTGACGATCTTTTGAATCTAATTCGGGAAGATCTGTTGCCTATCGCCATTGAGTGAGAGACCATACGTTCTCCGCGGACTTGAGGCTTTCAGTAAGAGATCAACGATATCAACGACGAATCGATATGTCAGATTTACCCCAATATCTTACAACTCGAACAGTGAAGGGAACAGTATAGACGCATGGAGTCTTAAGCTGAATTTGGTCTTCCGATACTGAATGGACGACCTGTCTTCTCCTTGCTCTATGGCAATTGGGAAATCAAGCATTGGAGCGGCATGGTCCCAAAATACCTCAGCGCCATAGCCACAAAATATCCGACACATTCCCATTAGCCTTGTTCTGAGTCACTGAAACTATTGGAGCTGCCCTGGCGCTAACGTCTGCAGTGCATCGAAACTATACTCGAAAAGGTTCCTGTTGGGTTGCCTAACTAGAGAAACCACTAAATTTGGCATTCCGGTGCCAACACGATAGGAATCCACAAGCGAATTCGGGAAAAGACTCCGTACTTTGAAGATGGGCTTGGTGGGGTGCTGAACCCGCGGAATGGCTTGGCGAGAATAGCCCGCACCAACCATTTGGTTCATGGCGACCAATTGGCGTCGTTCCTTTTAATTTTGTCACGGGGCTGGACAAACCTTGATCTCAGGCAAAGCCTCAATGTTACTTTGCAGCGTGTTTGCTTTTAGGTGACGGTGAACGGGATGAACCGAGAATTGGAGGCTGATCGACTATCTTCTATCACTTTCTGCTAATCTGGTGTTTGCCACACAGTGATGGCGATGCTGTATACAGGAGAAGCACACCGCATTATCTTGGTTAAATTCCGTTGGATGAATATACTACCTCGGTGTGCCTGAAGACTTCAGCTCCGCTACATTGGCTGTCATTTTGAGATCCCGCGTCAGAAACTGCAGACTGGGACATCGTTCCGCCGTCAATACGAGGGATCTACAACATATCTGCACCAATCGAAATAAGAGTCCCTTAGCGCCAAGAGATACAGGGTCATTTCTAGCCTTAGCCACTATTTCATAGTGTCATGAAATCGAAACCCCGTTGGCCTGTTGGTCCCAATCTATACGACGATCTCCTCCACATTCCACCATCTTCGTATCTGGCGATGATCGAAATCGAAACACGAACTTTAGCATCTTGTCCAAAGTCTGAGATTGAGCCTCCATACTCTACGGCTGGACTTTGTAGCCTACATTTTTCACGGGATAGGGAGGGCAAGGGCATCGAGAGTCGAATATAAATACCCCCATCGTTCCCGGGCTTCGACAATCATCCTCCTCAGTTCCAATCCTTAAGACAGCACTAAAACTCCAAACCACAAATCCTCAGCCTCTTTCCTACCTACCAGCAAAATGCAGCTCTCCAGCATCCTCACTTTCACCGTCGCCCTCCTGGCCGGCCACGCCCTCGCCAACCCCGAGCTCCAGAAGCGCACCACCTGCCAGGCATGCAGCGTTGGTGGCATTGAGGGTGGCGCTGCCTGCTGCTCTGCCCACGTATGTTTTCACCGTAACGAGCACGTTGATTGACATATACTGACTGATCGAGTAGTGCATTTACCAGGGTAACATTCACGGTGGTCACTGCGATGACAACGAGTATGCTTCCTTTCCCCCCTTCCGCTACTTTCCGAATATGGGGAGTCGCTGACTTGGTTATAGCTACTGCATCTGCAACTAGATGCCTGATTGGTGAATCGATGCATAGGCAACGTGGAAGTAAATGTCGGATGGTGAATGTCTATTGCTATGTTGGGATTTGTATCTACTTCGGAATGATGCAATTATATCGGACCTTTCTCTACATAGTTCCGATGTACAACTCGAATAAAGCTTCTAATACAATAATGACGAAGCACTGATGACCTTTCGTAGTCCTTATTTGCACTTTATCACATTATGCGGAGAGAAGTCAACGTCCCTTATCATCTCTATCCCATTGCACTTTTCCCACTCTTGCCTGATTCCTTTTTCAACTGTCGATATGTATTCTACAAACCACCTCTTCCTCCTCTATCACACCTTATGTGGCTATTTACCCAGATGCTAACCTTAGGTTCTCGCGTGAGTTATTTCTTGAAACAGAAAGGGACCATTTCCAGGATGCACATCCTCTCGTGGTCATGACAGGGCTTCAGCCCTGCAACGGCAAAGAGGATCGTATTCTCTACGGTGAACTGGTACTATTAGCCTGCGCCATGCAAAACCGCGCAAAACAGCCAAAGGCGAAATATGAAGAAGAGGCAGAAAAGCTCTCTAACATGCCAAAGAAGCTGCGGCTCCGCTATAATGATGAGCATTGGTTCCCGGATGAAATGCATTTTCCGGTTCTGTTGCTTTCGTTCGTTGGTCCGCAGCATGGGCGGATGTTTTATACTTGTATGGATGGGGAACTTATGCTTATTAGACAGTCGAGGTTGTATAGTTTTGGGCGTGAGGAGAGTGTTCCGCTTGATTTGTTTGCGAGGTTTCTATTGAGTCTCTCGGGGGCGTAGAGGCGCGGATTGGATGACGGCCATGCGCTGGCTTTACAGAGCTTCCTCTCCTTCAAGTGAATATGTGGCACTCATGTCACTTTCATTTCTCAAATATCGATACTAACATCCAATCTGGATAATTAATTATCATGGCATCTACCACCCTCATGCTGTACCGCAAGCGTGCCCGCAAGTGTACTTCACCTCGCATAGAACTAACAGACTACATCTACGAACCCCTATCCACTCATTCCAGCATAAAGATAAGTAAGAATAGATCGCAGTCACAGTGATGGATGGATATTCTGCTTCCCATTCAACCCTGGCCGTGCACCACGCTTACCCGAAAGGAACCTGGGTTGTTTTCGAGGGAGGAGTATTCGGGCGAGGGTGGGGTTTGAAAACGGAGGAGCCGTTGGGGATATTGTGGAGGGGAGCGTTCGGAACTCAAAGGCTATTCTCATACATGTATCGTGAGAATGGATGCTATGTGCGTATAATTTGTGCTCTATTTTGTATCTCATGTTTGAACGCCACTTATACACGACTTATTTTACCTCAGGCCAAAGCGTCGTATGCTCCACGTCATATATTTATCGAATGCTAGTCCGCACATGCAGCCAGCTATAATGCACGCGCGACCTCAGAGACTTAGTTCTTCAAGTATGAATCGCCAGACGCAGCATCTATATCCCGATGTTTGATTCGTGTTGAGTAGTCTCCCAATTCGGGATCTTATAGCGAACATGAGCTTACTGACGTGTCGCTTGACTGTCAATGTTTTTGCTTATGCTTCTGCATATGGGCTGTGTTGGTCATTTGAGAAGTTCAGGCCAAGTTCAAGTGTGGACGGCATCTATGGGTTTCTCTCTCCGTCATTCTTAGAAGAGATGTGCAGTTCTGAATGCTTCTCCGCTCGAAAGAATGAACTTACTATTAGCAATGTCATCACCCGCTATCCTTACCACATGAGTGGGTAGTCCCTGCACGCTATCGACCAGGCCTGCGATGCCGGCAATAAAGAAAGACGCACATAGCCACAAAAATCAGACCTACGATGCGCCTTGTATGTATTTGTTGTTGTATGTGCTTGTCGGCCGTCCGGCATGCCATCTTCCGTCTTCCCGATCCCAGTCATGTTCTCCGCAATCATACCAGGGGTAGAAGCAAGAAGCCTTAATGTTGCTATTGCTCCTTTGCTAAGAACTACAAGTATTGAAGCGCAGTGAGGAGCAACAATGATATACACGGGATCGGGCATACAACACCCTTACATCGGACAGCACTGCAGAAAATGCACTGAGCTCGAAGAGGGTAAGCATGGTATGTATTCTCCGCATGCTTATCAGTAGCCAAGTTTCTCTTGATTGAGTTAATGATATCATGACAGGTCCATACGCTTTCCAGAAGGCTTAGACTTTGATGTATAGAGTACAGAGTACAAGCAAGTAGTATACTTCGATAGTGATGTCTGGTATGTGGCAGCATAAAATGCATCCGGAGTACAAATGCTCAATGTAACCCGAACAAATTAAAGTTCAGTGGATCCCGCTAGTGGTGGCTGTGTAGATCGGCGCTTATATAACGATTGTGTCAAGTGCAGAAGCAGCAGACGAGAACTCTGTACAGTGCCTGCCACAGTAGAGAGGAGAGAGGGCAGAACTACAGAGAAATTATACAGAATACAGAACAGGGAATGTAACGAGGCGGAGACAGACGTGTCTCATTTTAAATACACCAAGACCAATAAAAGTGGTGGTTAATAATGAAAAATGGGAGAAAAAGGAGGCATTGAGGCAGTGCAAGCGCCAAGCATCAAACATCAAACCCGGGTTGGGCAGGTCGGAAGTGCTGGAACTGTGCGTACTCGTCACTTATTATACAGCGCGTAGCGCTCTCCAATAGTCTCACTAGGAGTACAGAATACTTGCAGAGAGTTATACTGGAAGGGGCTTAAGTGATGCTCACACCCGAGGTCTAAACAAGTAATTGTCGTGGTGTACCTACTTGTATGGACTGCAGCTGTATTACCGTTACCCGTCGGTGGTCTGGACTACTTTTGTGGGGCTTATGCGACTCGGGCTCGCTTTTGATTGGCGAAAGGTTCAAACAGGCTCCGTTACAGATGGTAATGTAATTACACAACTGATCTCAGAAGCCGTCACGATTCTGCTTTCTCTTTTCCGGTTTGAGCTACCTCCGTAGCTTCGCTTTCACTCCCACTTCTTTTCCCTTTGTCGGTGTGCTTTGAGAAGGTTGGCTCCCCCCGGAGATCCTCTGTCAGACTTCACTAGACTCCCCGCCGTCCATTCCCTGTTTTCAGAATCAAGGGTTCGTTGCTGTCCAGCGCACATGATCTCGCCCAACCATCCTCACTTTCCTCTTTGAACCTGACGGACAACGAAACGCGCTGCTCGATTCGAATCGCTGACCTGTGCGTCAACCACTATTCGCCAGTGCTTTTTATTCGACGTCGATTCAGTTTGCCGCTCTCCAGCGCTTGTTCAGCGTGGGTCGTTTAAAAAAACCAGCGTCATTCTCCTCGGCCAGCTGGCTTCCGTCCCTGTTTCTTTTCAACGCTCGCCACAGCTGCCATACAGCAGGCAATTTCTGAATTTTGGTGCTTGGACGATCTATGCAGACCTCCGGTTGTCCTGGTTTCATTATTCCGGTTGTGCGGACTGCGATGGCCAGGTAAAAAGGGAAACGCTATCCATATACGAAAACGTTACCTTGCATATGGAATATCAGCCTGGAGGACGACATCCTTTGCTAACCATCACTCTGATACGGCCAATTCGATCGAATATACACCCTATGACTGGCCATTCGACCACCTGATTTCGTTGGATATCCTCTCCCAGGAGCCCGCCGCATTCCTAACTTGATATCACTTATCCCTTCCGCCCCAGTTTAGTCCTCCTCCTTCCCTTTCCTGGAAGAGCCATCCCTTGGTCGATCATGTCCAATCCCTCAAATTCCAACACAGACCCGGAGGATTCCAGACAACCCACTCCCCTGCGCCGGGAACGGGCCCCGACCATCACCATCGACACCTCCGCAGTAACCCCAGACAGCCCTCAACCTCCGCAAGTTCAACCAGCTGCTCCTCAGCCGTCCTTGCGAGTGTCGACAGGTAATGGTGATAATTCCGACACCAGTGCGCTTTTGAACAACGGCAGCGTTTCTCCGTCGGATGGCCGCTCGCCATCATCCATTCGCTCGTTTACCTCGTCCGAAGCGCGAGAGCACGATAGCCGTCCAACGTCTCCACACAACTTCTCCTCGCCAGCCTCCAAGATGACGGAAAGCATGCAGCACTCCAATTATCTGGCTGTCCCCGGTACCAGATCCCGCGGCAACTCCATCGAGTCTGAGGACACCAGTCCCTCTGCCAGCTCGTACGGTGGGGATACCTTTGTCCCTGATCGATCCCAGAACTCCCGCTCCGATTTGACCAAGGATACCCTCGAGAACGATGAAGACGCCCTCAAGCCTGAACCCGGCCACGAAGGTGAATTCGAAGTGGACGACAACAGCTTTGCGTTCTCGCCAGGCCAGCTGAACAAGCTGCTGAACCCCAAGAACCTTGGCGCTTTTCACGCTGTGGGTGGGTTGCGTGGTCTTGAAAAGGGTTTGCGCACTGACCTCGTTAGCGGCCTGAGTGTTGACGAGACAATCCTGGAAGGGACGGTGAATTTCGAAGAGGCGACGGCTGCGGCGGCCGCTGAAACTCCAACATCATTGCCCAAATCTGGTGCTCAAATCCGGCAGCAGCAGGTTTCTAGACCCGGGTCATCCAAGTCAAGAGACGAGTCCTACGCAGAGCGTAAGCGCGTCTACGGGCCCAACAGACTCCCCGAAAGAAAAGCGAAGAGTATCTTTGAACTGGCGTGGATTGCATATAATGATAAGGTTTTGATTCTGCTAACTATTGCTGCTATCATTTCGCTTGCACTGGGTATTTACCAGTCTGTGACTGCTACCGACGGTGAGGCACGAGTACAATGGGTCGAGGGTGTGGCCATCATCGTCGCCATTCTGATCGTGGTTATCGTTGGTGCGGCCAATGACTGGCAGAAGGAGCGCCAATTTGTGAAATTGAACAAGAAAAAGGAAGATCGCTATGTCAAAGTGAGCCGGTCTGGAAAGACGGTGGAGATCTCCATCTTCGACGTCCAGGTGGGTGAGGTTATGCACCTAGAGCCCGGTGACTTGATTCCCGTTGATGGCATCTTTATCAGTGGTCACAATGTCAAGTGCGACGAGTCGTCTGCAACAGGTGAATCCGACTTACTGCACAAGACCAGTGGTAACGATGTCTACCGTGCTATTGAGGAGAATGAGAGTCTCAAGAAGATGGATCCGTTCATCATCTCTGGTTCCAAGGTGTCTGAGGGTGTTGGTACTTTCCTCGTGACTGCTGTTGGTGTTCACTCGAGCTATGGAAAGACGATGATGTCCCTCCAAGACGAAGGTCAGACCACGCCTTTGCAATCTAAGCTTAACGTGCTTGCGGAATACATCGCCAAACTCGGTCTGGCATCGGGTTTGTTGTTGTTCGTCGTCCTTTTCATCAAGTTCCTTGCTCAGTTAAAGGACATTCGAGGCGCCGACCACAAGGGTCAAGCCTTCCTCCAGATCTTTATTGTTGCTGTTACGGTTATTGTTGTCGCTGTGCCAGAAGGATTGCCTCTGGCTGTCACTTTGGCACTGGCTTTTGCTACGACACGTATGTTAAAGGATAACAACCTGGTCCGTCTGCTGCGAGCTTGCGAGACCATGGGTAACGCAACCACTATTTGCTCTGACAAGACCGGAACGCTCACGGAGAACAAAATGTCCGCTGTGTCCGCGACTTTGGGAACCAAGTTGAAGTTTGGAGAAAAGTCTCAGAAGGACGGACTCAGCGCCGACAATGCAGCCAACGATCTGCAGAGTGCGAGCGGATTACCTAGTGACATGTCCCCTTCGGAATTTGCATCCAGCATTTCCGGTCCCGCCAAGGAGCTTTTGCTGCAATCCATCGTGCTAAACTCTACCGCTTTCGAGGGCGACCACGAAGACGGAGGAACGACCTTTGTTGGATCCAAGACAGAGACTGCTTTGCTTGGGTTTGCGCGGACGTATCTTGGCATGGGATCATTGGGCGAGGCAAGATCTAACGCTACGATTGTGCAAATGGTTCCGTTCGATTCGAGCCGCAAATGCATGGCCGTGATTATAAAGTTAGGCGACGGAAAGTATCGCATGTTGGTCAAGGGAGCCTCGGAGGTCTTGGCTTCTAAAGCCACCCGTATCGTTCGTGAACCGACCAAGGACATATCTGAAGCGCCCATCTCTGAAGAAGACCGTTCGATATTGGACAATATCATGATGAAATACGCCTCTCGCTCCCTGCGACCCATCGGAATGGTGTACCGTGACTACGAACAGTGGCCACCCCGCGGGGCAGCAATGGAAGAGGACCGTAAGGCCGTTAAATTCGACGACATCTTCAATGACATGACCATGTTTGGCATCTTTGGTATCCAGGACCCTCTCCGTCCTGGTGTCGCAGAGGCCGTGCATCAATGTCAGAAAGCTGGCGTCTTTGTTCGAATGGTTACAGGTGATAACCTCATGACTGCCAAGGCTATTGCTCAAGAGTGTGGCATTTTCACCGCAGGAGGTATCGCTATCGAAGGTCCCAAGTTCCGCCAGCTCAGCACTCGTCAAATGAACCAGATTATTCCCCGTTTGCAGGTTGTTGCCCGATCCAGTCCCGATGACAAAAAAATTCTGGTTTCCCGACTTAAGGCTCTTGGTGAGACCGTTGCTGTCACAGGTGATGGTACCAATGACGCCCAGGCGTTGAAGACGGCTGATGTCGGTTTCTCGATGGGTATCACTGGAACGGAAGTGGCCAAGGAGGCGTCTGATATCATTCTGATGGATGACAATTTTGCTTCCATTGTCAAGGCTATGTCTTGGGGTCGTACCGTTAATGATGCCGTGAAGAAGTTCTTGCAGGTATGCATCTTGCCCGGAATCTCGTTTTGTTTAAGTACTGACATTTTGTGTAGTTCCAACTTACGGTCAACATTACCGCTGTTCTTCTCACCTTCATCTCCGCAGTTGCTAGCGGTAATGAGGAGTCTGTCCTTACGGCTGTGCAGCTGTTGTGGGTTAACCTCATCATGGATACCTTTGCTGCTCTTGCGTTGGCAACCGATCCCCCGTCTCCCCACCTGCTCAACCGCCGCCCCGAACCAAAGTCTGCGCCTCTTATCAGTCTATCGATGTGGAAGATGATGATTGGACAAAGTATCTATCAGCTAGTTGTCACGCTTGTCTTGAACTTCGCTGGAAAGTCGATCTTTGGCTACACGACCGAACACGAAGCGGACCAGCTCGAAACTGTGGTGTTCAACACTTTTGTCTGGATGCAAATCTTCAACCAATGGAATTCTCGTCGAATTGATAACGGTTTCAACATCTTCGATGGTATTTTCCGGAACAGGTGGTTTATGGGTATTCAGTTAATTATCATCGGTGGTCAGGTTTTGATCATCTTCGTTGGTGGACAAGCCTTTTCGGTTCAGCGTCTCAATGGTCCCCAGTGGGGTGTTTCCCTTGTTCTGGGTGTGATATCTCTCCCGGTTGCAGTCGTTATCAGGTTGATTCCGGATGAGTTCGTTGCTAAACTGATTCCCACATTCTGGCGCCGCAAGAAGGGTCCCGAGCTCCTGATCTCCGATACAGAAGACCAGAGACGATTTCAGTGGAACCCAGCCTTGGAGGAAATCCGTGACCAGCTGAAGTTCATGAAGACACTCCGCGGAGGTCGCTTACACCACCTGAAGCACAAGCTCCAACACCCACAAGAACTCCTGCCGCGCTCCCGTAGCGGCTCACGATCTCGCGAAGACTCCATCCCCAGTACTCCAACTGGCGAAAACGGTAACGGATCCCTCTCTCCACAACCACCTCCGAGTCCCAGCCCCGAATCCCGGCGTCGAAACCGCTCTCGCTCCAGCTCCGCCTTTGGCCCCGCCGCCGCGATGGCTGGTGTTGTGGCCGGCAGTATTGCTGGCTGGTCGCCCATTGAGCGTCCACCCGAGGAGACCGAATCCATCAAATTCTCCACCGATGCGCCGCATCGCGGACTCGATCAGCAGCAGGGTATTGAGATTCATCCCGAGACTGCGGCGGATGACCAGGTCGTAGGCGAATATAACGCTACGTCCTCTACGCCACCTAGTCAAAATCCGGACCTGATCCCATTCTTTGAACATGCGCCTCCACCCGCACGGGCACCGTCGAGCCGGAGCCACAGATCAAGGTCGAGGTCTAGCCAAGGCTAGACTCCACTATTTTGGTGTACCGTTGAATAATTTCCTTCTCTGTTAAATATTTTGCATTCTTACCCTCTTTCACTTGCTCTGTCTTTGCTCGTGGCCAGATCAGCTACCACTATGTTTTATAATTGTTTTTGCTTTCTCCTACGGGTCCACAGGACAGGACAGGCGTTTTTCACTTGTGAAAAGTCCATGTACTCTTTTTTTTTTTTTTCCCCGACTTGTTGTTCTTGATTACTGTTGATATAGACACTCCTTTGCATTGGGTTGGGTTGGCTGGCGTTTTTCTATATTATACACTTTGTTGATACTTAATCAGACTTGGTTTGCTTCGGCTTGCTGTTTTCGATTGCTAGTGTATGTTGATGTGTGGGCTTCTGGCTTGGCTATCTAGGGTAGTGGAGCGTGTATATTCTTAGATACCTTGAATAAAAAGAATAAAATCATTACCTTTGGAACCCGTGTTGCGCTTACATCGCGTACCTTCCGGAATACCTCAAGCTATCTGGGTTAAGGTTAGGTGCAAATCGGCTCCCCATCCAGAGACCCCACAGGGTGAAAGTCAGGTCATTCCAGGTCTCATCGGGGTCCAAGGCCCTTGCCCATTGGAAAAGATCGAGATAGCTACAATACAATGAAGCAGCGTGAACCAGCCATGCTGAAAGAGGAAAGAGGAAAAAAAGACTTACACAATTCCTGTGCTCGAATCCACAGAAGGTCTTTCAGTTGTCGTGACTGCGGTAGAATGTCACAATTGACACAATCCCTATTCATTAGGAAGGTACATGTTAGTGTAAAGGCGCTGCCGAAACCATCGTGAATGGGAAGAACTCACAGCCACGCAGTTTTAAACGCACTCCTCATTTGCTCCCGAACTGCCGCAGGTGCACTCCAATACTCAGACACCAGCTCGTCATCCCTAGTAATGTATCCAAACTGAACACCTGAGGCTGAATCGAACATGTGGATTATCCAATCGCCTGGGAACATACCAGCCCCATCCTGTATGCCAAGTCCGGAAAGAAATCAGGGCTGCATTTACAACCGCCTGGGAGTATGTGCTTTCATCTTCTAGCCGATCTTGTTACTTCTTAGTGACTTATTTGAATAGAGAGTGTGTTGGCGTTGGGGTCTTACCCCAAGAAGGCGGTCTTGGTGATCTCCCATGGAATTCAAACTCAAAGAAAGTGTATGTCAATCTTGATGTGCTCGTTTTGGGCTCGCAACTGACAGGGTTTTATATCTGTAGCTATATCAACAGTTTCGTAAAGGCAATGGGGTTGAATGTCAATATTACATGGATTAACCTGAACTACCTGGCGTGGGATTTGATGAGAAGTTCTTGAGTGCCCAAGGACCGAGGTGACTACATTTATTCAGCCCACAACAAATGGGTTATATGACGCAGGTCATAATTTTCTTATTCTATCTCGCCATATCTGAATTGTCTTTGGTATAGATATGATTGTAATGCATCGCTCGTTATCCATTTCTACACAACACTGTACACTCCTTCTATCGACAAACTAGAGTGCTCGGGCATATCTCTATGCGCCGGTGCTGCTGGGAATTCCACTAGCAGACATACTTCCACTAGGCGCACTACTAGCACCAGCATCACCGCCACCACCCATAGCCTTACTGTCAGCATTCGCATACCCCCCATTCTTCCCCCGATAAGCCGCAATGCTATAATAGTCATTATCCGTGTAGTCCGCCGTCGCATTAACACCAATCTGAATCCACGCAAACAGTCCATCCTCAATCTTCTCGCCCAGATACACGTACTCCGGGAACGGGTCGTAAGCTGCACTAGCCTGCTCGATACTCCACATATCGTCGTCGTTCGAGACGATGTCCTGCGTGTTTGTGTTGTAGGGATATGTCGCTTCGACGGCGGAGCGCAGGTCTTCGGGCCAGAAGAGTTGACCGATTTGGGCGACGCTGCCGGTGCCTGCCTGGAGGGTGTTGTTGGGGAGGAGGGTGGCGTTGAGGTGGGTGAGGAGGTGGGTGTGGATGGCACGGCCAGAGTAGTGACCGGGGAAGATGGTGTCGAAGTTGACAAGGCCATCGTGGTTGGTGCGCTGGATGCCGCGGAGGTAGGTTGAGTTGTAGCCGTCGGCGGCGTAGTTTCCTGAGGTGGAGATTCCGCTGTCTTTGTTAGTATCCAGTCAGTCAGAAGGTGTAGGTTTGTAGGGCGCATACCTGTAGACACCAGTGGCGTTGGCCTGCCAGATATCAACAAACGCGCCCTCAACAGGGCGGCAAGTGTTGATGTCGATGTACTGCACCTCAAGGTACAGATCGACACCGTCCGAGTATTTCTCCTCCTTGACGTTCTCGCGGATCATCTCGCCCCAGACGTAGTACGGTCCATCGGTGATGGTCGGCGTGAGGATGCAGCTGGTGTTCGCACCGAAGATGATATCCTCAGGCATGTAGGGGGTGTAGCCCACCACATTGGTCTTGTTGTGTTCGACAGTTTCCCATTTCTGGAGTTGCGCGAGGGTGCGGCGGGAGTGTTGCGTTTCTATTCATGTTAGACTGATCTCTGGCTCGGCCTTGTAAGAGAGGAGAACTAACTGGTAGAAATTCCGCGCTTCTCACGCAAAGCATTGACACGCTGCGCACGACGCTGCACGTTCTTCTTGTTCAGATGACGAGCCTCAAGCGAAGTCGAGCAGGTGTCCAGAGCCCGCTTGCCCATGTGCGCAAAGGCATCGCGGGCGTGGAGCTCCCGCTTCAGGACATGCGGGTCATGTTTCTCCCCAGGATGGGCGAGAATGGGGGTTACAAGAGCGGCGAGGAGGAGCTTTGAGAAGTGCATATTGTCTTGGTCTCAGACCTTCGTCAATTTCACCAAGTCCATCATCCCGGGGGGCTCCATTTATATGCATTCCAGGTCGTTGACCAGTCTTCGAAAAATAAGGCCGCGTCGACCATGACGAATACTTACCGTTAATTCCCATCAAATTGACCTCCGGGAACGAGAAAAGAAACAGAATCAACCGGCGTTTTGCCTCGACGTCTGCGCTATACAAGCAATTTCTTGGCACTCCGTTTATTTCCGCTTACTCAGCGCGGAGCGGAACCCTACATCCTTCCGGGCGGATGCTATTTGCGAATCGGGCCAATGTGATTCGCCGATGTTTTGGCAGGGCCGCGTGGCCGATGTATTGCTCAGAAAATTCTTTCTGCAAAAGGAGGATTCTCCGGCCAGCCCTGTCACTTACGGTGGGCAGGGCTGCGCGGGCGTGCTTGTATTGGGGTGGGTTTGATTGGTTGGGTTATACTAGTGTATCGGGGTTCCTGCGTTGACGCTAAAATAGAACGGATCATCGTACGTACGAGTGGTCATTGTCGTTGGTAGACTCCCAGTCCATCAAGTATCCCAATACACATGTCATTAAGGCCATATATCGACCAACCCGACCTATCATACACCTAACTAAATACAGAACTAACTCCTCAATAACCAGACCTAATACAACCGCCCATTATCCGCCTCCCTCCCCTTCGGCGTAATCCCAGACCTCCTCTTAAACACCCTACAGACAACCTTAGCCCCGTCCACAACCCACCTAACCAATGTCGTCGGATTGTAATGCTTCACCCGGAACATATAGTACAGCACTACAGTCCCGAAGATGTTGAATCCGATATATGCCCAGCCTATGCCCCAGTTACGCCAGCGGTCGCCGTACGAGATATTGCTACCGGCGAGGTATTGGTCCGCGTTCTGTAACTGGCAGAACTGGCAGTTCTGCGTGGCGTTTGGGTTGTACAGCTGGCCGGGGCTGTACTGAAGATATGTTTCCAGGTAGTCGAAGCATGTCATACCTGATGGGGGATTGAACACGCTTAACTCCTCACTTGCGCATTCAATAGACCGCTTATGTAGTCCCGTAGCCGTAAGACCGGCAATCAAATAAGTCAGCGGCGAAACGCGATACATGAAAATCCAGAAACCAGGTAACGCATCCGGCGGCTGCATAACCCCATTAAACACCAACGTCAACATGAACATTAGCGTAGCGATAGTACCACCCGTCTCAGCATCTGGCAGAGCGGCAATAACAAGCGAAGCGAACGTTGAAGTAAACATGTAGAATTGCACGACGAAGAGGAGCATGAGGCCCTGTCGATGACTCTCTTGGCTTGCGCCGTAGATCGGGTAGTAGTAGCATGCCCAGGCGATGATTCCGGCGAGGACTTGGTAGGGGATTTCAACGAGGACGTTGGCGATCAGGAAGGCGGCCCAAGAGTAGGCTTTTGAGGGTCGTTCGCGGACTTCGTAGAGGGAGCGTTGGACGACAAATTTAGGCATGATTCTGCGACTTGTTAACTTATTTATTGAAAGGTGGTGGAGAGTAACTCACTGTTGGACCAAAGTCGAAAAGATAGACGTAAGCATGAAAGCGCTAAACAGAACAGACTGAAACCCTATAAGCGAGCTATCGGGCTTGAAAAATGTAAACCCAATAAACAGCGACGATGCCGTAGCAAGAATAATCTTAGCCCAAACATAGGACGGCTCCCGCCAGTACTGCTGGAACACACGACGCGTGACATGCCACAACTGGTAAACGAAGGGCATAGCATATTCTGCATGTTCATCGGCACCGTCTTCGTCGAATGCTGAAGCCCTCTCTTGCTGGATCTTGTCAAGTTCATCTTGAACTTCTTTCGCTTGTTGGCTCTCGTTCCAGACTGATGGCCAGTCCTGGTTGGATTTTCCGGACGCGCCAGCTCCGATTATTTCGAGGATGTATTCGGCGGGCTGTTTGGGTCAGCAATCCATCAACCAATGGAGCGTGTAGACTTACGTTCTCAGATGATCCACACGCTCTTGCACCATTATTCTCAAAGTAATCAAGCAATGTCCTTGAATCCCTCCCGATATCACCAAAATACACCGTCCTTCCCCCCCTGGCTAGGAAAAGCAACCGGTCAAATTCCTGAAACAACAACGCACTAGGCTGGTGAATCGTAGAGAGAACAGCCTGTCCATGATCCGCAAGTTTCCGCAAGAAGGCACAAATAGCCCACGAACTCTGGGAATCCAGACCACTAGTAGGCTCATCAAGGAAGATCAATAGCGCAGGCTTCGCGGCAAGCTCAACTCCAATAGTTAAAAGTTTCCGCTGTTCGACGTTCAAACCCTCACCCGGACTCCCAACAATCGCATCGGCGAATTCCTGCATGCTCAGCATCTCGATTACCTCTTCGACGTATTTGTACTTCTCGCTTTTAGATACCGTCTTGGGCTGGCGTAGAAGTGCGCTGAAGCGCAGCGCTTCCCTCACAGTTGTCGTTGAAAGATGAAGATCCTGCTGCTGAACATACCCCGTCTTCCTCTGAAAGCTATTATCAAGTGGCTTTCCATCCACAAGCATATCACCAGTAACAACACCAATCGACACCCTCTTAGCCAAGACATCAAGCAAAGTAGTCTTCCCAGCACCTGAAACACCCATCAAAGCCGTAAGCGTACCAGGCTTCACCCAACCAGAGACATTATCCAGAAGCCGGCGTTCACCACCCTTGACGGGAATATCGTAGCAGACATTCCGCCAGGTAAAGATGCTGCGCTGCGTCGGGATCACGTCCGTTGTTTCTTCCGGTTTATCCTCTTTGTGGGTTTCGGGTGTTTCTGTGGGGTTTTCTCCTCCTTGGTGTTTGTCAATGTTTCGCAGGTGAGGGGGGACATGGCCGCGGCGGAAGACGAGGAATTCAGCTTTGGATGTGGTTGCGGAGTTGAGTTCCGTGGCTATCAAGTATGTGGCCATGAAGAAGATCCAGAATCCAATTAAGATTCCGAAGTTTCTCCATTCGTGCGCGTATGTGTATGTGTACTGAGACTCGATGTAGGCATCACCAGACACGGTTCTTTGTCCGGGAACAGCGCCCCGGATGGAGCATATAAAGGAATTACCGCTTAGATTAGGATATGCGGGGATGAATTGCGAGCATGTAAACTGTCGACCGTGGAATTCGTTTGCAACCAATGCTTCGAATGTATAGAAGACGGGGTTGATAAACCGAATCCAGCTGAACCATGGGACAGAACTCATTTCCGGAACTGGGATGACAAAGCCTGTGTATATCACAATGGCCAGCACTATAACACCGGCCATGGACATTGCTTGGGCGAGGGTCTTGGTTGATGCAGCGAGAGTTCGGAATATTCCTGACATTGCAAGCGTGCTGATGAATGTGAACAGGAAGAAGATGAAGAATTGTGATGGTTCGTATCGCTGAATTTGGTTAGAACGGGCTTCTCTGGAACTATACCAAATCGCACTCACCAATCCAGCCAGGAAGTAGAAGATTATGTTGAACACTACCGCGGAGAAGAACTTGACAGGGATGTCGGATACTATGCCACCGAATGCTTCAGCGAAAGGATGCACGAAGGCATAGGAAGCCTGTTTCTCGATGATCGGCCGTTGATCGTAAAGTGAGTTGATCTCGGTGATACTAATGAGGGCGTTCATCCTGATATTGGTTAGCACCAAACTTGAAATAGCAATCCTTGTTGGGATTCGATATCAAAGTAGGTGGCTTACAAGACAGCAAAGAACAAAGCAGCTCCTTTACTCTGAAAACCAGCTGAAGCATTTGGCGTCCTGATAGAATAAGCACATATCTTCCAAAGGGCGAAGGAGTCCTTACCCGTAGTATATCGAACCGATAATCAAAGACATAACAATCCGACCAATAAGTGTCGTCAACGTCGAGGGTTTGTCATTCCAAATCCTGACCCATCAGCATCAATAACCCGGATTTTCAAAAACAATTGAACATACCGTTGATAAGCCCGAATCGTACAAAGCCTAACCTGCATCAGAGTCGAAATAACATATGGACTCTTCGGCCGCACATGCTTCGCCTGCCTAAATCGCTTGACCTCCCTAAAATCAACCTCCTGTTGGCCACCAGGCGGGAATTGCTCACGATACTCCGCAATCTCTTGTTTCAGCGCCTCATACTGAGGACTCTTCTTCCAGTACTCTGCAAAGTCATCAGCGGTACGTGGGACACAGTCCTCCATTCCCTCTCGAACTTGGCGTTCCTGGGGGTTAGTAACAGCAGTCAGGAAGTCACCTGCTGTTTGGCGCGGCGGGCAGTACCAGCCCATTTCGGTGAAGTAGTTGACTGCTTGATCACAGGGGCCGAAGTAGATCTGTCTTCCTTGGTAGAGGACAGTTACTTTGTCGAAGATGTCGTAGATTGCTTGCGATGCTTGGTATATGGCAACAGCATGGGCTGTACCCGCTAGGTTGGCAGCGACTCGTAGGGCTTTTGTAAACTCGAGAGCACTTGCAGAATCGAGGCCTCGAGTGCTGTTGTCCCAAGTACCAAGGGGGGCACCGGATACTGTTTAGGTTAGTTAATGACTCGGAAAGAGATTGGTAGATATATCTTACGCGCCATCTCAGCGATACTTAACTATGTTAGCACAGGTTCAAGTCAATTTTGTAGAAGAAGTATTTACCTAACACGCTTTCTTTCACCTCCTGACACTCCTCTGATATACTCATCACCCACTAGAAGAGTTAGCTAGCACAATAGTCGCGCTTCTCCGGAGAACGTACCCTTGGTATTGTACGTGTGCGACAACCCAAAAACCGCCATCGCAACCTGAGTAATGTGCTTTGAGAATTCCTTCCGACTGATATCGCGCAATCGATGCTCAGGAGTGCGCGCCGCAGCAGCAAATTCTAGAGTCTGCCCAACAGTCAAGTGAGGAAAATGCCTGTCGACTTCCTGGTTATACAAAACCTCGCCCTTGAATTCAGTGTGCATCTTCTCCATCGATATCCCATTGTACTGGATCTCAGAGCTCTTCCGGAGCTTCAATCCGTGCAATTCACCAGATAACGTCTTGAGCAACGTCGAGCAACCGCTACCAGGTCGTCCAAGCACGAGAAGCAACTCACCACTCCTCAGAAGACCATCGAAGTTGCGCAAAATCTGCTTCTCCGGCCCAGATCGAATGAAGCTCAGATACTCCTGTGGCCTAAATGGTGCCAATAGCACCGACCCCACATTACTCTGATACTGCAACGCAGACCCAGACCCAGAGACATTCAGATTCTCAAAAACCACGCCCGTCGATGGCGGCCTGGGAAACCCCTCTTTATCCATGAGCTTTAGCATCATCCGTGCCCACTTGTAATGGTCGAATTTCTCGCTCGTTGGATCAAGGACCGGATCTCCAATCTCGATGCCTTCTAGTGTATCTCTGCGATGCATGCTATTGTCCATCCCACTGACTCCCGAGTCGGCGGAGCCATGGCGCCTGGGAAAGTTGGAAGCAACGCGAGCTAGCTCTGCTCTGGCTTCAGGACTTATGTGCTGGGATAGGGTGCTATCTTCGCGTGGTCTGGGTTGCGGTGGAGGAGATATATCGTCTTGCCAGGTAGGACTGGGCTCCAAGGCCCAGTCGCGGTCTCTGAATTCAGCCATTAAAGCCTAAAATCTGATTAGCTTGCGTTATTAGCGAGAAAGATACTTGGAATTGCAAGTAATAACAGAGACAGAACAGACGTAGCAATTGACAAGGGCGTACCTGACACAGCTTCTTCAGAGTGCCCTGAGAATCAACCCCAGAGACTAATTGGAGCGCAGAAATTAGATCAATATCCGCGAAGGTCCGACGTAGCCGTTGATATTCAGACCCCTGACCTACAAGTCTCACTGAAGATAAACCAGGACGTCCCGGGTCAGAGTCGATCGATTCGATCGAGGTGATATCAATGGCTGGGGTGAACCCCGTAAGACCGGTTGGAAATATAAGCATCTCTGAAGATTACCAGGAGCCAATCAATTTTGATGACTGATGGTTGTCATTCGAATGAATTGGTTGAATGAGGGTTGCAACCACTTCCGCATGCGGCTATTGGGGATGGTGTAACCCCAGAGAACATGTGACTTTGCTTATTCCCTTTATTAATCTTCTTTTTTTTTTCTTTTCTTTTTGGTCTCGAGGTTACAAGGTTAGTTTTATGTATGCATTCCACAGTTCATAATTGATAGTTTGTACACTTATTTTTGACGACAAAGTGACAGGCATTTAAAATATATAATCACAGTAGCACTGCGGCTGTGTGTATTTACCTTTTCTTTTTTCCTTTTACTTTCACGCCCATCAATTGACCAATAACGCAGTATTAGAAAGAAAGGTGTTTTTTGAATGGGCTGCTGCCAGCAGCATACCGGTGTCGGCATCAGTCCTTGCCTTGAAGATTCTGATAGAACGGTCTGCCCTATTCTTTTTTTGATCCATGAAGTAGCAGATTTTATGGCCTTGTGAAATGGAAACCGGGACCGGAATATCGGAGTTTAGCGGGAATAGATCTAGTTGGTATAAGGGGGTGGGGTAGAGCATATGATCTGACAGCTCTGTACTGGCGTCGTCTTCCGCAGGAGAAAAGACGCTGACACAAGAGCATGTGTCGAGGAAGAGAGCGAAGAATTGCTTGTGCTCTTTCTTCGTGGAGATGATCGACAGGTGTATTGAGCGCTCGTCGAAATGCGTGGAATCGCATGTCTGAGGGACGGTATCGGGGATTTAGAAGACCTCGTGCTTCATCAAAACAGAAGAGGAGCAGAGGATGCCCCAAATTGGTCTTGAGCTGTACCTTTCGTTTTGTGATGTAGCGGCCGCTCGCAGGACTGAGCTTTAATTGCCCATACAGTGTCTTCATAATAGCCCTGGCTCTGTGCGTGATAGACCCAAGGAACTCTCGCAAATAATCTTGATAGCCAAAGCTCCCGGCACACATTGAGTCGGCCTGATGCGTTGAGCTTGCTCCGCGTCCGTGTTCTGGATCTCAAAGATCTTGCATTGATACTCCCTGAGCAAATAAACAACGGACCTTTGAAGTCCTTGAATGTGTCCTTTACCTGGGAGTCGAAAAGTCCCGCTGGAGTTATTCCGAGCTCCCGACACAGCTCGACGAAGACCAATTCGTAGCAATGTACAGCTCAATGGCCCACTGCATCATATCTCGGCCACAGTGGGAAATCTCAAAAGCTTCGGCAATGACAGAGCGCCCCGGGTAACTGTTGGAGTTTTGCGCAAGGCTGAGATATATCACCACACGTACTGCCTTGCTTTGCGATGTATGGAAGTATGTAGACTCCCCGATACCACTTAAGCCTACCGCAGAGCTGCCAAACAGCTGCTCGCGGGCCGGACATTTGCTTGGACTTGATATCCCAAAGGAAATCGCTTTCGATATGGTGATAGGCATGTGCGCGACTTGGAATGCTATGGTGGCTACTACCACTGACCTCTTTTTGCATGGCACAGCTGAGGATAGGCCTGCATTATGGGAGCGCGCATATCCAGCAATCTTTCCAGTTGAACGAACATGCTCGATGCCACGCTTTTACAGTGGGGAGTGACGCACGAGAGAAACAAAAACCATGATATCGTCTGTGAATTATCTGAGTGAATAGAGACTTGTTTGACTTGGCCATATTTGGTGATTCTTTTCAGTTTTTCAGTGGTATGGCGAGTCGCAGCTTCCAAAAACGGTGGAGGTACAACCAAAAAGAAATCGACAAAAAAAAAAAAAGCTCGCACTCGGATTCGAACCGAGAATCTCATAATTACTACCTCCCCACATTAGATGCAAACAACACAAACACAGCATCCCAAAAAAAAAAAAAAAAGAGCATCGATATCTTCGTCGCATCGTCAAGCCAAGCAAGCAGCCAGCACCACAGAATCAGAGGTGCAATTCTCTCAGCACTCATCGCGTGAATTCATTGATGCGATTGACCTGACGATATTGACCAGATCATACTTCTATTCTTAATCCAGAGCTCAGCGCAACATATCTCGATCTCGAATTGACGGAGCTCTACAACACCAACCATGACAGACGTACAAAGAACCCCCTTCGTGAGGGATCTCGCCTCAAGCGGTATGCCCCTCTACTTTCCATTATCATAAATCATACACTAACAACAGCAGACCGCAAGACCCGCGACAAAGCACTCGACTCCCTAACCCTCTTCCTCCGCTCCCGAACAGACCTCTCCCTCATTGACCTGCTCAAACTCTGGAAGGGTCTTTTCTTCTGTACGCTACCTTTTACTCACCTCTCAAACGAAGCGATAGGCCAGAATACTAACAAAAGCAGGCTTCTACCACTCCGACCGTCCCCTCACCCAACAAGCTCTCGCGCGCTCGCTCTCGTACTCCCTCGTCCCGACCCTCCCCCGCCCAACAGTGCACAGATTCCTGCGCGCGTTCTGGATTACCATTGGGCGCGAGTTCCATGCGATTGATCGGTTGCGGTTGGATAAGTATATGTATTTGATTAGGTGTTATGTGGGTGTTGCGTTCGAGATCTTCGTCAAAGGCAAACAGCAACAACCAGGAAATGATGACGGTGGGAAGAAGCGCAAGCGCGAAGAAGAGCAGGCCGCTGCGAAATCGAAGAACCAGAAGAAACAGAACAAGCGGTCTAAGGGGAAGGACAACACCGACGAACAATCCAACAGAATATCCAACGGCACCACCACCACAACCGCAACCACCGATACCCAAACCCCCACAACAACCACAGACTCGGACGCCGCCAAATGGACCGACCTAAAATCCTACCTCAGTATAATCTCCGAAGGACCCCTCAACCCCCTAAACTTCGACCCCGACCAAGACACCTCCATCAATGAGAAAACCGACTACGTGCCTATGCCGCACGGTCCCGACGGTCTGCGCTACCATCTTCTGGATATCTGGATCGACGAGTTGGAGAAGGTTCTCGAATTCGAACAAGGGGACTCCGAGGAAGGAGAGGAGACGAAGCCGAGGAAGGTTATTAGTGAGGCTCCTATGGATCTTATCCTGGGTCCTATTGAGACACTCCGCGTGGAGGGGTTGCATAAGCCCGTTCGGACTCGTGCTGCGGAGGCGTTGCAGGACGAGAGATTGTTTGAGTGGGGGTTTAAGGAGAGGAAGGTCGAGAGTGAGGATGAGGATGAGGAGAGTGAGGAGTGGGGTGGATTTGACTAATTAACCAAAAGCATTGAATAGCGTTGTACATAGAACCTGGGAATGGGCACTTAAAATATCGCATACATTACCGCTAAGTACTAGCTCCTTGTAGTTTGATTACAGCAGTGCAGGGTACAGGAAGCATCAATCAATCGCATCAAGCAAACCAGTGCTATGTCCGATCTCGTGAGGGTATCATCACAAATGCGCAGACCAGAACCATGATTATAAGTATACTTACAAACCCACTTTACTTCCCTTCCTTCCACAATCCAGAGAGTCCTGGCATCACAACCTTGGTCCCTCTGCTTCGTACAAATGGCCAGACTTGGACAGCACGGTGCCCAGACCCTTGTGGACTTCTACCTGGAATGCCTCGAAGGGGACCTTTTCGCCGTCCACGCTGATGAAGCCTTCTTTTTCGCGGGGGACAAGGCGGTACGCGACGGCCTTGCGGGTGATGACTTCTGGCATGTCGAAGAATCCGCCGTTGGGAACTTCGGACATCATTTTGAGAGTTGTCATTCGAGGGACGGTTCCGTCGACCGTGACGATGTCGATCAGACCATCACTGGGCAGAGCAGCCGGGAAGAAATTGGTGTCTTTGGATACGATGGCCATTTTACCAGCGTAAAAGTTACCCATCGTTTCGCCTGGAACAACCTCCCAATCGCTCGGAAGTTCGTCCAGCACCGTGCCGTATCGCAATTCGGGCAGACCCCCAGACTGACCAGCAGTCTCTTGGGGATCGCGCTTGATAAGCTCTCGCTGCGTGTATGAGAGATAGTGGTCTTTGATCGCTCTCTTGTCGTCCATAACCACCTTGATAGCCAGGTCGCACGGGTACACCGTCCGCTGCATGAGCCGGACAAGGAAACCATAGGTGAAACGATGCGCGCCCATCCAGCGGATATCATCAGTCCCGAGATCACAATCCGCAACAATACCAAACGACTGCGACAAGAACGAAAGCGTACGAGTCGATCCTTGCGTAATCGAAACCAAGTCCATAGGCATCTGCAACCCCTTGACAATAGCCAAAGCAGCCACCGAAACACTCCCAGTCCCGCAGAGATTCCAAGCCATCGCATTCCCCGATCCACAAGGAATCATAGTCACAGCCAGCTTCGCCAACGCCTCCCTCGCATTCGCCTTCTTTGCCAGCCCATTAAACACCTCATACGGCAACCCATCCCCAGAACAGCACACGATCGCATCATATGCGTTCACATCAATCTTTTCACAAATCTCCGTCGCATGGCCCATGTGCGATGTTGTCTGCACATCAACCCGGCACCGTGCAGCGGCAAAAATCGGCGCCGCATACCTGTTGTACAACGCGGATGCAGAACCCTTTCCGCCAAAGGGATTAATCAAGACCTTGAGCCGCTTGTAGCGCATGGCGTCGCCGTATGCGAGGTTGAGCAGTTTCTGCATCCATGAGTCGGCGTTCTTCTTCTCTTCGTCGCTGATAGGATATTGCAGGGCGTTGACCGTGACATCGTCTCTGGTCGCGGGTTTCGCATAGGTGATGGTTAGGCCCGCGGGGGAGAGATCGGCGTCGAGGACGTTGTATAGCGAGATGGCGTGGGTTTCTTTGGATTCTGCACCATAGCGGCCAGCTATAAGTTTGGGTTCTCCTCGGAGCTATTAGGCATGGAGGATGGAGGGTCTTACTGGATTTGAGAAATCCGCAGCATCCGTCGCGATCCGACTTGCGCGAGGCCCGCTCATCTGCACTTGTGAATATCGCTGGAACACAAAAGACATGAAGCAGCAGAGAAAAAAAAAAAAAAAAACATACCGACGATAGCAAGAGAGTCACTTCCCAAGGTCAGAGACACCGACCGGCCAACAATCAGAGTCGAGTCGTGCTCCAGCAACCGAGACCCTGTATCCGGCGATTCCGTGCGTACAGTAGAAAGGGACATTATGCGCTGGTTTTCAGTAGAAAGTCATGAGTATTATAAGAATGAAGCTGTACGATAGATGAAAACGAATGGGAGTAAGAATAGGTAGAAATGAAGGAGAGTAATGGTTGGAGACAGCAGTACTCCGGAGTTGGAGGAAGGATCGGTCTTGGTTGCCGATTAACGGTCCACTTGACCAACTTTTCAGGCACGAAATTCCCCGGGGCTGTTGGAGTACTTGGCGTGTATGATTGTGTTTGGGATTGGGAGTCCAGTTTTTCAGATAAATACCCCTCTTAAAGACACAAAATTGAGTTCAGCTGAGCCGAAAACGGACATACTTGGGATCTACATCCGGATCTATAGAGCTCACATTGAAAGGAATATGTTCCAGTAATAAATAATAGAGTAGTAGAACAAGACAAGAAGACAAGCATACTAAACACAAGCATACAAGAATATCATGGGTAACTAATAAACGCTTCAACAGTGTCAATAATCTATTTATGCCGCGGACGCCTTGAGTCCCTTGAGTGACCCCAAACTCAACGCCAGTCCCTGCGACCGACTTCTTATCCGTACAAATCCTGTGATCGGTCCGTCGTCTCCTTCTTTTTCGATGCTCAGATTTGCCAGTGCATCCTCGCCTGATCAAGTTAGCAAATGACCTTCTGTTGGATGAAACGAGAAACATACCGAATACACTCCGGGCATACAGGTTGGCGCTCAAGAACCGGCAATCACCCTTGAGAGATGCGTCCGGTGTCAAGCAGGCCATGTTGGTGCTCTCCATCAGCTGCTTGAGGAACTCGCGAAGAGTCTTCGCCTTCGAGTTGATATTGACCTTGTTCTCCCATTCGAATTCGGTCCACATGGTCCGGAACTGCGTCTCCGTGCAATGCGCGGGCTGGATGTAGTCCATAATGTCCGCGTGGATATCGTTGAGAATAACCACGTGGGTTTCCGTCGAACTAGGCCCGTCGTATACAATGTTACCGAAAATGACACCGGTATCCGTCGACGAAACCTTGACGGTAGCCTGAACGTTCAAGAAGTCGCGCGGTCCGAGGTTGTGGGTCGCGGGCCGCTCAACAACCTTAAGGTCTCCGAGTGTTGCAAACTCCACAGACAGGTTCTGCAAGGTCTCCAGTGTTTGGTTGACCAGAAGGACGTCGAGAACAATGTCAAACTGGTGGACGGTAACGTAAGCTTCCGCATAAACAGGGTCGGAGAAACCGGTCAATTGCACCACCCGGCTGAGTTTCGAGGACACAGTCTCCACAGTAGAGTCGCCGCCAGTGGCCTTGGCCAAGTCGAGCTCGATTTCTTCAGCACCTTCAACGTCAGTCTTCTTGGTGAATTGCCGGATCGGGATCGCGTCGTCAATCTGCACGGCGGTCTTTGCCTTCTCAACAGCTTCCTTGGCAGCCCGCTTCTTGTCCTCGACCTGAACCATCGCACGGAAAGCCTTCCGGGTATCCTCGAGGAAGGTGGTCTCCAACTCCTTCTTCTCGGAAAACTCAGCCAGCGAGCGCACACAGGTCATGATACGGTCGACAGAGTCTTCGTCGATGGGAGCCTTGACGAAGTGGGACTGACCAACACGCATAATCGAAATCATAATCAACATGGCCTCGGCGCGGAGAGCGTTGGTACGAGCCGCCTCTTCAGAGACCTCAGAGTGACGCATCACCAACTTCGTCAATGTAGACGACAGCACTGTTGCAAGGTAGTAGTCACCGTCCAAAATGAGCTGACGAAGAGGGGGCTTCTGGGCAGCCTTGACAGCCTCGAGTCTGGCAGCCGCTGCCGATTGGCTCGTAAGAGCGCTTTCAGTAGCGTACGTGCCATCAGCGAGAACCTTTCTTGAACCCGTCGGAGCGGAAGGCTTGGCACCATTGAGTTGCTCCTTCACGGCCGCAGACTCATCCGGAACTTCATCAAGCAGTCGTTGCTCAGAGGCCAAGATCGGAATTTCTCCAAGACTTGCGCGAATACGTTTCCAGGCCTCACGAATATCCTTCTCCTCCAACGAGTACTCTCCGACAACCCACAGGACACCGCGGTAGACCTTTCCGGCGCGAACCTCACTCAATGTCGAAACCAAACGATTCACAATAGAGGCCCGTAGCTTGGGAAATTTCTCCACAACCTCCTTGACGAACGAGATAACATCCACAGCAGAGTTGTTGTTGAAGTCGGCGATAAAGTCCATCAGGAGGTCCACAACACTGGCGGCGATTTCCGAGAACTTGATGGCGCAGTTGTGTATCGACTGGATAAGGAGTTGACGGTATTCAATGTTCTGCTCATATGTCTCATCGACCGTCTTGGCCAGCTCCTTCTTCAGCAACATGACAATCTCTTCCACATTCTTGCTGGAAACCATCTCCAAAGCGATGCCAAGAGCCTTGCGACGAACGTCAATGTCGGGACTAGAGAGCACGCGCAGGATTTCCATGGTGAGATCATCCAAAACGCCCTCGTTGCGGATGCGCAATTGGTCGACACGGTCCAACACGATGAGCTTGACGTTGTTGTCCGCCTCCCGGATAGCGAGCTCGATGAGTTTGCCGGCAGCGGCCTTGACAGCCACGGGGTTGCTGGTGAGCGCAGTAAGAGAAGTGGCGGCTTCGTATATCACAGTACTCGTAGATGCGTCAAGGAGATCGAAGATCAAACGCAGATATTTAGCCTACTTCAGTTAGCAAGCCATGGACCTCCTGTGCCTTCACGCCTGCCGGACCACCTACCTTGTTCTGCGAGTTCTGCACCGCATCCTTCCTGATAAACTCCAGCTCGACAAGTTGCAACAGCTCATCAGTGTTCGGGATGCTATCGAAGGTAGTCGCCAGGTATTCCAGGGCCTTGGTGTGGCTAATGGACATGAGAGCGGCAAACGCATTGCGCTTGCAGGTGCTGTCGGTTTCACCGTCGAGGAAGGTCTGGATAAGTTCTGGTGCATCCGGGATGAGAGGTTCCGAGTGTTGGAAGATTGATGCAACGGCCCAGACGGCGTTCTTCCGGACGTATGCGTGACGGTGTTCCAAACACGACCGTGCGGAGGAGAGGAGCGGTTCGATGAGTTCCGGTTCTCGGAGCTTGCACAGGAATCGCAGGGTATTGCCTCGGACGTATTCGTTGGGGTGTTGCAAGTCGTTACGGATTCCGTTGCTGAAAAGACACCGACAGTGTTATTAATGGAACGGAATGGCATATATCAATCATACTTACCAGACCAAGATCATCTCCTGCTTAAGCTTGCCATTCGAGTCCAGTTTCGGGCAGATTTCATAGTAGAAGTATAGCAGCTTTTTCAATGGTTTGCTCCTAGACGGCATAACAAAGCGAATAATGTGCATTAATAGTTGGGACATGGGGTCTCCGTTCAGCATGATCGTGATGATGGTCCTCATGGTCTCCATCTTGGTCTCATCGGTGCCCTTCTCCAGCTGCAATTTCAACTCCTGCAAGGAAGGCTGATCCGCAGTGTTGTCCTGATGGACCAAACTGTACGCATTTTCCAGAAACGACGCCATGGTGGTGATTGCTCGAGTGGGAAAGTAGGAGGAGGGGAGGAGATCTAAGGAGACCTGCAACTTGTCAATACTCGGCCTCCGACGAACAAACACCAGGAACAACAGCGGGGGGGGGACACTCACTTCGCTCCTAAGCAAGCAAGATTAAGAGTAGACAGAATTAAGCAGTATAATCCAAGCTCCCCTCACCAGCCAGGAATGTCATCCGCGCAAAACAATTGTTAAGTATGAACGGAACGATAGAATGAATGCTGTCCACTTGCGCGGCGGAGCAACCTGGCCGGAGTGTGTGGGTGACTAAGCCGCCTGGACCAACCCTGCGATCCGCCTCCAGATTTGCTACCTTCTCTCCTTCAAGACGCCAAAATAATAAACAAAAGTGTCTGAAAAGATGGCGCAAAACGACCCTTTTTATCTCCGCTACTAGTAAGCCCGATGTGTTGTTGAGGCCCAGGTTTCCTCAGCTGCTGACTGCCTCGCAGCTCCGGTCACTCTGGGCGGTTCGGGCATGAGTTTCTAGGTTGGTTATCTTCATTCGCGACTAGAGACTATTGCTAACGGGTTCCAATAGAATTCGACTTCCGCACCCTAGGCGATGGTCGCAGCGCCGCCGTTCGATACGCGAACAACTCCAACTACCGCAATGATTCCCTGATCCGCAAAGAGAGTGAGTGGAGGAACAAACATGGTCGAGAGCGCGGTCGTGCTAACGGGACGGACAGTGTGTGTGAGCGCAGCGATGATACAGGAGATCAAGCGTATCATCAAAGACAGCGAAATCCTGAAGTATGCATCCCGCGGTGCCCCTCAGTCCTCTGTCACGCGCTAATCCGTCGCCACCAACAGGGAAGATGATTCGAAATGGCCGCAGAAGAACAAGGATGGTCGACAAGAATTGGAGATCCGATTGGGCAACGAACACATTTCATTCGAGGTATATCGCCCCGACAGGTTTCAGTTTCAGCTCGTTGGATGGCTTCTAACAACTTGCTAGACCGCGAAAATTGGGTCGTTAGTAGATGTGACGGAATCGGCAGATCCGGAAGGACTGCGTGTGTTCTACTACCTCGTCCAGGATCTCAAGGCTCTCATTTTCTCCCTCATCTCCCTTCACTTCAAGGTAAGAATCAATACATGGTTCTGTTTGGGTATGAGGAGCATTCTAACTAATCTTCCCCTTGCAGATCAAGCCTATCTAAATCGAACGATATCCTGAATGCGGGTCTGGATCTACGAAGGAGCATGGGGCGTTTTGTATTGAAGTGAACGAATACCAGAAACAGCAACGGCACAATCTCTTTGAATGCCAGTTTCATCTTTTATGCGCAGAATTATTTCAAGCCATCATTATTCGTGCGAACAATGTCTACTGTTACCATATGATTTCATACTTGTAGCGCACAGCCACCTGCCAGCGTTTACAAGTTCCAGCTTATTGGGCCATATCTCAAGATAAGGCTGACGCTGTGGTACCCTATGGTGCGCCTTGTTGCCTGGAAATGGCTTATTGGTTATATATTTTCCCCGCATCCTTTTACGAAGGAACTGTTTCTATCACGCCAGCCTTAATGAAGGGGACAATTATCTGACCAGAAGACGAACGGTAATTCAAGGCTTCTGGGCTGTATATGATCACTTTGAGGTATAAACTGACTAAAAAAGAAATATCGTTTCGGAAAATACCTAAATCGGAAAGGCAATGTCCTCTGCAAATTCTCCCCTCGGTGTCCCGATTCCCAACCATATGTCCGCTCTGCCTCGTCCCCAACAACCAGTCCACCGCGGCACCGTTAACGATATTCAAGCTCTTGATGTCATTCGAAACTTTAGACAAGAGCTCGAATTATATGTAAGTGAGATTGAAAAAGGCCCTGGACCTTGCATCAGCACCATCTGATCTGGTCATCATCCTACAGCGACCAGCATCCAATCGTATCTATAACGTCTCCTTTGAGAGATTTGTTCAAGACTGCCCGACGTTAAATTTTGTCGATGAGTTGATCTGGTTTGCGACAAACGGGGCACGAAATATCCATACTGTAACTGTTCTTGAAGCCACGATGCCAGTTGCAAGCGCAATGCAGCTCAACGCATGTTGAATTCTGTCTAAAATCAGTCTGAGAGTATGTTCCCAGAGTTCTACTTTATCTGACATTTCCTGTACTGTTACTCAACCGTGTCCTCGCCCTCACAGATAAGCATTTGACGATGTGATCATTCAGCCACCTCCCGGTATTTCTGGGGATATCGCTCATCACCAGCCACATAGGCAAACTGATGCTTCCACTCCCTCCAGCGCTCCATACTCCACATTTGGCGTAACCCTGACATGCTTTCCACCTTTTTACATTTCTGGTAGACATAGTGACATTCATCTGACCACATAATCCACTGGGCAGCTCCAAGCATAAAGTTGCCAATCTTATTCGGTCCATCAATTGGACGCTTCTGCAAATCTGGGTATTCATCACTGGACGGCAGTATGTCATCTAGAGAACTCAGAAAACCACAGTCAACCAAGCCTGAACAGGTTAGGCGCGCCATAGCAGAATTGTAGTTGCGCTAGCGATAGGGAGGGTAGCAGGCTAGAGAGGTTAAATATCAGACATAATTATCTTGAGAGAGTTTGGCTAGAGTGTACATACATGTTATCTCATAATCAAATAACTCAGCGACTGCTTCCCAATTTCCTTCAAGTGGTCATAATAGCACAGTGGGATAAGGTTCATTGGGGTCTTCAGAAGGACAACCTGTATAAACCTCATGCTGTGGAAGTGCTCGCAGTGCCTCAAGAAATTCAACAATCTGATTTTGTCCAGAGTGGTAGGGGGGAAATGCGGAACATAATGTTACAGAACCCAACGTATCAGCCTCACGTGATGGTATGGGGTCAAGACAGAATCATTGGATATCAGTTCATGAGAGAATGGCGCAGGAAGGACTAGGATAGTCGCACGGAAAACTGGGATCGGGATGATAATCAGCGACCATATCACGTGACTGTATACCGTCCTGACTACTTGGAAAAGTATACCGCTGAGTATATGAAGTACGACGCGCTGATTGGCTATACTCTGGATATACCTCTTGAAGGTAGAAGGATAGTATATGGAGGAAAGATATATAAGGACGCTCATTCATGTACTTAGCTTAGCTCTTCGCGATCAATTCTAGTTAATCAAGCATTGGTTACCTTCTAGTTTCTGACTCGTCCGCACTTAACCAACAACCCAGTATACGTACTCGGTTGGCCTTGTTTCTCTATTCGTTACCTTTACCGTTTCTACTTGTTGATTATCTTACGGAGCCTGGAGGGGGCGATATACCCATCAACACATACGACATACCGAACCGGACCCGGAGGGGCATTGAGCATACAATTACTTGGGAGACACTTAGGGTAAGTGTCCAGTCTCGAAATACAACTAACTAGAACCCTAGGTACGATACGAGAGAAGCCAGGTTGTGACACATAATCGGGCAATTGATAGGAATATCGTGTGGATAGCTAGCCTAGGATTTGGCACGAGGTCGTACATGTTAACCCCTTGGGCTCTTTCTTCTGGTGTGAGGGCCTGCAGATCTGGCCGTTTCATCACCTCCTTCTGCCTTCGATTGGTTACTTCAGTGATAGTGGTGTCAAAATCAATGGCCGCCTGGCTTGGGCTCATATCCCTGTTGACCAGGGCCTCTAGTCTCTTCTTTATTGGTAGATCTTCTTCATCGTCGTATTCAGGATACAATTTCAAGGGCAGCGGCTTGTGCTCAAAGTCGTCTGAGTATTCAGGGTTCACATTGAGGGTTGACATGTTGAACTTAAGAAGTAACCTCTAGTCTGTCTGTTCCCAAGGAATGTGTGAATGGCTCTATTTCTTTGAAATATTGTTGAGCGGAACTGATGGACAGATCACAGAAGATTAGAAGTATTGATATTAGCTCTCAAGGTCAGGGGGAGGTGGGGTTAGGATGAGATCATTCTTGGTCCCTGTCAATGCTGGCTCCCACCGGGCCGCAGTCATGCTTAACTAAACAAGGCTGTACGTGACGGACGATCCTCCACCCCTATTCCTGCTAACTAAGTGTCGGAACCAAGGGTGTAGTGGACATATGGCTAATGGAATCGCAAAAGAGGTCTGAATTACTGTATTGCTCCTATCCGGCAATTTATGAGGGCAAGCTGACTAATACAAAACAATCGGAAATTTAGATAGTCCACCTCCAAGCTATGGATTCCGACATCAACCAATCAACACACTAATATCACATGCTCACATTCCTTGGCGGTAGGTCTTCTTTAGCATCCATCTAATGATCATAATGATCATCTCTCATCTCACTACATTCTATTCCCTGCAAGCTTCTTTCTCAACTGACGTAAAATAATCCTGGATGGAAAACTGACACATATCACTTGCCTCTGTGTAAGAAGGCCATTAGCAACCTCTCCTCTTACAGTGTTGTTTGGTCAGGCAGGTGTATTTCTTGTTCTTAATTTAGGCAAGTGCACTTCTTTTTCACATCAGGCAGGTGCACTTCTAGTCCTTATCTTCCAATGGCCGCCGCCATCACCAGCTGGGTGCTCAACCCAATTCAATCTTTGACAATGTCTCGACCGCGTACTCGTGAGTTATGGTGCGCTTTATCCGATGGTCTTCAGAAGTCATTTCCTGTGGAATGTGTTGCAGACCAAGATAATATCAACACTCTCAAAAAGAAGATCTGGGAAGAAATCAGGGAAAAAATCAAGGATACCATACCTCACTACAGTGATCTCAAGCTCTACAGCCCTGTGGTGCAACTCAATCATGAAGAGAAGTTCAGGATTGATGATGGTGAATTTCTACGTCCACGCCGAATGATCACGACCAACCCACTCTTCCCCGAAAGCAAGGATCCAGATGTGGATATTGTTGTTGTTGTGAGCGGAGATACAACTACACGGAAACGGAAGCATTCTGAATCACAAAGTGGTGAGAGTATTGTCACAACCTGGCTTCTCTCGTATCGTACCTAGGATTCTAGTTAGTTGTATTCCGAGACTGGACACTTACCCTAAGTGTCTCCCAAGTAATCATGTGCTCAATGCCCCTCCGGGTCCGGTTCGGTGTGTCGTATGCGTTGATGGGTATATCGCCCCCTCCAGGCTCCGTAAGATAATCAACAAATAGAAACGGTAAAAGTAACGAATAGAGAAACAAGGCCAACCGAGTACGTATACTGGGTTGTTGGTTAAGTGCGGACGAGTCAGAAACTAGAAGGTAACCAATGCTGATTGACTTGTATTGATCGCGAAGAACTAAGTTAAGTACATGAATGAGCGTCCTTATATATCCTTCCATCCTGTGAGTGGTAGTAGGGTTGGTAGTGTCAATGGTAGTGCTGAACTACCTTCCTGACTACCCGCATTACTACCAAGTAGTCACGTGATTCCTTCACGTGATCCTGTGTCACATATAACTGCACTGTGCCATCATAATCCCTGTTTTCCATATCCAATGATTCTGCCTTATCTTCCCGTATTGTCACGTGAGACTAATACGATAAGGTCTGTAACAAGTATCTCATTTTCAATGATCTTTTCATGCCTGAGTTAACAATTATACATTACAGCAAATATACCTCAGATACAGTCCATCACAGAGAATAAGTTGATATGCCCTCGAGAGCGTACAGTGTCCAAACTTGCAGCCATTTTGGATGATGTGAACATAGTCCATGTGCGCGGAACTCCAGCCAGTGGCAAAACATGTCTCTCAGAACTTTTGAGAGACTACTATCGCAAAGAGGGAAGAATGGTTTTCTTAATCAAGAAATGGGAAGAGCTTGATTCCGGGGACCCTTGGGACAGTTTTATTGAGCTTGTCAAAAAAAGGAATAAGGAACTACAAGGTGTCCCGACCACTGGTTTCACCGTGACTTCATCACAATCAGAACAGGACCTCTCTTGGGTTTTGACATCAGACACTGTGATTCTCGTGGATGAGGCACAGGTGACCTACAATGATGCTGCACTCTGGAACACAATCATCAAAGAAAGACAAAGTCTTACCTGTTTATATAATTTTCGACTGTGTCTTTTCTGCTCTTATGGCAGCCCGAGAACAGGCCCAGATCAAACATTCTTCACCCCAGTCACCCTTTTTGACGAACAACGTATCTCATTAACACCACAGAACCAGTCATGCTCACCACCTATTGGTCTATTCTATGACAAAGAAGAGTTCAAGGATGTTCTTTCACGATTACTTACATACAAATATTCAGAAAGGTTCACTTTTGATGAAAGTGCCGAGGACTACATATTTGCATTATCAAACGGCCATCCAGGAGCAGTGGAATCCATAGTCAATGTACTTTTCCAGGTACATGCAAAGGATTTCTTATTTTTTTTTAACCTCCCCATATTGGGACATGTTGAGAAGTTTTATCTGAGGAGCAAAGAAGCTAACAGTTTTAGAACTATCGCCATGACATTAAGTATGAGACCATTAGAACCTTGACAGAAGACCATGTCATCTGGTTCCTGGAGGACACCGCCACAGTCTTTGACAAGCTTAGTAGAGAGTCAGTCAATCGCTCTTTCCCTCATATAAAGAGGTGCACAAGCAAGATTTTGAAAATATTGAACACAATTACAGAGGAAGGGAGTATTCCATTTGATATCAATGATGCAGACATCAAGTTCTGTTATCAGAATGGTTGGATTCACAGGGTAGCTCTGGATGGTGACAATATTGCAGTTCTGCCATCGCGCTTACATGAAAAGTAATTCTTCTCACAAGCCCCTATTGTTCTTCTGTTCTGACCATCTTAGATACATTGAATATTCAATTGGCACAATGTCACAGCCCCTGCCTGCCAGATTCAACTCACTAACAAAATTATGCAAAGAAATCCTCAGCAAATTCTCCATCATGAACTTAAGGCACTCAGCTGAGGGCTGTCACAACCTGGCTTCTCTCGTATCGTACCTAGGGTTCTAGTTAGTTGTATTTCGAGACTGGACACTTACCTTAAGTGCCTCCCAAGTAATCGTATGCTCAATGCCCCTCCGGGTCCGGTTCAATAAGTTGTATGCGTTGATGGGTATGTCGCCCCCTCCAGGCTCCGTAAGATAATCAACAAGTAGAAACGATAAAGGTAATGAATAGAGAAACAAGGCCAACCGAGTACGTATACTGGGTTGTTGGTTAAGTGCGGACGAGTCAGAAACTAGAAGGTAACCAATGCTGAATGACTTGTATTGATCGCGAAGAACTAAGCTAAGTACATGAATGAGTGTCCTTATATATGTTTCCTCCTTCATAGCCATCATGTCCCTTTGCTATGCTGGGTATGATTGTCATCATATCTGATCATACCTGTTGCTATGTTCGGATCTGATGAAGGATCACGTGACATACCCGCTGGTTCGGCCAATTCGATCCCTGTTCCTCCTACATTTCCTTCATCAACTATTATCCAATAGTTTCTGCCTCGACTCTCCATATCATCACGTGAGATTAATACGTTGAGGTCTGTAACAAGGGCAAAAAGATGTCAACTGCATCACAACCCAGACCCGTGGAAGCACAATATCAAGCTGAGTTCTACAGGGGATTTGTCCATACAGCAGGGCAAGGTGTACCGATATCCACTGAATGGTCAAGAACCAGGGATGGTCGAGTGGATTTCTATATTCCAGAAAAGAAATGGGCGGTCGAATTGCTGAGAAATCATATCCAAGTCAATGAACATATCTCTCGATTCAAGGAGGGTGGAAAATATCATCCCTGGCTGAAGGAGAAAATGGTCAAGGATTGGATCATAATTGACTGTGCAACTTCTTTGCCAACAAATGGTATGTTTTGACTAAGTGTCCAATTCAGTGGCTCTGATTTCATTCCACTAACAACTTGATAGAGTTCACTGAGCCTAGGCTGTGGCATGCTGTGTTTATCAATGATTATTCTGTACTGCAGCTGTATAACCATCAGCAAAGTCTTATGATGTCTGTGCATCTAAAGAATTGACAAGAAGCAGGGATGATATGGCTATTATACTGTTTACTTGCCTCTGTCTTTTTTCTGTGGTATCTTTGCTAGCTGTAGCCAACTTCTCGACGAGCAAGCAATCAGATGGATTCACCTGGTTTCCTTTGCCTTGCCCCCATGGCTTCTCCTTTTCTTTCCTCTCCAGGGCCGATGTTCTTGTCTTATGGCTACCTAGCTTAGATTAAGAATACTATCTCGTTTTATCTACTAGACCGAGCTCGTGATGAAAAAGGCAATACTCTTAGAGTCGGAAGCGAGTTGATGAATGGGAAGGTAGACTTATTGGCTTGTATCTGGATTCTGGTCAAGACTTGTCGCAATAATGTTTTTTGCAAGATCTGAGAGGGAATGGATTAGTGATACAGTACTTATAACTCG
This sequence comes from Aspergillus chevalieri, assembly GCF_016861735.1. NCBI lineage: Eukaryota > Fungi > Ascomycota > Eurotiomycetes > Eurotiales > Aspergillaceae > Aspergillus > Aspergillus chevalieri. The sequence continues at coordinate 426,781 of NC_057364.1, forward strand.
ACACAAGTAGAAAAGAAAAGAATAATGAGTGATCACAGACTTACAATGAATAGTAAGTATATGAATAGTATGAGACCACAGACAAAGCACGGTTGCATGGAAGGAATATGATGCTACGTTTGGCTGATGGGCAAGAACACTTTTACAATGTCAGTAGGGATCATTTACTGTTGTCATCCTAAGCAGTAAGCCTTTGTGACAATTGGTTCTATCTTGCTTGCTCCTGGGATTTCTTCAGACTCCTAGGAGTGCTGGACTGGATCCTAAGACAGCCAATCCTGCTCTTGAGAGCTAGAAGCACGCTCCCCAGACATAGGGTAGTCTCTAGAGCGAATTGAATCTTCATGGGAGCTTAGTTTACCCCACTATCTCTGGGGAGAAGCTGGCATGGTAAGAAGTGGAGCAGAAGGAATGATTGCCTCGATTTCCTGTTCCATTGGTGGTGCTATTCGCTTTGTTGAGGGGGGTCGAAGGGGTGGTGGCCAAAAGTGCTATGAAGAAAAATGGACTCAGATGAAACTCTAGCGTGGTGCGTTTTATTGAGGCTATCTTAGTCAGGCTACTCACCCTCTGCTCAGTCTCCTACTCATTGATCAGCTCAGGCTGCTCAGGGCGTGCTCAGGTCCGCGCAGTGAGCAAAAAGTGGCGAGGGGTGAGCGCTAAAACGGAAAGGGAATGCCTTCGAGCTGTCTAGAAAAACAAGTACGTATGCAGTATGCACTTTGCGGCACTCGGACATGTTTCTATAATTGATTGGCGGGCTTGGTCGGCGGAGAATGATAATAACGGCGTGGCAAAGTCGATAACGATGTCGATGTGTATCGAGAATCTTTCGTCCTGTACTTTTGCCATCGGTCCAGTTGCTCTGCCCGCAGCTGGGGCGTGGATCACACCATCTCTTTGTCCTGGTTGGCGGGATGAGGCCAGCATCTGCCCAGTTTTCGACTCGAAGGGCTACATCGCAAGGACATCGGATTGCAATCATTGACGTTGGCCGTACTAGCCATTTGTTTGTAAAGATATGTAGAGCTAGAGGGTATGCAACAGCGAGAACACCACGTTCCAGATCGCGCGGGGAGGCGGAGTATGGTCTGAGAGAGGACAAACGCAATATCAATCCCAAATCGTGGGCTTTTTATGCCAGCTGGCTATGGAAATTATAGCACGATTACACAGAGCACTACATAGTAAAATAGTAATTCAAGGTGCATTTACATAGAGACGGAGCTCCGGGAAGGACGCTGAACGTACACATATGTGCGGACCAGATACGAGACGAGATATTCAGTACATATACCCAGCCGGGCAATTGCGGCACCAATCTATAGCTAACAAGTCTGTTGATCTTCGGATACCGCTGGATCGCCAGTATTCATTGGCTTAAGCGGATATGCGTCTGGTATGCGCCCGGGGACGCGTGGCGCCGCTTCGTGACAGTGCAAGAAAGCCAGCAGTAAGTGTTGGTTTGGGTTATAATGTGTGCCTAAATCCCTCTTCTCATTCTCCTCGTGTTTCCCACTCATACTACCGTCCCCGCCTTATTCTTGGTCTTGTAAATAATTCTTGACCATGGCATCTAAGCAGATGTACCTCTATTTTTTGTTAATGCTTGTCAGATTATAGTGCTGACCGTTGGTCTTTCAGTGACGTTGATGTTCTGGTTATCGGCGCTGGTCCGACTGGACTGGGGGCTGCCAAGCGTCTGCAGCAGTTGGTATGTCAGATCCTAGGTTTATATCTGACCGTGCTGACCAAACCATTTCCCATCTTCTAGAACAGTGCCTCGTGGTTGATCATCGATTCAAACGAAAAGCCCGGTGGTCTAGCCTCGACCGACGTTACCCCGGAGGGCTTTCTCTTCGACGTAGGAGGCCATGTCATCTTTTCCCACTACAAGTATTTCGACGATTGCCTCGAGGAAGCCCTCCCCCGAGACGAGGACTGGTATGAACACCAGCGTGTTTCCTACGTCCGCTACCAAGGTCGCTGGGTTCCCTACCCCTTCCAGAACAACATTTCGGTACTTGATAAGGAGGATCAGGTCAAATCTATCAGCAGTCTGATTGATGCAGCCCTGGATGCTCGCGCTCGTGTTGTTACAGATAAACCTGCGAACTTTGATGAGTGGAACCGTCGCAATGTTGGGGAACATTTGAATGAGATTTTTATGCGGCCATACAACTTCAAGGTCTGGGCGGTTCCTCCCAGCAAGATGAATGCCACTTGGGTTGGAGAGCGTGTTGCTGCGCCTAATCTCAAGACATTGACCAACAATGTTATTCTCAACAAAGTTGCGGGCAACTGGGGCCCTAATGCCACTTTCAAATTCCCAGCCCGAGATGGCACTGGTGGCATTTGGACGGCGGTTGCCAACACCATTGCCAAGGATAAAACTCGCTTTGGAGACCATGGCAAGGTGATAAACGTTGATGCCGACGCCAAGAATGTCTACCTTGCAGATGGTTAGTTGATGCTATTGTCTGACTTTATCAGTCAAGCTAACAGGAACGTTTCAGGAACCGTTGTCCACTATGGCTCGCTCATCTCTACAATGGCCGTAGACTACCTGGCCGAAGCTTTAGGTGATACTCAGTTGCAACAGCTATGCAAGCCACTGTTCTACTCCTCCACTAATGTTATCGGAATCGGCGTTCGTGGTACACGCCCCGAGCGTATTGGAGACAAGTGCTGGGTACGTTCCTCTCAATCACATTATCATAAAAGACAATTCTGACCAATGCACAGCTCTACTTCCCCGAGGACAATGCCCCTTTCTATCGAGCAACCATCTTCTCCAACTATTCCCCTTACAACCAGCCCGACGAGTCAGTAAAGCTGCCAACGCTGCAGCTTGCTAACGGCGAGAAGCCTGCCTCCACTGACGAATCTGGCCCCTATTGGTCCATCATGCTGGAGGTCTCCGAATCCTCATACAAGCCCGTCAACCAGGACACTTTGCTGGCCGACAGTATCCAGGGTCTCGTCAACACAGAGCTACTCCGGCCCGAAGATGAAATTGTCAGCACCTATGTTCGTCGTTTTGACCATGGCTATCCCACTCCCAGCTTAGAGCGTAATGGCGCTCTAACTGAGATCCTTCCTTATCTCCAGAGCAAGAATATTCTTTCCCGCGGCCGCTTTGGCTCATGGAAGTACGAAGTCGGGAACCAGGACCATAGGTTAGTATCTTCACATATGTTCTTGCGGAGATTGTTCAATTGCTAATCTACAATAGTTTTATGCTGGGTGTTGAAGCCGTCGATCACGTCGTCTCTGGTGCTGTTGAATTGACTTTGAATTACCCTGACTTTGTTAACACTCGTCGCAACACCGAGCGCCGACTGAAGGGCATGACCACCGTCATCCGATAAGAAAGGATGGGGGTTTTAAGAGATGTTTGTAATTACCATCGCTAGGGAAATGCTCCAGAGCAATTAGAATAGAGCACTGACGTCGTATAACCATTGTTTAACCTCAAATCGAGTATTCATGCCTGCCCTGACACAAGCGCGGCTGCTATTGTAATAAACAAAAAAGGCACGTCCACCACATGCATCGATGTACGGCAATCACTCTCTCAAACATCAAAAAGCCTATTTGACACACGGTGGGCATTTTGAAATTACAGGAATTAAGCATTGTGTTTGTGCTTTATTCAGACACATGTGAACACATGTGACATGTGTGAGTCCATCTTGCAGAGTATGGACCAGGAGGACAGATGCCGATAATTAATTCACTTATTGACCAGAATGAATAAAGCCCACGCGGCTACCCAAAGCCCGATTCACTGCGGCTTTCGCTCTACCTTCTCAAAACAGCTGGCTCACTTTCTCACTTTCCTTTCGGCATACTCGACAGTTCAACATCGGCAGAGTATTACAAGACTCAAAGCTATACATCCTCGTTCCAGGGCCAAATCACTCAGGCATAATGAAAGCGGATGTACCTATATGAATCTTCCTAAGCTTCCCTCCACAGGAACGACATTCGTGTACTCAAAGATGGGCTGACTGTCGGAGACGTTTTTCGACTCATTGAGAGCAAGGGGTGGCATGAGTATATACTATCGCTTACTGGAATCGGATGCTGATTCTGGGTGTAAGTCTCTATTAAGCACAGGCTGCTTATTCGGCACTCACCAACACCATTCTTGACGATATGAGGCTCACAGGCTTGATCAGTTCAGCAGATGTAGGCCTGGCGCAGAATGATTTGCGGTACAATTACTTGAAAGAACAGGAACGCGAGTACGATAAAATTGTCCCTAAGACATTTACTTAGTTATTAGAAAGGGTTTACACACGGGTTTTTGGACGCATTGTTTGGCTCCATGTCAATACAATCTAAGTTCTCAACACGTTTAGTAAGCCAAAGGGGATCAGTAACTATTCTGTACACTGGATAACAGTCAGCAACAAATACAGGACCCTGTTTTTGCTGTTTTGAAACTCACAAGTGGATATAATGGTAAGACCACGGACTTTTTCAAGAAGTTCCATACATTCTTTCTCTTCATCCGTGAGTCCCATCATTCTTGTAATAACTTGAAGGAGGATTGTTGAAAAGGTGTCATCATCGGTATCGGTAGAACATGCTGCAGCTGTAGCCTCGTAGAATCGCGGGAAAAAGCCTGAATTGCCCAATCCAGTATACACATTGAGCCGTCTGGCATAAGCTTGATGTTCCGGTGGCGGAGGTCAAGGTGGCAGAGCACAAGTGGATATGGACGCAGGTCTGTTGTTTTGTTGATGTACCTGAGGCGCTTGTTGAGCCAGTAATTCAAATCCTCGACAGACCTGATGATGCTCTCTGTCATACTAACTCCAAATAAGTACTCTCGAAGCCTTCCACCGCCGATTGGTGGTCCGGGTATACCATCTCTTGCTGTGACCCTTCCCAAGTCGGAGACAATGCTTGCCAGACGTTCAGTGATGTCGACGGCGCTACTTATATTGAGCTCATCTGAAGTCTATCCGGGATAAACTCCATGAATAGATAGCCTTTTCACCCAGAAGGAACCCGGTCGGTCTTGGACTTGAAAGTACCGGTAGACTTGTGGGACACGGACAACACGACAATTGAGATGCTGATACACGTACTTCTGAGTGGCGGGCTCATCTGACAGAACGCCATGCTCGTATTTGACCACAATTCTTTCTGATTCGAAGGACCTTATTTCCATAGTCATGCCACCGACTATTGCATTGCGTGCTTCGGCCTGCTGGCATAGGTAGATCAGCCAGCTTTCGGGAGAATATACACAAGCCACTTCCTGGGTAGAAGATAAGTGAGCAATCCTGTGGTGATAGCATAACTAAGCCAATCCATAGCGTAAGCAAAGAAGCAGTACCAGGGGGAATGATGGTAAGGCTGAGGTTTAGAGGAATTGTTTGCTTATATCGACCATTGGTTAACTAGTTAACTAACTAGTTAAGTTAGTTAGTTAGTTAACTAGTTAGTTATGCCGAGAGCTGAGTCAGCTATGTAGGACACAAATTATCCCACGTCTTCCCCCCGCATGACCCGCGCTATATCCCTTTCGGTGGTTAGTCCAGTCCATCCCATCCTCTTGATCCATTTCTATTGCTCTTTGTCAATTTCTTCTTAATTCCTACTCTCCTCTGCATCTCTGTCATCCCCCCTCTCAGCTCCGATGTCCTCTCTCTTGAAGTAGAGTAGCCTCCAATGCCAACCCCGAGTGACAACACACCACAGCTGTCTACCACTTCGCTCGTCGACGATATCTCTTCCCATACCACTTGCCCGCCGGAAGTCGAACGATTGCCTGCGAGGAGCGATTCCCCCGATCCCTCGGCTGGTGCTGAGCGCGATGCCATCGTTAATAATGCTCCGTCCCCCGCCCGCACGACAGCGCACCCCATGTTGATGCGGTCAGAAGATGCCGCTACCGCAGATCCTATGAGAGTTGATTCGGGCGCAGGAACTTCTAGCTCTTCCGCGATGAAGACAGCTACTAAGTCTGAGGAGGAACCGGCGGTTGGGAGATTGAGTCCGGCTGGAGAACCGTCATGCTCGTCACAGCAGCCTTCGTCTGTGGCTAATTCGCCGTCTGTTGCTTCACTTCTTAGCTATGAATTCTCCAATGTGCGGGTATGTACACGATCGGCAGGTATATTATTATGCATCTGGTTTACTGACTGCAAAGCTTCTCCCCAATTACACATCCTCGTTTCTACGCCCCGGGAGTAAATTCACTGGAACTCAACAGTCAGATCGCCAGGTGTACAATGTTGACGTCGAGATTAAGCATGTCGACATGGCTGAATCATATCTTTGTGGTTACCTCCGGATTCAAGGTCTGTACTTCGTCAATTCTGTTTGGGAATTTGTCTGACAAGTCTGCATCCAGGCCTCACGGAGGACCACCCAACCTTGACGACATTCTTCGAAGGAGAAATCATCGGTACCAAACACACGTTCAAAACCCGGCATGAAGCATGGGGTGCGACCGAGAAAACGGACATGAACCACTGGGCACGATTTCCAGCATGGCGGCCGTTAGCCAGACAAGCAAAGAAACCCGATTTCACCTACCGGAATTTTGCACAGCGCGAGCATATTTTCATGCGGTGGAAGGAATACTTCCTCGTCCCTGACCATCGCGTGCGAACTATATCAGGCGCTAGTTTTGAAGGCTTCTATTATATCTGTTTCAACCAGATTGAAGGGACAGTGACCGGGATCTATTTTCACGCCAAGAGTGAGAAGTACGTCTGCATCCTGCCGACGTCGAGTGTTCTTTCACTAACGCCCTTTCAGATACCAGCAGCTTGAGCTCAAGCACGTCGATGACCGTGGCTGTACTCCCGCTCTCGAATTCCGTTGATTCTTTGGCCTCCCGGTTTTCTCTTCAACGGCAATGACACCCCGTTGACGACCTCCACCCTAATCCACCTGTATATCTTACCCAGTCTCCATCATGACAATTGAATGGGACATCTCACCATGCCCCAAGTTGTGTCCGACATTTAACTCTTCTAATCTTCAATATTCTCACCACTTCCATTCCATGTCCATCCTCCCTCATTCCCTCTTCGACAGTGGGGACTAGCTTCTTATTATCTTCTCTTTCCTTTTGATGTTTGTACACCTTTCAACTCATTTGTTTTCTTTCTATCATGCCTTTATGTCTCATGACCTTGGTTTCTTGACTTGGCGTCTCGATTGGACAAACGGTTCGGTTTCTATTCGGTTCATATCTTTCTCGTCTAATTTCACGCTGGAAATCTTTTTCTTTACGCGCGTTCTTCGGTTGCAATGGTTTATCTTATGTCTTCATTATTTTTGTCCTTCGAGGTGAATACATATTTTTGATGTTTGTAGCATATGCTGCTTCAGCTCAGATTAATGATTACCCAACTTTCACATTTCTTTACTCTGGGCCTTGGCTCCCCGAGTTATGGACGCCATTTCACATAATCTGTTGAAAGCCGCCCATTCTCCCATTATCATTCTCATAAACCGCTCTCGCTGCCCCTAAGGTCTCCCGTCAAGCATCCATCTTACATTCTCAAAATAATATCCTTCGCTCACCTGAACCTTCCATAATAGCTTCGTATAACCATCTTAACCATGTGGCTGTGGAGAGATTTATTGTCTCACGGCCTGAAGTCGTCAGAATCGGCGAGTTTTGGTGACGAGCGGCGACTTTGGAGAATCCTCTATGCTGAGCATGTTTGAATGCATGTCAAAGGCATTTTCAAGGACTGGTATAAAGCCAGATGGAATCTATCTTGTACCAGACCTCTATTCCATACCAAACCTGACTGCAGCCTAGTCATACAAACTTCCATCATGAGATTCCTTTGCCTGCACGGAATGGGAACAAATTCCAAAGTCTACGAAGCCCAGCTAGCCCCCATTCGCCACCGCTTAGATCCTACCTACGAATTCGAATTTGTGGACGGCCTAGTCGAATGTGGTCCGGCGACTGGTGTCCCCTCCTTATTTCCCGGCCCCTTCTACTGCTACTACAACAAACCCACCGCCGAGAATCTCGAAGCCGCATACGACTTAATTCTGGAGATCATCGAAGAAGAAGGACCCTTTGAGGGAATCCTCGGCTTCTCACAAGGCGGCGCCCTGGCAGCCTCGCTGCTGCTACACCATCGCAAAACCAACCCCCATGCCCCCGAGTTGTTCAACTTGGCCGTGTTCACCTGCGCCAGTCTACCCTTTGATCTGCAGACTGCGCATCAGGTCAAGAAATACAACACCATCATCGATCCCCACACGGGGGAAGTTGATGTTCGGGACTGGGTCGAGGGCGACGTTGTCGAACCGGCCGAAATCAACGGGTTCATTACAGCCAGTGAGCTGGGAGATGTGGTTCTGCGTCGGTATCACCCGGATCGGGAATCGGCTAGGATCCAGATTCCTACAGTTCATGTTATGGGTGAATTGGATCCGTTCTTGCCTCAGTCGAGAGTGACGGCTGGGCTTTGCAGTCAGCAAGAAACTATCGTGCATAATCAGGGGCATAATCTTCCCCGGGATGCGAGGTTTGCCTCGAAGGTGGCTGTGGCTATACAACGAGCGATTTCTACAGCGATGTTTCAACATTAAATGTTTTTCTTTTTTTCATGTTCAATTTCTGGTTCATTGCTAAATGCATGTCATAAAGCGTAACAAATCATGAATGCTATGCCATTTTCTTCCACTCTTCCATGAACACCTGAAGTTCCTTCCGTGCATCCTCTAGCTTTCGACGCACTTCTTTCTCATTATTTGTTTCCGAACACCCCCAGTCAAAGATACCGTCCAAAAGACCGAGCTGGAAATCCATCGTGATGCTATCGGATAAACATCGCAGTCGCGTATGAGTATCAGAGGGCTGCTGCTGCTGCTGCTGCCGCGATGATTGAGGCGTGATGGAGATCGGGGGCGATGGTAGCGCATATCCCAAAGAACAGGGGCGCTGCATGAGCCCCATTGACGGCTGGAGACCATCCAAAACTCGCCGGTATATGTCCACCACAGTGCTGACCATCGAGATGATCAGAAGAGGACAGGGGGATGAGGTCGAGCCGGATGCAGGGGATTTCGATTGCGAGAGCCAAGTCATGACATCGCAGAGGGATGAAACTGTGGAGAAGATCTGTTCGATTGAGTTTCGGTCATTGATACCTCCGCGGCAGAAGGTGTCGTGGGCTAGGTGTAGGGCGAAGAGGAGCTGGGAGAGTTGCCCGTATACGGTTATCAAACTATTTTCCTTCCGCTCGGGGCCGTCTTCCATGTATGATTGCTGAGGATGCCTTTCGGGGGCAAGTGCGGGTGATGTTGTCCGAGCCACACTGTGGTCTTTGTTCGGGGAGAGAAAAGCCAAGTCCCGTTGCGAGACTTCATTGTCGGTTATCTGGGAAGGACTTTTACATAGAGAGTCAACTTCTTCAGACAAGAAAAATGGGAGCTCGTTGTCAAATGGAATCAATGGCTCTGTGAGTCTGTGAATGAATCAGCCTGCTAGTTCGAGGACATCAATCTTAAATCAACATGAGGATGTTACATACGACATTGGGAATGGTTCCAATGAGCTCTCCCAGGGAGAATGCATGTATAAGGGATCATTTGCAAGGGTACTTTCATCAGGCAGACTTGCATGCACCCCCTCCGCTCCACCAAGCACTATACTCGGTATAGGAGTGGTACAACCGGGGACGGGATCGAAGACAATCGGTATGTTGCTTCCTGCATTATTATCCCCATCCGTCTGTGTAAGACTCGGTGTTCTCGCTCGGTTGCGTTTGGCACGAGATGGCCGCACTCGAGGACGACCAGTTCGATTACGAGGACTGAAGGTGCAGACCTGACCACTGGCTCGACAGTTGGTGCAGGGACCACCGCCATCAGTTGGGCAGCGAGTCTTTCGGCGATGGCAGTTATCGCATGCTTCACGCAGAACAGTCTCCATAATTGTACGGGTAAATATGACAGAAGGAGTATGGTTAGAGGTTGATCAGAGTTTGACCAGAGGGGATCGGTGATATACATGAGCTGTATTAAAGGAAACCTCCGAGCGTGGAGGCTCAGGGTTAACATGTTCACCAATAATGCCAAGAAGAAGAATAAAAAGAGATCAACAAGAAAAACTACATAAGCATTACACAGCCGTATAATGCCTTACTCCTTGTAAAGCTTACTTGCGCTTAAGCAATGCAAGCAATGCCCAGTCGCGGGGGAGGAATGTGGCGCATAACAACCAGTTGACCAACAATTCAAAAGGTCAAGCCAACAAGCTCTACAGCAGGATCTTGATTGTGTTTGACATCTGTTCCCCCGCAAATCTCATACTGTTTCGTAGAAGCTGATGTGAGAGGTGATATTTCCTCATCGCCCCCCTGGGGGCGACGGATTAAAGCCGCCGATGAACCATCACATGGCCGCACTGACAGTATATGCACATAAGGCTTTCTTTTTTTAGATCTATAACGGCTGATGTACGCGTAGTGTCGATAATCGTGAGCCCTATCTGTTGAATTGCCTGTCACCATGGCAGTGCGCCGTGTAAATGTCAAAACCTTTACACCTCCTAGCTATCTGGTATTCCGCCGTGCATTTCTCCCAGTTGTGATTGAATAGAATACCTCTTCAAAATGGGCTCTACGGATCTGGAAGCCCTTCAAAATTCAGATACAGTCAATTGCCAGGGCAGCAATGCAGAAAGCAGTGGGAAACTGCCCGTCGCCCACCTGACGCATCTCAGCGGATGGAAACTATGGATCACGATCTTCTGGTATGCACTTCATAGATTGACTTCGAAAACAATCACGTCGTCTAACGAGATAGCCTCTGTCTCGGGCTTCTTTTGTCTGCCCTCGAGACTAGTATTATTGCTACATCACTGGTCTCGATCACGTCAAGTATGGGAGACTATGAAAAGGGAAATTGGGTGGTAACTTCCTATCTGATCACTTACACAGGAATGGATAATTTTCTCTTCAGTTGTGAATGGGAAGCCCTGCTAACATCTACCAGCCTTCTTGGTCATTTTCGCTCGAATGAGTGACCTGTTTGGCCGGAAACCGACCTTGATTTCTGCGCTCAGTTTGTTCACGACCTTTTCCCTCGCCTGCGGACTGGCGCGTTCAATGGAGATGCTGTACGTATTCCTGTCCCTGTTATATTTACAGATAAGAACAGCTCATAGTCATCTTTCTGATAGTATCATTTTCCGCGCTTTCCAGGGCATCGGCGGGGCAGGACTATACAGTCTTGCTATTTCCGTAATCGCAGAAGTGACTCCAATACAGCACGCTGGTTTAGCAGTTGGAATGATGAGCTCTGTATTTGCGGTGGCCAGCTTATTGGGTCCCATCCTGGGGGGTGCTATCACCAGTCATACCACCTGGAGATGGGTATTTTACCTCAACCTTCCCCCGGGAGTCATCATCTCGATCCTTGTCATAGCCTTCTTTCCTCGCAATGCAGGACCGCTGCCAATAACATGGACAACCATCCAGGGTATTGATTTTATCGGGATTGCCGCCTCTCTGGCCGGGTCTGTTCTGCTAATCTTTGCGCTTGAATCGGGAGGAACCTTTTACGCATGGAACAGTGGCACCGTTGTGGCATGTTTTGTTGTCGCGGCGCTCTGCTTCATTGGATTCGGTACATGGCAATGGTTTCTCTGTCGATCATCCTTGAATCGAAAAATTCTTCCCCTTTTTCCCACTAATCTCGTCACTCAACGATTTTCAGGGCTTGCAATTCTGTACGTACCTGTCTCGAGCTTATTGATTTCAACGCATGGAGATAGCTGACCAGCAGCAGGACGGCCTTTCTAACCGGGTTTCCCTTCATGATGACCCTCATCTTTCTTCCGCAGCGATTGCAGCTACAGAATGGGCTCAGTCCGGTCCAAGCCGGTGTAGACATGTTAGCGCTGCTCTTGCTATCAGCATTTGGCTCCTTCCTGGCTGGCATGCTTATCAGTATATTTGGGATTGGCTGGCATGTCCTGGTCGCATCACTTTTCTTGCAGATCATTGGGCTAAGCTTGATGACGACGCTCCCTACCACGTCCGGTCCAGTCCCATCTGCGCAGTTTGGGTACCAGGTGATCCTGGGACTGGGTTTTGGCCTGGCACTTAGTAGCCTGGCTATGACCGCGCGTGTCGGTATGAAGGAGCAGGACATCAGTGAGTCAACCACCCTGAGTATTACAATTCAATATTGAGCTGGCTAACTGACTGCGCTAGGTATCTGCATGGGTTCCATCACTCAAGTTCGTGTCCTCGGGGGCGTGATCGGTATTGCCCTCGGGCAAGCAATCACCACATCACGTTTGAAGTCCGAACTACTCCCTGTAATTGGGGCCAGCAAACTGACCGAATTACTGAGCTCCACTGAGGCCGTCAAGGCCTTCCCAGCGGCAGAAGCAGCGCTAGTGAAAGAATGCTACGGACGGGCCTTTGCGCTCCAAGATAAAATCATGATCGCATTTACTGCGGTCAGCGTGATAGCCATGATGGGAGCATATGTCAAGGACACCCGGTCACCCAAGGATCAAGCTGCGCAACAATCGCACTCATCGTCGATGGAAAGTGCAATTATCAGCTCGAGCCCTCCGCGGATCGAGATGAGTTTGGGAAATCCTACCGAGGCCAGTCTGTCACAAGAATTCGAGAAGGCTACGATAGGGACGTTCATTTGGGGCAAAAGGCTAAGCCAGGCGAGCACCCCGAGGGAGCCCCAGACGGGCTCGTCCATGTGGAGTACAATATTTAGTCCTCGTGGACCGCAGATCGGGATGGCTTTTGGAAATTATACGGAGGACAGTTTAACATCACAATTTGAGCGGGCGACGAGGCATTTTGTATGATTTGATTCAATTGTATATAGCGAAATACAACTGTTTTCGTTTATTACATTCTGTTCGCTGGAAAATACTTGGGCCCCTATTCATGTCTCTTTCCTAGCATAGGATCATATGTTATAGCACTGATTCTAAATCTCACAAGTCTCGGATTTCCACCACAAAATCTGACGTTGATGTCTTTGCTGCTCGCCATAGAAAGAATATTTTTATAGAACAAGATCAAGGACCATCTATAGCCAATCAAGAGATGAAACCAAATATAAACATAAGCAGTAACAATACATCCTGTCGGCGACTTTTGGGCACTATGAAATTTTCAATCCTTCCCGTATATCGTATGCACAGGTTTGTTCGGCGGTAACTGGCTGTTTCATGCAAAAAACGGATTCCAACTGCTCGTGCTCTTGAATTAGTCTGTTGGTTGCGTCCTGCCCCCCAATCTGCCAAAGGCTCCGCCCAACATCGGTGCTGATTATTTGGCGTTCGGCATTCGAATCCTTTGAAGACGGCAGCGCTTTGTACCTTGTCATTTCCTTCCCATAGCCCCATCTCCTTCAGCTGCGAGCCCTTCTTCGTAGTACCCTTAAGAACTGAACTTCACTGGGTCTTGAATATGGCTGTCGTCGACCATATTTCCTTCGCCTCTTTTCAATCAGTCCCTCCCCCACTTTCTCTCATTCCTTTGCCTGGTTGACCACAATGTCTTCGCCGCCGGGACTGCCCCCGTACATTGTCACCTTCGGTCCCCAGGCTAACTGCACGCTGGAGATATGTCCGATCCAGTATTCCCTTTACGGATATCGTCCCAGCCTGGCCGCCAATAGTAGCTTTATTGGGCTATTTGGCTTGGCAGGACTGGTACACATCTGGCTGGGGATCCAATCGAAGACTTGGTTCTTCATGGGCGCCATGTCGGTCGGCTGTGTGAGTGCGCTGCTCGGATATGTTGGTCGGGTGATGATGTACTATAACCCGTTCAACTTTGATGCTTTTATGCTCCAGATCAGTATGTCACTGCTCATCACCATTCACGTTCGCTCAGGTGAGGGAAGGGTTTTAATCAGGAATAGTCCTCGTGACAACCACCCCGATCTATTTCTGTGCCGCGATATACGTGACTCTCGCGTTCACCATTAATGAATTTTCACCGAGCCTGGCGCGCTTCCGACCTAGATACATCTATTGGGTCTTCATCAACTGCGACGTTGTCTCTCTCGTCCTCCAAGCGGCCGGGGGTGGCCTATCCACCTCGACGAGCGGCAAGAGTCAAATTGGCGTCGACCTTGCCCTCGCCGGTCTTGCCTTTCAAGTATTCACTATCTGCATCTTCTGTGCCTTGCTGGGCGACTATCTATTTCGGTATTCCCGGTCGGGCCTCCTGGCAGCCAACCCTCTCCACAGCCGGTTCTTGATCTTCTTCGCCTTTCTCGTTATCACCATCCTGATGATCACCATCCGATGCGTCTACCGGCTGGCCGAGTTACATGCCGGGTATAGTGGGGGCTTGATTCGAGACGAGACACTGTTCATCTGGTTTGAGGGATTGTAAGTACTTAGGCCAACCTGAAACGTATCGATGAGCTATTACTGACTTATGGCCAGCTTGATCCTCGCATCGGTGTATTCGATGATGCTGGGCCACCCGGGACTGGTGTTCCAGATACGTAAGAAAGAAGGGGCAGGGCCGCAACGTCCTCAGGCGGCTGAGTTGTGATATTTTACGATGCGTTTCATAACGTTGAAGTTGGAGATAATTTTTATGATAGAAATAGAATGCCGAGAATACGAGGTTAAGATAAGCTTTAATTCCCGCTATTTACGTGTGCCTAGTAACGCCAAGCTATTTAAAAAGTCGCCGGACTGTATTACCAACTGACCACCCATGCTTTCACTTATCGCCATATACTCACAAGTACGAACAACATACCAACTGCAAATTCGATCTTTTCTGAAGAAAAATTGACGTACCATCGTAGATACAGGGAAGAATCGTCAAATTGCTAACTACTTTGCATGCTCCCAGGCCAACACCCTACATCTAACCCCCTTGCTTCCAACCTTTGGCAATGGCAAGAAAGCATCCACCGCACATTCAATATCGCTCTTATCCGTCTCATACAACTCGAGATATCCAAGATCCCCGGGCATCCGGACCTCCGGCGAACCATAAGACGAAAAAAGCCCCCCGAGCAGAAGATACATCTCCGCAAGAGCCAGATGCTTCCCCAGACAAGCGCGCGATCCTCTGGAAAACGCGACTTGGTATCTGATCAGCCCTGGATCTTCGATCCACCGCTCGGGCCGGAATGCAGATGCAGACGGGAAGATGCGCTCGTCGTACAAGATCAGCTGCTGGCTCATGGAAACAGGGGTTGAGGGTGGGATCTTCCACTCCCCCTCAGTCCTTGTCGAGTCCTTCACGGTGAGGACCTCGTCTGGAGCTACTCGGGCGAGGCGAGTCGACACACCGACCGATAGTCTCAATGCTTCCTGGATCACGGCAGTGAAGTATGGGAGTTGTTCCAATATAGGCAGGATCGTCTCGCCGTGGTCGTGGGAAGCGGGGGTTAAGGCGTCTGCTAGTTCGGTTTTCAATTTCTTGAGGCAGCTGGGATTATTTAAGAGGTGGAATACGGCATGTGTAAGCGCCCATGATGTGGTGATTGTCGCTGCGCCGACTAGCGAGCCTGCGTCGGAAGCCAGCCGGTTAAACGACTTCTCATGCTCGGGAATCTTGCTATCTAGGATCTTGTGGAATACAGTGGGTGCTTTGTTGGTGGAACTGGGTTCGTCTAGGACGGACCTGACCTGCATCGCAATGTCCTGTCCAGCGCATTAGATCAGTAAATGCTGATACTCAAGAGTTTTTTTTCTTTACCTTGTGCATCGCAAAAAACGACGACATGGAAGGGTTGAATTTGAGTGTCATATGAGGAGGAATTGTCCGAATCACTTTGAGCAGCCAAGGGAATTGTCGTGTTAGGAAAAGCTGCTTGCCACCGTTGATGCAGGCTGTGTGGAAATCATCGTCGAAGTCAGGAGCCTCGAGTTTACGTCCAGGACGACGAAACGCATACTCGGTAATCACATCTTTGTTGGGGTTGTCAGTCATGGCTCTTGCTAGGTCTGTAGACTCCAACCTACCGGCCGAGAATGCTCCAAACATCACGTCCAGAGGCAAAACACTCCCATCCTCTTTAAACTGCCTCACTCTCCTCATGACGGAATAAACCCGACTTTGAATGAGTGGCTCTAATTTTCGTACCTGAGCCGTGGAAAAGGACGGGTTCAACGCTGACCGACGCATTCTGTGATCCTCATGCCGCTCGGTTGCAAAGGTGGAAAAGTCCGCCCCGAATGCCCGCGACGCCCAGTACCATTTGTGTCGAGTCCGTCCTCCTGCAGTATAGAGTTGATTGTAGAAGTCGAACTCGTGGACATGCAGTTCGTGCGGGTTAATTCGGACGACAGGGCCGCATTTTTCATGGAGGTGAGCAATATGGAAGGTGTACTGCCCACCCAGAACGACATCGTAGTAAAATTCGTACCTAAAGGTGAATCAGCTTGCGTTCTACTAGCGCGGCCAAACTGCCAATCTCACCAGAAGGTGGCCGCTGCCAGTCGAGGGCCTGGGAATCTCCGTATAGGACTGAAGAAAAGTCGGTAGACGACTAGAGCGACGCTATACAGGGACAGTGACAGTACAGCAGTCGCCACCAGCCACCCTGAAGTGGCATATTGGAGCAGTAGCATCCTTTCTTCCTCGTTAATTGAGAACTATGAACTCTGATTGCCGTGGTTGCAGGTGTTATGTTAGTTGGGGGCCAGAAATCGGACAGCCGCAACTCAGCCTGGTCTTACTATTTATCATCAAACAACCATGATTACAACATCAAAACTCGCCGAAAAAGGATTCTTTTAATTAAGCACCGAGCCGGCGAGTTCACATAAAAATAATTTCCAATAATAGATGTCAGATTTCGGCAGCTGTGATGGTGTGCATTCTGCGCGAAAAGCTTCCGCGGCGACAACATGACCGCGATCTATACGAGTGAGCAAGGAGTCTTCTAGCAAGAGGTGCTAGCTCTCTTCATAATGACTTGAGGATAAATATCGAGCAAGATCTCCGGTAGAATTGCCTTTGGATATCATCAAACACGAATCTCAGCACAACTCATTGCTACTCTTTTCCCACAACAAATTCAACACCATGTTTCAGTCAAACACCACCAAGCCTTCCTTCTCCGGAATCGAAGAGGACCCTGTGATGCCAATTGCCATTATTGGCTTCTCTGGTCGTTTTCCCGGTGATGCCGAGAACCCTACGAAACTGTGGGATATGATCGCAGCGGGCAAAAGTGCCCTCTCCGACATTCCCAAAGACCGCTTCAATGTGGATGCATACTACCACCCTCACCACGAGCGGCACGGAATTCTGAATGTCCGAAAAGCCCATTTCATGAAGAGAGACATCTCTGCCTTTGATGCACCCTTCTTTACCATGTCCATCCCAGAGGCGGAAGCTATGGATCCCCAACAACGAATGGCGCTTGAGTGTACTTATGAAGCTCTCGAAAACGGTAAGCTGACTGAAGGACCCTGCAATATTGAAAGACTCTGATCTAACTCTTATTCTATTTTTGTAGCCGGGCTTCGGATGGAGGATGTAAGCGGATCCAGCACATCGTGTTTCGTGGGATGCTTCACTAGAGACTACAGTGAGATGTTAGGCTCTGATCCAGAGGATCTTCCCCTATACCACGGAACAGGAACTGGATCGGCCATTATGTCCAACAGGATATCATGGTTTTTTGACTTCAAAGGACCGAGTATCAGTTTGGACACCGCTTGCTCATCATCCATGGCGGCTCTGCACTTGGGATGCCAGAGCTTGCGGACAGGAGAAACCACCATGGTATGTCCTCAATAGCTCTACTGCGTACAATGCTAATTTAGTGGACAGTCAATTGTCGGTGGTACCAATCTGATTCTCATGCCCGGTATCATGGGTTCGATGACCCGACTGCACTTCCTCAGCCCAGACGGAAAGTGTCAGTCTTTCGATCACAAGGGCAATGGATACTCTCGTGGAGAAGGTAGAATCTCCCATTTGGCAACCCCTATTTGAGCATTACTAACACCGTGGGATAGGTGCTGGTTTCTGCGTACTGAAACCACTTGATCTGGCCTTGAAAGACGGCGATGTTATCCGGGGTGTCATCCGCAACAGCGCTGTCAGCCAGGACGGACACACTCCTGGAATCACGCTTCCCTCCGGAGACGCACAGGAGGCGCTCATTCGGCGTGTCTACGCAGAGGCAGGTTTGGGCCTTGCTGATACAGCATATGTTGAGGCCCACGGCACTGGAACACCTGCTGGAGACCCCGTTGAAGCGGGCGCTCTGGGAAGAACCTTTGGTAGCGCCCGTGATACAGGGAATCCGCTGATTATGGGTTCCATCAAGTCCAACATTGGCCACCTCGAGGGCGGCTCAGGCATGGTACAAGTCATCAAGGGTATCATGATGATCGAGAAGGGAGAGATTCCGCCATCGATCTGGTACGAAAAGCCGAACCCACGAATTCCAATGGAAGAATGGAACCTACAAGTCGCGACTCAATTAATGCCTTGGCCGACCGCGGGTCTCCGCCGTGTTTCCATTAACTCCTTTGGGTACGGAGGCACCAATGCTCATTGCATTATCGACGACGCATACCACTATTTCCAGTCCCACCGTATTACCGGAAAGCACAATGTCCAGGCCATCGAAAGCGCTTCCCCAATGGGAACTCCCGATTCTGGAGTTGATCTCTCCAGCAACCGCTCAGACACTATGTCATGGACATCCGTCAGCGAATATTTCTCCAATCCCTTCGCCTCGGAAATGCCATCGTGTCCCAAGCTGCTTTTGTGGAGCTCCAATGACCAAGGTGGCGTTGAGCGAAATGCGAACGCTTTTGCCCGGTATCTCAAGGATAAGGTCTCCGATGATTTGACTGAAAAGGAAGAAAAGAGACTGCTTGCCAAACTTGCAATTACCCTGGCGAACCGACGAAGTGTTCTTCCCTGGAAATCTTTTGCGGTTGCAAGCTCGTGCAAGGAGGCAATCGCACAGTTCGAATCGCTCCCTGCCCAGCCTGTACGGACCTCAAGCGGGCGGACATGCCCCAAGCTTGCATTTGTCTTCACCGGGCAAGGAGCCCAGTGGTTTGCTATGGGACGCGAGTTGTACGCCCAGCCTGTCTTTAGGGCTAGCCTGGAAGCCGCGGGTAGATATTTTGTCACCCTAGGCGCCTATTGGTCCCTGCTAAATGAGCTGTTCCGTGACGAAGAAACCTCCAGACTGGACTCCCCAGACCTTTGCCAACCGCTGTGTACAGCCCTTCAAATCGCATTGGTGGACCTATTCAAATCATGGGGTATCAAGCCAACCGCTGTCATTGGCCATTCGAGCGGTGAGATTGCCGCTGCGTATGCGAAGGGGGGTATTTGTCGCGAGGATGCCTGGAAGATAGCATATTACCGAGGCCACCTTTCCAGTTGTATCCGTGGCTTTGCGCCAAATCTGCATGGTTCAATGCTAGCAACTGGGCTTGGAGCGGAAGACTCGCAGAAGTACATCAGCCGTCTCCCTCAGGGCAACGCGACAGTTGCGTGCATGAACAGCCCAGCAAGCACAACCATCTCTGGAGACTCCATTGCAATCGACGAACTTGAGCAGATGATCAAGCGGGATGGCCACTTTGCTCGAAAGCTCAGAGTTGACATCGCCTACCATTCCCCTCATATGCAGGTCATTGCGGAGAAATATCGCCAGGCCCTGGGAGATATCATCCCCCTCGATGCAACTGAGACCCAGGTCCAAATGTTCTCTTCCCTGACTAGCGAGAGAGTCAAGACCAACAGTGAACTTGGCACAGACTACTGGGTCTCCAATCTGATTTGCCCGGTGAGCTTCTCTAGTGCGATGACGAGTCTTCTGCAATATTCCGAGAAGAAGTCGAGACGTCGCAACAATAGGGCTTTTGTGGAGCATTTGATTGAGTTTGGTCCTCATGCTGCGCTCAAGGGGCCCATCAAGCAGATCCTTATCTCCGACTCGGTAGGTTCACTTGGCGAGATGTCGTATCAATCCGTTCTTGAACGTGGAAAGAACGCCTGCGAAACAGCAATGGCAGTTGCAGGTCGCCTATTCCAAAACGGATACCCCGTCACCGGTGACTCACTGTTTGATGATTTGGATTCGTCTGTCAAGGGCGGTTATCTCGTCGATATGCCACCATTTGAATGGAACCACAGCTTGAAGTACTGGGCGGACCACCACACTGCACGTCACCATCGGTTCCGCAAGAACCCCAGGACTGATCTCTTGGGTGTCGAGACGGTGGATGGCATCGATGCCGAACCGCGATTCCGCAATATCTTGCGAAACAACGATATCCCCTGGGCTCAGCTTCACAAGGTCCAAGGAGCTGCCCTGTACCCGGGAGCCGGCATGATGATCATGGCAATTGAGGCCATGTGTCAGAGAGCGGATCCCTTGCGCCCTATTGCTGGATATGAGCTGCGAGACATCATCATTAGCAAGGCGATCGTTGTGCCCACCGACGAATCTGGCATCGAAACAATGCTCAATGTAAGGCCATACCGTCAAGGAACCCAGTCACTCGACGCTGCCTGGCAGGAATTCCAGCTTTACTCGCGCAAGGATACGTGGGAGCTCAACTGCTCTGGTCTGATTCGCATCGACTACAAGACATCCCCCAACACGGTGTTTGTCGACGAGGGTGGCCTAGCTGCAGAGCGTTATGCAAGTCAATACCAAGCTGTGCAAAATGCCTGCTCCCGCCTCCAGAGCCCCCGAGACTTCTACGAGCAGCTGAACTCCATCGGCCTGTACTACGGTGGCGTATTCCAGGCTTTGACGGAGATTCGGAAGGGGGACTATTGTGGCACATGTCAGGTCAAGGTCTCAGATACGAAGAGTATCATGCCACATCAGTTCGAGTTTCCCCACGTGATTCACCCAGTTACTCTGGACAGCATTTTTCAGATGGCCGTACCTTCATCATTGAAGGCTGATGAGGACTTGAATGCTCCCAGGGTCCCTGTGGGGATCGGGCGTCTTTATATCTCTGCGGATGTGCCCAAGTCCCCTGGCGACATCTTGAACGGCTATGCCACGTACAAGCAGACTGGGTTTGACCAGGGTGAATCGAATATTGTGGTCTCCGGCGAACAATGGGACAAGCCTCTTGTTGTTCTCGAGGGTATGCGAGGAAGAAGGCTCAATATCAAGACGAGCAACGACACAGACCTTCGCAAGATTGGCAGCCACTTCCACTGGCAGGAAGATCTCTCCCTCATGCGGCCCGAGCAGCTTCGCAAGCTTTGTGTTAGCGCCACTGGCCATGTCAAAAAGGAAAATCGCCAGGTTCTCATCGACATTGAGATGGCTTGTATGGTCATCATCAAGCGGGTGATGCAAGAATGCTCGGTCGAGGAATCCGAATCGTATGCCTGGAATTTCAAACTGTTCTACGACTACATGAGAGACTACATGGGGCTTGCTAAAGCAGGAAGCCTGGGCTATCAGTTGGAGACCCCAGGGGTTGACTGGCTGAATATGACCCCGGAGGCGGAAGAGTTCCTCCTTAAGCGCGTGTCTAAAACATCCACCGATGGTCGAGTTCTTATTGAACATGGCAAACACCTTCCCCAGATTCTGCGTGGCGAAATCCCTCCCCTTCAAATCTTGATGTCCGACAATTTCCTCCACGACTTCTATCAATCTGGCATCGGCACCAAACAGCACTATGCTCAAATGACCTGGTACGTCGACCAATTGGCGCACAAGAATCCCGACATGAAGATTCTTGAAATTGGCGGTGGTACTGCTGCTGCCGCCTTGCCTGTGCTGCAAACGCTGGGCGGCTCTGGGGGTACAGAGCCTCGATTCGAAAGCTACACATTCACCGACATCAGTGTTGGGTATTTCGAGAAGGCCCAGAGAAAGCTGGCCCCATGGGTTCCCTACATGAACTTTGCCAAGCTCAACATCGAGGAAGACCCTGTCACTCAGGGCTTCGAGGAGGGTGGATATGATATGATTGTGGCATCCAACGTTCTGCACGCGACCCGGTCGATTGGAAAGACTCTTCAAAACGCAAGGAAGTTGCTGAAGCCGTAAGTTAACCCGTTCTGCGCGTAACAGCGGTACTAACGCGATGTATTATAGAAATGGCAAGCTTGTCCTCAGTGAGCTCACTCAATTCCAAAAGATGAGGTTTCATATGGTTGTCGGGTCACTGGAAGGCTGGTGGTATGGCGAAGATGATGGCCGCCACCATGGGCCAACCCTGTCGATGGACCAATGGAATGACGCCCTTTTGCAAGCTGGCTTTGATGGTATTGAAGTCGACTTCAAGGATTTTCCCGATCCCCGCGATACCGGCTTTTCAGTCATGATTAGCGGAGCTTCCGCATCTGAGAAGCCACTGGCCCCCAAAGAGGTTATTATTGTCCTTCCTGCTAATCCAGAATCAGATGTGATCAATGCTAGTGAGGAGATGAAGGCGCGGTTGCAAGAACGTGGATCTCTTGTATTGACCGCTTCCTTGCAGGACACTCTGGTGTTGGATTTGCAAGAGAAGTCGTGTCTTTGCTTGCTGGATGCCAACCAAGGCAATGCATTCTTGCCAGCCATCTCTTCGGAAGACTGGGATGCTTTGAAGCACCTCATTCTCACCACGCAAAACATTACCTACGTCACTCGGGGCGGTGCGGTCAATAGTGAAAACCCAAAGTCTAACCTCATGTCCGGGCTGGCGAGAAGCATCCGATCTGAAAACTATCACCTTTCCTTCACGACATTGGATGCTGAATATGGTCGTCACCTTGCCGATGAAGAAGCTTTGACAGCTATGCTGGAGGTCTTCTGCCATGCAAGTCACACCAAACACTCTGATCGGCCTGACTGGGAATATGCAATCCGAAACGGCATGCCAATGATTCAAAGGGTCCTTCTGGAGAAGGGTATCAACGACCTTTCATCCTCCTGGTACGCTGCTCCAGCACCGGAGCAAGCACCCTTCAAGCAAGATGGCCGATCCCTCTCTCTGGGCATTGGCACCCTGGGAAGACTGGAGACCCTTCGATTCGAGGATGACCGGGTCGCCGCTGAGCCTCTTGGAGCCGACGATGTTGAGATCACAGTCAGAGCCGCAGGCCTGAACTCCCAGGACCTTATGGTCGCCATGGGACAACTGTCCAAGCCCGGCCTTGGGGTCGACTGTGCCGGTATTATCCGCCGAGTCGGTCGCAATGTCAAAATACTTGAGCCGGGTACTCCCGTGATGACCTGGAAAATGGGCACCTTCGGTAACATTGCCCGGGCACCAGCAGCGATGGTGCAGCGCGTTCCGGACGGAATGGACCTCACTACAGCTGCGTCGCTCCCTCTTATCTATAGCGCTGCGCTCTACTCTCTATCGACGGTCGCTCGCCTCAAACCCGGAGAGACGATCTTGATCCATGGAGCAGCCGGAGGTATAGGCCAGGCAGCGATCATGCTGGCACAGTCCATTGGGGCCACCGTTTTGGTCACAGTTTCCTCGGAAGCAAAGAAGGCCTTGCTGACAACCACATATGGGATTCCAGAGTCACACGTTCTCAACAGCCGCGACGATTCATCCTTTGTGCAGGGAGTGATGCGTCTTACGAACAACCGGGGTGTCGACGTGGTGCTGAACTCTCTTGCTGGGGAGGCACTGCGTACCAGCTGGGGAGCCATTTCCCGCTTTGGGCGCTTTATAGAGCTCGGCCACCGGGACATCGCAGGCAACACAGGCCTGGACATGGCACCCTTCCTCCGGAACGTGTCCTTCCATTCCGTAAACATGCTGGATCTGCTCGACTGGGATGTTGCTACCGCATCTCGTGTGTTCGCCGACGCTGTCGACCTATTGCGTCGCCAGGTCGTGAAGCCGATTGCGCCCGTGCAAGCCATGCCATTCTCACGGGTTGAAGAGGCATTCCGTCTGCTGCAAACAGGTGAGCACACTGGAAAGTTGGTTCTTGAGGCCCATGACGACGACCTTGTGTCTGTCGTGCCGGCGGCCGCTGCCCCGGTGCGATTCCGGTCAGATGCTACTTACCTGATTGCTGGTGGTGGTGGCGGTCTCGGTCGAGCTATCGCTTTGTGGATGGTTGGGAACGGAGCTCGAAACATTTTGCTCCTTTCACGATCTGGAACCAAGAAGGCAGCAGCGAAAGACCTCGTCAGCCGGTTGACGGCGCAGGGAGCTCGCGTTGAGGCCTGGCCATGCGATGTATCCAACGAGGAGCAGGTCGCTGGGGTCATTGAGCGATGCCGGTTAGAATCTTGGCCTCAGGTTCGAGGTGTGATTCAGGGCGCGATGGATCTACAAGATGCTGTAAGTTTGTCAACACTACCCAGACTTTTCCAGATAGACTGGTCTCTAACATCACAACAGCTTTACCAAAATATGACTCACGAGCAGTTTACCGGGGCGCTCCTGCCAAAGGTGAATGGAACCTGGAACCTCCATAAGCACCTCCCCGAGGACATGGATTTCTACATTCTTCTTTCATCTGTCATTGGAATCGCCGGTTCCCCATGCCAGGGCAACTACTCGGCCGGAAACACATACCAAGACGCAATTGCTCACTACCGACGCAGCAAGGGCATGGCCGCATGTTGCATCGACGTCGGCATGATGCTCGGTGTGGGTTACATCGCTGAGCAGGGCGGGGAGGGTCGCGTGCACGACAACGCCAAGGCATGGAGTTTCCTGGGTATTCACGAACACGAGTTCATCGGAATCCTTGAAGCAACAATCCGCGGCGAGAGCACACCTGGCAGCGTGGTCCCGCCACAGGTCATCACCGGTCTTGGAACTGGTGGTATGCTGACGCAAATGGGAGAAAAGTACCCCTGGTGGTTCAAAGAGATGAAGTTTGGTCACATCAAGCGGGTTGGCGCGCATCAGCAGTCTAACAAGAGTAGCGGGAAGGATGAGATTTCCGTGAGCACACTGCTTGGAAAATGTCAAAGTCTGGACGAGGCCAGCGATATTGTCACTGAGGCGCTGGTCAAGAAGTTGGCTAAGTCGATGGTTGTGTCGGCTGAGGACATCGAGCCATCCAAGCCTGTCAGTAGCTATGGCGTTGACAGTCTGCTTGCCGTGGAGCTTCGGAATTGGATATATGCGGATATCAAGGCTGAAGTGTCGGTGTTTGATCTATTGAGCAGCGTGCCCATCACATCCCTCGCAGGGAAGATCGCTGGCACGTCTGAGATGGTTCCTAAGTTTTCTGATGAATAGTTTGGCGTTGTATATAAGCATGGTTTGACTAGCATTAAATTGGAGTTTTTCTTTTGGAATTTATACTTGTGTGGAGCAGAATATAGAAAAAAGACGGGCCGTACGAAAGAATGATGGCAGAGGCTAAAGAAATGATGAATTCGTGATACGTAAAGGATTAGAATACAGGAGGGCGACATAGCCATTTTTATAGACTCGCATGAAGTCTCTATCTGGGACTTTCCGCATAGCTGTAAGAAGAGCAAACATTTTGTTTACAAAACGCTGTGTGCCTACACATGACTCTTCAACTGTTTCGGCGGATCAACATATATCATAAGAATCAGAGCCAGTATCGGCTGCAGACTACAGGTATCTTTTGTGATGGTTAGCGAAGCGCCAGAAACGGCTCCCATTGAACTGCGCTTCTGCCCAGCCCTACCGTCTGCCGTCTACGAGAATACCATTGGCCTTTGCGATATGGCGCCTACTGTGTCAGGGATAGCGCCGCGTTGCGCTGCTTTTGGTCCGCTCACACGCCGCCTCAACGCATCGATTGCATTTAGAAAAGCCCAGCATCTCTCCCTCAAAGGACCACGCGCTTTCTCTTCCCTTTTCCCTTCTCCTGTCTGCCTCGCCCGGTGCACTGCCCTCTTACAAAGATGCCATGTTACCCGATGATTGCCCTTTTCCAGTAATATGAGATATATTGGTAGACTATTTGGGGAAATACTAGCATGAGGGAAAAGAAAGAACGCTGGGCCTGCCAGCACTGGACCGTTTCATGTGTGAGGGTGTCTGGCCCTAAAACGCAACAAAGGAATCAACACAAAGGAATCAAACACGTCATGTGACTTAGCAAGCGCTTCCTGCTTCGTGACAGTAACAAGATTTTCAAACACCTCAGCACTGTGAAGGCTCAACGCTTCAACGCCGCTTCGGTGGCTGATATCAACAAACGCCGCCATCCGAGGGCAAACAAAGAAAGCACTAGCGTGGCCACGTATCCCATGGATAAAATCCCTCTTTTTTGTCGATAGAATTCTCTTCTTTCTTCTCCCCAGGTTCGATATTCTCGTCGATGGCTACTAGTTAGTTTAGATAGGAACATCACTTCGTTATTATCTACTAGCTACCGAGCCCGTGACAAACAGGGCAATACCCTTAGAGTCACAGGTGAGTCGATGAATGAGAAGATAGACTTAGACTTGTATCTCGCGACATCGTTAAACAGAGTATACTATGGTTTTCATGACTTTAATATGCAATTACAAGGACCATTGCTAAAATTATGGCCTACATGAAGACAAAGTCACCCTGAGAATAGGCTATATTCAAAAATAAGACCCCAAAAAGCACAACAGCGACCACGCTCGTTCTAATAAAACAATGCTGTCAATTCCTAAATTCAGAAAAAACAAGCCATGACAATCGCAGCAATTAATAGCCCGGGTAACGCCATTGATCCGAAGAGGTCCCAATTCCCTGCCTTCCACCTCGGCATGCGTGCCTCTGCAGTCTCCAGGTGCATTCCCCGAGGTCGTTCTACCCCCAACCGACGCTCCCGTTGCCGTCCCTGCCAATCAATCAAAACCTCCTCAATCAAGTCCACGGCCAAATGCTTTCTATGTGCAGCGACACGCGCGATCCCACATACACGGCGAACATTAGTCATAATCGGACCATCGACGCCAATGTCTTCGAGTATGCGTGTGATAGCGGCTGTGACATCGATCGCACTGAGGGTCTCTTTTTGCAGTGGGACCGAGACCCCTGCATCTCGTAATCGCATTGCATTCTGGATTTGGTCGAAGTACGCTGGTAAGGTGATGACCGGAATGCCGGCCGCGACGGCTTCGTTGGTTGAAGATGCTCCTGCGTGGGTAATGAAAACGGCGACTCGGGCATCATGTAAGATTGGGCGCTGGGGGGCAAAGTCGGCGGTTAGGATGGATGGGTGCTCGTTCTCCAGGAGGTCACCGAGGATGGTTTCATCGCTAGAACTAGTTGGCGAGGGGAGAAGGGCGGAGGTATCGAGTTGCCGGCGAGCATTGGCACTCACGGCCCAAATGATACCATCGATGACGCCATATTGGAGAGCGGTAATTGCCCCGGACAGGAGATTAGCTAGTACCCTGTGAGGGAGCAAGACGTGCGTGCCTAACGCGATGTAAAGAACTCGGGAACGGGATTGGAGAAAGGATAAAAATGGCTCCGTGAGTTTGTCGATTTCATCTGCAAGAACAGGACCAATGGCTGCAACATTGGGGGGTATCTCTTTGGCTGCCTCGAGGGCAAAAAAGGAGTTCACCAGACAGAGATAGTCGGGCCTTGGAAGAAGAGGAAGTTGTCGGGACACGCCAGCCGACTGCCGCATCTGCTTCACCCAGCGTTGATATTCAAGAAAATGTGGTAAGGCTGTGTATATGCGGACGGCGTTCTTCAAGCGCTGCCAGAGAGTTGCGAACTCGGACGTCAAGATTTCGACCTGGAGTCCTGGGGTGCCGGGGATATACGAAGCATGCATCATACCAGTCGGCATCTGAGGCCAATGCATGGCAAAGGGAATGTCATGCTCGAAGCAGACGTCTCGGACTGCATCCACCAGGTAATCTGCCAGGATGAAATCTGGCCGGGTGGCTGGGTCAAGCACCAACTGGGTAACGTTGTGATATACATGGGGCCATGAAGATTCGAGGTACTTTTTGGCAGCAAATATAACATCCCAGTTGCATATCGAATTGGTTGACCATTGGGACATCTGTTCGTAGCTTTCTCTTTCGTGCTCCTTGGATATAGCAGGTCCGACGATATGAAGCCGCGAGATGAAAGGGGAATTTGACAACCATTGCTGGCGTCCAGCGAGAGTTGCAAAATCAATTCTGTAACCACGAGCTGCTAGAATAGAAGACAATTCAAGAAGAGGAGCTAAACGGCCTTAGCTTCCAGCTCAATTTTGTGAAATTTTATCGACATACCTGCATTGGTATAGCCGCCACCTGCGACGACGACAAGAAGGCGCTTCGGCCGTGCCATGGTTCCTATTGTGATGCTGAATGGACATTATGGATATGCCGAGTGAAGTTAGGTTATATTATTTTCTGTACAAATGATTGTGGTGAGATGATGCTGCGACGGCGACTTTGCCCATCGGCGACTTTTGTGTGGCTGAATGGGAAGGCTTATGTTCAATCAGCCTGAAATACACCTGTTGGATCTGTTGGGTTGAGTTGGTAAAGGATCATGGCTAAACCGTAGTGAGTGATGATGTGCAAGGCTTATTCCAGGCGATAAGTTGAAAGAAGGCTGAAACAGATATAAATAGCAGTCCCCTCATCCCCTCAATCCTCCCCGCCTGAATCCTTCTTGCTGATTTCAACATTGATTTAGATTCAGTTAGGAAATATGTTTTTCTATGCCCGCAAGAAAGTTTACAACACCGTTGGTGCCACAGTTGGCCTGGTGTCTGAAAGTATCACGGCCAAGAAAGCCCACAAGGCTGAGAGCGATCAACAGCAAGTTGCAGATCCCGATCAAGCCAGAGAGCTGGGAGAAAGAGACGGCAACGAGGTAGACGAAGTCCTTCATGACCACGAACGACAATGGGACCTCGACGAGGCCCAAGACCGACTGCTTGGAACAGCACAACCACCAGCGACCAACGAGCCCATAGATCACGTCCACCTTGCAGAATCATTTGCCCAGCAATACCCCCTTCCCCCTTCATATGAGAGACCCTTCCTGCAGTATCCAGTTGTTCTGCCTCAGCGTCGGCCTCGAACTCGAGCCAGGGGCTTTGTGCGTGCCTACGCGCCGGACTTAAACGCCTTTGGAATCAACCAGGACATGTTTCTCGACTTCATTGACCGGGCGAATCAATCTTGCCGGGGATTCGAGGCGTTGGGAATGCTCAACTTTGCCGCACTAGTGGCTATCCCCCTAGGCTCACCGGGGATAGGGATGGCGATCTCCGTGGTGCTCCAGCTCGCGATCAAAACGACCATCGCAATGGATGGGCGACGGAAGTCGAATAACTTCTTCGACGCGGCGAATCGCGACTTCTTCATGCCCCGTGGTCTTTTCTGCCTCGTCATGACCTGGAATCCGGAAATCGAAGACCCATACGTCACATTCAACATGAACCAGGCCGTTGATTCTACCATGGCAGGGGGAGGGAGCGGGAGCTTTGAAAAGCTCAAGCATAAGTTCCAAAAGGCCAACGCTGAGTCAGGATTCATTCCTGAGTTCGCACCGCTCGAGTTTCCCGCTCTGGACAAGATGGATGTAGATCCCGAGACGCAGAAGAAGCATGATACGATGAAGGCGAAGGCGAGGCGGAAGATCGAGTTTGCCGCAGGGTACCGAGACAAGAGGGCGCAGGCGAGATTTGTAAGTTCTCATCCCACACCATATAACTATGCTATATACTGACTATGAACGATACAGAACGCAGAAGATCCAGACAGTGCTTTGGTTCAAGGTCCCGAACCGGAATTCACATCGCGCTACGCAGACCCCAATCACCCAGCCAGTGAAGGCTCACCCATTGCGCTTCTCACTGGAGGTCGTCTTACGGAAAAACAGATCTTCAAGTATACCGCGGCCGGGTTCGCATATAACCAGGGCAAGAAAGCGTATGCGAAACATAAAGAGAGAAAGGCCTCCCAAGGAGAGTTGGCGGATAGTGTTCATCCAGAGACAGAATCCAGTCCCACGAGCAATGGGGAGGCGAAGCCAAAGGAAGGTGTTTCGGAGGGACTGAATAAGGTGACGAACAAGTTGAAGAAGGTGAGTTCTTTATGTTTGTTTCTGCGAGATGAATAGGTACTAATGGGTGGTGTAGAAAGTGGTATATTTGATGATTGTGAATATGCCAAGTGAAGAGGAGCTCCAGCAAGCGAGGGAGGCATTGCAATGATTGGGATATCTGTACGTATATATATATACAATGCTATTGTAGGTCCATATGTGACAAAATGTAGATGACGGACTGCTATATAGTCTCCAACAAGCCAAGTTCATTGACAATGCGAGGAAGACTCTTCTTTGCCGGCGACGCTATCCGCTTTCATAGTCTCATCAATCAAGGTTGTTATCCCTCAGCCTCTCCCCCAAGTGTCCCATCTGTCCCGTCCATAACCCTTCTACCCGCGATCTTTGAAGATTAACTAGCGTCGAGGGCAAAGAGCCTAGCCAAGCTTCTAGCGTACCATACTCGATTTGTTATTAACATGATCCTGCCATCCATGTCATCCGAATGCAACATCGTATCAACATTCTTGATCTTCTGGCAGATCATTGTATGAGGTAACCGTAATTGAAGCCCATTAATTCCATGTACACTTGACTGGTACAATGATTCGTGCGACATGACCATACTTCCCAATTTCCAGGCTTGTCGACAGAGCAGCCCTGCGTCAATCGCCATTTCACCAGGCCGTTCCATTTCCCTTTCTTGAAACCTTCAAGTTAAGAGGTGCCTGTGAATTTTCATCGGACTTTGCAATATCCCTGTTTTATTTGCCAGCCGTTCGGGTCATTGACGCCCAAAATTTGGGGAAGCGTATGGGAGACGCTGGAATCGCACCGGAATCAGGAACCCTGTATGTCCAGTCACTCATATTGCGGAATCGCCCCTATACAATTATCAAGGGCCGGCTGATTGGGTCGTGGCATGCAGCAAACTTGAGCATTTTCCAAGCCGAAATAAGAGGTGGTTTCCAGCATTATAAAGAGGGCCTCTAACTATATATTTGATCCCAAGAAATTTCGCCGATCTCTTCTACCACTCAAAATACCTCAGGACACTTTCTATCCGCTTTTATCGGCCCTATCACTATCACCGCAAGGATCACTGAGGTAGCAGAGGAATTGATGTCTGATTTGGAGTCGAATATTTCGGCGATACGCGAACACCGCCGGGTTTTAATGTTTCATTTTGAAAAGTATTGCGTTGGATGTGATGGCGAAAGGAGAAGCAAGAGACTGGTATCTAAAGTCATGGGAGTCTCTCTGGGAGTCAAAGAGACAGTTAAAGGGTTTGGCATGCATCCGGGGGTAATCAGTTCTTGTACATAGATTATGATGCCGGGGAGGAACTTTGCCGGGGTACCCTCTACCGAGGCCCACCTCTCGGACTAAAAATGGAGAGAGCCAATGTGAGGAAAAATTCCCCGAATTCACAGCGGCCCGAATTTG
Organism: Aspergillus chevalieri; assembly: GCF_016861735.1. Taxonomy (NCBI): domain Eukaryota; kingdom Fungi; phylum Ascomycota; class Eurotiomycetes; order Eurotiales; family Aspergillaceae; genus Aspergillus; species Aspergillus chevalieri. The sequence goes on from NC_057364.1 coordinate 458,147, forward strand.
TCCCGTTTTGCTTGTCTTGCGATTCTGCAGAGCTTAAAATTCGGTTCTTGGCAGCACATTTGAGAGGTTCAATGTCGGCAAATTTGCGTGAATTCTCTCAATTAAACTGGAATTTGCCAGATATCTCAAATTGAACCAGGACCGAGATCCTGAAATCACCGATCATGGACGAAGAAGCATGTACAGTGGATAAAAAACCGGTGGTTGACACGCCGTCCCTGGAAGATGGAGAGAAGCCTCCGTCAAAAAAAGACCTGGAACCTTTTGGTAACGAGGAGACGGCAGAGGTCAAGTATCGCACCATGAAGTGGTGGTAAGTGACCAATTCTCTTTGGAAAAGGTAATCTGTTGAATATCTGACGCGCTAACTAAAATTGTAGGCACTGTGGGATGCGTGAGTCCTCAATTCTATATTCCATCCAGCTTTGGACTTGACAATCTAACCAAGCTTTCAGTTATGATTTCAGAAAACGTCTCAGTGGGAATTCTTTCTCTCCCGTCCGCTGTGGCAACCCTCGGCATGGTACCGTATGTATCGTCTCTGTAGGCAGTCTCTCAAAGGATCCTTGCGCTGACAATTTAATACAGCGCTGCAATCATGATTGTCTTTATATCTGCTCTTTCATGGTACACGGGCTATGTAATCGGCCAGTTCAAGCTCCGCCATCCCGAAATTCACAGCATGGGAGATGCTGGCGAGCTCTTGATGGGTCGTTTCGGTCGCGAATTCCTGGGAGTCGGCCAACTCCTGTTGTTGATTTTTCTCATGGCGAGCAATATAGTGACGTTCAATATCCTGATGAACGTCTTGACAGATCACGGCACTTGCACATTGGTGTTTGGTGTTGTCGGATTGGTCATCTGCTTTCTGGGCGCTTTGCCGCGGACAATGGAAAAGGTCTATTGGATGTCTGTTGCTTGTAGGTACAGAAGTTCCTTTTACATAATCATTGCCTTACTGACTTATGTTAAGCATTCCTGAGTATCTTTGTTGTTGTGATTATCGCCATGATTGCCATGGGAGTGGAAAGCAAAGGCCACGTCCCAATCCAAGCCACGACAACAGTGAGCTTCCGTGAGGGATTCTTGGCCGTGACAAACATTATCTTTGCTTACCGTACGTCGGGCAACTGTTCCCATCTTCCACTCCGGGCTTGCCGGAATGCGTCCAGCTAACCCGAACCTATTCTGCAGTCGCCCATGTTGCATACTTTGGCTTCATGTCCGAGACAGAGGATCCGCGAACCTTTAACAAGTCACTCGCAATGCTCCAGATTATCGATACGGTTTTGTATCTGGTGAGCGCGTTGATTATCTATCGCTATGCGGGACCCAGCGTGAAGTCACCGGCCATCAACTCCCTAAGTACAGTCACGAGCAAGGTTGCCTGGGGCCTCGCTATTCCAACGGTGCCTATGATCGCTCCCTTTACCTCTGTCTTATGCTAATCAACCACAGACCATTCTGTCCGGAGTCGTCCTGGGACATGTTGCATGCAAATACATCTACGTGCGCATATTCCGTGGGTCCGACAAGATGCACCAGCGAAGTTTTCTGTCAATCGGATCCTGGGTTGCCATTTGTCTCGGGGTTTGGGTTGTATCATGGGTTGTGGCAGAATCGATTCCCGTGTTCAATGATCTGCTCAGTCTTATTGTATGTTCGAACCCTGCCAAGTCCTTCATTCACAGCGTCCAGCTAATGCAGATATTCTCCACAGAGTGCACTATTCGGAAGTTGGTTTAGCTGTAAGACCAATCCTTTCTTGCCACATACCACTCATTGAACCCGAATGTGATGATTGATTTCTGACACTGACTGAACAGTCGGATTTCCCGCCGTCTTCTGGTTGCACATGAATTACGGCCGATACTTTCAGAATGTCGCAAAGTCATTTTTGACGGTAGTCAACCTTGCTGTCTTGGCCATCTCCTGCGCTATTGTGAGTATACTCGTGCATTATGCCTCATCCGCCATCTTGATCCCATTGCTGATTTACATTACCTATCCAGTGCGGTTTGGGTCTCTATGTGTCCGGCGCCGCAATTAATGAAGACTCCAGCTCCAGCAGCTGGTCTTGTGCTAACAGTGCCTGATCCTGGAAGTGTTGAATACCATATGGTTTATTCAGACTGCGTAAATACGGTATTGATTGATATGAGGAAATTGCTGTACCCACTAGCTGGATGCCAACGCTTGCAGCTCAGTCTTCAAACCTTTGCGCCTCATCTGTTAAAAAGCACCATGTCATTTACTGCTTATTGTTAATTAAGAAAACTGCTTTCCAGCAATGTACAGATATAGAGAACATAATCACTGTGATATTCATCGATGGCCAAAATAGACTAACACTGGCGATGCACAAATGACGGAGCCCTAGCCCTTGTGACAAGAGTAGGAAGCGGCCGCTTGGTTGCTTGATAAATCATTGACCACAGTGGTCAACTGAAGAACATATTTACGGCCCATTTTCACCGCGTCACCTAGATTTCATTAAAAAAACATGTTGATAGAGACTACAATATCACCGGTATTACTGACGGGAGTAATACTCAGACTGTGCCTCTGGAGCGGTTTGCCATCATTCCAGAATTCATCCCCAGCAGATAACCATAACTTTCTATCCAGGCACTCCAAGGAAGATTAATGTTGACGGGATACAGTGTCGCGGGTGTGGTCGGTCCGATATTAGACCCGCGGGGACAAATAGTTGTTATACCCAATTATGTGATATTTACCCATCCAACGACGCTTTATTGTATGAAATGCCACTGCAAACTCTTCTGATTGAAATAATTTCTACCATCCTTCGCTTTTAGGCACTGATCAACCCTGCTTACTTGTCTGCAAATAGTGGTATGACCTCGCCGAGACTATTCTGCTAGAGAACCTCATCCTCAGCGCCGATAGGCTCACGCAATTACCTGAGAAAGTGCATGCAAAATCCAGGGTGTTTGTACGACGCCGAGGGCAACGAATTGAATCAACCACTCAGTCTGTTGATGTGCCACTGCCACCGCCTGACACATCTTTTACTTTGCGCGCACGCAGTCAATTTGATCCTGTACAGTCTCCAGCTCCCCGTCACTGTTACCTCTCAATGTGGTCTCCGGCGAGACTTTTGTATGATCTCGGGGTTTCCAAGCTTTCGGAGCTTGAGATTGATACGCGTGGCTCTGATTTCAAGAATGAAATACATGTCTTTCCTCAGATCTTTGATATGGGAGAACAAGAACTGTGGCCCAACCGCTAAGATTGAGAAAATCATCATCAATCTCGGTCCCAAGGAAACAGACCGTTTCTCCACAGGATTTGGCCATCATTGCACGGGGTCAAGGCGGGCTTGGGAGCTATGTGACGAAATGATCATGAGCTATTGAGTTCGCTGAACAGATGCCGGACTCAGACCTGACAGTACTCAGGATCCTGTGCCACAAGCACCTGCCGTCAGAGACGGTGGCTAAAAATCGTATAACTGGGGCCAGAATGATCCTCGATAATGGTGAATGGGACTTGGCCGATGATGGGCGGGCGGATCCAGATGATGAGGAGATTTCTAGTCAGGAATTCTCGTCAACGGATAGCGTTGACAACCTAGCTGACGCACAGAATGAAGATGTTACATAGGCAGTAGTGATTCCTGAAGTTTTGGCCTTGACATACCATTTTGCCAATATGAACAATGGTACAGAGTTCTAGTTACTGTTGGTAAGATTGCTGTATTAGTATCAGTCTAACACATCCCACCCGGGTAGTTCTTAGATCCGCGATCCACTATGGAGTAGTCAATTTACAAGACATCACATGTGACGGCCTCATCTGCCTGCTACAGATGAAGCAAAAATCAAATAAGTTACCGCCAGCCATGACGTTTCCCTCACGCCAGGGTTCATGTCGATCAGCGCCTTGATGGTGCTATGGTCAGCCGGGCAGTTGTTGTCCCGATGCAATACCCCTTAGCTATAGTGTTCCGATTGAAATGATCGGTGGGTCAATTTCAACTTAAAAGCTAAAGTCCAAATTACCGAGGCATCACAGATCCGATGCAGATCTTGCTCTATTCATCAACGGACGGACTGCTATGACAGCGAAATCTCGTCAACGCCGTTACTTTGTTGGGAAGACATTGCGAGTATAACCTGATTTTCGCATCACTGGACTGCCTTCTTTCAGTGAAGTGCAATTACATCTATATTACATATCTTTTTGACGCCATGCCATACTTATAACTTTCGACGGTGATCAGCAGCGGTTCGGACATTTGCATGTGATACTCCATGTTAAGGCTATCATTGAGTGCTATCAACACGATGGACCCACGTAAATAGCCTTAGGGGACTTGATTTAAGCTACTGACGGTCCCATGTATGTGGACTTTGCATTTCACTTTTTTTTCATATTCTTTTCCCTCACGAACCAGGCAAGATTTAGAACGAAACATCCCTTGACGAGTCCCACGCCGATAAACCACGAGAAACGACAATAATGGCCTCCAGAATCACCTGGATACACCCAGTACGAGCTATCCAAGTTCTATTGGGCATCGCCGTCTTCGGTCTTATCATTTATGGTGCGTTCCCTTTTCCAAATCAATCCAATCACTCAATGAAATTCCCATCCCCGCTAACAAGCCACAGTCCTCAGCGTCTATAAATACGACAGCGTCTCGGAATTTATGCTCTTCAACGGAATATGGACCGGATTCTTCGCAACGCCCTACCTCGCCCTGGCACCCATACACTTCGCCAAACTCTCGCACCGGGTTGTCGTGCCTGTCGTGGAAACGAGTACCATGATTCTGTGGTTGGTGGGGGTCATTCTGCTTGGGATCGACCTGCCTTCTTCCAAGAAGTGCAAATCTGCGGGTTGCGAGGCGACGCTGGCAGTTGTTGTGATTGCGGCGGTTGAATGGTATGTCTTGTTTTGACTGTCTTCCCTTTTTTCATGCATTGGCCACTAACCTAGAATTCTTTGGACAGTGCGTTGTTTGCGGTTACTGTCGTTCGAGCTATCCGGAGTAGCGTGCAAGCACACTTGCGGACCGCCGCAAGGGCCCAGCAGCCAGCCCCTGAAGCCGAAGCCAGCGGTGCGAACCGTGCCATGGAGTCGGTATAGGTAGTGAGGTGATGATGCCAATGGAGTTAGATTGAAATGATATGGAAAGTAATGTATAATATAATGCATTAATTGTTATAATATGAACAAGCATATAATCCCAGAAAATAGGCTTTTACTATCGCTCAGAAAACACAAGAGGCTGACCCTCCTCTTCGACTACCACCCTAATTTTCTCGAGACAAATTGCACTTCATCCACATGATACATGTGTCCAATGGGGGTGTAAGTGGTCGTGCTGCTGTATTTTGCCATAAAAACCGAACCGATTGTGACAGGATCAGACATTGCGACGGATGTGGGCCATTGACGAGTCACTTTAAGTTTCTTCGATTGATCAGAAGCCAGGGCATCAATATCTGGAGTAAGAACGAGACCACTCGGAGATGAGTAAGAACAATTGGCATGAACGGACCGAAAGGTGTCATGGCTGTCCAGGGGTTAAGTTGAACGGGATCTGTTGGCAGGTTTGGGTTGCTGTTTCCGTCACATCTTCACAGGAAGAACATATCCCTAAAGTGGGCAAGTCAGGATAATCACAGGAGACAGTGAGACATATTGGCTCGAGAGGCTTATCGATTTGGGCGAAGCCAGTCAATAACGCAGTCTGCATTATAGGATCCAGTACATTCATTTCCTCGCTGCCTCTCTGATTCCAGCTAGGGTTCTAATTCTCCATTATTTGGGCATATGCGGTCTCATTACGCGCGACCACATCTCTGGATGGAAATGCGGGGATCTGCTGGGAAAATGGATCCAGGGCAACCGACAAGATTGACTGTTTTTATCAAGTCACTAGCTGAGCATTCAATGTGGTGGTTAGGCGATCAACGTTTGCCTGGCTATGCTTTTGAGTTTACGTTTCCGCAAGAAGCAGGAGGCGATTCCTCATCAATATTTTCTCTATTTTCGCATGAAAAAGCAAGAGGTCTTTCCTCATCAATTCTTCTTCTGACCGGATCAGTATCGCAAGGGATGTTCTTTTCCAAATCTGGCTCAGCATTGGTGTCGAACATTTTCTGTTGCTCGTTTTTGTCTTCTCTACATCTGATTCAGGAAGGCAAGAAGCAAAATGAGTAACTAGTAGTCTTGTTCAGAAGAATGACCTGAGTCTAACAATGCGGAAAGCTATTTGGGTTGATGATATTACTCAAGCCCATGCCAGGTACGGATATTACCCTCCTTTTACGGTGTCCATTGCTCCATGGTATTGAATTGTCGAGGCTGACTACAGATATTTCTTAATCCTTTCCTATCTCTACTACTTTCCCCGGTTCTTTTAGCCCCCAATGCAGCATAGTAATGATCTGCTAGAGAACGCCTGCAAAAACTAAGAGTCAAGGCTCACTTTTGAGGTTAGCAGAATTAGCAGAATGATGAATAAGATAGTAAGGTAGGCTGTGTATGCACATCAGCTGATCAGTGCATCTGTAATTAAAGAGTAGCGAGGCCAGGAGGTTCTTATATATAGTATAGCGTGTACACACATAGCTAGTTAAGCACTCAATCAGCTGCGTATGCGCACATACGTTCGCTAGGCAATATACCTCTTTCGTCAAGCTAATTCTCTCTATATAGACCTCGTTTGGTCTGGAATAATCGAATTCCGATTTCCCCTTTGAGCTACGATCCGAGAGACGTAGAAAGCCATGAAATTGTCCGCATCCACAATCGCCGGGATAGATCATCGTTCATGAATTCGAAAGGACTGCCTATTTCTTCACATTTGGCTTGTAACCGCTTCTCATATTCTTGCCAAAGGTCATCATCAAACGGTTCCCAAAACCGAATGGTGATCCATTCGAGGTGTGGGGCCGCATCTCGCTGCTTCAGGAGAACATCGTACACCCAATCAACCATCCTCAACTCATCCCACTCATTGTCGTGACTGGCTTTCATGTCGATTCTCAGGCCAACCTCGCACAGTGTGTCTGGCCAGATAGTGCTCAGGTCAACGTCATTCTCAGGATATACATCATAACTGACTAAGAGGCAGATGGGCAGTTCGACTGTTTTGAGGCGGGTAAACTTCTTCAATGCCTCTTGTACATGCTCATATCGGCTTACTTCTGTCTCATTGAAGTCCCTCTCATTAAATAAAACTGGATAGTGATCTAGACCCACGGAGAGTCTTTCCACGGTGTTGCTGACGGATTCTAATGGACGAACAATGCAGTCACTCTTTTCGAAGACATATCCATGGTAATATGAATATGCCAGTGGACCCATCCGAGGGCTTTGAGAGCACGATACAGACGACCAGTAGCCAGTTTCCAGACCGAATAGACGTGCTACCAGGCCCAGAGGCCCTTGCAGCCGCGCAATCTCTCCCTCCTGGACTGGCAATTTGGCCAGATGGCTCAAGGCTAGAAAATGGCAGATGTGGAGCAGGAATTGCATGGCAAGAACCAGGAGAAGCCTGGAAGACCAAGGGGTTTCCATTAGGCAAGGGATATGAGGTCTTTGATGCAGAGCTTCGTGGAGTCGTTCAGGCACTCCAGCTAGCATGGAAAGTGGAAAATCAGGGACCGGTCACTATCCTGCTGGACTCGCAAGCCACCATTGCGAGGCTGTGACATACCCAGCTAGGGCCAGGCCAAGCATTAGTGATTCAAGCACATGTTATAGCCAAAAGATTACACACCCAAGGTCGCCAACCCACAATCCAATGGGTTCCGGGACACATAGGAGTAGAAGGAAATGAGAGAGCTGACCAGGAAGCCAGGCAGGCAGCAAGACAGCCTCCAGGAAGAGGCTCAAGGGAGATCTCTCTGGCCTTCACCTGTAGAGCCCGAACAGAAGCCATTACAGCACAGAAGCAGAGATGGCTCACTAAGGAGGTCGGTCAGCGATCCCAACATGGTCAGCGAATATAGGCCGCAGAAGAACTGGCGGCTCAACCCTACAGCATCACTAGCTCCCAAGCACCTGGCAAGCCGTTATTTTCAACTGAAGTCAGGACATGCAGCCATTGGAATGTATCTACATCGGATTCATGCTCGGGAAGATGCAACCTGTCAGGGATGTGGTTCCCCAAAGGAGACAATACATCATCTTCTCTTTGAATGCCGAAAATGGCGACACCAATGAAACAAGCTCTACAGAAATCTGGAGATGGATGGGGTTATGAGACCCACCGCTGCAGAGGAGCACCCGCAAGGACAACTTTTAGGAGAGCCCAGAGCCACCTGGGCGCTGCTACAATTCCTAGCCAACACTAGTGTAGCTTTGCCCCAGGCGCACCTAGAACGAGCGGCAGAAAGGGCCCGGAGAGATGAAGAATGGGGGCTGGAAGCATTGGAGGCGGGAGGTGGCAATTAGGACAGGAGAAAGGTAGCAGGGAGGGTAGCCTAAGCTGAGAGTCAGCCTAGGCCACACCCATCTTGCTCCAAAACACAAGGAGAGCACTGTGCTCGAAAATCCTGCGCATACGGGCGATCTGGGGCGAGGAAAAGGATCGGAAAGATTACAGAAAGGGGTTTTGCCTCAGGAACTTATAGGGACAAGAGACTGTGGGATAGCTGCTGGCCTCGGGTCCATGAATCATGGTCTGTCATAACTCTACGACTCGATATGGACAATAAACTTGATTAAATAATAATAATACCAGGTCTGGCTGTTAACCGGGCTGCGCCTATCCCCTTCCACAGCCGTCTTTCGACCCCATCAGAACCAATTCATTTACGTATCCTCGCCCTGTTTACCAGCCAATAGCGAAATTGCTGCATCCTTTTTATTTCAGAATGTTTGACATGCGAGCCTTCGAGCTGCAACGCTCAGATACGATCGGCGCAGAGCACCAGATCTCGGCCTCCAGGCGTCACTAGTAGATAAAGATCGACACATCAGCAGCTTCACGAGATTTTGGGGACGAGAGTTAAATTCGAAGAGACCCCAAGTCCAGGATCCTGATGAAATCACTTCTGGTAGTGGATCCGACCAATCCTTATATCAGGGCTTAGTTTCGGAAACATGGAGGTATAGCTAACTACTTTCTTCTATAATCTTTAAATTTATTTCCAAAGGCTTAGTCTATTGGAGTTGAATCAGTTGACTGCATAAGCACTTTGTCAATAGTAATTTTTTCCCAAGAGACTTTTCATGTCACTTCCAGATAAAAAGACTATAAGTCTACCTTCTCAGTCATCGACTCACCTGTGGCTCTAAGAGCATTGCCCTGTTTATCACGGGCTTAGTCTAGTAGATAAAATGAGATAGTATTCTCAATCTAAACTAGGTAGCCATAAGACAAGAATATCGGCCCTGGAGAGGGAAGAAAAGAAGCCATGGGAGCAAGACATAGGAAACCAGGTGAATCCATCTGATTTCTTGATAGTCAAGAAGTCGACTACAACTAACAAAGATACCACAAGACAGATGCAAGTAATCAGTGTAATAGCCATATTATCCCTGCCTCTTGTCAATTCCTTAGATGCACAGACATCATAAGAACTTTCTGATAGTTATACAGCTGCAATTCAGAATAATCATTGATGAATACAGCATGCCATAACCTAGGCTCAGAGAACTCTATCAAGTTGTTAGTGGAATAAATCATGGATACTGAATTGAACACTGAGAACACACCTTTGGTTGGTAAAGAAGTCGCACAGTCGATTATGATCCAATCCTCGACCATATTTTCCTTCAGCCAGGGATGATATTTGCCACCCTCCTTGAATCGAGAGATATGTTCATTGACTTGGATATGATTTCTCAGCAATTTGACCGCCCATTTCTTTTCTGGAATATAGAAATCCACTTGACCATCCCTGGTTCTTGACCATTCAGTGGATATCAGTACACCTTGCCCTGCTGTATGGACAAATCCCCTGTAGAACTCAACTTGATACTGTGCTTCCACGGGTCTGGGTTGTGATGCAGTTGACATCTTTTTGCCCTCAGCTGAGTGCCTTAAGTTCATGATGGAGAATTTGCTGAGGATTTCTTTGCATAATTTTGGTAGTGAGTCGAATCTGGCAGGCAAGGTTATTGACATTGTGCCAATCGAATATTCAATGTATCTAAGATGGTCAGATCAGAACAACAATAAGGGCATGCAAGAAGAATTACTTTTCATGTAAGCGTGATGGCAGAACTGCAATATCATCACCATCCAGAGCTACCCTGTGAATCCAACCTTTCTGATAACAGAACTTGATGCTTGCGTCATTGATATCAAATGGAATACTTCCTTCTTCTGTGATTTTGCACAATGTGTTGGAGATTCCATTTGTAGCTCTTGATATATCTGGAAAGGAGCGATTAACTGGCCGGGTGCTTAGTTTGTCAAAGACTGTGGCAGCGTCCTCCAGGAACCAGATGATATGATCTTCTGTCAAGGTCCTAATATGTTCATGCTTGATGTCTTGACGATAGGCCTGAAATTGTTAGCTTTTTTGCTCAAATATGGTCTCTCAAAATGCCCCAATGTGGGGGGGTTCAGCTAACAAAACAAAAAAATACTAAAGAGATATTTGGCACATACCTCGTAAAGTACATCAACTATCGATGTCACCGCTCCTGGATGACCATTTGATAGTGCAAATATATACTCCAGGGCACCTTCATCAAAATTGAACCTCTCTTCATATTGAAATGTAAGCAACCGTGAAACAACATCCTTGAACTCCTCTTTGTCATAAAATAAACCAATAGGTGGTGAGTTTTGCTGGCCTTGTGGCGTAAATGAGATGCATTGTCGGTTGGAAAGCCTGACTGGAGTGAAGAATGTTTGATCTGGGCCTGTTGCCGGACTGCCGTAAGAGCAGAAAAGACATAGTTTAAATTTGTAAACATTAGGGGTTAGTCTCTCTTTGAAGATTGTGTTCCAGAGCGTATCATCACTGTAGGTTGTCTGTGCCTCATCCACAATAATAACAGTGTTTGATGTCAAAACCCAAGAGAGATCATGTTCGGATTGTGATGAAGTCACAGTGAAACTAGTGGAGACACCTTCTAGTTCCTTATTCTTTTTTTTGACAAGCTCAATAAGACTGCCCCAAGGATTCTCAGAATCAAGTTCTTCCCATTTCTTGATTAAGAAAGCCTTTCTTCCCTCTTTGCGATAGTAGTCTCTCAAGAGTTCAGAAAGACGTGTTTTCCCACTGGCTGGAGTTCCACGCACATGAACTATGTTCATGTCATCCAAAATGGCTGCAAGTTTTGACACTGTACGCTCTCGAGGGCATATCAACTGATGCTCTGCGATGGACAGTGTCCGAGGTATATTCGCTGTAACGCGTAATTGTTAACTAAAAGCATGAAAGGATCATTAAGAATGGGATATTCTCACCACCTTGTGATTCAGAGCGCTTCCGTTTCCGTGTAGTGGTATCTCTGCTCACGACAACAACAATATCCACATCTGGATCCTTGCTTTCAGGGAAGAGTGGGTTGGTCGTGATAATTCGGCGTGGACGTAGGAATTCACCATTTTTCACATCAAACTCCTCTTCATAATTGAGTTGCACAACAGGGCAGTAGAGCTTGAGGTTTCGGGCTGTTGTATCCTTGATTTCTTCTTTGATGTCTTCCCAAATCTTCTTTTTGAGCGTCTCAATATCGTCTTGATCTGCAAAACACTCTATGGAGAATGACTGCTGAAGATCATCAGATAAAGCGCACCATAACTTGCGAGTACGCGGTCGAGACATTGTCAAAGATTGGATTGGATTGAGCACCCAGCTGGTGATGGCAGCGGCCATTGTAAGATAAGGACTAGAAGTGTACCTGCCTGACGAGAATAAGGATTGCACCTGCCTGATGAGAACAAGAGTTGCACCTGCCTAATAAGGGCGAGAAATGCACCCGCCTGACAAACAATACTGTAAGAAGAGGGTTGCTGGGCGGCCTTGTTACACACAGGCAGGCGATATGTGTCAGTTTTCCATCCAGGATTATTTTACATCAGTTGAGAAAGAAGTTTGCAGGGAATAGAATGTAGTGAGATGAGAGATGATCATTATGATCATTGGAGATGGATGCTAAGGAAGACCTGCCGCCAAGAAATGTGAGCATGTGATATTAGTGTGTTGATTGGTTGATTAATTGATTATGTCATACGCCGTCCCGGAGGGGAATTGATAGGGACACTCCCGGTGGTTGCAGATGAGGTTACAGGTGAACTGTTGCAGATGACGAGGCCTCGTTTTTTTGGGTCGCGTGTCACGTTCCTGCTGATTGATGAGTGATGAGGATCTATCGGACAAATAGTCGGCCCGATTACCGAGGCCAGGGGATCTTTATATAGGTCGATGTTTACACGTATTTAGATAGTCAAGCACTCAAGCACTTGTTCTACGTGTGGTTACCATAGACTTCAATATTATTCCCTTCGGCGTATATTAAACTCTCTATCTTCTGTACGCTGTATAGCCTCGTGCAGTCGGATTATCGGCTCCCGATTCCCCGAACCTGAGCTACCCGCTTCAATGAGGATCGATCGGATAAATAGTTGGCCCGAGTAGCGAGGTCAGGAGATTCTTATAGTCAACGTGTGCACACATATAGTCGTACAAGACATGGCGCCCATAACACGCCATTCAGTCAGAGGTATAGCCTCCGGCTCGGCCCTTCACCGGGGCCATCACCGGGCGCAAGTTATAACCGCATCTGCGAAGACCCACAGGCACCGAAAACCGAAAAAGCCAGATAAACAGACAGAAGGGGATCCAGGCGAGCCAAATGCCCCGCCTCCAGTTCCAACGCCTTCAAACATGGACATGGAGGTGGAAACTGAAGCCTCAATGACCACGCTAGAGCCCCAGAGCCCAAATGAGCAACTAGATCTCGAGCTCACAAAACACGCCAGCATCGCCCTACAAGCCCGGGCCGAGAGAGAAAAAGAAGAGGACAAGGAGATATTGGAGCTGCTAACTCTACTTGACAAGAAAGTCTCCTCTATGAAACAAAGAAGCCTAGACAGGGCCTCCTCTTTTGGCAATGCCCTCCAAAGCAATTGCAACGATTCTTTGTCCCTCAAAAAAGCTTCGCTACTTTGACAGCAGCGACTGGCAAGGGGAGGATTAGGAGGGGAACCAGGTTGATTTTATGAGAACCTATCGGAATGCTCTACAGAAGGAGTTTAACTGATATCAACAGCAAGTAGCGCCTCAAGCAGCGCCAGCGAATATCCAGACATTTCAAGATCCTATTGAAAATAGTTCAGATGATGATCATTCAAAGGAAATGTTGACTCTCACACAGATAACAACACAAAGGAAGCAAGCATGACGCAGGCGGCCTTGGAATAAGACCTCTGAGCCTCAAGATGATGGAGATAATGGCCTCCCACTTCCTGAGATGGCAACTGAAGAGAGCACGCAGGCGCGGTCGGGCAGGATTTGGAAGAAGCCAAAGCTGCCAGATGGATTTGAGATTGATAAACTGTAATAATAGCAAGGAGTCTTTTCTACAGAAAAATCAAAGAAACTGCATTTCATCTGAAATCAATTTAACAGAAATCCATTTCCAGGTAAGCCAGCTTCATTTCCTCAGAAATCATTAAATAAAGAAACTGCTTGGCCACCATTTTGACCGAAATGCATTAAATAAATAGTTTCCAGAATGATTTCAAGGAAATCAGTTGTTACACACTAAATACATCAAAAATACCGCGAAGAATGCATAATCTATGCAGTCTCCTCTAGGTCATGAGCCTTGGCATATTTGTAGTGTTTGATATACTGTTGGATATCTATTGGATATCCAACAGATCGAGTTGGAAATCCAAGTCTCATCGCTGCGGATGGTTGGATGCCAATTTGACATCCAAGTCCGCAATCTACGGATGTGATAGTTGGATATCATATGATTTGTTGGATGCTGCCGCAGCCTAGCCTGAACTGTAAACTAATTACGCAAAAATACAGACAAAATATGCATAAAATATGCATATCACAGGATTTGTATGTTTGCACTCTCTGTGGAACCTGAGGTTCTAGTCGAACCTGAAGGATCGCGACTCCTTACGAGGTCTAGAGCGGACCCACAACTCGGCTGCCTGGATGAGGTGGGCGGGCTTGTTGTACTTCTAGATACAGCAACGTTTAGTGCAACAGCACAGAATATCGAATCGGGTGCAGTCGTCTCGGTTACAGAGGCAAAATCGGTCGGGTGCTTGGGGTTGAAGTTGAAATTGCCAGGAAAGACGGTTTTTAATGACGGTGACCCACGGTTATGTGCGCAATCCTGCGTTGCCGGCGGTTCTTATGCGTGTTGCAGATTGGGTGATTCGGGCCAAGGACGCACTCTATTGTTTCTTGAAATCTCCACTTAGACGGAATTCTCGCCCGTAGGGTGTATCGGACCAGGGCCTGTCCAATAATCTGACGGGCAAGGATATTCTGCTCTTTAAAACGAACACAAAGGTATTCCTCATCCAAGAGCCATACACTCTCCTTAAGGAGTCACGCTCACCATTATCATAGGTCGGGACGATTACCCACTGCTTCGACAACCCGAGCCCTATACTCCCGTTTCCGGTCGGGTACCGGCATGACCTCTCCTTTAATCAAGGGAGAAAGTCCACCTGAAGTGGTGAGTCCTCCCGAGTATCCTATCATTTCCGTATGGACTCCGCTGCTGTGGCCCTCAATGCTCAGACAAAGAACTGGAGAGTGGTTGAAGGGGCAAAAGGTAACGCCCGCAGTGGCGGATTCGGTCCTGCTAGGTAGTATGTTTGAGATCGTGAAGCGAGTGATCAGGCTGTTGCAATGCTGTGCTGTCTAAGGATGATATGGACAGCACGGGAGGTTACTCTGGCTCAGTGCTTTGTACTGGGCCCCCAACAGATCAGCATGGCGAAGCTGTCGTTTTTCAAAATTATGAGACTGGTCTAAGGATGTGAGTCAGAAGGACCCTCGTTGCTCGCAAATATAAAAGCCGGTTTTCTGTTACCTGGGGAGATCCGTGAGTCGATGATTGTGGTCCTTGATCCAAAGCAACCGATTAGTTACAACATTGTGTGGCAAGGGGAGCGTCATACAAGCAGAAAGACGATATCCATCAGGTCTCTGACCTATTTCGCAAACGCCATCGTCAGGGACCATGAACTTTGCTTGCAAGATATGGGTAATAGATCGAGGAGGTAGGGTGAAGGCAGGCCTGGACATTGTCCTTGGGTATACCCAAGAATTTATCCAAATATCCAACTTTTTACTAATTACAGTAGTCCCCATGACTTGCATAATTTATGCAACAGTAACTAGTGGTTTTTTTGAGTTATTAAGCTAGTAAGGCATACTGCTATTTATGGATGCGGCGCAGTCATTTGCATTGTTAGCGCCGTCAGCCCCTCTTTGAGATAAGAGGGGCATGGGACCATTTAAGATCCTACTGACTCATTTTCCCTCGAGACCGAATAGATCAGACTCCTACTTTACACTGGAAGTGAGCAAGGAAAGCCCTCATATTTCCTTGGAATCCTTGATAGTCTACCATGCCGCCGCAGCCATTCATCTTCAGCGGGTGGGAAACGCAGCAGCAACAACCCGACCAGTCTACTGCTTTTAATTTCAGTGCTATTGTACCATCCATAGAGGATGTGGACCATGACACCGGCCGTGATCCCCACTCAAGAAACGCAGGACGGCGAACGTCATCAGAGTCTGACTTTGAATCTCCGGACGAATGGATTCACACTCCAAGTCACAGCTCAGTAGCTCCTTTTGAACCAGCGAACAGTTTAGGCATTAGTGAGCGTCTGAGAGAATTAAGCTTGTCTCCGGGCCAGTCGACATCAACTAATGCTGGCAATACGACGTCGCTACGTGCTGATACCTCCGAGCGACACACTTCGCTTTCCGACCCACTTCCCAGTCCTAGCCAGCTGGACCTCGACGGAGACCGAATGAACACCGGCAGCGAGAACGGTAGCAATACCTCCTCATTGGATGACGTGCCACAGGGACCGCTGCCACAAGCGCCTGTATACGATAGCGATCTTCAGGCTGTTCTAAGAGACGTAAAGGAACATCTGGCAAGCATATGTTCTGACATGGAGCGGTGCTCTTTGATTGCCGACCAAGAATCCGATCTCTCGAAACAGTTTGAGCAGGTGAGAATGGCAAGTCAACTTGACTGTCCAGAGACCCGTACTGTCGGATTTATCGGGGATTCAGGGGTTGGCAAGAGCAGATTGATTAATTCACTGCTGGACATAAATGGTCTGGCCCGATCGGTATGTCGGTAGTCCTAAGTTAATAGAACAGTACTAAATTGCCACAGAGCGCTGAGGGCTCGGCCTGTACCTCTGTCGTTACGGAGTTCCGTGATATAGATGCTCATCATCCCAATTGGACCATCGAAGTCATCTACATGGACTCTGAAGAAGTAAAGGAATTACTTCAGGAACTTCTTCAGAGTTTCAGAATGTATTATACGGATGTCTTCCGTGAAGTGACCAAGATTGAAGAACAAGAGCGTATTCGCGAGCAGTCAACCAGGGCATGGGCCACGTTCCATTCAATGTTTCGCAATCAGCCAGACCTCACGCACGAATTCCTTGCTGACCAGACAGAGGGCGCATATTCGCGAATCCTGGGGAGACTTCAGCAATGGGCACAGCACTCGTGCAGACAACGTCCCGGAGGCCCGGTGCTGCACCACAGTGTTGTACTGGGTAGCTTTGAGCGCTGTCAATCTTATCTTGATACACTCACAACGGACTTGCATGGTGAAGGACAGACAGCAATCTGGCCTTTCATCAAACTAATCAGGTAAGGAGACTGTGCAGTAGGCATATCCATGAATCTCTTTGCTTTGATAAGGCTTACAAAACCGCAGAGTGTACTTGTCCTCGCCAATCTTACGCACTGGCTTAGTATTAGCAGACTTGCCTGGTTTGTGCTCCGAACTGCGCGTGTAGCTGGTTTCACATAACTAATTTACATTGAAGGTTTCCGCGATCTGAATTTTGCTCGAGTTCGTGCAACCGATAGATATCTCAAACACTCCTGCAGCGAGATTTTCGTCGTGACGACAATATCAAGGTGCATCACTGACCAGAGTATCAATGAAATAAAATCACGATGCAATAAAGGACAGCCAATGCGCATCGTGTGTACTCGAAGCGAGGTTAGCACTCCAAGCGACTGTTTCGAGTGTCTGCTCATGCAATGTAGGATGTTATAGCAGATGAAATGGCCCGCAAATACCGCGACTTGGCTCCGCAGATAGGCAGGCTAGAAAGACAGGTAAGACACGCAGGGAGCAGACTCGCCGAAGCGCTTGGGCGGAGCCGGGATGGCAGCAGTGACGATCTACGTGAACTCCTGTGAGCATTTCTTCCAATTCCTATTCATGATATTAACTCATACTTACATATATCATTACAGTAACAACAACCATAGAGCCCGCTTTGAGTATCTTATACCAGCAACTACAACATAACAAGGCTTTGATGCTAATTCTCCCTAGGCTCGACCGATTCTTGATCTGGAACCGGAATCAGCGGATTGAAGCGCCCCTGAGGGAGCGTGATGAGGGCGTTCGTGTCTTCTGCGTTAGCAACAACCTGTATTCTGAGCACCGTGAAGGTAGCTTTCCGTATGGCGAAGACTATCTTAACCTCAGTGGTATTCGTCAGCTCCGCCATTACTGCCAATTGGTTCCAGCTGAGGCCCAATTTCGCTTCATTGCTACATTTCTGGAACATCGTGCACCAGCCGTGTTCCGATCAGTGAAACAATGGACCCTGACGGGTTGCGACAATGTCACCGCTGAGAGGGCGAAATCGCTGCGGCAAGTATTGTTGGATGTCGAAAAAGTTTTTCGCGAGGTAGGGTGATTCCATGTAAGATTTTCCCGGCTGACACCTATCAGACGCTTATCCTGCAAGATGCAGGTTTCCGAACATTACCAAGAAGACTCGAGGACCGTTTTAACGAGGAGATACTCAATGTAGCCTGTGAGTAGCATCTCTCGACTGTTTGAACCATTCAGTGAACGTTAAATTCCGGTGAAATATACCGCAGATGAACGAGTTTTCGAATGGAGTGAAAGTGCACTTCAAACCAGCAGGGTGTGGCAGGGTGTAAGTCTACTTTCTATACTGAGCCGAATCGATCTCAAGATGGCTGACTTATTTCAGTGGTATCACAATACTTACGGGGCCTTTTGCCGAAAATACGGTACATATCAGACGGGAAGTGTCGGTTCTCATTGCTGGAATACCGAATTACTGGAGGGCACGCGGACAGCTTGGGAAGGACCTTGGCTCTCTTTGGAAAGATGGATTCTCTCGCAGACAAACCAGTTGAATGGTGCTGTGAGAGCCGCGTTTCAAAAAAATATTGAATGTTTGAATGGTATAGTCCATATTCCATATCTTAGTCTTTCCTATTCACAGTTCAGTGAGTAGTCGCTGACAGGCTTTATAGACAATTTACGACTGGCGCCGATTGCATTGGAAAACTTGATTGACAACATGAGTGACAGGGAGGCTTGTATAATCGACAGTGTTGAGCAATTACTCAACCGCCTGATAGAAGAGTTAAGGTAATTTTTTTCTCAACTTGAATGTTTATGCCAGACTAATGGGGTTATCTAGTCTGATAAAAGAAGACGCTCTCTATGGCCACGCTAGCTCATACATGGCCGGGTTGATGCGGCCTGTCTATAATAAGTGTAACAGTGACTCGGGTATGAACTTCTCTCTGGCATAAATAACGAAGAGTCAACCTTCCCAATGATTTTGCTGACGATTAACAAAGGTGGAGGTGTTGACGCTCGGCGAAAAGGCTATATGAGAGATCACCTCACCAACCACACAGTATTTCTTAAACTCATAAAGGCCATCAATACTGACTGCCGCTCCCTGTTTGAGAAAACCCAATCAGAGCTGAGACAAGTGATCAATCAGGAAATGGCAAACCTATGCAGCGATCTCCATGTGACTGTGGCAGAGGGGAGCGAAA
Organism: Aspergillus chevalieri; assembly: GCF_016861735.1. Lineage (NCBI taxonomy): Eukaryota > Fungi > Ascomycota > Eurotiomycetes > Eurotiales > Aspergillaceae > Aspergillus > Aspergillus chevalieri. The sequence continues at coordinate 477,181 of NC_057364.1, forward strand.
TGACCGAAGCAACGAGGTTTTCAGGTGTTGCTAGCCGTTTACGTGATAAGGTAGAGGCGGCTGAAACAAAAATTGAAAGGGCTCATGAAATTGTTGGCAGGTTGCGAAGCAGCTTTTCCTGATCCTGGACCACACCGCGAGGACTGATTGATTGTCTCGATATCCTAGCTAGCTAAGAATTGCAGCTTTCATCATTTTCCAATAACCCCTAATACTAATACGCCATTTGGCCGAAGCCGCACCAACCCAGTTGCGGCCAACGACGTCGCAGAAGTGACAGTAGCAGTTCTCCTGGAGCCCTCTAAGTACACCGGAAGGGTGATAGAGCTGACTGGACCACGTTCTGCCGACATGTACGATTACGCCAAAGAGTATTCCAGCGCGCTAGGCCGCCCCATCAGCTATGCCGAGATTCATCTAAAAAGCTTGGCGCCTGGAACATCAAAATCAGCACCCAAGTAAAACACGTCTTTTTCACGCGTCAATCGACCGATAGGGGCCTCCTGGCACCTATAAACCACCATGGAGGCACAGAGACTCCGTGGTGGTAGTATATCGCACGCGTCACCCTCTGGAGTGGGCAACGTGGCCTCCCAGCTCGCGGAAACACAAGATATGCCAGTCACCCCAACGCCAACTCACTGGCTATCTGGGAATGCGATGCAGCCTGTACTTAATGATGGCAGCATGGAGAGTGTGAGCATGGATGAAAATGAAGGCCAGGAGCACTGGCAACCTGGGGGGTCCAGCAGGGCCCCCAGCCGGGCCAGCGAGGCCAGAAGCGGAATCAGGCAACGAAAGATTCTGCAAAGATCATGGATTGGCAGGCCAAAGCATCAAACTTCCCTGCTAGATGTGAGTAAACAAGCCCAGGTGTTGGTGGGGGCCTTGGAAGCAGCCCGAACACAGCAACAGGACATATATCAGATGGTACAGGAACAGGTACAGGCACACCTGGCAGAGGAGCTGTCCAATTGGAAAGCAGAACAGCAAATCCATGAAGGAATCTATCTTGAGCGAATCACAAAGCTGGAACTGGAAGTCAGCAAACTCCATACAGAGCTCGCAGAGGCCCAACACACCATCCAGCAGATTGGACCAATGAAGCAGGATACACCGACAACCAATGCCCAATCGAGTAAAATGAACCATCATGATAACAACAAGATCCCCAGGACGAGGGAAGTGACAAGCCAAAAATCAAAGCAGCAACCCACATTCGCAGATCTAGCTGCACTGCTCTCCACCAGACCCGGAGGACAGGAATGGCAGGAGGTCACTGTCACAACCTGGCTTCTCTCGTGTCGTACCTAGGGTTCTAGTTAGTTGTATTTCGAGACTGAACACTTACCTTAAGTGTTCCCAAGTAGTCGTATGCTCAATGCCCCTCCGGGTCCGGTTCGGTATGTCGTATGCGTTGATGGGTATGTCGCCCCCTCCAGGCTCCGTAAGATAATCAACAAGTAGGAACGGTAAAGGTAACGAGTAGAGAAACAAGGCCAACCGAGTACGTATACTGGGTTGTTGGTTAAGTGCGGACGAGTCAGAAACTAGAAGGTAACCAATGCTGTAAGACTTGAATTGATCGCGAAGAACTAAGCTAAGTACATGAATGAGCGTCCTTATATATCTTTCCCGGTATACTCCTGCGTCTACTCCTCCAGGAGTATATTTTGGGTCGATCCAATCATGCCGTGTCTTGATATATACTCTTTCGGCTACTCCCTTGGGGGTATATCTGGAGTAGATGATCACGTGACATGTCCATCGGATATCAGCTTGATCCCTGCTCAGATTACAGTTGAGGCCACCCGACCGCAGACCTCAGCCCACCCTTTAAGTGGGGCTCTTGGCACATGTGACCTCAAATATAAAGGCTCAGCCCACCCTGGCCTTACCGCACTATGTAACATACCTTACACATCTTTCGTATAACTAGTTCTCATCATGGAAACGATCAATGTTTATGATTACCTTGAGAATGATCATACATTGATCAATGATCTTATTGATCTTAATCTTGATTCATCTACTGCACCGGATTCTATCTTTGAGACCAGTTTATATGATGAACAAAACGAGCAGATTTTACATGATCGGAATACTGCAAGACACGATGTTACTCCGCCAAATCAGGTACAAATATATATATCTATGTGATGTGCACACAGTTTTACTAGTTACTAACTAGTTTATGCAGATGCCACCAGTCACTGTCCTAAGCCATGGAGCCCGGAATCCAATGACAGCTGCTAAAGTTGAATATATTGATTTTCTGCCTGACTATCCAGCCTCAGATCCCAATGGTTATGCATATATCATCAATACACGTGCTCTACATCCTGACGTTGTTGGAAAAGCATTGACATCAGTAAGATAGAACTAGTTTACCGCCAATATCTAGTTACTAACTAGCTTAGTTTCAATACTCTCATCGGGGTGTCGGTTCAAGCCGTGAAACATACTCAACTTTTCTAAGATGTCAAGTCAAGAGATATGCTCTTCAATGTACTGGAGTTAGAAGATGTGAATATCTTTCTCCAGAATTACAAGGATTGAGTCATACGCATGCTACAGAGTCAATATTTGAACATATGAGAGACCTTCATGCTCAATTGATTCAGAGGGACACTTCTATGGAGGAGCGACGGTCGCGGAGGCATGCCAACTACTTTACTATTAATTTCTAGGACTAATTACTGACTAGCTCACTCGCAGTGTTTTTCGTGCCATTCAAAAACGGTTTGCAGTTAACAATGGATGTTCCTTTCCACAGCCAGGTTGTCGTCCTATATTTGGGCGATTCAGCCCAGTGAGTTACTAAATTCCGAAATGGTGAACTAGATACTAACTAGTTAAGGATATTGCTGGAGTTTGCCATCCATTTATCACGTGTGTTAATCGCCTTTCAGCAGATAATAAGACTCTGCACTTCTTTTTAAATCTGAGCTCATCATCTGTGTCTTATGATATCCCTCTCCTACAGAGTCTCTTTGAATCAGAGAGTCCAATTCTAGATAATGAATTATGTGGTGTCATTGAACAGAAAACAAGCCGCCGTCCAACGTGTGGCAAGTATTTAAACTAATTATCCATGGAACTAGATGCTAACTAGTTATGATAGGTGTATCTCATCCCCAAGGCCCAGGAAAAATGACAACGATGGGCTGTAAGGTCTCTTTTAGGATTCTTATTCCATTGGATCTAGATGAGTGTTCATATGCTGTCTTTCTATCTACTGGCACTCATTCCCATCCTCCCCCGCCCCCAAGCAAGCCACCACAAATTATCTTAGATGAGATCCTTGACTTGATGAAGCGCATGCGAAATCCAGATCTCACACTGAGTAAGTATTAACTACTTCATTCTCAAGACTAGTTACTAACTAGTTTATCAGGCACTTTCCTCCGCAGCCCACAGCTGAAGGAATTTTGTCAGAAGTACGATGGAAAAGAACTCTCTCAGATCCATTACAGCTTTGTAAATCGAGACAAGCTTTCAGCTCTTACTACTAAGATAAGAGCTCTTCTATTTCCTCAGGGAAGAGACTTTAATGGGGTAGTCTTTGAGCATCAACGGAATGTAAAATATCAGGTAGCGTTGGATGAACCAGTGAAGGACTTGTTCTATACTAACCAGTTTAGACCTATGTACGACGAATATTTGCAGAAAATGATTGTATTATGATAATATGTGGATTTGATCAACAGATTCAATTTCTGGCCTCTCTATCAAGCTTTGAGGTGGACATGTCCTATAAGAGAGTCAAGGGAGCCTTTAATGAGGTGATATTTGCAACATTTCTTCCTGATCATAACAAGGGTAAGCTCTTGATATTAGAACTAGTTCCAGAACTAGGTGCTAACTAGTTTAGTCTTCACACTGCTCCGGGTGTTTATCAATCAGGAGACTGCTGAAAGTTATAGACTTTTATTCCAGCAAGTGTTCTCTCTCGTTTCTGAAGTATGTGGAAGACCAGTAAAGTTCCATTATTTACACAACAGTGGGATAAAGGCTGTTGTGGTTGATATGGATGCAAAACAGATGTCTGGTGAGTGATAGTCCAGTTATTTTATGATTAGTTCCTAACTAGTTCTCAGGTCTTGGCCATTACCTTCAATCTCTAGATCCATTATGTCGACCGTGGACATGGCAGCTAAAAAATATTATTATTTTTTGTCATGTCCACTTCAAACGAACAATCACTAGGCTATTGGGATCAGATAGAGATTTAGGATCTGAAGAACTGTATCATTCTCCCTGGTTCAGAATGAAAAGTCTTCTATCTTGTGAGAGTGAAGATGACTATTATCATTTGATTGCACTTCTACAAGGTAAGTGGAGAACCAGTCATTGACTTAACCAGTTCCTCACTAGTTCTGCAGATAATGAGAGCCCGGAGATCGTTCAGTGGGCTGAGCATAAAAAACACCCTGTTATTGCAGCTGGTCTAAATAAGGCTTGTTCCTTGATGAATCCTACCTTTTTTGAGTCTACAAGGAATATTACAAATGCTGTTGAGCAGAGTCATTACAAGTCATACTGGATGGGTGTATACGATTCTTTGCTTGGTGCCACATTGGGGTATGTTTACTAGTTCCTAACTAGTTCTGAGTCATTCTAACAAATCTAGATCTTTCACCATTGATCAGCGTGATATTGACCAGTACAATGCCAGAGTGGCCTTTGGAATCTATCACAATTCCAGAGATAATAGCCTAGAGACCCGATATTACAATCATTTGGGCAATGACAGTATGCAACTAGTTTCCTAAACTAGTTTTGGAGAACTAGTTTACTAACTTCTATACAGATACACGAAAAAGAAAACAAGCAAATCATTCAGATTCTCAACAGTCAGACATAGAAGATGATATTCTATTTCAGTCCAGCTCCTCTGGCTTTATACCTGCGAGAAGAAGAGGTAGCTCTCATTCTTCTAGAGGTCGGGGTTCAAGGTCACCATCTGTGGTATCCTTAAGATCAAGGTATGTTAAGGACCAGTTCAGAACTAGTTCCATACTCATACAAAATAACAAGACGATCTGTCAATTCCCCATCCGCAAGATCATCATTTCATGCACAGTATGTCATCTCCAAGAGCTAGTTCACAACTAGTCCATGCATTAACTAGTTCCTCAGGACACCAAATCTGCAACAGACTGCAATGGCTAATATTCAATTTCAATATCAAAATCAACAACAAGAGAGAGATCTGGAATATGATAGAGAACGGGTAAGGTTACTGGAAAGGCAATTAGAGCTCGAGGAACGACTTCAGGCTATACGAGGGAGAACTAGTTCCTATTATTAACTAGTTCTGGTCATTTACTAGTTCCATTTGATCTTTTGCGTACAGCATAGAAACAAGATTAACAATTTTTCAATCTTCATCATCACTTTTATCAGACGCCTCTTCTTGAGAGGACTCTTCCTGGTCACCACTATTAAAAAGTGCAAAGTGCTGACACTTATTATACTTGCAGCACACTGGTAGAACTAGTTAGTCAGTAGTTCAGGATCAGTAGATAATCATTACTTACACTTAGCCTTGCCTGCATCCTTGCAACTCTCACAAGGGACCATATGGCCCATGCGGCGGACCAGACGTCTCATCTCAGTCATATGGACCTAGAACTAGTTAGTAACGAGTTCTCATAGAGAAGGAGAACTAGTTCTCATACATCACCATCACGGCGGCGTGGAAGAGGGGGAAGGGCAGGGGCAGACTGTTTGGCGTCAAATTTCTCGATAACCGCCTTATAGAATTCTGGAACCAGTTAGTAACTACTGACTAGTTTCTGAATTAGGACTTAGTCAACTTACTGACTGCTGCAGACTCTGCCTCTTGGTCAGGGCGCCCACCACTTTCACCATCCAACAAGTCATAGGTATGGGTATGCTTCGTCCGAATATGCTTCTTGAGATTGTTGAGGGAGACAAACTTGGTCTGGTTCAATTCATTCCATCAGAAACTAGTTATTAACTAGTAGCAGTAAACTAGTTCTCACCACATTTTCGCATCCTTCAGCACGGCAGTAGACCTCCCCAACAAACGGCACCAAGTAACCCTTAGACTAGAACGCGGAACTAGTTATTAACTAGTTTTACTGCCTGAACTGCATTCGTATTTTTACCGTAACCTCAAATTCCGGTAGATCCAGCTTCTCCTTGCCTAGCTCAACGTATCGCTTGTATGCCTCCTAAAAATGCCCAAATGTTAGTTTGATTCCAACCAAACAATTAGTTCCGATTGAAATCTAGGTTCCAAACTGGATCATAACTTTAACGCACATTCGCCTTCACTCTCGCCATTCTGGATTGTCGGATTTGTAGAGCTTAGAGAAGTAGTAATTAGACAGACAGAGAAATAGAGAGAAAAAATAGAGAGAAGTAAAGAAGTAGGGGGAATAGTAAAAGAAACGTGAGAAAGATATAGAATTAGATTTTCGTAAGGTATTGAAAAACCTCTGCCCACCTTCGTGGGCCAGGGTGGCCTCATATCACGTGAATTGCTAGAGGGTGGGCTGAGGTCTACGGTCGGGTGGGCTTAACTGTATTCACATCCCTGCTTTTCCTGCATTTCTTTCTTCCTTTCTTGTCCAATGATTCTGCCTTGTCTCCCCGCATTCTCACGTGAGATTGATGTGTTGGTGTCTGTAACATTACCTCCCCCTCTTTCAGGCTTTCGTCCTCGAAAGTTATAAAGCTGCGGTATCTTTCAGGTAAGCGCTGGAATGTCGTCGATTTCTTTTCCTAATGTTGTGACTCATCATGCCAGTGTCGAATGAAATTCGTAAACGGAACAGGCTCCTCCAGTATCGTTCTATCCTTGATAACGGTTTAATCGTCGATAACCCTTGTGAGCATTGCTTTCAAACCGGCAGATCCTGCGTCATGGATTCAAAGAACAAGAATTGTGCTGAATGTACCCGTCGTGGTCGCAAATGTCAAAAACAATTTCATAGTGAACGTGAGTGGGATTCTCTTCATCGAGACCAGGAGAAGCTGGCTTTTGATCTTGAAGAAGCCCAGCGTCTCTGGTTGGAGCATTCCCAAAAGATGCAAGAGGCGATGTCAAAAATTATTCGCCTTCAAAAACAACAGAGGTTTCTTAAGGAACGTGGTGGTCGCATGTTGGAACATGATTCCAAACTTATGGAGCAGTTGGATGAGGAGGATCCTCTAAGTGCTGAGGATCTCCAAGAGCTTGAGCGTCTTGCTGATGAAGAAGAGGCTGCTCGTCTTGCTGCAGTGTCAAACAATCCTAGTTTGACTCAGATGATGAATTCCCCTTCCTTCTGGGAGAACTTTGATTCTGCTGTTGCTGGTGGTATTCCTTCACCAACTGGTGACAACCCGTCAAGTTCGCGATAGGTTCCCATGTGTTTTCTGAGGTATCATATCCTTCCCATTTAACCAGATAAAATGGTCGTCCGTTAACTTGCTTGTAATCCAGAATTCGTTCAACTTCATATTCATCATCATCGCTTTCGATTTCAATGTTTTCAGCGATTGTGGCGTTCTTTGGTGCTGGTTCCAATAGCGAGATGTGAAATACTGGATGTATGCGCTTCATTGATTTCGGTAGCTTCAAGCGATAATTCACTGGTCCTGTTTTTTCTTCAATGGTGAAAGGTCCAATCTTCTGGTGATCGAGCTTTTGACTTGGTCGTTTCGTTTTGATATTTCTGCGGAGCAGGAATACTTTCTCCCCCCTCTTCAAGGTAGGTCCCTCTCCATGGTGCTTGTCGTAATATATAGCCGCTCGTAGGTTCATGAAATCGATGTCTCTTGACAGTTGGTGGTGTAAGTTTTTCAGCTTTTGGACCGTCTCATTTGCCGCTTCTGATGTGGACTCTTGTGGTCGTGGCTTTTCATATAGCACTGGGTGGTATCCATAATTGGCGTAAAATGGCGTTACTTTGAGTGTTGAGTGCTCTGCATTGTTGTATGCAAACTGTGCCATGGGTAGGAATTTAACCCAATCATCTTGTTCATAGTTGATGTAGTGCCGTAGGTATTGCTCAATCGTTTGGTTGGTTCGTTCAGTTTGACCATTTGCTTGTGGGTGGTAGGCTGTGGTGAGTCGGTGTTCTATACCCATCAAGTTCGTGAGTGTCGTCCAGAATTTTGAAGTGAACAGTTTGTCTCTGTCTGAGGTGATCTTCTGAGGCATTCCGTGGTTGGTGATGACATGCTTCAGGAATATCTGTGCCATATCTGCTGCGGTCATGGTTCCTTTGGCTGGCACCAAATGAATATATTTGGTCATTCGATCTGTGATGACTGTGATCGAGTCATATCCTTGTGATGTCGGTAACTGTGTGATGAAGTCGATGGTAACCCATTCCCATGGATGTGTTGGAGCATCCGGGGATTGCATTTTCCCATAGGGTTGATGTCTTGCTGCCTTATCTCGAATGCAAGTTTCACAGTTCTTCACATATTCTTGAACAACTTTTCGCGTGTTTGGGAAGTAGTAGTTTCTCATGATTTGTTCAGCTGTTTTCTCTGTTCCCAAATGTCCGTGGAGTGGAGTGTCATGGTGCATGCTGATGATCTCATTTCTCATGCTTTTTGGCACATAGATGAGATTGTGCAAGTACACTAATCCATTGTTATCTGTGGTCAATTTGTCGTTTTCTGCTGAGTTTTCAATCATATCCTGGATCATTTTATCTTTTTGTGTTTCTTCGACAATTTTCTTTTCCAAAGGTTTGTTCGAGGTATGCATGGTTGCTGCTAACACCTGGTGGTTGTAGCTGATGGTTCCGTCTTCGTTGGTTTTCAATATCGCTGGATTGATCGTTCGGTCTTTGATCTCATAGTCCGGTCGTCGACTGAGTGCGTCTGCTTGTCCATTCTCATTTCCTTTGCAGTGGATGATCTTGAAGTCGTATTGCGATAGTACTTCAGCCCATCTGGCCTGTCTTCGGGTCAACTCTTTGGTTGTTGTGAAGAAGGTCAGATTCTTGTGATCTGTTTTCACAAGTACAGTGTGTTGTGCTCCTTCCAAATAAACTCTCCAAGTCTTGAATGCTACCACTATGGCTAGCAGTTCCTTGTCATGGATGTCATAGTTCAACTCCGCTTGAACTAGTTTTCGTGAGTGGAATGCAACGGCTCGTGGTTTTCCATCTGGTCCTGGTTGAGTCATCCTCATACCAATGGCATAGTCTGATGCGTCGGTTTCAATTGTGGTTTCCTTTTCTGGGTCGAACTGCACAAGTGCTGGTGCAGATACAATTTTTTTCTTTGGCTTGTTGAAACGCTTGTCGTTGTTCTGGTCCCCATTGAAACTCTTGTCCCTTTTTCAACAATTTGAACAGTGGTGTCATGAATTGTGAGTAGTCCTTCAAGAATCGTCGGTAGTAGTTCACAAGTCCTGTAAACTGCTGAACTTCCTTGGTGTTCTTCAGCTCTGGCCAATCCAAGATTGCTTGAACTTTGTTCTTATCCATCTGGATTCCCTCTGTAGTGATCCAGTGTCCTAAGAACTCGGTTTCCTGAACATGGAATTCGCACTTCTTCAACTTCAATCGTAGCTTCGCTTCCTCAAGTTTTTGCAGTACTTTTTTGACATGCTGCACATGTTCTTCGAAGGTGCTGGAGAAGACCAAGATGTCATCAAGGTAGACTATCACGAAGATGTCGAGATATACTCCAAGTACATCATAGATGAATCGTTGGAATGATGCTGGTGCGTTGGTAAGCCCAAATGGCATGACCAAATATTCATAATGTCCATATTTCGTTCTGATGGTCGTTTTCCATTCTTCTCCTCTGGCAATTCGTAGTCGATTGTAGGCGTCCACAAGGTCAAATTTGGTAAACCATTTTGCTCCTCTAATTCGGTCTTGCATTTCATCAACTCGTGGTAATGGGTGTCGATCTTTGATGGTGATGGCGTTGAGTGGTCGGTAATCTGCACATAGCTGTAGACTTCCATCTTTTTTCGGTACAAATAGGACTCCGTGCCCCGCTGGTGATGTTGATGGTCTGATGAATCCTTTTGCCAATTGTTCTTCAATATATTCCCGTAGTATTTTCGATTCTCGTTCTGACATCGGGTAAATCTTCTTGCATGTCGGTGTCTTCCCTTCCATAAGGGGTATGCGATGGTCGTGTGGTCCGTGGTCTGGTAGTTCAGGTTGTTCGGGCTGCTTGAACAAGTGCTGAAACTCGATATACTCCTGTGGAATCTGTGGTTCCTGAGTCGTTGCTGCTAGCTCCTTATGGTCAATCCATTCCCATGAGCCTAGCTCTGAGTCTGATGCTTCTTGGTTGCTATCAACTCTTTCTGAGCGATATTCCTCAATCGGCGCTGATCTCTTGGATATATCCTCGTCCATCAAGTATTCGCAATACTTCTGGGTCGTGTCCGGTGCCCATCCGGGTAAATTCATCAGCCAATGTCGTTCTGAGGCCCTGGTGGCTGCTAAAACAATATTCGTCGCTGTGTCATTCGTTTCTCTGTTATTCATTCTCAACCCACCTCTCGGTTGCTTCACGTATCTACCAGGTCTCCTGCCTGTAGATCGTGGTGAGGTCCCGGCCTCCCGTTGACTCGGTCCTTTCATTGTTCTTGGGCAATCGCAATTTGCAAAGTTCATTTGTCCAGTTTTCCAGTTGATTTCCGGGTTGTGATTCCTGAGCCATGGAATCCCCAACACTATATCGTATTGTCCCAGCGGTGTCACGTCGAAATTGATCCTTTCTTCATGATCCGCTACAGCCATAGGGACAAATCCCGATTCGACCGTCAGGTGACTTCCCAAATTCTCACCATTCAGTCCTGAGATAGGCTCTGGCTGCGCCTTCTCAATTCCTAAGATCCCCAATTGTCGCTGGAATCTAGGATCCATGTAATTTCCAGTAGCTCCTGAGTCAACCATCACTCTGGCTAGTTGATTGAGAACTGGTGTCGTAAATTTCAAGTGGTATCCCCGTTGTGTCGCTGATAGGCTCGCTTGCCATCTTGGTTGCCGTAGACGTCGTGGACTTGGGTAATAATCCTTGATCTCAAAATGAACTATGCAGTCATCTTCATAACATGCAGTCCAGTGCATACTTGAATGCTCTGGATGCAGTAGATATCCTCTGCATGCACAGTTCCAATCCCAACAAGGACAGCTGTCGTTGTATTTCCTAGGTCGTTCTGGAAAATAATGCGCCATTTTCTTTCGATCATAGTGTTCTCCACATGCGTGGCTATAACACACAATCCAAGGTAATTGGTTATGCTTTGGGTGCTCTCGGTAGTGCACACAATCACACCAATCGTACTTGCATGAGCTGTGGATGGGGCCTCGTAGTCGTTTGGTGGTGATGTCTCGTAAGTATCCCCATAATTCTCCATTGTTCTGTCCACAGTAATGGCACGTGTATGGGTGCTGGTCGCATTTCCGTAGGTGTTCGTCCCAAGTTTCGTTCGTTCGTTCCCAACATTTCAAGTTCTGATGTAGGCAGTATGTATTCAATTCATTGAATAGTTCCTTCAATCCTTTAGAGAGCCTCTTGGGGTTCTCCTGAAGTGAAATAACAACATCATCAATGAAGTACGCGGCAACGTCGGTATTCGTTTCTTCGTCGGCTTTTCGTTGTTCCGTATATCGCTTGGACCATAGCTGTTGCTTCGAGATAGGGCTATACACACTGGACTTCGTGTATCCCTCATTATCTTCTGCCAGAATCTGTTCTTCATGTTCTTCATTTTCGGGAGTTGCGTTCTGAGGTGTCTCCGGTATCTCATGGAGTTCCTCCACGTTGGGATCGTGGCCATTCCACTGAGTACCGTACTCTTCGTCAAGGAAATCATTAACTGGCCAATCTTGGTTGGGCAGTTCGCCGAGTGATTTCTCATGAACTGGCTCATTGATGGCTTTTTCGGACCCATCCGTCCTTATATGGGCTTTGTCGCTTCCGCTGTCGGATCCCACCATCCGTTCATTGGGCCAATATTCTTCTTCGCTTGAACTCATGATCTCATCAATTTCCTCTGTCGTGAGGGTCGTTTGTTCTTCCATCAACCTCCTCAATGGGCTCAGGTTGGGTACAATCATAGTTCTGGGTCTCCATGGTCCTCCATGCTCATCCGAAGCCTCTTGCATGTGCCGTCCAGAATCATTCGTTGCTCTGAGTTCAGGGTTCACAATTCCTGTGGTGTCATACGCTCCTCTCTCCTGGGTAGCGTGCAGTTGCTTGTTATCGTCTCGTTGTTGCTGAGGCCTAACGTTCTGTCGTTGCCTGCATGCCTTCGTCATGTGGCCCGGCTTTCCACATGTGAAGCAAAGTTTCTCTTTCCTTCTTCGTTCTCTTTCCTTGTCGGATACGAAGGGCCTATGCTGTGTGGCATCCAGCTCCATCGGTCGTGGTCCATAGGGATCTTCATACCCTTGGCTTCGTGGTTGAGCTGGTCGTTTATCGTTCGATCGATAGTGGCTCGTTCGTGGGTTTCCTCTGAAGGTGTTTCCATATCTTGACTCCTTCTGTCTGACTCTAAGGTCATACAGGGTGTTGTCAATCTTGACAGCTCGTTCAAAGAGTTCGTTCAATGAAGTCGGTCGTTCCATCCAAACTAGTTTCTCCTGAATCTCTGGTTTCAACATTTCTTCGAACTTCGCAATGTACATCGTCTCGTCCCAATTCAGATGGGTGATGATCTGCTGGAAATCAGATACCAACTTGGCTACTGATCCTGTCTGTTTGAGTCGCCATAGCTTTCGTTCAGCGTTCCGTGTGGCGTCGATATCTCCAAACGTTCCCTGGAGTCGTTTCTTAAATTCAGTGAAGCTGCTGAAAACCTCAGTGGTATTGTCATTATGGTATTGTTCATCTCTCTCCTGGAAGTCGCGCAAGGTAGGTTCAAACCAATCAAATGCTGGTCCAGTCAAATAAGTTGCTGCAAGTAGGACTTTGTCGGATTCGAAGATGAGCTTGCTCCGGTTCATGCGGACATACAAGTCCAACTGGGTGATGAAGGGTCGCAACTTGTATCGAGTACCATCAAAGGGTTCCGGCGGTCGAACTTTGATAGCTTTGGCTGACTGTCGTTCTTCCAAAGTAGTGATGCTTTCCTGCAGCTGGCTAACCATTCCAAAGAGCTCTTCATAAGTCGGAGTTCGTCCCTCAGATCCACGAGAGGACCTGGGAGTGGTGTTGCTGTTACTGTTGTTGGACATGGTTTCAGTTCGTGTTTTAAGTCAATATAGTCTCGAAACCTGACTCGTACTGACTGGCGATCAATGTGTCACAACCTGGCTTCTCTCGTGTCGTACCTAGGGTTCTAGTTAGTTGTATTTCGAGACTGAACACTTACCTTAAGTGTTCCCAAGTAGTCGTATGCTCAATGCCCCTCCGGGTCCGGTTCGGTATGTCGTATGCGTTGATGGGTATGTCGCCCCCTCCAGGCTCCGTAGTTCAATAGTCGTTGATGGGTATATCGCCCCCTCCAGGCTCCGTAAGATAATCAACAAGTAGGAACGGTAAAGGTAACGAGTAGAGAAACAAGGCCAACCGAGTACGTATACTGGGTTGTTGGTTAAGTGCGGACGAGTCAGAAACTAGAAGGTAACCAATGCTGTAAGACTTGAATTGATCGCGAAGAACTAACTAGGTGCATGAATGAGTGTCCTTATATATCCTCCGCTTGTATACCATATGGACTACCATTCTGATGGTAGTGATTGTGGTAGTTGTATACCATCTACCAATGCCAAGCCATGGTATATGGTAGTTGATCACGTGATGCGCCTGTTAACTATCACCTATGATCCCTGTCCTTCCTGCATTATTACCAGAGCTTATAGTCCAATGATTCTGCCTTGACTCCCCGCATAATCACGTGAGATTAGTGCCTTAGGGGTCTGTAACACAGGCCAAGAGGAGGACACTGAGATGAGGGGCACTAACACCCCAGGGCAATTAATGGCCCACTAATGCGACTACTCCAGCATAATTGCCGCAAGACCTATGCGGTCACTGTTGCGGCTCTAGAGGCAGGGCTGGAGCTAGGGGTGGGACTAGCATGCCTACAGGAACCATATATTGATATGGAGTTCCGACATGGAGGATATCAGATATATTGGCCAGAAGCAGGATCTCTTCGAGACCGGCGAGTGGCAGTAGCAATCCGGCGGGATATATTGAATGAAATGATTGTGGAGGCCCGAACAGATCTCCTTGATCACCCATACCTCATGGTAGTGGATGTATGGGAGTTAAATCGGGCCCGAGAAAAAGCACGAAGAACCAGGATAATCAACTGCTATGACAATTGGTTAGGAATCGGCCATTGTTGGCATGGGGGGAATGAGAGACAGAGAAGAGCACTGGAGGATGTGCAATGGGGCCAAGTTCTTGAGGGAAGATGCCTGCTTGTGGGAGATTTCAACGCCCATAGCCCACTATGGAACCCTCTAGCAAGAGCCCGAGTGAACGCCAGACCGCTAGAGAACTTGATAGATGAAGCAGGTCTCTACATCAACAATGAGCTAGGAGCCCCCACTCGACCAAAAAGGACACCAGGGATTTCAATCATTGACTTGGCTCTAACCACGGTTAGTATGGGGCCTCTGGAAATGTGGGTGATTGACCAAGAACACCCAACTGGTTCAGATCATGAACTGATAGTCATGGAATGGACCTCTCTGGAGCGAATACCCGCAATGCCCTCACAGGATGTAACAGGGTGGCAGATCCAGACACTTCAAGCCAACCCACAAGCCCTGGAGGAAGCCAAGGGGGATTGGCAAACGAGAACAGAATCTAGACCCTGTTTGGGGGACTCTTGCTCATCAGAAGACCTAGCTGGGGAAGCCATATGGATCCAGGAGGCCCTGACAGCAGTATTAAATCAACATGCAAAACAACTACGGGTGACTCCAATATCAAAGCGCTGGTGGGGGATGGAGATTAAAGAGGCCCGTAGGACCTACAGTCAGGCAAGACGGGCATGGCAGGGTCAAGAGATCTCCACAACAGAATTGAGAGAGGTCCGGAATAACTACTATCAAACCATCCGACGGGCGAAACGTACCTGCTGGGAAACCTTCCTGGAAGGAGCAACAGATCAGCCAGGCCTAGGGGATACTGCTAGATGCTGGCGGGCTCTGGACTACACCAAGCCCAAGACTATGGCAGCGACCCCAACGCTACGTGGGCCCCAGGGTCAACTTGCCAGCTCCATCGACGAGAAGGAGACCCTGATTCGTGAGACAGCCTTCCCCCAGGCACCAGGGGATACCCAGGAAATTGAGATCCCGCAAGGGTCCTGGCATGGCCAGGTAGATGAAGAAATAGTTAAATGTGCTCTGTTTCACCAGGCAGTTCAGAAAGCCCCAGGAATTGACCGACTAAACTTCCGGGCTCTCCGGCTCTTATGGGAATGGGACAGCCCCAGGATTGTTGCTCTGGCCCGACAATGCTTCCGGTTGGGTCTACATCCACCAGTATGGAAGGTAGCAAAGGGTATTCTGTTAAGGAAACCCAATAAGCCAGACTACACAGCTGTGAAGGCCTACCGGGTGATTAGCTTACTGAACTGCCTAGGGAAGGTGGTCGAGAAGGTAGCGGCAGATGCAATTGCCCGCCACTGTGAGACTATGGGAGTACTACACCCAGGACAGATGGGAAGTCGCAAGCAACGGAGTGCAATTGACGCAGTGGCATGTCTGATACAGAATACCCATGAAGCCTGGAAACTCCAGCAACTTGTGGGAGCGCTATTTCTTGATGTAAAGGGAGCATTCGACCATGTGAACCCAAGCCGACTAATAACTCGACTGATCGAATTCAACATGGATGGGGATCTGATCCGATGGGTACAGTCCTTCTTGACTGACAGATGGGTACAGCTACAGATCGACAACACACAGTGCCCGGCACACCCAATTAAGTCAGGGGTGCCACAGGGCTCGCCAGTGTCACCAATTCTCTTCATTATCTACCTCAGCGGTGTATTTGATGCAATTGAGAGGGGAGTGAATGGTATCCGGTGTCTTTCATTTGCAGATGACATAGGTCTGCTTGCCTCAGGACACTCTGTCAAAGAAGTCTGTGACAAACTGCAAAAAGCAGCCAAGGTGGCCATTGAATGGGGGCATGATAATGTGGTCCAGTTTGATGCAGGAAAAACAGAAGCAATCCTGCTCACGCGCAAACGGGGCCAGGAACTGAAAGATCAGATTCGACGAGCACAAGTGGAAGTAGATGGCCACTGTGTGCCCTTCAACCTGGAGGCAACACGATGGCTTGGGGTCTGGCTTGACTCTGGGCTAAATCTCAAGACCCACTATCAGACCTGTATGCGCAAGGCACGGGCTGCAGAAAACCGGGTACAACGCCTATGCCAGAGTCATGGACTTGCTCCAGGACTGGCTCGCCAGGTCCAAGTTGCAGCGATACAGCCAGTAGCCCTGTATGGAGCAGAGCTCTGGTGGCAAGGCCAGAAGGATCGACTAGTGGGTATACAGCTCATGATCAACCGACAGGCCCGTGCAATTACCGGCATGTTGAAATCCACTCCTGTAGGGCCACTAGTCCGCGAAGCGGGCCTGGCACCAGCAGAGGCCCTATTGGAGGCCCGACAATTGAAATACACTACCCGGCTGCTCAGCTTACCGGAGAACCACCCAGCTAAGGAGATCCTCCCAGTGAGCTTCCGGGAAGGGGATCAGCACGCCCAACCTGGGGAACAGACCCCAGGGAACCGACAATGGGCTGAGAGAAACAACCGAGGCCCATGGTCCCTGGGACAACACCTTGCTCGACAACTAGCCAATATTCTACCAGTGGACCCATCTGGGGGCTTTGAGAGCACAATGCAGGCAACCAGTAGCCAGTTCCCAGGCCAAATAGAGATGCTACCAGGTCCAGAGGCCCTAGCAGCTGTGCAATCTCTTCCTCCTGGACTGGTGATCTGGTCAGACGGCTCGAGATTAGAGAATGGCAGATGCGGGGCAGGAATTGCTTGGCAAGAACCAGGAGGAGCATGGAAGACCCGGGGGTTCCCATTGGGCAGGGGATGCGAGGTCTTTGATGCAGAGCTTCTGGGAGTTGTCCAAGCACTCCAGGCAGCATCGAAGATGGGAGATCAGAGAGCAGTCACTATTCTACTGGACTCCCAAGCTGCCATTGCGAGACTGCAACATACCCAGTCAGGGCCAGGTCAAGCATTAGTGATCCAAGCACATGCTATAGCCAAGAGACTACATGCTCAAGGCTGTCAACCCACTGTCCAATGGGTTCCGGGACACGCAGGGGTAGAAGGAAATGAGAGAGCTGACCAGGTAGCAAAGCAGGCAGCCAATAAGCCACCAGGGAGAGGTCCAAGAGAGATCTCTCTAGCTTTTACCTGCAGAGCCCGCACAGAGGCCATTACAGCCCAGAAGCAGAGATGGCTTGCCAAGGAACTCAGCCAGCGATCCCAACAACGTCGGCGAACCTACAGACCACAGAAGAACTGGCGGCTTGACCCCACAGCGGCAATGGCCCCCAAACATCTGGCAAGCCGCTATTTTCAACTGAGGTCAGAGCATGCAGCCATTGGAGCATACCTGCAACGGATTCGAGCCCGGGAAGATGCCACCTGTCAAGGATGTGGCTTGTCAAGGGAGACAATACACCATCTTCTCTTTGAATGCCGGCAATGGCGACACCAACGGAGCAAGCTCTACAAGGATTTGGAGACAAACGGGGTTATGAGACCCACCGCCGCAGAGGAGCACCCACAAGGACGGCTTTTAGGGGAGCCCAGAGCTACCAGGGCGCTGCTAAAATTCCTAGCCAGCACCAGTGTAGCTCTCCCCCGAGCACACCTACAGAGAACGGCGGAGAGGGCCCGAAGACACGATGAATGGGGACTGGAAGCACTGGAGGAGGCAATTAGAACAGGAGAAGGGTAGCAGGCAGGGTAGCCTAAGCTGAGAGTCAGCCTAGGCGACACCCATCCTGCTCCGAAACACAAGGAGAGCACTCCGCTCGAAAGCCCTGCGCATACAGGCGGTCTGGGGCGAGGAAAAGGATTGGAAAGCTTATAAGAAGAGGGCACTGCCTTAGGAACTCATAGGGACAAGAGACTGCAGAATAGCTGCTAGCCTCAAGTCCATGAATCATGGTCTGTCATAGCTCTAGGGCTCGATATGGACAATAAACTTGATTAAATAATAATAATAATAATGCCGAGATTCCCCTGGAAACCTGGAAGGATGACGTGTTTAAGAAAAATGGACTTCCTGAACATGTCTACCAACACATTGCAACGATGGCCAAACTTCATGCAGTGGGCGATTACGATAGGGTTACAGATTCGGTTCAAGAGATACTTGGTCGGCCAGCCGCAAGCATATCGGCGACGATAAAAGCTCACCGGCACAATTTTCCTGTCCCCTCGACGACTAAATGAATCCAGACCTAGTCTTCTGCTCCAAGTTCTATCATTAGAGTAGCTTGATGGGTGATGAATGGCGTTCAAATGTGCGAGCGGTTTTCAGTCATTGGCATTATGCAGGAGTGCTTTGACTGTACCATATAGGGGGGCTTATATCATAGTAGATTTATTTTGATGTACCTTGGTGACATTAACTAGGCCGAATATAAGCCAAACATCCTTTTATTGGTGACTCTCCTTTCCAAGATTGGCCACCACAATTCCGATGGTCACCAGTCTGGTTTTTGCATGGACTCTTAAAAAGTGGTGATGCACGCAGCTATGGAACGCGGCTTACGGAATGGGGTCGCTGAAGAAGACCAAATCTGGCGCGCAGGAAAGCCAGCTAGATGGCTCCTGCAGGTAGCAGTATATCGATGAGCCGACATGGAGCAAATTCCCCAGCTGGGCCAACACTACATGCACAGGGGCCCTCACTTCATGTATCCGGCACTATATATTCGAGATTGAGCTGCTAACATCTCCGTATATCGTAAAATGGACCTCCCAACGCTGTTGGAAGAAATACTCAGTGACCTTTTAAGGCCTTTTTCAAGTAAATACCGAGCGTCATCTACATGAAGTCCACTCTCTCGGCCCATAGTCGTATGTGGTTGCTCCAGTCATTCCACCATGGGGCGATGGTGTTGGGCAACGGCCGACACCCCGATACTTGCAATGAAACATCACTACGTTCCACTCCTGGTCTGTAAAAGGTCCGAGCTACAGCGCAAAGTGGTCTATATTTATATCCTGTTTCATCTCCATCACCTACTCGTAATGATCTAACAAACTACAAACTGCCTGTGCAATTCTCCTGACAATTCCATTGACCCCACGCGGCTGTCAGACGCCATCCCCAAAGCCTCAGGCAAGGATCACAGTCGAATAAGGGTGATAGTCTCGGAGTCAGAGATGAGTTGACAGGCGAGGAGGTAGACATGTATCAAACCTCATTATGAAGCCGGAGTTTTTTATATTTCCAACTCTGCTGAGGAATAAGGGCCACGTAAACCTTTAGACATGTATCTGCAAGTGAACATGGAAAGTGATTTAAGGGCTCTATTGACAAGACGCTTATCTGGTTGGCTCCGATACACCAGCCCTTTAGGGAATGATATAATTAGAGATGGTGAGAAATAGTATATACACTTCCAAGGGTCCGAAGCTATAGTGTTGCTCATGGGAGCATTCAATCTCCCGTGGGTCTCAGCCTAGCTCACAAGACAGCCGATTATATTTCTGTGAGCTTATTTCTGTGAGCTTGGAGCATACTGCTTAGATACTGGTCGATCCCAGACGGACTGGAACTTAACCTAAACAATTTGATGGGACAAAATCTGTATGAACGCCTAATTATCTAGTTTTCAAGTGTAGAACAACATGAAAGTACAGTTGACAAAATAGATATCAGATTTTAGATAAGGTATCTTTACAACCATCTAACAGTCGGATTGTCACCATGCCTGTCTTCCAAATAAAGAAAGCAGCTTGATATGCTCTGGGTCAACGTCTCTTTCTGGCAGATGCATGTTGATTCGGGAATTCGCAATGATCAATGTAAGCACCAAATTAAAAAGATGGTCAGTTTTCGATTTGAAATTTGCCTCACCGGTAGGGCAAAAGGAATATGGCCACAATCGACCATCAGATTGATGATGCCAGCGCTTTGGCGAAGGATGGCGAAGGTGAGGGTAAGAAGGAACAGCGGTTAGAAGGAACACGAGGAGAACTGACGTGGGTTTGATACGCTAGCGTAATGCATTTTATTGAGGCTACCTTCTTCAGGATGCTCACTCATCGGCTCACCCTCTGCTCCGTGATCTGCTCAGGCTGCTCAGGGAGCGCTCAGGGCGTGCTCAGATCTGCTCAGCGAGTCCGAAGCGGCGAGGACTGAGCACTAACAGGGAAAGAGGCAAGCGGCCACAGCTTGAGAAAATCAATTTCGTATGTATACCATGATAGCAAAACTCAAAATGAAATGAAGCTCTCCCGTATACTTGAGCAACCGTATATCGTAACAAGAAGAAAGTAAAGACAATAGAAGGTGTGAATATGTACAGTAGAATGGGAAGTGGGAAAAAAAAAAAAAAGGTAAGTGGATAGATCGTAGCCAAGGATGTAGGAGGTAGGGGTATCATATGCAGTCCCTTGCCATGAGTAGATAACGGAAGAGATAAGATGGATGAAATAAATGAGATGAGGATGGGGGGAATAGATCAGAAAATAGAAGGAAAAGTAGAAAAAGCGGGGGATTACATATAAAACGAATTATTCCGACTCCCCGATGCCGAACTAGCACTCCCGCTCATACTCCCCCCATTCTCACTCCCCGGTGTCGCCGGCTCAAGCACAACCTGCTGCCTAATAGAGACAATCCACTCATGCTGCAACAGCTCCGCAGCAGTAGGCCGTTTCATCTGATCGCATTCGAAGCAGCGTCGCAGGAAGTCGATGCCAGGGTCACTGAGTTGATCGCGCGACGGCAAGGTGGGTTGGTTGCCCTGCGCGATGTTGTACATGATGGCCCATTCGTTGTCCAATGTGGACCAGGGACGGCGGCCCGTGGCCATTTCCAGAATCACGCAGCCCAGAGACCAGATGTCCACTGCACCCTGGCGGTGGACGAAATTCGAGGAATCTCCGCGGATGACTTCGGGGGACATGTACATGGGGGTGCCGGTCATGGTTTGCTGATTCTTGCGTTGGTGCGTGTACTGTGCGTTGCGCGGGACGAGAGCTTCCTTGTGGCCTGCGGCGTTGAAAGCGTCCATGGGTACGGCGGTTTTGCCCTGGCGGGCGATAATCTTGGCGGCGCCGAAGTCGACATATTTGATGATACCGTTATGGTCGAGGAGGATGTTTTCGGGCTTGATGTCGCGGTGGACAATGCCGGCTTGGTGGAGGTAAGCTAGGCCTTCGAGGAGTTGGAGAGCGTAGACCATGATGACGGTTTCGTCTTCGACGCGACCATGTTCGAGGAGGCTGGCGAGGGAACCGCCGGAACAGTATTCCATGAACATGTAGACTTTGTCACGGTGGACTTCGATGCCATGGTAGGAGACGATGTTGGGATGGTCCAGGACTTCTAGGACGCCCATCTCGTCGCGGATCTGTTGGGCGATCTTGGGGATGAGCTGTGGATCTTGTAGACGGATCTCCTTGACGGCCATGAGGTAGTTGCTGTCGAGGTTAATAGCAGCGTAGACTGAGCCGAAGGTACCGCCTCCGATGAACTGGCCCTGCTGCCACCGCAGAGTTACATTGGTGGCTGATGAAGAAAGCACGGTGAGTGACCGGTCAGCTTCATTAGATCCCTCCAAAACTCTTCCCAGTGCTTGGCGCTTCGCATCCTCTTCGACACGGGAGTCTTCAAGAGCAGTCAAATGAGCCAGACGTTGTTCACGAACCAACTTGGTGGCCTCGTCATCTGTCAAAATCCGACCGCCACCAAACTTTCCTCTTCCAACGCGCTCTTCTATCCGCTTCTTTTCGGCCTGAGCGGCAAGAGAGGATCGGGCGCCCATGATATCAAAGTGAGAAATGAGGAGCGACATGCAACCGGCTACCTTCAATCTAAGGTGACCAAACTGTACATCGTCCATGGAAATGAGATGCCTGCTCGAAGTGATTGCCATCGCAAACTCAAGTGCAGCTACAGCCCACTTGAACGTTTTTCTGTCAGCGGCATCACAATCATCACAAATGAACGAGACCCAGTCAAGAGACAATTCCACGAGTCGAGCACTATTCATCGCATGCCTGTTTGCATCGACGTAGTTCGATGATCGTTTACCGAACTCCGTTGCGAAAGCGTAACAGGCTTGGATAAGCTCTTGGTTCTCCACGCCTTTCTCCTTGAGCTGCTGGCGAATGATGGCAACACTATCCATGATGGACATGGACAGCTTGAATGAAATCTTCTTGATCTTGTTCAGTTCCACATTGACACGTGCGAGGTTAGCACGTTGCTCGACAGCCATATCGAGCTGAACTCCGGTCAGTTGCGCCAATTCAAGCCTGGCGTTGGAGAGGCGTTGCTGCGTCCCTTCGACGATGAGACGGAGCTTGCCCAGTCGCACGTCGGCTGGCTGCTCCAACATCTCCACCTCCATCTCCCGCCCAGTCCAAGTAATCGGCTTCTCTGGACGAACCACCAGGATGTAGGGGGTAGCAGGTGAGTCCTTGGTGGAATCTTCTTCACGGAATGAGGTGGCCATGATTGCTTGAATATCAACTGGCCGGCCCCATAGCGCGTGGTGGGCAAACATGTAGATGCCTTTAGGGCCGGAGTCTGACTTCACCAGGAAGTGGTTCGACGCGAGGAGAGCTTCGAAGAAGCCATACGCAATGTCAGAGGACACATTGTATTCGGTGGCGTTTTCAAAAAGCTGGCGTAAGAATCGAGAGAACCGATAAAGCTTGCGCTGACGAATTCGCGTCGAATCCAAGACACTCTTGTAACGCTTATCCATGTCAAGTGGGTCTTCGTCTTCCCGGACAGTGATTTCTCGTTCGAAGTGGATCATCAGGCGTTGAAGTGATTTTGCAGTCAGGGCACTGCCAATTGTTAGAAAACCAAAGTCTTAGCACCTAATGAGATAGTCGTACCTGAATTGTTCAGCTACCTCGATATCTCCGCCCTCAAGTAAACGACCAACTTCGTTCGAAAACTCCCAATCCTGTTCGAGAATTTCTGCTTCTTTGAAAGTATTCTTGTTCGCATTCAACTTCCAGTTGAGAAGCCGGAAGTAGTATTTCATAGCATCCAGCACAACGGTGTCGAAATTCTCATCAATACAAGGAGGCAGTTCCCAACCCGGTTCGGGCCTGGAGATATCCAAGTAGCGCTGTTTAATATCAGTTGCAACCTTCATCAATATCTGAAATTGCGAAATCATTTGATCGACCAGGATCGGAGACTGCTGAGCCGGATCCTTCATTTTCCTGGCATACGACAGTCGGACTCGGATAATTTCCTGAATGAGACGTGAAGGGAAGTTGATAAGGGTGAGTAGTTCTTCAATATACGGGGGCAGATGGCGTTTAGCAAAAGAACTTGCGTTCTCAATCAAGGTACTTTTGGCTTTCTGAATGACTTCGCCAATACCATGAAGCATGTTGTGCCGCCCTTGAAGCGTTTTGAGCCCGTCTTCCTTCATAATGCGGTCTAGGAAAGACGAGTCATCGGCCAGATCGTTATTGACATGCTTGACTCTGGGCTTGACAAAATCGAGCTCGTTATTCCCGACCCACTTTTGCAAAATGGCTAACTCGGTGTTGATGAGCGCTGTAGTGTTGTGCCATGCAAACACGGCGTCGCGGCTCGAGCAGTATTCCTCGGAAGCGACCCGGGGGTTGGCCATCTCAAGTTCTTTCTGAGTGGAGTACATCATCTCCATTTTCTCAATCTGCTGGACAACATCTTCGACTTGTTTGACGGCCGGTTTGCCAATTTCCTTTTCTCCCTTGATCTCGAAATTAATAATATCTTCGATCAGAGGCCCAAGACCCGCTCGTGCCTCTTCAATGAGCTTCCGCTGGAGAGCAATACTCCGCCCACAGGTCCTTGCTCTAACACCTAGCCAGATAGCACTATTTTGAGCAGCAGACCGCTTGTTATCCGTCAACCCCAGAAGCCGTTGTTTTTCCTGCTTAACAACATCTCCCTTCAAAACTGACGCCAGCATCGAATGCCATTCCAATCGTTCCTGGTTCTTGGGGTTCTTCAATTCATCGATCGACGGCTGATTATCACGAGCAATAAAGAGTTGGACATCCGGGTCGTACGCGTCGTCTTCGAACGGGACTTCCGACGACGGCGACGGCTCCTCCAAATCCGAGTCTATCGGCATCATATTCTGCGCCTCGTCGAAACGTTGGTACCATGCCTGCGGATTCGCCCGGATGCGCTGCACATACGCCTTCTCCTGGGCCCGGTACTGGGTATTAGCGTCCCGTCTCGAATTCCGCTTCGCCGATGACGACCGCTGCCGCTCGTCTTGGAAGGAGTGATATTGGGGAGGTCGACGCTGGGGCGCGTAGGTGTTCGAAGGTGTTCTGGCGGGACCCGAGGGACGCTGCGGCCTCATCTCTCGCTCGGCGGCCAGCGGGTGGCCATCGACGGGGGGCATTTTGTCGAGAGCCGACTGGGCGCCCATGCTGGAGCCCCGGGGGCGGGTGATGGGGGCGTTTGGCCACGGAGTGAGGCCATGGGATTGGGGCGGCGAGGAGGCGACGGCAGCGGTGGGTGTCTGGATCTGGTTCTCGTAGTTCTCCGCGTAATCGGAGGTAGTTCTGATGGGATAGTGGCGCTCCAGGAGGTCGTCTGAAGGGACTGGCTCAACCAGGTCGGGATGGAGGATCTCCGGGTGCTCCATGGGCGAGAAGTCTCGACCTGGCGGGGGCTCCATGGTGGATTTCATGATAGGGGAGAGGAGGGGGAGGAGGTGAGCAGAAGACTTGAGGACGGAGTCTTGGATGGAGCTTCGAGGCCGTTTCCTTATCTGGTTTAGCGTGAGCACGTGTGGCGCTGCCTATGCCGGGGAACCTTTTCCGGCCTATCACCGCAGGATACAGAACCACATCAACCATGGGCGCCAGGAAAAGAATGGGCCCTGCTACCAGAGCGCAAGATCGCCTGCACTCTATGCGATTGAGAAGTGAGAGAAGACTCAACAAGCACAATGGAAAGGAAGATGCCAGCATGGAGGATGCCCCGGAGGTCTGCGAGACCCCGACCGCGCCTCCTCGAGAGCCCACCACCCCACAACAACCACCAGAACAGCTGAGACGTGAGATACCGATGCAAGCTCAACACTTCCCTTGCAATCCTCCTGAAAACCAGTATCCACCCACACAGCCTGAACGGGATACCCCTCCTACGACTCCGGCCCACGAGTCCCCCCAAAGTCAACTGGGCTTAGAACTCCAAAGCCACATTGCAGCAGCAGTGGCATCGAAAACAGCGCAAATAAAGACCACCGGAGATGAAGTTCTAGAGCTTGTCTCCATGGTTAGCCAGAAGGTCATCGATTGGGAAAAGCAGAGCCTACAGGGAGCAGCCTCCTTGGGCAGAGACATTAGGACCCTGGTCCTCAACTTTGGAAAGAACCTAACAACTGGAGATCCTTCTGAACAGGAGAATTACCACCCCCCGCACCCGGCACACAACAGCTATGCCAAAACTGTTGGATCCCCATATAACGCCCCCAGGCCACAGCCCAAGCTACCCAAGGCCACAGGCAAGTCACCACAACCAGAGAAACCTCTGCGCATTTTTCTCCGCCTCTCCAAGGACCACCCAGCCCGTCAAGCTAGCCCGTACGCCACATTGGACATACTGAGGAAACACCTGGACGGGACCTGTTCTGCAGCCATTAAAGAGATCCAACAAGTGCCCTCGGGCTTGGCAATCTGGCCTAAGGATGGCCCGGGCCTCCAGCTCCTCATGGAACATAGGGAGCTCCTGGAACGCCTTATACAGGGAGCCACAGCCGAAGTTGAACAGAAATGGGCTATCTACGCCCTACCAAACGCGCCCCAGCAGTATAACAGTTATGATGGGAACCAAGTGCCCATAACCGAACAGATGGCTCTGGAGGAATTTAAGCTTCAGACAGGCCTCTCCCCTCTGAAATTTTACCGCTCAAATAAGAATCCGCTGTCTGGCACCCTTGTCATGGCAGTCCCAGAAACTCAAGTTCAAACAGTGCCCAAATGGGTCCAGCTCTTCGGCAAGAACACACCAATCAAGCATAAACCCCCCCGGGCCCGCATAGAACAGTGCACACAGTGCTGGGACTATCACAACCCCCGGACCTGCACCCGCACCCCTAGATGCCGCATTTGCAGCCAGAAGGACCATAGTGAAGAGCTGCACTCCCACCATAACCATGAGAAATCACCAGAACCAAACTGTGCCAACTGCTGTGGCCCCTTCCCAGCAGACCACTCAAACTGTCCCACCAGACCTACTATACAACAGGGAGTCATCCAAAGACTAACAAGGTCACAATACATTGCAGTCAGGAAAGCAGGAGCGCGCCAGCATATGTTAAAAGACCAGACCAATGCAAACGAGCCCTCTGAGAACTTGGGCTCATCACCTACAAGAGAACAACCTCTATCATGTTAGATAGACTATCTCATCTACAGATCCTCCAACTCAACGTTGGCCGAAACTGGGAAGCACATGAAACTGCGCTTCAACTGGCTTTTGAAAACAACTGTCATGCAGTGCTAATTCAGGAGCCCTGGATCTTCACAGACCGTTCCCGTCGAATATCTAAACACCATCCATCATTCCACCAACTCGCCCCAATTGAGGACTGGTCAAACAGGCCCCGAGTCCTCACATACATACAGAAACACCCACACTTGAAAGCAGAACTAGTTCCTCTTGGACCACCATCCAGAGACATCCTGGCCGTCCGAATCAACACCCCCCAGAAGACAGCACTCCTGGTTAATATCTATAACGCCCCCCGGAGTGCCGTCGATGAGGGCCAAGGCTTGGAGTCTCTCATGACACAGACAATTCCATCCCTCCCCTGCCTGATAGCTGGAGACTTCAACCTCCAACACCCTATCTGGCAGTCTTCTGCTCAACCTTCTCTCAGAGCAGAACCCTTCCTAGCTTGGGCAGAGTCCCAGAACCTCACCCTAACGCTCCCACCAGACTCACCAACTCGTGGACAAAACATGATTGACCTATCTTGGGCCAATAGCGCTCTGCTCAGCCTTGGGATATCCTCAGAAGTCGCTGCAGACCTCCCACCCCTTGCAGACCATGAACCCATCCTCACAGCCATCCAATGGAGCATAAACAACCTACCCCGGGATACTCCGCCATTCCGCTGGTCTACCCACAACGACAAGTTATTCCAGGAGACATTACAAGGGGAGAAAAGACATGTGGATGGAATAACCTCTACTCTTCCCCCTTGCCCCTCTCCCTCCCAACTAGATGAGCTTGCACTTAGCATCACCCAGGCAATCTCCACCTCTCTGGAGGCCTCGACCAAACGAGTATATCCCCGGCCCTGTGGCCACAAATGGTGGAACCAGGACTGCTCCAGTGTAGTCAGGACACTCCGCAGGACTGTACGAGACCCAATGTCCACCCCAGAAGGCATTGAGGATGCCAAACGGACCCTCCGCCGTGTTGTTCGGCATAGCAAACGCCAATTCTGGCGCTCAAAAGTTGATGAATTTGAAGAACCCAAGGATGTATTCAATGCGGTAAAGTGGAACAGAACTGAAGGAACTTTACCCATCTCCCCTTTAAAAGAAGGAGACCAACTCCATACCTCTACAGATGACAAGGCAAGCTATTTGGTCCGGGCACTTCTGCAAAAGACCTCATGCTCAGAGGATGTGGAGCTCAACCTGGAACCTATTAGCAACCCTACTCTGCCTTTCCCTGCCATCACAGAGCAAGAGATATATACTGCAGTCGCCAAGCCCAAGAACAGCACCCCAGGAAAAGATGGCATAACCACCTCTATCCTTAGGAAAGCATGGCCCGCCCTAGGCCCCGCCATCTCAACACTATACCGACACTGCCTAGAGCAAGGTTGGCATCCTACTCCATTCCGAGACGCTTCGCTTGTAGCCATTCCAAAGCCAGGGAAGAGGGACCGAAGCTCCCCCCGGGCCTACAGGCTCATTGCTCTCCTGTCAGTTCTGGGAAAGGGACTTGAGCGCCTGATCGCACGCAGGATGGCATGGATTGCTATCAAATATAAAGTCCTCCACCCTCAGCAATTTGGAGCTCTCCCACTGCGTTCTGCAACAGACCTAGCCACAGCCTTGATACACGACATCGAGGAGGCATGGTCACGAGGTCTGAAGGCCTCCATGCTCACCTTGGATGTGCAAGGCGCCTTTGACGCTATCCTATCAGGACGACTGATCAGGCGTCTCCGAGAGCAGGGTTGGCCCACAAATGTGGTCCAATGGGTAGCTAGCTTCACCCAGGGACGAACTGCCAGCCTCCGCTTAGGGAACCATACAAGCCAGACATATCAGGTTCCAGCAGGTCTCCCACAAGGCTCCCCAATCTCCCCAATCCTCTTCATGTTATTCATTGAGCCCATTTTCAAACAGGGCTCAGTTTGCGCCAACGCGGCCGCTTTGGGTATGCTGATGACATATGCCAACTTGTGGCCTCCCCTTCCTTGGAGAAAAACTGCACTGTGCTTCAGCACTGCACTGAGGAGCTCAGACAATGGGGAGCTAGAGAAGGCCTCACATTTGACTTCAATAAAACCGAACTGCAGCACTTCACACGTGGGACCAACCATTCCAACCCCACATGCTCTATCCACACCTCTCAAGGCTCACACACAGTCACACCCCCCCCTCCTGGCGGCGCAACGCGTTGGCTAGGCATCTGGTTTGACCGGAGGTTGAGCTTTAGCAAACACTGCAGAACCCTAGCTGCAAAAGCCAAGCAGACAACTGCCGGTGTCAGATCATTAGCCAACACAGTTAGAGGGACTAAGGCACACCTACTGCGACAAGCTACAGTTGCTGTGACGGCCTGGTCACGTTGGTTGCTTATCACGTGAGGTGTGGTTGTTTGCTTTGTTGCTTTGTTGATAAATATGGCGTTACCTCCTTTCTTCCTTCCTCATGTTGATTATTCTCGTCGATAGCTACCTAGGTAGAACCCATGAGTTGGACGTTCCATCATCCTAGTAGAGCGCCGTGACATAATAATCAACATCCTCCTTTTATACCTTAGGGAGAGAAATACCAAAGGCTTCTCCCTTCAAGGGATTCGCTGGTGCCGCAGTTCGGGAGCTGGCCAGGCTATAACAGTGTCTCCATTCAAGTTTCCATCCTCAAGTTCATCCTCAAGTCAAGTCAAGCGCTGCTTCAGTTAAGTTTCTAGAGCTCAGGACTGAAACTTCTGTTGTTGGCATATTCAAGTTCAACTTTCAAGAAGTCCAGTGGTTGCGACTATGCTGGCACCCCTTCAAGTTCTCAAGACTTAAGTTTTTCAAGATTCAAGCTCACGATCCCTTTCTTAAAGATCATGGACCCCTTTCAAGAACTCCGAAACGAATTTTCTTCTACGATCCGCGCCCTCCAGAATGAAATCGAATCCATCAAAAACGAACCCAAACCACTTCAACGACCAAAGCCATGCCTTCCCGATCCCGAGAAATTCAATGGACAATCTTTGAAGTTTGATACCTGGCTTGCTTCGATGAAGGCTAAGCTTAGGATTGATGCTCCAGCTATTGGTGATGCAGTGGCTCAGTTCTACTATGTCTATCTGAATCTGGAAAGCAAAGTCCAAGCTCTAGTTCTTCCCCAGTTATCTTACGCAGAAGACACCAACACCTGGGATTACAACACTATCCTTGATCAACTATCTCTGGTTTACGACAACCCCAACAAGATTCAAGAAGCTGAAGATCATCTATTAGCCCTAAAGCAGGACAGTGGTGAATCTGTGGCAGCCTACATCGCCAAGTTTGAGAGGATTCTTTATGAGGCAAAGGGCAAAGATTGGCCTGATGTCACCAAGATTTCAGCATTCAGGAAAGGCCTCAATCCTACTCTCCGAGGACGCCTCAACCAGCAACTAAATCTTCCAAGATCCTACATCGAATTCCTTCGCGTGGTTCAACAATTGGGAAGTCATTCTTTCAGCTCAAATTCCACCAATGTTTCCCACCCTCAATCACACCAATCTGGTTCTCACACCAAGTCTGATCCTATGGACCTCAGCGTCATCAATATCAACTCCCTGTCAGCAGCGTCCACCTCCCTAGATGAAAGGAACAGACGACGACAACAAGGATCCTGTGTGAGATGTGGCTCCTCTGATCATTGGGTGAAGGATTGTTCCATGAAGGCACACAAGGAATCCAATAAAATATGGAACCAGCAGATGATTGCAAGGTTAGAGGCAAACCGTCTTGATGACCTTAATGATCTCGATGATTGATTTTTGGAGATGTTTGGACATGTTCATGTGTTTTTCTTTTTCAAGTGTCTCATGTATTGTTGCTTTCTCATATGTTCTTACCTGTGGTTGACCATGACATTGAGGACAATGCCTATTGAAGCCGGGGGGTAATGTGACGGCCTGGTCACGTTGGTTGCTTATCACGTGAGGTGTGGTTGTTTGCTTTGTTGCTTTGTTGATAAATATGGCGTTACCTCCTTTCTTCCTTCCTCATGTTGATTATTCTCGTCGATAGCTACCTAGGTAGAACCCATGAGTTGGACGTTCCATCATCCTAGTAGAGCGCCGTGACAGTTGCCTGTGTCATTTCAGTTCTTTGCTATGGGGCTGAGGCCTGGTGGCCGGGCCGAAACAGGCCCAGACCCAGGAATCAGGGCTCTGTTTCAAATCGAGTTGACTCATCCCTTTCTTGCCTTGACCAGGTGCTCAGAGATGCTCTCCGTGGTACTCTCCCAGTATACCGGACCACTCCTATTCCAGCCCTCCATCGAGAAACTGCCATTCCCCCAATGGAGATCATCCTGGACCAGAAACGCACGTCTGCCAGACTGCGTGTTGCCCGACTGGACAACCGCCATCCAGTTCACAGGCGCTTATTCCGAACACGACCCTTTCCTGTGAACACACGTCTAATCCATAATCACTTGCCATGGCTACAGGGGGTAGAACAGACTGACCCTCTGGTATATCCCCCTGGCAGACAGAGGATTCCAAGACTATCCAAAATATATGCCTGACTCGAGACAGGGCAGGTGAGACCTTTCAACAATGGGCTGACACATGCCCCCCACTCTCCATGTTCCTCTTCACTGATGGCAGCCGCTTAAGCAACAATGCTGTGGCTGGTGCTGGATGGTATGGACATTGGGGTGCTTGGAAGCAGGAGTCCACCTGCGGCCATCTCTGCCTCCCCAGGCATGAAGTTTTTGATGCAGAGGCCACTGCGGCATATGAAGGGCTAAAGGCCGCCTGTGATAGTGCCCAAGCCCCCTACACACAGAATCTGTATGTCCTCCTTGATAACCAGGAAGTGGCACAGCAGCTACAGGGCTCCCCCAGAGGCTCCAGTCAACGAACCATCTTGGCCTTCCAAAAGGTTGCAAATGCCTGGCCCACCCGGTCCCCACGATGTCAGGCCATTCAGCCTGGACAAGTCTATGTCCACTGGATCCCTGGTCATGCTGGCATCACAGGGAATGAACTGGCTGATGAACAAGCAAAAAAAGGTGCCAGACTGATCCCACAGACCAACGCCCCTCCAGCAAGGTATGCCTGGGCTCACCGGACTCTGAAGGAGATTTTCTGGCGACGATTTCAATCATACTGGATTGAGAATGCGCCACAACAATATCAGGATCTCTCCATCAGCCTGGATAAACGACCCCATGAACTATCCCTTCCCAGAACCACCCTCAGTCGTCTCCTTGCCGCCCGGTCGGGCCATGGGGACTTCGCACAGTATCATGAGCGCTTCAGACATGAAGACGCCAAGTTGGAGTGCTCCTGTGGACGCCCGAAGACCCCCCACCACTTCTACTACTGTCGAAAAGGCCACAAGGCCTTCCCACAGCCATGGGGTAACCGGCAGGTGGATGAGATTCTGCGCTCCAAGTCAGGAACAAGGGATCTCCATGGATGGTTGCAGAGGTCTCACTTTTACAGCACGATATGTCCGGCACACTGACCTCAAACCCACCAACCCCCAAAAAAAAAAAAAAAAAAATCTCCTCTTCCTCTCCCTTTTCACCTCCTTCTCCCCCTCCTCCCCCTGAATGGATATATAGTGCTGGTTATTCAGCCCAAGAGTTTTTCAGCAAGTTCCTGCGAGGGAGTCTTCGCCAGTGTATGATAGAATCAGCTTAGCTACCAGATAGGCGGTTTTGCTCCGCCCGTCGTATGTTCCGTTCCGGGACCCCCGCGGCACGTGATCTTAGTTGACATGTGACCGAATTTCCGACGTAAAATAGCAACTACTACTACTACTACTACACTCACGCTCCCCAGACGAGTAATGCCGCCTGTCACCAGGCACTCGGCCAGAGGCCACGCCTCAGGCGGTCCCCGCTACGGGGACAGCCCCCGGGAACAAGGCTTAGCCGCGCTAGTGAAAGCCCGCGAACACCGAAAACTCGAAAAGCCAGATAACCAGATGGAGGGAGGCACAGGCGAGCCAAATGCCTCGCCTCCACCCCCAACACCTCTGTTCATGGACTATGAAATGGCAACCCAATCGCCACCAGCTATGCTGGAGCCACAATGCCCAAACAAGCAACTTGACTTCGAGCTCGAAAAAAAACGCCAGCGTCGCCCTACAAGCCCGGGCCAAAAAAGAGAAAGAGGAAGACAAGGAGATACTGGAGTTCCTCAACCTACTGGACAAGAAGCTCTCCTCTATGAAACAGAAAAGCCTCCCCAGGGCCTCCTCCTTTGGCAAGGCTCTACAGACCTTCGTGCACAACTACTTCACCCAACCCAGTGGCAAGGCAAATGACCAAGGCCACACAGCCAACCCAGGCCCAGCTAGCCCCCCCAAAACATATGCGAACACTATCTCCCCATCCAAACCAAACAACAAAACTGGAAAACAACCTGTTGTCTCAGCCCCTAAGCCAGCAAGACCTCTTCGCCTTTTCCTTCGACTCCCAACAGACCACCCTGCCCGACATGCCAGCCCGCATGCGACTCTACAAAAGCTTCGCAGTAGCCTAGATCCAGCAGTCACTGACGCCATCAAGGAAATACAACATGTTCCCACAGGGCTCGCTATTGGGCCTAAAGATGTCCAAAATGCAGAGATCCTACTTGTCAATAAGGATGATATACAACAGGTAATCCAAGGCTCTAATGCTGAGTTAGAACAGAGATGGGCAATCTTTGTCATCCCCGGTGCCATCAAACAATACATTGGCTATGATGGTTCTGTTGTCACTATATCAGAGCAAGCAGCAAAGGAAGAATTTAAGCTGCAGACAGGCACCATGCCCCTAAAGCTACACTGGTCCAGGAAGAGCCAAGAACATTCTCTCAATACAGACAACACAGCAACAATGGTCCTGGCAGTGCCAGAGACTTCTGCCCCCAGGATCCCACCTTGGGTCCATTTTTTCGGCAAGAACCTCCGCATTAGGCGCAAGATCATAACCCCCAAAGTCCAACAATGTGCCCGGTGCTGGGACTACCATAACCCCCGGACCTGCACCCGACGACCCAAATGCCGGCTATGTGGAGCTAAAGACCACACTGAAGAGGGTCACAAAGAAAGCACCCAACAATGTGCCAACTGCCAAAGACCTGCTCCTGCTGACCATGCACATTGCCCTGTACGGCCGAGTATCAAGCAGGGCATTTTGGTCCGGGTTCCCAAGACACAGGTAACAGCTATTCGACGAATTGAATCTGGTCGACAACAAGTTCTGCCACCCAAAACTACAGAGGACAGCAACCAGGATAAACAAACAGGCACTGATGCCTCCTCTGTGAACCCTGCTGTGGAAGCAGTTCCCAGTCCCACATCACCCCAATGAGATATGACAAATCTCTCCCACAACTGCAGATCCTCCAGGTCAACGTGGCCCGGAGCCCATCCCCACATGAAGCCGCTCTGCAACTCGCTTTTGAACAAGGCTACCACATTGTTCTCATCCAAGAGCCTTGGATCTCCACCTTCCGCGCACGACGCCTCTCTAAACACCACCCTGCCTTCAAGCTATTCACACCAATAGAAGACTGGACACACAAACCACGTACCCTTACATATACTCGCAAACATCCACAGCTTAAAGCAGAGCTTGTGCCATATGGCCCCCAACCCAGCCGGGACTTGACAGCAGTCCAGGTGGGTTCAGGAGACCAACAAGTGACACTAATGAATCTGTATAATGCTCCCCCTGGATCTGTGGATGCAGGGGAGGGGCTGAAGCACCTCCTAAGCCAGTCCCTCCCTACCAGGCCCTGTTTGGTTGCAGGGGATTTCAATCTCCACCACTCATCCTGGCAGACCAATACAATCAACTCAGCAGGAGCAGAGCATTTCCTGCAATGGGTAGATCATCAGGGGATGACCTTGATGCTCGAGCCAAACACCCCAACACATGATAACAACACCATTGACCTCACCTGGGCCAATAGGCCTCTGGTCTGCTTAGGAACACACACAGAGCCAGCACCAGGGTTCCCAGTCCTAGCAGACCACATAGCTCTGTCCACAACCGTCCATTGGCACCCTATCAACAACACAAAGCCTGTGCCGCCCCTCCGAATGGCCACCATGCAGGAAGACATCTTTCATTCAGTCATCCATAAGGAAGCAACAGCTTTGGGCAAACCGCCACCAGCACAGCTCGACCTCACACCCGAAGCTCTAGACCAGTACACCTCTGCAATCACACAAGTAATCACAAATGCCCTGGAAGCATCCACAAAAAGAGCCCATGCTCACCCATCAGGCCATAGATGGTGGAACGAGGACTGCCAGGATGCAATAGTGGCACTCCGAAGAGCCTCACGAGACCCAGATAGCCCCCCAACTGAATTAGAAATGGCACAACGAACCTTGCGCCGCACAGTACGCCAAGCAAAACGGCAATACTGGCGAACACAACTGGATAACTTCACTGACAGCCAGGATGTTTTTGTGACGGCCTGGTCACGTTGGTTGCTTATCACGTGAGGTGTGGTTGTTTGCTTTGTTGCTTTGTTGATAAATATGGCGTTACCTCCTTTCTTCCTTCCTCATGTTGATTATTCTCGTCGATAGCTACCTAGGTAGAACCCATGAGTTGGACGTTCCATTATCCTAGTAGAGCGCCGTGACATAATAATCAACATCCTCCTTTTATACCTTAGGGAGAGAAATACCAAAGGCTTCTCCCTTCAAGGGATTCGCTGGTGCCGCAGTTCGGGAGCTGGCCAGGCTATAACAGTGTCTCCATTCAAGTTTCCATCCTCAAGTTCATCCTCAAGTCAAGTCAAGCGCTGCTTCAGTTAAGTTTCTAGAGCTCAGGATTGAAACTTCTGTTGTTGGCATATTCAAGTTCAACTTTCAAGAAGTCCAGTGGTTGCGACTATGCTGGCACCCCTTCAAGTTCTCAAGACTTAAGTTTTTCAAGATTCAAGCTCACGATCTCCTTCTTAAAGATCATGGACCCCTTTCAAGAACTCCGAAACGAATTTTCTTCTACGATCCGCGCCCTCCAGAATGAAATCGAATCCATCAAAAACGAACCCAAACCACTTCAACGACCAAAGCCATGCCTCCCCGATCCCGAGAAATTCAATGGACAATCTTTGAAGTTTGATACCTGGCTTGCTTCGATGAAGGCTAAGCTTAGGATTGATGCTCCAGCTATTGGTGATGCAGTGGCTCAGTTCTACTATGTCTATCTGAATCTGGAAAGCAAAGTCCAAGCTCTAGTTCTTCCCCAGTTATCTTACGCAGAAGACACCAACACCTGGGATTACAACACTATCCTTGATCAACTATCTCTGGTTTACGACAACCCCAACAAGATTCAAGAAGCTGAAGATCATCTATTAGCCCTAAAGCAGGACAGTGGTGAATCTGTGGCAGCCTACATCGCCAAGTTTGAGAGGATTCTTTATGAGGCAAAGGGCAAAGATTGGCCTGATGTCACCAAGATTTCAGCATTCAGGAAAGGCCTCAATCCTACTCTCCGAGGACGCCTCAACCAGCAACTAAATCTTCCAAGATCCTACATCGAATTCCTTCGCGTGGTGCAACAATTGGGAAGTCATTCTTTCAGCTCAAATTCCACCAATGTTTCCCACCCTCAATCACACCAATCTGGTTCTCACACCAAGTCTGATCCTATGGACCTCAGCGTCATCAATATCAACTCCCTGTCAGCAGCGTCCACCTCCCTAGATGAAAGGAACAGACGACGACAACAAGGATCCTGTGTGAGATGTGGCTCCTCTAATCATTGGGTGAAAGATTGTTCCATGAAGGCACACAAGGAATCCAAACAATCATGGAATCAGCAGATGCTTGCGAAGCTGGAGACAAATGGTATTGATGATGGTGGTGACTGATGACTGATTTTTGGAGATGTCATCCATGCGTTTTCTTTTCAAGTGTCTCATGTATTGTTGCTTTCTCATATGTTCTTACCTGTGGTTGACCATGACATTGAGGACAATGCCTATTGAAGCCGGGGGGTAATGTGACGGCCTGGTCACGTTGGTTGCTTATCACGTGAGGTGTGGTTGTTTGCTTTGTTGCTTTGTTGATAAATATGGCGTTACCTCCTTTCTTCCTTCCTCATGTTGATTATTCTCGTCGATAGCTACCTAGGTAGAACCCATGAGTTGGACGTTCCATTATCCTAGTAGAGCGCCGTGACAGTTTTCAGAGCAATCAAGTGGAATAGGACAGTGGGATCCTTCCCAATCCCACCTCTCAAGAATGGAGAAACAGTCCACACCACTCCTGACGCCAAAGCAGAGCTCCTGGTAAAAACCCTCCTCCAGAAGGCTGCCTGCGCAGATGACATCCCCTTTGACAATAGTGACAATCCAGAGGCAACCCTCCCCTTTCCGACCATCACATCTGGAGAAGCATACCAAGCTATCTTCCAAGCCAAGAGCAGCACACCTGGGCAAGACGAGATATCCAATGCAGTCCTGAAGAAGGCCTGGCCTGCTCTTGGCCCCCATATTTCAGCTCTGTACAAACATTGTGCTGCAACTGGATGGCACCCAACTCCCTTCCGACAAGCCCTGTTGGTAGCCCTCCCCAAGCCAGGGAAGAAGGACTACAGTAGCCCACGCTCATACAGACTAATTGCTCTCCTCTCTACCTTGGGGAAAGGACTGGAACGCCTTATTGCCCGGAGATTAGCTTGGACGGCCATCAAACACAAGGTCCTCCACCCCCCAACAATTTGGGGCCCTCCCCTGCCGTTCAGCTACCGACCTGGCGGCAGCTTTGGTGCATGACATTGAAGAATCTTGGGCCCGGGGTCTCAGCGCCTCCATACTAACTCTGGATTTGAAAGGCGCATTTGACGCGGTCCTGTCAGGCAGGCTGAACCATCAACTCCGCAGACAAGGATGGCCTGCCACAGTGCTCCGCTGGGTGTCAAGCTTCACCCAAGACCGAACAGCAGCTATACAATTGGACGGGCATCAGAGCTCAACCTTTGCAGTCCCAGCAGGCTTGCCTCAGGGCTCCCCAGTCTCACCAATCCTGTTCATGCTGTACATTGAACCTGTCTTCAAGATAGGTCCAACAATCGCCCGCAGAGGTCGTTTTGGATATGCAGATGATATCTGCCAACTAGTTGTCAGCAAGTCCCTTGAAGAAAACACCACCAGGCTACAAAACATCACAACAGACCTGATGGCTTGGGGCCGAAGAGAAGGACTCACTTTTGACCTGGCTAAAACAGAGCTCCAGCATTTCACCAGAGGTTGGAAGAGGAACAACCCCACCTGCTCAATCCAAACCCCTGAGGGCACAGTGGAGATTAAACCTCCCCTACTCAATGAGGCGACACGCTGGCTGGGAATCTGGTTTGACCGGAAGCTCAAATTCAGAATACATACCCAGACACTGGCAGCCAAGGCAAAACTGGCCGCTAATGGCATACAAGCCCTGGCCAACACTGTACGAGGAGTCAAAGCCCCCCTACTGCGGCAAGCAACAATTGCCTGTGTGGTCTCAGTCTTATGCTATGGGGCTGAGGCATGGTGGCCAGGACGGCACAGACCAAGGCAGAGCATTTCAGGTGAACAAAAACTGGTATCTAATGGGGTAGCTGCACAGCTAGCCTGTCTGGATCAGGTGCTCCGCAGTGCGCTCCTAGGGACCCTCCCAGTTTACAGGACCACCCAAACAGCAGCACTTCACCGGGAATCGGCTATACCGCCTGTGGAACTCCTCCTCAACCAGAGACGGCGCGGCCTAGAAGTCAGAGTTCAACAACTGGATGCCCGACACCCTCTGTACCGCCGGGCCATGCACCAAAAAAGCCGACACATCAAAACCCGCTTCCGCCGGGCCATCGACCCGGCAAACATCCATCTCGTTGAACAGATAGATCCACTACTGATGAGCCCCTGGGATATAAATCCAGAGCCCAAAGAGCGGCCAATTGCAATTCCGAAGACACAGTCCAAAGAAGCGTTTAAAAAGTGGCTAGAGAGCATCCCACCTTCAGCAATGGTCGTATACACAGATGGGTCCAAAGAAAAGGAGGACACTGCTGCAGGCGCTGGCTGGGTAGGCTACTGGGGCACCAGTACGATCAAGATCCTCTGTGGGCACAGGAAGCTCCCCAACCAGGAGGTATTTGATGCAGAGGCCCACGCGGCCCTGCTTGGCCTACAGGCAGCCCTCAAAGACCCCAGAACTCGATACGCAACAGACATATACATCTGCCTAGACAACTTGGAAGCAGTACAGCAACTCCAAGGCCAACCCAAAGGATCAAGTCAATCAACGTTCATGAACTTCCAAAAAGCCGCCCAGATTTGGCCACACTGCCCCAGAGCACCTGGCATACAATCAGGCACAGTACAGGTGAAATGGGTCCCTGGACACACAGGCATCAAAGGAAATGAAGAGGCGGATAAGGAGGCCAAGTTGGGCTGCCATGCTCCCTTTGAGTTCCCTCTACCACCTGCCTCAATAGCAGCCGCCAAGCGGGCAGCCCAGACAGTGCACTGGCAATGCTTTGCACATTTCTGGGCAGAGAAGGCCCCCAAACGATATAAGGACCTTGGTATAGGAATAGAGAAGCGGCCACCGGAGCTCCATCTTCCCCGAGCAGCTCTGGGTCGCCTCCTAGCTGCCAGGAGCGGTCATGGTGACTTTGCAGAGTACCATGAACGTTTTAAACATGAGGAGGCCCTACTGACATGCTCATGTGGCCGCAGAAAAGAGCCCTCCCACTTCTATTTCTGCCGAGAGGGTCGCAAAGCAGCGGCACATCCTTGGGGCCAACAACGAGTAGTGGATATCCTCACCAAAAAGACCGGTTTCACTGCATATGCAGATTGGCTGGATAGATCACATTTCTATACTGCCATCTGTAAACGCCATTAAGATGCTAAATGTGTCAAAGCTGGGAACCTCTAGGGCTTACCTCTGGTTCCCTCCTCTCCTTTCCTCCTTCCCCTCCTCTTCCCCTTCTTCCCCCCCTCCCTCTTTTTCTCACTTCTCCTCGTTTCCATATCAAGAAAACTCGAAGATGCCTAGATTGCTTTTAACAGCTGTGAAAACCCAAGCAGCTCCCCGCGCGGGGAGCTACCTGTATTTAGATGATAGATGGTAGTTTAGCTAGGAGATAGGCAGTTCCGATCTGCCCGTCGTATGTCCCGCACCGGGACCAGGGCTTTTCCGCTTCCGAGGCTCCCAAGGAGCCGTGGAGGCGTGGAAAGACCCGACCCTCGACGTTAAATAGAGACACACACACACACACACTACTACTACTACTATCACCGCAGGATATAATTGTATTCCGTACTCGTACAAAGGCTCTCTCGTACTCCGTATAAGATGAACCATGGCAGCAAGCCGTATCTCCGGCCTGGCCTCATGCCGAGCCAAGTCCGTTCGAAGCAGTCCATACAGTCCATATAATCCACGACGGGGCTCCACGATGCAGAGTCAGAGAATTAAAAGTCTCCATGTGCGTCGAGAATACACCCTGAGGACCTGAAACATGAGGAAATTGCCTGATCCGGGCCAAAATGGGCGCAGACGGTTTCAACGGTCATTCCTGCAACATAGCCTCAGCAGGGTGCCGCCCCCAAAATGGCGCTCTAGGCATGGTTCAAGAGGCTATTCGGATGCCACGCTGGATTGTCCTTCAAGGCGTATTTTTGCAGTGCGGCTATTCCGATTGTGAATGCATCCCGGAGGATCAAAATGGCCCCAGGTCTGCTCCCACTGCCTTGCGATCATCCAATAATGTGACCCTACTGATTAATCATTCATCAGAGCATTAAATTAAAATAAGCTCGCTTCATATCGGAGATCTTGGCTGATCCTGGTGTTCTTCCTTCATGCAATTTCAGAGCATGCGCAGGTACTGTTGCGATCCTTAGACCCCAAATGTCGACCTTGTGCTATACGGCGTCGCGATGAAGGCGTCCGCTAGTCAGCCTGGGGGCCATCTTTGCATACAACTTCATGAAGATGTATGAGAGGGACTGTGCTATAAAGGAGTGCTCGAATCCGTCCCAGCATCGAATTCTCCATCAACAATCACAATTATCTTCACTACAAAGCTTCCAATCTCAAAGCCTTCCGCTTCCTACAACTCTTTGCTTTACAGCATCTTCTAACTTTCAACTAATCTTTATTCAAAATGTATGTCGACACTTCCAAGCTTGCTACTGTGGCTCTTGCCACCATCCTCTCTGCCAACTCCGTCCTCAGTGCACCAATGGCTGGTAGCTCTTCCACCTTGTTGACCCGTGACCCCCGTGGCTCTCACGGCTCGACCTCCCACAAGGTCTCTGACGTTACTGGCGCCATCTCTGACGGTACTGGTGCGATCGCCGATGCCATGACCCTCCAGGAGTATCTGAACCAGAAGCGCAGCCCTCGCGGCCACCACTCTGGCTCTGGCAGTTCTACTGGTGAACGGGTCTCGACTTGGACCGGTGCTCTGGGCGACATTACTGGCATGGGAGCCGATGCTGCCACTATTGCTGAGGCTGCCAACAACCAAAAGCGTTCCCCTCGCGGCCACCACCACTCTGGCTCTGGCAGTTCCACTGGTGAACGGGTCTCGACTTGGACCGGTGCTCTGGGCGACATTACTGGCATGGGAGCCGATGCTGCCACTATTGCTGAGGCTGCCAACAACCAAAAGCGTTCCCCTCGCGGCCACCACCACTCTGGCTCTGGCAGTTCCACTGGTGAACGGGTCTCGACTTGGACCGGTGCTCTGGGCGACATTACTGGCATGGGAGCCGATGCTGCCACTATTGCTGAGGCTGCCAACAACCAAAAGCGTTCCCCTCGCGGCCACCACCACTCTGGCTCTGGCAGTTCCACTGGTGAACGGGTCTCGACTTGGACCGGTGCTCTGGGCGACATTACTGGCATGGGAGCCGATGCCGCTACTATCGCTGAGGCCGCCAACAACCAGAAGCGTTCGCCCAAGGGCCATGGTTCTAGCCACGGTGGATCTAGCTCTTCTGATAAGGCCCTGAATGGCCTTGACGCCGCCGGTAACATCGTTGGTATCGGTGCTGACGCTGCTACCATCGCCGAGGCCGCCAACAACCAGAAGCGTTCGCCCAAGGGCCATGGCTCTAGCCACGGTGGATCTAGCTCTTCTGACAAGGCCCTGAACGGTCTCGATGCCGCTGGCAACCTCGTCGGCATCGGTGCTGACGCTGCGACTATAGCCGAAGCTGCCAACAACCAGAAGCGTGCCCCCAAGGGTCACGGTGGCTCTAGCTCTAGCGACAAGGCCCTCGATGGACTCGATGCCACCTCCAACATTGTTGGCATTGGTGCTGATATCACCACTATCGCTGATGCTGCCAACCAGAAGCGCGCCCCCAAGGGCCATGGCCGTCCCAGCTCTTCCAGTTCTTCCAGTGACAAGGCCCTGAACGGTCTCGATGCCGCCGGCAACCTGGTTGGTATTGGAGCCGATGCCGCCACTATCGCCGATGCCGCCAACCAGAAGCGCTCCCCCAAGGGCCACGGTTCCAGCTCTAGCCACGGTGGATCTAGCTCTTCTGACAAGGCCCTGAATGGCCTTGACGCCGCTGGCAACCTCGTCGGCATCGGTGCTGACGCTGCGACTATCGCCGAAGCCGCCAACCAAAAGCGCTCCCCCAAGGGTCACAGTGGATCTAGCTCTAGCGACAAGGCCCTCAATGGACTCGATGCTACCTCCAACATTGTTGGCATTGGTGCCGATCTCACCACAATCGCGGACGCCGCCAGCCAGTAGTGGCTTAAAGGTTTTGGCGCCTTCATGATTGATACCCTCACGCATTAGACAGACAGAAAGAGCGGGCGGTTACGGAGTTGGTTTAAAAAATGGTTATGTTTGTGCTTTGCTTTCTTGGTTTTGCTCTTTTCTCCTTCTTCTGGGCATGTTTTGCAAGCGAGTGATGTTTATGAGTCTACGGATGTAAGGCGTTGGGATGATCTGGTTGTTTATTCTGCTTTGTTTTTACCTGTCTGCTTTGGCTTGTCTCTGTCTTATCCTACCCCCATTGCTCCTGTTGTCTAGATGGCTTCCGAGCAGTTGAATATACCCTATTCCTATTGGAAACGAACTTGCTCCTAGCTTTCTGCCCAATAGGAGTACTGACGGTTGTCATTTCCATAACCTGCACTTACAGCAATGTATGGCTTTGCAAAAGACAATTACAATAAGGGAGAAAATGCTTCCACTATGTAAAATGCAAGTCTTAAATATGAGCCGTCGCCAGAGTGGCCAACACAGAGCTCATCGTTAGAAACTTGGGTCAATTTTTGTATACATTTTTTCGGCATCGTAGCTATCATCAGTCATACGGATGCCGATATAACTGATCTAGATAATTGGACTATCCTCGTGGCCCCGCATGTTTCTTGCAGTAATCATCCGTAGCTCGTCGATACTCAATCTCAGCAACCCAGATGCGTCGCTTGTGCCGGCAAGCTGAGGCCCCCATAGCTGACCCTTCGTAATCGTCAGTTCCCGCGAATCTACTGCTTCAGACAAGCCTGGGGGTGGGAAGATGCTCATAGTTTCGTGTATGTCGTTGAGACTACTGAACTTACTCGTTTCTCAACCATTCTCGCGTTCTTGTCAGCATCCAGATGAAATAGTTCAACATCGCCAGCAACTTGTTTCGTGGCGTTCCGGGCCCATTTCACAATGATGAAAACTTGGACAGATCCGTGGCCACCCTTCAGTCAGAGATCACGGTCAATATAGAGTTGCTCTCTTGACTCGCTCCAACCCGACTCAATCACGACCGTTGGAAGAACCATTCCTACAGGCTTGATGCACAGGTCTGGTTCTTTTCGCGAAGATGCATAGTTGCCGCCAAATTCCGTAAATGCTGGAATGAGTAAATCAGCTTCATTCAACTGCAGGTAAGACACTGACTTACTTGTACCAACATATCTCTCTAAACGACCTGGGCTACGGAGGTTGGTGGCTTGTATACCTTCTACGAAGTCGCGAGTGCAGATCTGACCAGCCAAACGGGCAAATCGGGCCGCGACGCTTCTATCCACTCCAACAGCCCTGACTGGAAAAATGGCCTGGGACTATGGCTGGCCCTGCCAAACGGCACTGAAGCATTGACTTCAGTCACCCATGGCACAGTATTCACGCCTTCATCGTTCATTCCTCGCACGCCACAGAACTGGACTCGAAGCGCGCGAAACGCCATCCTACGTCTCTGCAACCAACCCTGACCTCTCCCTGACTCTCCAGTCGGAAAGGAAACTAGAATGTCCTCTGACTCCAAAACGGTCAGTTTCACCATTAACTACTTCATCCCCGTGTTCTAAACTAATCTCTCCAGATCGGCACAGTGATCCGCATCTACGACAACCCCAGCGAAACCCACCCATATCCCACCGGTTACATCCACGACCTCAGCCTCATAGCCGGCAAAAAACTCCCCACCATCGCCAGCACAGTGGGCGGCCCCCGCATAACCGACTGGGCATCATACACC
The DNA here is from genome assembly GCF_016861735.1 of Aspergillus chevalieri. Classification (NCBI taxonomy): domain Eukaryota; kingdom Fungi; phylum Ascomycota; class Eurotiomycetes; order Eurotiales; family Aspergillaceae; genus Aspergillus; species Aspergillus chevalieri. The sequence goes on from NC_057364.1 coordinate 521,271, forward strand.
GAAGCGCTCAGCGGCGCACCCGTATTCGCAATGCGCCTTAGCACCCCTGGCGCAAACGAGAACATCCTCCAAAACCACCTTAATCCAGCAGATCTACAATGCGAGAACATGCAAAGGGCAACCGTTGTTGGCACGCAGTATCTCTGGGACAGGGAGACGCGCTTGCAGAGTGCCGCGTTGTTGCGGAGGACTGAGGATGAGTCGACTATGATTGGATGGCTGGCGTCTGTGTTGTGTCTTGGGAGACCGGACGATGAGGTTGCGAAGGCGGTTGTCTTTCATAATTATCGGACGAGGTTTCTTGTTGGTGGGGATATAAGGGGAGGTGTGAGCTGTGGGTTATTGGATGCTGGGTTTTTGCTTCCAGAAGAGGTAAGGGCTGCTAGGATTGTTTAGGTGGTCTGCTGGACGTAGCTTTCGCTTTCTAGATCGCTATGATGATGTTAATGACGTCTTTCAGGTTCTCAGAGTTGAGAAAGGGTGAGATAATGAGTTGAATAATAATTGCTAAGTGACATGCAAATCAGTCGATCACCATCATGTCTGCTTGCCCGTGGAGGATTGTTGATCATTTACTTTTATACAGTGTATTCCTGAGGCATATAGTGTCAGGTGATCTCTAAAAATGGAAAGTGACAGGGTTCGTCTCGGCCAATCGGACGGCAGATGCTTATCTCTACTTCGTCTACGGGGGGTGAACAAAGAGTCCCTGAGCAATACCATTGGCAAGATTCGTGAATCGCATACTGTTGCCCCCTGATTTAAGCTAATATGATATAAGACCTGCTTTGTAACACCGATTTAGAGATGAACGTATGGCAAACAACCCTAATGACCGGCTATCGTCCCTGTCGCAGCTGAACTCTCATGTACAGAATACTGTAACACAATCGAAACAGAATGCATGGGTGAATCCTAGGGTAGCCTGTCTTGGCTAGATAAGTACTCCCGTGTTCCGTACGGACATATTCCATAGCCAAGACAGGCCAATGCAAACGACCCTGATAAGCAAAGATACTTGATCAATCACAAGATAAGACTCGTCTGAGTATCTACTCGAGGCTCGAGGATACATGGTATAATAGGAACGAATAAGACACGCTCTCAGCAGTCCAAGACTGACAGCACATAATCTGCTGTCAACACGCGGTAGACGATGACAGCTTCTTATACAACTACAAATATAGTATGTCATGCTGCTGTGAACGAGTCCTTATCTACAACCACTCAGACCCTACCAAGCTATGACATCGCTGATCAATAACACCATGCCTATCAGCCTCTCTATCGCGCAGGATCGCAATTTGTCACCTGCCAGTCCTGCCAGATACATCATAGCAATAGTCCCCCTCCTCCTGACTTCCACTATGGGTCTACCAGAGCGTGCTCGACGCATATCAAACCCACCCAGGACCCGCTTTCTTCGCCTCGTATCCGGTGGCTTGGTCCCGATCTGGGATATCAATGGCCAACCCGGGGTGCTCCGTATGAGTCTCCGGAGCGTACAAGGGCTGACTCGTCACAACGGTGCAGGGACGTGCATATTTATCGGGCTGATCCTCCTGTGTGTCATCTCTTGTTTTTGAGAATTTGTGTTTTTGGGATTCTGAACTGCTGGACTGTGCTTGAATCTATATAACAGAAACGGGCCGGCTTTTGACTCGCGCTCAGAGACTTCTGTTCTTCTTGCTTGTCTCTGGTTGTGGACACGGCCATGTCGGCATATCCGGTCCCGTACAACGGGTCCGAAACGGGCACTGGGGGTGACTCGTTGAGAGAGGATCTTAACATTTACTACAATGTCTGTCGCTGGGCATACAGTAACCACAAATGCGCAATGCTAACTATACCAGGCAGGAGATATCGCTTGGGTCATCACATCTACCGCTCTCGTCCTCCTGATGATTCCCGGAGTTGGGTTTGTTTGCCAAATCCCCATCAAAGGCTACGCTAACAAACCAGATTCTTCTACTCAGGTCTCGCCCGTCGAAAGTCCGCCCTCTCCCTCCTATGGCTCTCCATCATGTCAGTTGGCGTGGTGTCTTTCCAATGGTTTTTCTGGGGATATTCGCTGGCCTTTTCGCACACGGCCGGTGAATACATTGGCGACCTCAACAACTTTGGGCTCAAAGGCGTTTTGGCTGCTCCGTCGGTTGGAAGTGACAAGGTTCCAGATATTCTGTTTTGCGTTTACCAGGGCATGTTTGCTTGTATTACGTGAGTAGCAACCCCTCGGATGGTCTCGACGATACTAATGGTACGTCAGTGTCGCCATCGCAGTCGGTGCCGTCGCCGAACGCGGCCGCATGCTCCCCTGTCTCATCTTCATATTCATCTGGTCAACAATCATCTACGACCCCCTCGCATGCTGGACGTGGAATTCCTCCGGCTGGGTCTACAAACTCGGCGGCCTAGACTTCGCAGGGGGCACACCGGTCCACATCGCCTCCGGCTCCGCAGCACTAGCCTACTCCCTGATGCTCGGCAAGCGTCGTGGCCACGGAACCCACGAGCTCAACTACCGCCCGCACAACGTCACCCACGTCGTCATCGGCACGGTCTTCCTGTGGGTAGGCTGGTTCGGGTTCAACGCGGGCTCTGCGCTAAGCGCGAACCTGCGCGCTGTGATGGCTGCCGTCGTGACAAACATCGCTGCGGGTGTTGGTGGTGTTACGTGGTGTCTGCTGGATTATAGGTTGGAGAAGAAGTGGTCGACTGTTGGGTTTTGTTCGGGAGTGCTTTCGGGACTGGTTGCGATTACGCCAGGGAGTGGGTTTGTGACGCCGTGGGCGTCGTTTATTTTTGGGGTTGTGGGCGCTGCGTCTTGCAATTATGCGACCAAGTTGAAGTACTTGTTGCGGGTTGACGATGCGCTGGATATTTTTGCGGTGCATGGGATTGGGGGTATTGTGGGGAATATTCTCACGGCGTTTTTTGCTGCGTACGCTCCCTCCTCCCCTCGTGGACTTCTTTATCGTGGACTAACAAGTACAGTGATTACATTGCTCACCTCGACGGCTCGACCAAGATTGACGGCGGCTGGATCAACCACAACTACATCCAGCTGGGCTACCAACTCGCAGACTCGGTGTCTGGCCTCGCATACTCGTTTGTCGGCAGCTGTATCATCCTTTTCCTCATCAACCTCATCCCGGGCCTTGGTCTGCGTGCCCCGGAGGAGAACGAAGTCATGGGAATTGACGATGCCGAGATTGGAGAGTTTGCTGTACGTCCTTCTCATTGGGTATAAATTGCTCATTTGCTAACAGAAAGTAGTACGACTACGTCGAAATCACCCGCGACGTGATCAACGGTGTCGACGAGGGTGCGTCGAGGCACACTGTCACTCCGATCGAGGGCAATAGCACGGTTGAGACTAAGGTGGTTGGTGGTGCATAGTCTTTTTTTTGGGAGGGGGCTGTTGTATATATTTATTTTTCTTTCCTGGGGGATTGCACTCTTTTTATTCTCTAGATCTCTTTTGTGATATTTTAATGTAACTATCTATTCATTTATAGTATACAAAATGAGCGCTGATTGGCTACCCCTGTCAACCAATCATAATCCGCAGCTGAGTCTCGGTCTCGTCACTGATTTCCACATGGTTTCGATCTCAACTCTCTCACACTTGACTTCAACATAACACTCGACTCCCAATCTACTCAACCCCCCCTACCCTCTCCCATTATCCCCCAACAATGGCCGAACCCGACGCCTCCGTCAACAACTTTCCCCAAGACCCCTCCGACTTCGACTCCAACCCGCGCATATCCTTCTCCAAGCTCGACGACAAGTACATCCTGGAAACAGAGGACGGGAATGAGTTCGAATGGGATACCGCGCTGAAGCGGTGGATTCAAACGGTGCGCCGTGTTTTATGCTCCGGTGGTTGGAGGGAACAGATGAGTTAACTGGAATAACTGCAGCTCGACGAAGACCTCCTCCGCAAACAACAAGAAGCATACAAAGTCGAAGGCGTCGACGAGAACGAGCAGATCACAGCGCAGCAGTTGAAGAAGAAGCGGAAACAGCAGGCTCTCGACGTACGTACCGCCACCCTTACCCTCCGCCCCGAGTCTTAACAAAAGTTATCTAACAAGCACGCCAGGATGAATCCCAAAAAGCCAAAAAACAACGCACCAACACCGCCGTCTACGTAACCTCTCTCCCCCTCGATGCCACTTTCACCGAAATTCGCGACCTCTTCTCGAAATGCGGCGTGATCGCAGAGGAAATCGACAGCGGGCGCGAACGCATCAAGATGTACACGGACGATAACGGGGCTTTTAAGGGTGAAGCACTAGTTGTATATTTTCGCCCTGAGTCTGTGAACCTCGCAATTCAGATGCTTGATGACTCGGATTTTCGACTCGGGCAGACGGGACCGACGGGGCTGATGAGGGTGCAGGCTGCGGATTTCTCGTTTAAGAGTCAGCGCGAGGCGCCGGTGCAGAGTAATAATAGGGATAAGAAGAAGATCATCGCGAGGACGCAAAAATTGAACAGGTATGTCCACTTGGGTTCTAGGTTGGGATGTGGGTTTTGCTTACCTTGGCCAGCAAACTGGCGGACTGGGACGACGACGACCCTTCGATAATGGCGAATACGAGCTCGAAGTTAGAAAAGGTTGTTATTCTTAAGCACATGTTTACACTGGAGGAGATAAAGGAGGACCCCGCCGCTATCCTCGACATCAAAGAAGACATCCGCGACGAATGCTCCAAACTCGGCGAAATAACCAACGTGGTCCTCTACGACAAAGAACCAGAGGGTGTGGTCAGTGTGCGCTTTCAAGATCCTGAAGCTGCGAGAGCTTGTATTCAGGTCATGGATGGCCGCTACTTCGCCGGCACCCGCGTCGAAGCATACGTCTCATCCGGAAAAGAAAAGTTCAAGAAAAGTAACGAGAAGCGCGAGGCACTGGAGGACATGGCTGAACGCGGCCTTGATGCAAAAGATGAAGAGGAGGAATCCAGACTGGATGAGTTTGGGACGTGGTTGGAAAGTTCGCATGTTGTTGAGAATACGGCCAAGTAGCTTTATCCCAGGTGGATTGTATAGTAAATCATGTATCTTATTAATGTGAATCATCTAGTTAGCTCTACGATTATAACACTCAAGAAGGACCACGTACAACTACGAGAAAAGAATCCCAGTAAGTCGTGTATTCAATCTAGCACGCTCGTGTGTCTACCAAACAAAAACAACAAGCCAAAGCTCATAAACCCAACCACAACCAGAAATACAACCAAAAACAACAAATGAAAAATCACAAACGAAAATACCATCCTCAATGCCGTCTCCCTCCCTCGTTGCTACTTCCACCCCTCCACAAGCTTCCCCTCCACAACCCCCGCAAGCCCCTCCAACGACTTCTGCGCACTCATCAGGTCCAAGAACGGAATATCCACCTTGAACACAGTATAAAACCACGTCCGGAACTCCGACGCAATCATGCTATCCACCCCGAACTGCGGCAGCGCCTTGCGCTCATCGATCTGCTCCAACGGCATGAGGATCAGGTTCGAGAAGCGCTTCTTGATGAGTCGCAGGATAGCAGCGTTCAGCGACTCGGCGTCTGCCTCAGAGGCAAAGATCGATGTCGCCGTGCCGGGGAGCGCTTTAAACCATGGTGCTGCGGTGGTGGGGCTGTTGTTGTTGGAGCTGGAGGATGAGGAGGTGGAGTTCTGCTCGTCGAGGACTTCTTGCTCCGCCGCGAGCGAGGCAGCTAGGATCGCGGCGCGGGCTTCGGTTAGTACGCCGTGGTTGGACACGTCGAAGCCGCGGGCTTTGAGTTGGCGTACGCCTGCTGGCTCCAGGCCTGTAAGGAGGTGGGCTTGGCCTGGTTGGTGGGCCGCCTCGCTGAGGAGGGCGAGGTCCAAGACTTGGAGGAATTCGTCCTCGTTGAGGGGTTGAATACCTTTTCGGAGGAGAAGGGCTTCGATGTCCGGGTTCTCGTGGAGGTATCCGACCTCCGAGATCATACCTAGGCCGACCGCGACGGCGGGTTTACCTTGCGAGCGGCGCCAGCGGGCGAAAGCGTCGAGGAAGCCGTTGGCCGCGCAGTAGTTGCTCTCCGTAGCTGTCCCGACGGTTCCCGAAACGGAGGAGGTGAGCAGGAAGAAGTCCAACGCGTCGTCGTGGTCCTGCAGCGCGTTGTGCAGGTTCCATGTGCCCTGCCACTTAGGGTCGATGCCCGTGTGCCATGCCTCGTTGGGCATGCGGGTAAAGAGCGCCTCGTGTAGGCCCATGGCTGCTTGGACAACACCTCCGATTTGTCGGCCCGTGGCGAGACAGGCTGCCACGGCGGCTGTCACGTCCGCGGCCCTGGAGACGTCGCCGCGGACGACGTCGACGTTGGCGCCGGCAGATTGAAGACGCGAGACGAGCTGTTGGGCGCTGGGCTTGTCGGCGCCGGAACGGCCAAGGAAGACGAAGTGGCGGGCACCCCGGGACATCATCCAGCGACTAAGACTGCGTCCTAGACCACCAAGACAACCGATGAGCAGGTAGACCTTCTCAGGGTCGAAGACGGAGAGGTAGGATGCGGGCACGACCTATAGATAGATTAGCAGGGGGCTACACTGTACTAGTAGGCGATACTGACCGGAATCCGAGCCTGAGGGTTCTCCAGAGATATAACAATCTTGCCAATACGGTCATGCTGCGTAAAGGTTCGGTATGCCTGTGTAATCTCGCTAACCCCAAACACCTTAATCGGCGGAGCCTGGATATCGCCCGCGCGGTAGAGCTCAATAACTTGACCCATCAATCCATCCCAAACAGCGCGGTTATGGGGCTCCTCGGCATAGAAGAACTCGGACAAGTCGAAGGCACTAAATGTGCAGCTCCGGAGGAAGACACGCATGTCTAGCTTCCCGGCATCAACCAGCTCGCGCTTGCCCACTTCAACAAAGCGTCCAAAGGTCGCCAGGCACGCCCAGCTAGCGTGCAGAAGATCGCCGGCGAGCGAGTTGAGCACTACGTCAACACCCCGACCGTTAGTAACCTCCAGAATGCCCTCAACGAAAGAGGCATCACGCGAGTTGAAAATGTGTGCATCGGGTACGCCAAGCTCGTTGACCAGGTACTCGCGCTTTTTCTTGGAGCCGGCAGTCGTGTAGACGACGGCGCCTCTCTTCTGGGCCAGGGTGATAGCTGCGAACCCAAGACCGCCAGAGCCCGCGTGTATCAAGACCGATTCGCCTGCGCGCAGGTGTGCAAGCTGGTTGAAGGCATACAGCGCCGTGCCATACACCGTAACAAGTGTAGACATTACGGTGAGCTCTTCGTGGTCGAGCAGCTTGTGCACACTTCCGGCTGGCACCCGCTCCGTCGTGGTGAAGTGGTTAGGCGCCCAGGCGACGACGCGGTCGCCGACGCTGAGATGCTCAACACCCTCACCAATGGCAGTGACAACACCACTGAAATCAAGGGCGGTGGTGCGGTTGCGCGTTTCCACGCGGCCGGCGAGGGCGTATACGTCCTTAGCGTTGAGGCCCACTGCCTTGACTTGAACATCAACATAGCCTGCTCCCGGGGTTGTTTTTGCCGTCGTTGAAGACAGCTGCTGGAAGAACATGCTATCTGTCGCTCCGGGCCTTCCAATTGACAGACGGGCGATACCGGCTGTCGCGAGCGTCTGCTTTTCCAAGGACTCCAAGGGCTCTAGTCGCCGGCGGAAGAGCGAGTTGACATCCTCATCAGGGCCGAACCTGCTGACATGAAGGATACCGTCGCGTTGGATGAACTCACTGTCATCCTTCTCCTGGTTGATCACCAGCGCTCTCAGGGCGTTCTCACATGTGCCAATGGCGTTAGTAGTAGACGACAACAGCGACACCGGCCCAATGTCCAGAACTGAATATCGCAGCGCCGGCTGCTCCAGCATCAGGGCACGTGAGAGACCATTCGACAGAGTCAAATTAGGGTCCGGGACGCTGCCTAGCATGTTTGCACCTGTGACCCAAAGCAGGTCCTTGACGACATCGGTAATAGCCCGGAGACGGTCCATGTCCTCGGGGCTTATGGTGGCGAGGAACTCGCGCTCTGTCTCCAGCAGTGAGATGCTGATATCATTCTCCGCGATATCAGTAGTGTCAATCCGGTCGAGCGGGACGATGCTTGCGAGAGCTACGCCTGCGTGGTCGCGCAAGTAAGCTGCCAGCGTGTTGGCGAACTCCGCCACGGTCGATGAGGGATTCCGGCCGAGCACAATCAGGGCATTTCGGCCTTGGAGGGAGGTCAACTGCGGCGGGCGCACGGCCAAGATCACGCTCTGTCCGAGAGGAATAACGTTGAACTTGAGGGACTTCAGGACATCGACAGCGGCGCTGGATTTCCGAGCAACGACGATTCCGTTGTCAGAGACAAGAGAGGCAATGCTTTCCGGATCCTGTGACCAGATGTGCTTTGAAGACGAGTTCTGTTCCGACTGTTAGCGTCAGATATTGCATGTATGCAAATGGCAAAGAAAAAAGAGAATAAACTTACTCTGGGAACCACAACAACATCGAAAGGACTCGTGTCTTCGCCATCACCCTCAACTACAATCTCTCCGTTGTCGTCAAGTACACCAGCCTGCCATGACTTGCAACGCGCAAAAGCCGTCTCCTTGTTCAAGATACCCAGCCATTGCTTTGCCTTGTACCCAACGTCATCGCCGCCCAGCTCCAACACACGCATCCGGGGGTTCTTGTGGCCAGCGAGATCCACAAGGGCCGCAATGACGGCAATGCTCTCGTCGTCCCGCAAATCACTATCCAGGGGCTGCTGGTCCACAAAGGCAGCAACGTAGTCCTGCAGCTGGCGCTCGGTACCGGGATGCAGACGTGCAATATCGGGCTTCCAATTCACCCGAAGTGTGGGCTGACGCTGCATGTACTTGTCGATGGGGTTGACGCTGTTCTTGTCTGAGGACGACTGCACTCCCGACGACTTACCCGTATACAACGACATGCGCCCATCTCGCAAGTTAACGACAGGGACACCATTTGCATCGCGCAGGGTTGCGTCGATTCTACGGCTCGAGAAACCAACCTCTTCGGACCGGGCGTGGATCTCGGCCTCGAGGTCGGGGCTCGTCGTTGCCAGGGCAGAAGGTTGGATCCTGCATTCGGAGATGAACACGGGCATCCACGCCTGAAGCGATGGCAAGTGCCCTGCGGTGCCTCCCAGAATGGCTGCTTGGAAGCACGCGTCGATGGTGATGGGGTGGACGGGGTAGGAGTCGATGTAGCTCTTTGAGGGAATTTGAGGCGCCAGTCGTAGCGACGCAATGGCTTCGCTTCGGGACCGTTCCGAGTCAGTGCGAAGGCTCGTCAACGACTGGAAGTGTGGGCCAAAGCAGAGTCCCTCCTCGTCCCACTTCTGATACCATCGGTTTGTCGGCGATGCCTCGAACCCGTCGCTGTTGTCTACCGTTGTCGTTGTCACATGCTTGGACGACTGGGTCAGTGGCTCTACTACGCGGATGCTTCCTGCGCAGTGGACTGTGGTCTCGCCTGCGGCCCACGAGGACACGGCAAAGTCATGCCAGTCAGCCGATGTGTTCACTGTCGACAGTTTGCGCTGTGACATGGTGGTGTGCAGTTCCAGGTCCTTAGCCGCCGGGTCGCTGTCAGCGGGCACGATCAGTGCAGCACTGATGTTGACATTACGGAACTCGAAAGCCACATCCACTTTGCCCCTCGTGCCTGTGACCTGAGAAATGGCCTCAATGGCGACTGCAAGGTATCCGGCGGCGGGGAAGACGACCGATGTTTCGAGCTTGTGGTCAGAAAACCACGGCATCTCCTTGGGGCGGATGAGGTTGCGCCATGTAAAGTCGATGCCGTTCCCTGTGAGAGCGAATGTACCCAGAAGCTCATGTCGCAGATATTTGCGGTTGCGAAGCTCGACGCTGGCCCGCGGCTCGGCCCAATTCAGTGGCGCTGAGTAGTCCCATGGGTAAGGAGCCAGGTCATGCAGCGGTACGAGATCATGACCCGACTCGGGAAGACCGTTGACCTTGTTCCAGTCGAGTGCGTGTCCGTGGACGAAAAGTGTACCGGCAAGCTTCTTGAGACATTCATCTGCGTCTTCCTTCCGGACCAAGGTCGGCGCATAAGGTAAGGAGTTCTTGTCAAGCCCGATGGAAGTCCGAATCTGCTGAATGGGGCCCTTGAGGGCCGAATGCGGGCCGACTTCAATCAGGTGAAGTTTGCCACCCTCCTTCTCGGCCAAGCTAGCAAGGGCACCGCTGAACTGCACGGGCTGCTCGAGATTCTGGCGCCAGTACGCGGCCCAATCTGTGCGACCGTCAAAGACGCGGAGTTCGTCAGGACTGTGGCCCACCGAAGAATACATCTTGGCTGCTGCTGATGTCTCCAAGTTTGTATCCGCGAACAAGGGTTTGAGAAGATCTTGGTACAAGGCACCAATCTCCTTCATCATGTGAGAGTGGTAAGCACGCCCACCCGTCTCAAGCTTGCGCGCAAACTTCTTCTGATCCTGGAACTCAACTCTCAGCGCCTCAATGCCATCCGAGGCACCACTCAGCGTCACACTCTCGGGAGCATTGACACAAGCGACGCGGACATTCTCCTGTAGCTCCTTGGTCTCAATGAGAGACTTCGCTGTCTCAGCGCTCACACCTGCGGCCATCATCGTTCCTTGGGACCGCAGCTTCCCGACACTGTAGCCGCGGAAGTACGCAACAAGAATGGCCTGTGTCGAGTTCAAGAGGCCGGCGGCATATGCAGCTGCGATCTCACCCGACGAGTGGCCAACTACCGCTGTCGGGACAACTCCCCAGTTCCGCAGCAAGTCGACAAGACCAACCTGCACCGCCGTGCAGATAGGCTGGCTCCGTGTGACCTCGTTGATGCGGCTCTCAGTTGGGCCGTCCAGGAGGGTCTGCTCTAGCGTCCAGTCGGGAGTGTAAGGGTGTGGCAGTGCCTTCAGGACGTCGTCGAGTCGCCGGATGGTGTCCCGGAATTGCCGGTTGTGGGCTAGAAGCTCCTTAGCCATGCCGGCATACTGGGCACCCTGACCTGTGAAGACAAAGCCGAAAGGAAGCCCTTCGCGATTGCTGGTATTGTTTGCATCTTCCACAGCCTCCACCAGTTTCCCGCTGCCCTCATATTTGGCGAGGAGAAAGCTCTTGTGTCGCAGGTGGTCTCTCCGGCTAGTAAGTGTGTAGACCAAGTTCTGGAGATTTTCTGCGTCGGATAATTGCGATACAGCCCGGGAGATATCTTGTACGCGTGTCTCAAGCGACTTTTCCGATGCCGCGCTTACAGGAAGGACAACAACCTGGTCGCTGTTTTCAAGTTGTCTCTTCTGCATCACCTGTCTGCCGGGGAAGTACTGACTTAGATAGCTCTCTGCCGACTCAAGGATAACGTGTGCATTTGCCCCTAGTAACTGTCAGCAGATTATCCTGTATACGTTTTAGGGTAGCATTAGCTCACCTCCGTAGCCAAAGGAGTTCACCGAGGCGCGTCGCAGTGCGCGGGGCCATTGGTCTATCTGTGTGACGACCTTGAGATTACGCTGCTCCAGAATCGGAATGACTTTTAGATTGAGAGAGCCGTCAGTTATATTTTGGCTATAACTCTAAGGTGGGGGGAGGAACTCACGCTTAGGGTTCAGTTTTACCACCCCATGGGTTGGTGGAATCTGGCCCTTCTCGAAAGCTGTTACTACCTTCAAGACAGATGTAAGACCGCTGGCTGCTTCACTGTGCCCAATGTTTGTTTTGACCTGTTTTTGGTTAGATATTCACTTGAGCTTCTTTTAATATTATTGTCACTCACTGATCCGATGAGAAGTGGTGCTTGTCCTTTCGGTCGGAAGAAGCATCGGCCAACAGCGTCCACCTCGATGGGATCCCCAACCGGAGTACCGGTTCCATGGCACTCCACATAGTCCGTCTCCGCGAAGTCAAGGCCGGCGTTTTGGTAAGCCTTGCGCATCACAGCCTCTTGAAGGTTGCCGCTTGGCAGCGCAATACCGGGTGTCCTGCCGTTACTAGAAATTCTTAGTTTACTTTCTAGATCGATTGATGTCAATGACTACTCACGCGTTGACGGCACTTCCCCGGATTATGGCCCGGATCTGGTTGCCATCTCGGATAGCAGCGGAAAGTCGTTTCACGTAGATAGCGTTGACTCCTTCAGCTCGACCATAGCCATCAGCCGAGGCGTCGAAGGTGTGGCATGTCCCCGTGGGCGAGAGCACTCCGCTTTTGGCAGCACCGATGTGCAATTCAGGCGACATGATGAGGTTCGCACTGGCTATGACAGCGCTCTCGCAATCCCCCACCTTAATAGCCGTCAGAGCTTGGTGAAGAGCGTAGACGGATGACGAACAGGCTGTATCTAATGTAAAACTATAATCCGGTGTAAGCATAACATCAGACGAGACAGAACAAGGCAGTTTTACCTGGGACCATGTAGGTTGAAAACATGGCTGATTCGATTCGACATGATTGTCGCGCCTGAGCCGGTCGACGTATAGCGGTGTAGGTAGTCGGAATCGCGCGTCTGCATAGGCTGGTAGTCGACTGAGAAGTTGCCGACATATACACCTGTGTTGGAGCCGGACATGCTCTGCATTGACGCTCCAGCGCTCTCGAAGCATTCAAAGACGACTTCGAGTAACTTCCGCTGTTGTGGATCCATGTACGTAGCTTCGAGGTTGTTGATGCCGAAGAAGCCATTGTCGAACTGGCGTATGTCCTCATTGATGAAGTAACCCCCAGGAACATTTATGCCGCCGCTACGATTGCCGTCTGGATGGTAGTAACCATCTACATTGTAGCGGATAGGGGGTGTTGGGCCTTGGCCCGTCTTCTGGTTGATTATCATGTCCCATAGCTGTGAAGGTGATCGAACATCGCCAGGAAGGCGGCATGCTGTGTTTTCTCAGTTAGATCCGGAAGCTGGTCGATGAGGAAATTCAATCATACCCATTCCCACGATGCATGGCGGGTCATCACTCATCGACTCCAAGCCGACGACGCCGCTCTCTGAATCAGTGTACGCTATTGGGCTGCCATCTCCGCTGCTGGTGGTATTCGACAAACCCACGATAACGGGCTCAGAGTCCGGCATGGTTCTGGGTATCACTCTAACAGACGCTCTGGCTTCGAGTAGTAAACTGAAGCCCTGTCGAGGTCGAGGGTATCATCTGGTCCTCGAGTCTTTATTAGGGGTGTATGACCAGAATTTCTCGGGATAGTTTGCTTATGAGAAGTATTCCAAATCTTTGCCACCGGGAAGCTGTTAGAGTTCCCATATCACATGGGAAGAATTACGAACTCGGACGCATACAATCCCACAAAGCCAAATCCCGGGCTGCTTCACAACATAGCCGGACCTTGGGCGGATTCGCAACGCTCGGTCATACCCTGTACCCGAGAATAGTGTAATTAGACGGCCGTTTCGGTCAGATTAGCGATTACGGGAACTTAGAACATGTATTTTGATCCATCTTGTTTTGTTGTCATGGTACGCATGCACCAATTCCCGAGGCCGGGGACTCGGGAACGCTGACGGGCATGAACAGTACAGTCGGTTCGGGAAACGAATCTGTGCTTCATAAATCAAGTGCAGCTATGGGGAAACACAAGTCCCAGCCAAAGGCATCTACGAAAATGGACATTACCGGAAACGCTTTTGTCGTTGGCGGAGGTGAGCTCTGACACTCCCCAGGTCATCGTCAATGGACTTACAAAATAAACAGGGGGCGGGATCGGCAAGGCCTGCGCGCTGGCTTTTGCCAAAGAAGGCGCTGCTGCAGTCGTGGTTGCAGACCTTGATGCAAAGAAGGCAGTCGAGGTTGCCGCCGAGTGCCAGGCGTTGGCGCCTTCGGCTGAGTTTCGTGCCATTGGGGTAAAGATCGACATCACGCAGGAGGACTCGGTCAAGACTGCAACCGAGAAGGTGGTACAGGTATTTGGTCGCATCGATTATTGCGTGAACTGCGCCGGGGTGTGTTAACCTTTGCCTGGTCTGGTTGCCAATACTAATGTTTTCTTTCTTTTTTTTTTTTGCAGATTGGGGTTCAACAAGGGACCGACATTGCAACGTTGTCATTGGCTGATTTTAGGCGCTTCCTCGACGTCAATACGACCGGCATGTTCCTGGTGACTAGAGAAGCATCTGTAGCAATGCGTGCTCAGGAGTCCAGACTCGTCTCATCCGAGTCGCCCAAACGAGGAACCACACGCGGCGCGATTGTTAATCTCGCCTCGGTCATGTCTGTCGTTGCGGCGCCCGAAGTCATCCCCTATACAGCGTCCAAGCATGCAGTTCTGGGTCTGACAAAGAATGCAGCCCTGGATAATGTGTCGCATGGTATCCGGGTAAATTGCGTCTGCCCTTCGTGGGTCGACACCCCCATGGTACAACAGGCAGAGGAGGGTGTCCAGGGTCTTACAGAGTTTATCCAATCTGTAGTGCCCATGGGACGGATCGCTACCCCAGAAGAAATTGCTGACACTGTCATCTTCTTGGCCAGCCCCAGATCTAGTTATGTGACTGGTTGTGGTTTCATCGTGGACGGCGGCACCACGCTAACTGCCATGAGGTAGAACAATTACTCTAATTCCATGCATATTCCTGTAATCATCAATCCCCATCTACTTCTTGTAATGTGTATCGGTAATGGCTCGTTTTACATGCCCGATAACTTCCCCGAGAATCTCAAGGTCTTCGGGCATGCATAGTCTTTGTCCAGGCCGGGGGTTTCTCTGTCTGGAGTCATCACTTATTTAACTATCCATGGGACGTTCATCATATATGTACCATCACACCAGCCGTTTCTCTTTATCCGTATTCCATTCTTGATACTCAACGCATAAGCAAAATGGCTGAACAGACCGAAACCCCTCCTGCTGGCTACAACTTTGTCAGCTATGGTACGGAGCAGCATCCCATTGCCGGTCTCCCCCGTGTCGTGCGTCACATCACAGGCCATGATTCGGAGGGTCGCTCCGTGTTCTTGTCCACTGATATCGGTGACCACCACCGCACATTGGGCGAGAAGCAAGCGATTGCCAACATTATTTACTCGACCAAGGAGACCCCTGTCGAGCTTAACGGTGACCACGATATTGAGTTTGCCAGGAGCACTGAGGTGAGTTCTCCTTTCTCCTTCTTTTGGGACGTGATGTTGACAGCTCTCAGCCCGGTATTCACGTCAAAAACGGCTCAGTGGCACGCCTAATCGACTTTGCTCCGGGCGTGGAGTCCCCGCTGCACCGCGCTGTCAGTCTCGACTACGGCGTTGTCATTGAGGGTGTTTTCAAGATGGTCCTGGACTCGGGCGAGGAGCGCATCATGCGTCCTGGCGACATCAGCGTTCAACGGGCCACTGCTCACAAGTGGATCAACATCACCGGCAATGGTACTCTCCCGGGTCGTATGCTTTTTGTTCTGCTCGACTGCAACGATGTGTATGTGAATGGCAAGAAGATGGAGGGTTACCTGGGCTCCCTCGCCAAGGACTATGAAGGACGTGGTGGTTAGATGGACGACCTGTAGTGCATGTGTATCTAGGCTCAGATATGAATATAAAGCTTGCAAAAACTTTTGTGATATGTGTAGTGTAAAGGAGAATTTCATGGCTGGACTGTTTGTTGGAGAGTTTGGTTAAGATGCTGGAGTCCGCCTTCCTATTTCGTAATCACCATCGTTTGACTATCATGTGATTCTGGTGCAGCACGTGACATAGTCTGCCCTTTATCAGGTCACGATTGCTCGTTCATGTTATGTTATCAGATTCAAAAGGCTCATATGTGTCAGGCATACGCTCATAGACCAAGATATCTGACTTCACCTAGCAGGTAGTTGCCATATCGATTTTATATAGAATGAAGTGTCTAACGATATACCACAAAAATTCCATAGTGTAACTATCCACGGTCAGCTGGTTAGCATGAGTTTTATCTGAGCCTTTAATAATCACACTATTATTTACCCTATAGTTACTTCTATTTACATTACACCTGTTTCTTGACCTTTGCGGAATGAGCCTCTTTCAGCTTCCCCAAATCAAACATCCTCCAAAATATGGAGTCCTGAAATCATTAGCTGCGCTATACCTCACCAGGGCAAGAACGGAATGAATAACGGCATACCCAAATTGTGCGCCAGCAAAACATATCGAGAACACGAATGAGAGTGGTCTGGCTACCGTACCAAAACCACGCCGACGGGGATGAGTTTAAGCTCTCTGCGACAACTTTCGCGGCATACTGGAATCTATCAGTGGTTCCGGCTGCGATATTTGTTAATCTCGGTGCAGTTTTGTTTTAGTATTGGAATTCTTACGCGGGGTTCTTGTGACGTGCTGCTGGAAATGCTCCGCAAGAGGAGTGTAGTACGATCCTTGGTAATTGAGGTCAGAACATATGCAGTTGAACGCAGTCAAGAAAGATAGACATACCTTCTGGTAGCCGTCTATGCGCATCGTTCTTCAGAATGTTGGTAGCGACCTCTCCCGATATTACCTGATGAGCGATAGTTGATTAGCGTGCGGCTGTCATAAGGAATAGGACGAGCATACTGTAATAACCCTGACACTTTATCACAAGTCAGCTTGGCCATTCTATGATAATGCGCAATTCCGAAATTCTTACTCAAATGGGGCCATCTCAACACGCAGAGTGTTCGACCAGTGTTGAAGCGCTGCCTTGGTTGCATTATACGATGCTATGTCGTTGAGTCAGTTTCTTGTTGGGAATAATGAAATAGGTATGCTTACATCCATATAAGTACGGAACAACTCCTCCGATTGAGCCAATGTTTACAATTGCCCCGGTGGCTTTGATAATCATATCGTGGAAGTGATGCACCATTCGCATAGGGCCGAAGACATTGATGTCGAACATGCGCTGTACGGCAGTGACATCTGTGTCAATGGCTGTCATGGTGTACGCGATGCCACTGCTTCATATTCAGTAGTGGATAATGCGGGGAAAGGACAAGGAAGAACGCACGCGCAATTGACGAGGACATCTAGACGCCCATCCGTAAGCTTCTGCACACGAGCTTTTAGCTCCACGACAGATTTCTCCTTGGTGACGTCCAAAGGAAAGAAAGTAATACCGGCTCGCGTGAGATGGTCGCTTGACTCCCCAGGAAGCACAGTCGCAATGGCATAAATGCCGCGACGAGTGTACTCAGTGACGAGGGCCTCGCCAATGCCACCCTGACCGCACCTATATTATTTCGCGTTAGCATGAACAATAGAAAACGGGACATACTAGAAGTTATGGGTGAGTACCCGGTGACAAGAGCAAATTTCGTAGACATTTTGATGGGACCTTGGGTTGTAGATTCAGCGGCTCATCATACACGCTGTATTTCTACTCATATAATAGGCTGATTTCAAACTGGCCGAGTATTTCTGCAATATGTAAGACTCGGGAACACAAGACCGGGGTCGGGTATGCAGTCAGCTCCCGCCATTTCAGCAATACAAAGGCCCATTCCCGAGCTGAATTTCGCAGTTCTGATACGTCAGCGTAAGCAAGCGCTATACACCCATAAGACTTATGCAGCTCTACAACCCTTCCACCCTATGTTCAAGACTCAATTATCACTATGATATCCGCTTCATCGGCCATTCTACTGGCTGTGCTTCTAACAGCCCTTTGGCGACTAAGCCTCATAGGCCAAAGACCCAAAGACTATCCCCCTGGACCGCCCACGCTCCCCATCCTTGGCAACCTGCACCAGATCCCAAAGGCGAAGCGTCATATACAGTTTGAAAAATGGGCTCGTCAGTATGGACCAGTCTACTCACTTATGCTGGGGACGAAGGTTATGATTGTTCTCAACACGGATGATGCCATCAGAGAGCTCGTGGATAAACGGGGTGCCATCTATGCTTCCAGGCCGGAGTCTTTCATCGCCCAGGACACCATCAGCGGAGGGCTTAGAATCTTGTGGATGGTATGTAATTGGCTCTGTTATTTACTTGCTCCTGGTTCTAACTGTCTTCATTCTTGCTAGCACAATGGCGAAACGTGGAAAATGGCCCGGAAGCTCGGGCACCGTATTCTCAACCTCGCGACTGCACGCACTTACGTGCCATATCAGGACCTAGAGACTAAGCGGATGCTCCTTGACTTTTTAGAAAAGCCCGAAAGCTTTATCGAACATATGCGCCGGTTCTCTGCCTCTTTGACAACCCAGATGACATTTGGCTTCCGCACAACCACCATTCATGATCCCCGATTCAAGGAGAGCTTTGATGTATGTACACTGTCTACATATGGATGGCCTAGTAAATTGACTCTCTGTAGATATTTGATGAGAGTTGGGAGTTGGTTGCTTCTCCAGTTAGTCTTTAAAATTAATTCCTCTGGAACATTGCTAATTGTGTTTAGATCGCCGGGCTCATGGACTTCTTCCCCTTCCTCAGGAAGGTTCCTGACTTCTTTCTTCCTGTCAAACGAGAAGCAAAAAAGCTACACCAAAGAGAGATTACACTATTCCGGGACCATTATTTCGAGACCAGGAGAAAACTGCAGGACGGGACAGCCAAGGCATGCACCCCTGCACCCAACATAATTCCCCTTCCCTTCATATACTCATACCAGAAAACCATCACAGCCATGCGTCTGCGTCGACCTCGTAAAGCTCCAAAAAGAAGAATCCTTCTCCGACGACTTCGCCGCCTATATCGGCGGGTCCCTCCTGCAAGCCGGTTCCGAGACAACAGCCGGAGTTCTCGTCGGCTTCATCCAAGCCATCACCATCTTCCCATCCGTTGCCAAAATAGCTCAAGCAGAGATTGACCGCGTCTGCGGAGACGGTCTCCCGGATCTAAACGACGTTCCTGATCTACCGTATGTTCGGGCGTGTGCGAGGGAAACACTACGGTGGATGCCGGGGTTCCTGCTGGGGTTGCCTCATGCTGCTACTCGCGATGATGTGTATCTGGGGTATCGGATACCGAATAAGGCGACTATCCTAATGAATGTTTGGTATGGACTTCTGGCACATGGATGCAAAATGGCGTGGCTTATCCCATGTCTTACAGGGCCGTTCACAACAACCCCGAACAATACCCGAATCCCCGAACCTTCGATCCTAGACGCTATATGGACCACGAGTATTACCCACAAAGCGCGGCCAACACAGAAGTCAGCCGGGATCATTTCGCCTTTGGTGCAGGTCGGCGCAAATGCCAGGGTATCCACATCGCAGAGCGGTCTCTTTTCCTGAGCATTTCTCGTTTGCTTTGGGCGTTTGATTTCAAGAGGACTATTGATCCGGTCACGAAGCTGGAGATCTTCCCCAATATGGATGATCTTGCTGATGGCGCATTTACTCAGCCAAATGTGTTTCCGGCGAGGATTGTTCCTAGGAGTGAGGATAAGGCTCGACGGGTGAGGGAAGAATGGGGGAAGGTGTTGGAGTTGCTTGATGGGGATATGCAATGGAGAACTGTTCCTGAGGGGTTAATTTGGAGGGACTACGAGATTGTTGCGTAGTAGCTTCTTGGTTCTCTTATGAGACACTTGGGACCCATATATGCATGAAAATAGCATATTCTACCGCTTTTAGCTAGCCGACATAATGGCTGGAGCTGAAATAAGCATCTCATTTGCGAAGAAACTAGACTCATTTTTGGAATCCTCTGTCAAGCAACCTCTCGTCTTTTATCTACCAAATGTACACATCTCCAGCCAACGAGCTATATACATAACCTCACCCCGAACCAGGATACTCAGTAGGCAAAGCATTATTCCACCCAAAGACATTATCAGGATCATACTGCTTTTTCAACGCTGCCAAACGTGGCAATTTGCTTGCGCCGTATTTTTGTTCCAGAGTCTCATCGCCACGAGCATAGTTGACATAGATGGTGTGGTTTTCGTAACCTGAAGTCCGCACCCAGCTATCTCGAAGCGCTTGGCCGGTTTGCTCCCCGGCGTTGAAAGAGTCGCTTCCGACTCCGTCCAGGGAGATTACTTCGAATTGGCTGTGCATCCGCGTTAATATGCTTGTCTTTTTGATGGGATAATTCAGGAACGCTTACAACCAACCAATAGCATCTCTCCAGGGATACGCAGTCGCGTCATCAGGAACGGCAGCGACGGCATGGTTGGGAAATGCCTCGAAGTTGAGCGACGTATGCGCAAGCCCGGGATAAGTCTCCCAGAGAGTGGTTATCTTGTCAAATGTCTCTTGTAAGGTCGAGGCCGTGTATTTGCGCATCTGACCGGTGTACAGACTCCGGGGTGCACGTGCCTCGCAAAGCATGGCGCCCTGGCCTCCACCGGCTGTCTCGATTAGCTTGTTCCACGGCACATATGAGAGCATGGAAACGGAGGGTTGGAGCTCTAGGATGGGGCTTAAAAATTCGCGGCCCTCGTCTTCTGGTCCAATAAACACCCAGTTTGCTCCGATTTGGCCCTATTATCGAATTGTCAGCTTGGTGTGTAACTGTTTGATAGCGACGAGATTGGACTTACCTCCTTAGTAGTACTATCAAATTGAAACCGACTTACACCAGCGGCATGGAGGGGAAGCGTCTCACTAAGCGATTCCAGCCAGTCAAAGTAAAACAAAGTCTTGTTCGCAGGAATAATAAAGTCGGCAGTCAGGATTTCCCCGTTATTATTATCAGCAAGTCTGTGCAGTTTATATGTAGCCGATATAACAATGCCGAAGTTAAATCCAGCACCGCGAACACCCCAGAACAGCTCCTCATTCTCCGCTTCCGATATGGTGAGAACTTCCCCATCCGCGGTAACGATACGAGCCGAAACCAAGGCATCGATTTCCAAGCCGAAGATACCAGTATAACGACCAATACCGCCACCAAGTGTTATACCAATAAAGCCAGGGCAGGTGACGGATCCGCTTTCTATTTCATGTCAGTACCTGAATTCATGAGAGAGTAAACGAGCGTACGGATCATAAAACCAGCATCATAAATAGCATTCTGGAATTGGCCAAAGGTACTTCCAGCACCAACAGTTATAGTCGCATCATCGCTGTCTAACGTATACGAGTTGATCTGGCTCAAGTCAATGGCGAGGCCGTTTTGAAGCCCGACCATGTCGGTACAGCCATGGCGGCCGCCAGTCGCGAGAAATGGAACATTGTGCTCTTTGGCGAGTTTGACCTATGTACATATAAAATCAACATTTGTCTACAAACTTGGGATTCTCGATTAAATCTCACGCACAACTTTGACCACATCCTCCTCGTCTGCCGGACTGATAGCACCCGCGTATGTCGGGGCGTTGTAACTGTTCCACCTCACTGTAGCTTCTTCAAAGTCAGGGGTATCTGGGAAGCTGATAACCGTGTCTGATGCCCATTGAATGTTGCTGTCCAAAAGCAAAGACTTGAGATTGACCGAGGCCGCATGGGCTGCGAGGAGCCATGAACAGGCCAGGAATGTCAGAATGTTTCTGCGCATTGCGTGTCGTCTATAATGTGCAGTAGAAACAGGTGCAACTGTTTACAAGCCATAACAGCTTTTTGGATGTTTTTGTACGTGTACAACCTCGGGATGTCCGCATTAGGAAAGAAGGTGATATGACGGCGATGATCGGCGACTCCGATGATACCCGAATACAGTATTATAGTCAATACAGTGATCCCGAGCCCTAAAGTACCAATGAAATCTTAATCAAATGGATGTATACATGTATCACGCACGGAAATTTGTAATAATAGCTGAGATCCATGGCTGTCTATTTCAAATATAACGTTGTAGCAGCTCTATCTTCAGAAAAAGGAAATAAAAATAGAAGATGGCGACCGATCGGCAGACAAACAAAGAGCCCCTGCACCCAAGGAGTGCAGTAATGTAAGCGATTGTTAAAGACTACCAAAGCCCGCCTCGTCCGTACTTGTACTTCACCGTCTCTTCTCAATTTCAATATGGCCGTTAACTTCGACATCTCGCCGGAAAAAGAAGCGGGCATTCTCCGCCTGTTCCACAGCCAACTATTCGTCACACCCCCTCCCCTCACCCGCCGCGATGTTGATCTAAGCGGTAAAACAGCCATCGTCACCGGCGCCAATGGCGGCTTGGGGTTGGAAACCGCCCGTCAGCTTCTAGATCTGGGATGCAAGGTCATTCTCGCTGTGCGGAGGATGGAGAGAGGTGAAGCCGCGCGTCAAGAGCTGCTTGAGGGCCGGGATGCGCGGGCTACCGAGATTGAGGTGTGGCCTCTGGATCTTGCATCCTATGAGTCTGTTATGAGCTTTGCGGAGCGCGCTAAGACCCTGCCGCGGCTGGACATCGTAGTCCTCAATGCTGGTCTCTACAAGGTCAACCAGACTATGGTCGCTACCACGGGCTACGAAGAGAGTATCCACGTCAACTACCTCGCCAATGCTCTCCTAATTACTCTTTTAGCGCCCATCGTTAAGGAAAAGAAGACCGGTAGCACTCCCGGGCGGATCGTGCTTGTATCCTCAGACCTGGCCGCTTGGGCCAAGTTCAAGGAGAGAAAATCCAACCCCATCCTTCCCACATTCAAGCAGAAAATGACCCCAAAATGGGACTTCCTAGAGCGCTACGGCACATCTAAGGTTCTGGGCCAGTTCTTTGTGACGGAATTGGCGAAACGAGTGTCCCCGGATGCCGTCCTCATCACGACCACTAATTGTGGCTTGTGTCATGGCTCGGAACTTTCGCGTGAGGGACAAGGCCATCTTATAGGCCATATTTTTAATGTGGTTAGTCGTATATTTGGTCGTTCTTGCTCGGTTGGTGCTCGCGTGTTTGTTCACGCGGCTGCCAGTCCTGTCTTGGGTGCGAGCGTGCATGGGCAGTATGTGGAGGATGCGAAGCTAAAACCGTGAGTTCTTTCCCGCCTGAAACAGCTCCTATAGGCAATGTTGTGCTTACAATAATACAGTATGTCACCATTGATATACAAGCCTGAAGGTTTGCAGTTAGGTTTGAAACTATGGGAAGAGACCATGGATGAGCTCTCATTTGCAGGAGCCAGGGAGATTATTGATAGCCTCTCCAAATAATTCTATTTGTCTATAGCACCAATGTAATAACCTCCCATCTCAAAAGCGGACAATATCTACTTGAGCGCCAATAATCACGTGCCGTTAGTCACGTGGCGTAAGCACGAAATGTGTGTACAACCCCAAACGCAACGTATGCAGGGGACGGGACAACACACATTGCCGGTGCCAGGGTTCAATTCCAAATCAGAAACTGTAGTAAAAATCTCCCACTGTCACATCCCAGTCGTTCCCGCCGCAACCGCGAGCACTGAAATCATTTCGAGTCCCCGACTCCACCGCCGAGTCCGGGTACCCCGGGCTACGCATGTTAACCTGGGCGATACGCAACTGTCAGCTGTGTAAGTGCCTAACTGGCCCAACTGACAGGAGTACATGAATCTCGAACTCAACGATTACGTACCATGTCTGAGGTACCGGGGGTCACCATTCCCGACGCCCGATCCAGAACCTGTCACCGGCGGTTATCAGACATGTTTCGGGAACTAGTTGACGAGAAAAAGGACCGGAGATATGGTTCTGGTTGGAACTGACACTCAGTAATCGCTTTAAAGTAAAGATAGTACAAATACGATCAAGGCCAATTGGGTCGTGCTCAGCTCGTCAACAGTTATCTGTCAAGATGGCTTTGCAAACGACGAAAACATGGGAGACGCTGATGCAACTGCTGCCCTCGCGCAATCATGATCAGGACTTCTGGTGGAAGGTGACAGGGCGTCAGCTAGCTGTGTTGTTGGAGGCGGCTGGCTACCCTATTGAGAGACAGTACAACACTCTTTTGTTCCACTATCATTGGGCGGTATGGGTCCTTTGTTTCTTTAATCTATTTGCCCCTTGTACTTCGTAATTAACCTGGGCTAATTACGTGCGTGCTGCTGGCAGATTCCATACCTGGGACCAGCTCCTGCAAGTGGTGTGGCAGCCAAATGGCCGTCACAGCTGTCCGTCGACGGGTCTCCAATTGAGTACTCGTGGAAATGGAACACCAAGACCAAGGCGCCTGACGTACGGTATACTATGGAACCCATGAGCGAGTTCACAGGCACAAAGCTGGACCCGCTCAACCAGCTCGCCTTCCGCGAGTTGCTACACAAACTCAGCCAGTTTGTGCCGGGCGTCGATCTTGCCCCGACGGACTACTTCATGTCTACCCTGTTCGACCATGATAGGTCAGTGTTGATGAAAGCAGTCGACGATGGTGTGCCGTTGCAATTCTCCAGTACCGCTCTTGCATTCGAGTTTCTGAGCAAGGGTCTGTTGCTCAAGACATACTACGCGCCGCGCAAGCTGGAGACGGGTCACTTTACACTGGCGGACTGGGACAAGGCTATCCGCGGCTATTACCCCGAGAGCAAGGCGCTGGATGTCGTCTATGAGTTCCTGAAGACAAGCCATGAGGGCAAGCTCCTGAACCCATACCATCTGGCCGTCGACAACATCAAGGGCGGCCGTCTCAAGTTCTATTTCCAGTCGCCCCACCGCACCTTCACATCCGTCCGCGAGATCTTGTCGATTGGCGGACGCGTCTACCGCGAAGGCCTGGAGGCACAATTCCTCGCTCTCCGCGACCTCCTCAACGCCATAACCGGCCAGTCGCCCGACTTCCCCGAAGATGGAGAGCCACCCATCGTCGAGGAAGATGTCACCGGCGATATGGACACAGACGGCCATCCGGAGCTAATGTCCGGATACTTATACTACTTCGACATTGCCCCCGGTGCGACCCTGCCCGAGATCCGCTTCTACATTCCCATCCGTCGATACTGCAAGAGCGATCTCGACCTGGCGAAGGCGCTCACGGGCTGGATGGAAGCGCACGGCCGAGGCGCGTACTGCCAGCAGTATCTGGACTTGGCCTACAGTCTGGCCGAACACCGGGATTTGGCAAAGGATCGGGGCCTGCAGCGGTACATCGCTTGTTTGTTGGCGAAGAATGGGGAGATTGAGGTGACGACGTATTTGGCTCCGGAGACGTATGAGCAGGTTAGGCGTGCGCAGAAATCTGTGGTGTAAATATGGAAATGAGATGTGGAATATGATGATATATATCGTTCAGTATACCTCCGAATACATAACCCGAGATTATGTTGCTAATTACAAACGATTACAAACTGTTCCTCTCCTGACCCGGAACCCTGTTGCAATCTAACCGGGAATCCTGCCCGTACATTCATCAGCAGCGGAAAACAACCTCTTGACGCCCTCAGCTTTCTTCTCCAGCCACAGATGGATATATTCACATGCCATGACGAACGTGGTACTGCAAGTCCCGCCCCCACCTCTTGCATCATGCAATGTCCGAACAAACACATTTAACTGACCGAGCAAGCGCTCAAGTTTGCGGAAATACAGCAGATACAGCCGCTGTCTTAGTTCGAACTCATCGTCGTCCTCCAGTTCTAAAACACCCCATGACAGCCTGGGCTCTCTGATGCTGATTGTTACTTCATCCAAAGACAGACTTCTGCCTCGCCCTATTGCTGATCCGCGGCCTATCCGCTCGTTGAGCATTAATTCAAACTCGTCGATCACACGCCCAACCAGCACAGCTACAGTAATGATGTTAATCGGCTCAGTATCCCCATTCCCATGGTGACTGCAGCCCATAGACGCTTCGGAGGCTATAATGCACCGCTTCAGCTGTGAGAGTTGTACATCCAGCGATAATCTTCTCTCCTCGTTGCGGGCTGGCTGAGACATGCACGCGAGCTGCTCCATAACCCCCGCGTGGCAGGTACAGTTCTGAATCTGCGGCTGTTGGAACATATCCGTGCTGGTACTCGCACTGGTGCCGGTTCCGGGGGTGTTCGTCAGCGGGGTGAGAATGTTGCTGCCGCTGCTGTTCACGTTCCCGACCCCGGCGGCGAAGTTGCCGAAAGATGAGAATAGCGAATTGGTGTGGTCTTCGTTTGGCGTTGGGAGGGGCGTCATAAAGCTGGGGAGATCGAGGTTGGTAGGTGAGAGTATCCCTGGGCCTGGGCCTGCTGTGGAGGGTTGCTGGTGGTGCGGCTGTTGTTGTGCAAAGAACTGGTCAACGCTCGGCTGCGGGGGATAGGATGTCATAGGATTTTCGCTTAGTGGCATAAATGGCGTGGTGGTTCCGGTGTAATTGGCGGTAGTCGTAGCGGTAGCATTAGCGTTTGGGATGTGTACCGAGGAGCGTCTCGACCCGGAATGCGAATTTGAGTGTGAACTCGAATGCGAGTGTGAGTGCGAATGCGGCATGGAAATCGGGGGCGCATCTTTGTGAGTCCGACGGGACAAGCCATAGACACAGGTTGTCTTGTTTCTCTCGCATCGAGCGCAGGTTGGTTTCGTCTGGCTGCAACGTACTTTGGACTCGTTGCAGGCGTTGCAAGAGGCACGTAGCTTGTAAGTTTTGCCGTCCATTTTTCTCGTTGACTATCAGGAAGAGGTGAGTATCTGTGCTTCGAATTGGACAAAGATCTATCTTAAATCCTGTGCGAGGATGTACTCGAAAAGGAACCCTGGAGGTGATGGGATGCAGCTTACATGCATATCCTTGTCTGACACTGGCATAAAGAATCGAGGATCCTTGACAAATGAGTGGAGCTATCAATATTGCTGCAGCTTCGTTGTGTCCAATTAACCATTCAACAATGAACAATTGTCCATGCAAAACATCTATACATCCCGATTGTCTCCTTAAAAACTAGTACCTTTTGTCCATTTGTTTGCTTTTTTATTTCCCAGTCTAATCTCACATTCCATGTACGACTTTGTACTCAGCTACTCAGCTGCGGTATCGCCGCCAAGGGCAAACAACCCTGGTCCGGTCAGACGCCTATACGGTTTGCATCAAGAAATGTTAGCGCTATCCGCGCTGGTTATCCAGGACTGCAAGTCTTACCTCACTGGAGTGGAAATGCGCCGTCCCTGATTCCTTTATCTCACTGACATATTATCTTGTTATCTTTCTTTGGTGCATTCCTATCCAATAGCAAAAATCTCTCGTCGAACTGATCTTACATGATGGGATAGTACTTTTGATAACGAACCGGGCCGGAACGGCTTCACAAAAGTCAATTTTCTTTGAATAGTGGCAGCTCAGCTGCTGTTACTTGATTTGCTACAGCTAGCCTACTCCTTATGCATATGAAAGGTACGCTAAAGTTTGATTAGTCCGGTTCTAAATGATCCACATATGCTCTACGTAGTAGGTTCAACACGTCGATCGTGTATGTTGGTTGGGCAATCAGCACCTTTTCTTCGTTGTGAATGGTCGAGTTGACAATTCAACTGCATGGGTACTTGGCATCCTCCAGGTACTCGAGGAGTCTCGTATATGTGGTGTTGTTCCTGGGGTACTACGAGGCTGCATGTTTGCATGTTGCATGTCGGACTGCAGTGCGTGGCACATTACGAGATTAGTATGCACGTTATATTAATCGAGTATTTGCAGGTCTAGCTGCAAGTTTGGGTGCAACTATTACGATGCATAGCTCGAACCGAGTGGTACAGTGTGTTTGTTAGGGCACAACGCTGGTGCATAGCCTTATGCAATTGCTTAGTAACTAGGCATCACATGGTTGCCACTCGTATACAAGTACTTGGCCATATCGACGGAGCACAAGCAGCCAGCGAATTGTCCTATGTGCTTGTACACCGTAGTTGTACTATTGCAATAACGCGATCAATAATTCATGTGCAGTTATTGATGTGGTCCGTGTTGACCGCTGATAGCTGACTCAGCTACCCCGTGACCGCATTAACCGGAAATGGAAGATCACCCCTGATTGGCCCACCGCACCCACAACAAACCCGCTCACCGCTTTGTCAGGCTCTTCTCCTGTTGTTGTTGTCCTCTTTCGACCGACTCTCCTGGCTCTCTCTCTCTCTTCCATTCCCCATCCATACGCCCTTTTCAAGCCGTTTCCTCTAATCAAACCGCCAAAATCACCTCCAAGATGCGTGAGATTGTACGTCTTCTCGTCCCTAATCGCTGGTGTTTCACATCCAGACGCGTGCTGGCATTCCCCTGAACCGGAACCCCACCCGTTCGAATATACATCCACATACCAGACACAGGATGCTAACTGGAATGTCTTTGCTATAGGTTCACCTCCAAACCGGCCAGTGTGTAAGTACCGATTGATTCTCGATTGTTGGGATTTGTGGTAGTTATGAGTCGTGTTTTGCGGGGTGGTGGTGGTGGTAAACACGGGTTGGATCGTGCTGAGGCTAAACTCGGGTTGGGCATATAGGGCAACCAAATAGGTGCTGCTTTCTGGTATGTCCGCATTATAATCAGAGTCAGATTGGGTGATATACTAACAGTATCACAGGCAGACTATCTCCGGCGAGCACGGTCTCGACGGCTCTGGTGTGTAAGTACAGTCGGGTCTCCGAGATGGACGCGTATCGGATATGGATATCTAAATGGATTGCAGCTACAATGGCTCCTCCGACCTCCAGTTGGAGCGTATGAACGTCTACTTCAACGAGGTTTGCCTAATTCATTCGTGTCTGTGTGGGAAACAGTTCTGACAGTGACAGGCCTCCAACAACAAATATGTCCCCCGTGCCGTCCTCGTCGACCTTGAGCCCGGTACCATGGACGCCGTCCGTGCCGGTCCCTTCGGCCAGCTCTTCCGTCCCGATAACTTCGTTTTCGGTCAGTCCGGTGCCGGTAACAACTGGGCCAAGGGTCACTACACTGAGGGTGCTGAGCTCGTTGACAATGTTGTCGACGTTGTCCGTCGTGAGGCTGAGGCCTGTGACTGCCTCCAGGGTTTCCAGATCACTCACTCCCTCGGTGGTGGTACCGGTGCCGGTATGGGTACCCTCCTGATCTCCAAGATCCGTGAGGAGTTCCCCGACCGTATGATGGCCACCTTCTCCGTCGTTCCTTCCCCCAAGGTCTCCGACACCGTTGTCGAGCCTTACAACGCTACCCTCTCCGTCCACCAGCTTGTTGAGCACTCGGACGAGACCTTCTGTATTGACAACGAGGCTCTGTACGACATTTGCATGCGTACCCTCAAGCTCTCCAACCCCTCGTACGGTGACCTGAACCACCTGGTCTCCGCCGTCATGTCCGGCGTCACCACCTGTCTCCGTTTCCCTGGTCAGCTCAACTCGGACCTCCGCAAGTTGGCCGTCAACATGGTTCCCTTCCCTCGTCTCCACTTCTTCATGGTTGGCTTCGCTCCCCTCACCAGCCGCAGCAGCCACGGCTTCCGCGCCGTCACCGTCCCCGAGTTGACCCAGCAGATGTTCGACCCCAAGAACATGATGGCCGCCTCGGACTTCCGCAACGGCCGCTACCTTACCTGTTCGGCCATCTTCCGCGGTAAGGTCTCCATGAAGGAGGTCGAGGACCAGATGCGCAACGTCCAGAACAAGAACCAGACCTACTTCGTCGAGTGGATTCCCAACAATGTCCAGACCGCTCTTTGCTCGATTCCTCCCCGCAACCTCAAGATGTCGTCCACCTTTGTCGGTAACTCGACCTCGATCCAGGAGCTCTTCAAGCGTGTCGGTGACCAGTTCACTGCCATGTTCCGCCGCAAGGCTTTCTTGCATTGGTACACTGGTGAGGGTATGGATGAGATGGAGTTCACTGAGGCTGAGAGCAACATGAACGACCTTGTCTCTGAGTACCAGCAGTACCAGGACGCCTCCATCTCCGAGGGTGAGGAGGATTAGTAAGTTTCCCTACTCTATGACTGATGCACAATTGCTAACTCTCGCAGCGCTGAGGAGGAGCCTCTCGAGGGTGAGGAGTAAATCCTGGTCTAGTGATGTAAATTGAGTTTTGCTCCGTTAATACCCTGCTCACGTTCTCTACGAGGCCTAGCCTCACAATTTGTTCGAGCGCACTTAATTTCTTTCATGTTTTTAATTGTGACCAGTGGTCGTAAAACTATTGAATAGGACATAGTACAGTTTATTCTTGCTCGAACTTATCTCACCACCGTGTATTCAAGCCGAAATCATCATAACTCGTGAATCGTAACCATCAAATACGCTTAATGAAACGGACACCCCCCAGTCCTCGCCATCTTTAACTCCTCCACAAACTCCGCCATGGACTTCCCACCCTTTCCCTCGAAATACCTCGGCCCAACATCCTCAATTCGATACCCACGGGGATAATACCTCTCCCCCTCGTCCCCAGGCAAAGGCCGTCCAAGCATCCAAGTAACCCAAGCAGTTGGACTCCATCTATTCCAGAGCGACGGCTTAACATAATACGGCGCAGCATCCCACTGCGTCATAAAGATCCGGTTATCCTCATCCGGCGTTTCAGTAAGAGACATGTAGCGCATGAAATATGGCCGCGGAGGTGTTAAGTAGCGAAGAATAAACCGCCGCGTATTCAAAAGCGCAGAGAAGACCGTAGCATAGAGTGGTGGCGGAGCATCATACAACATCGCCCTCCGCAGCCGCTCATCCATCATAAACGAGACGAACTTCAGACCCACATGGTGCAAACTCCGCGGCAACATATACACCAACACCGCTGTAGTCTGATCCGCTGTTTCCCTGTTCTTGATATGGGGGACCATGCACCGTTCTTCGTACGCATCGCTCCAGGCGGTGATTTCCTCGAGCCAGTGCAGACCATCTTTAAACCCCTTCCCGTTTGGGCCACCGGAAGGTAAGGCATCGTAGGTTATGGCGAGTGCATCCCCAACGCTCTTCCAGAACGTCCCGATCGCGCATTTCTCTAAATCGCTCAAATCCCTCCATTCGAATTTCTCGATGAAGCGGATCGGCTGGATCGCGAACAGGCCTAGTGTGTAGAGCATGTCATCTTCGCGGATGGTCCCCGAGGCGCGGTACGCGGCGTGTAAGAAGCGTGTTCGCGCGAGGGATGTGTATGCGCGGGACGAGGAGGGTGAGTGCGCGATGTACTCTTGGATTAGTGCGGAGGTGTCAGAGTAGCGCTTTAGGGAGGTGGCGGGGTGAGAGAATTGGGTTGTTTTTGTGAGAACGGTTGAGATGCTGGGGATGCCGTATGTCTATTGCATTTGTTAATCAAGTCTGTTTTGTTTATTTTAGGGGGTGGTGAAGGGGGGGTACCCTAAACAGCGCAAACTGAAGCGCCTTGATATAGATGAACGGAAACTCCAACTGCGCGAGGACTTTCTGGATCTCCCAGGCTTGGTCGTCTGTCATGTGCGAGAAGGACTCGCGGGTTGGGAAGTGGTAGCGCTCGTGGAGGTTGTGGTGTCGGCGGAAGCGAAGGAGGGAGGTGAGGAGGGGGTAGGCGAGGAGGAGGGGAGTGATGTATACGAGAACCGATGTATTGGACTCCATTATGGACGGTTGGACAGAGTACGGAGAAGTTGAGAGGAAGTTTATATCAATCAGAGCGGGGGGGGAGTTTTTGTTTTGACACCTGTGTCGATCTCCCCGCAGCCGAGGACCAACCAGAGGGTGTGTAAAAGAACACATGTGTACAGCTTGGGGCTGAACTTACTGTATATTGTACTCCAAAGAGAAGTCTAGCGCGGGTCAGTATATTGTTCTGTGAGCCCTGCATAGTGCATTGTCTATTCGGGTTCCTGATAGTTATATATCCTGACCCGGGATAAACAACCAGGATTTGAAATCCATATACGGTCAAAAATCACTTCCTACCCAAATTGTTATACTTTCATAGTAATTATCTAGTTTCTAATTCCTTCAGGATGGCTTTATGGTCTCCAGATTGCTCATTTCATGCCACGCCATTTCAGCTGCCTCCTTCGTCTCCGGCCGCAAAGTCTCTGACTCCCAACAAGTCTCAAGACCTCGCTTCCACCAATCCCACTTGTTCCGATCGATGCCAGGCTCAGTGTCAGATGATGTCCAGAGATACAACTCTTTGCCCCGGATTCTCATCCAAGCAGCCCCAGGGGGGACCTGATATTCTACTTCATTCGAGGGACTTGAATCTTGGCTAAACGCCTGGTTTAGTGTTCGAAGCGCGAAGTTCTCCAAGAGCAGCAGCTTGCACGCGAGTAAGACGTGCGACAAAGATATTCAAGGAGACCCATTCTTGGATACATTGGTTGAAATCTTTCTCGGACTGGGCTGATCTGGTCCTAAAAGTTGAATCGGTCAATCAGTCATAGGTCACTTCTTCATCTGTGAAATTCGACATACCAGTTTATGACTTGTAGCTGATCAAAAACGACATTGATCGCCGTGACGCGGGATGGGAGCATCCGAGTTCCTTGTTAAGGCCCTTTCCTATCACGCTGTCATTGATAGCAATCACACGATTTCAGGATGGAAGGAGCAATCAAAGGTTTGAGAATGCTTTCCTCGAGGTCTATGTTGCGATTCTTCAGTATACAGCCGAGGTGGAAAAAGCAAGAAAGGGGAACGCTCTCTGTGTTGACGAAATCAATTGGATTGCGCCCAATGCCTTATTAATCAACTCTTTCCTGAGCAGCTCGCGTGGGACACAGCATCACTGCTCTTATCGAAAAGCTACTTGAACAACTAAAGTCAGTTTCAGAGATTAAACGCCAGATACTCAGCGGAGGGAAAGATCTCTGCAGGGACGAAAGTGAGAATGCAATGAAGATCTATCCGATGACGAGCCAAAGCTAATCTGCCACAGCCCAAAAACGGGATGCCGAGCATATGTTGATGGAGATTGATGAGATGGTCAGGATGTTGGCGACTGTTGAGTCGCGGTGTCGCAGTACGTATACGGTGAGTTTATTATGGAGCACCTACTAACACGTGCAGACAGGAAAACTGGGATATCCTCGATTGGATTTCCAAAATACGCTATGATGAAATCCAAAATCTTACGCAAAAGAATCGTTCCTCTGAAACTGGCAGCTGGCTTCTCAAGTCATCAGAATACACCAATTGGAAAGCCGCACCAGGGGAGATACTTTGGCTGCATGGTGTTGTGGGGTGTGGGAAATCGGTGCTTCGCTCAACGATTATCAACGATATTGAGAGCTACTGTGAACAAAATCCACCCAACACTCATGCCTATTGGTACTTTCAATTCAGCTACCAAGACACGCAACGAGTCGAGAACATGATCCGGTCTCTGATTCG
The DNA here is from genome assembly GCF_016861735.1 of Aspergillus chevalieri. Classification (NCBI taxonomy): domain Eukaryota; kingdom Fungi; phylum Ascomycota; class Eurotiomycetes; order Eurotiales; family Aspergillaceae; genus Aspergillus; species Aspergillus chevalieri. The sequence goes on from NC_057364.1 coordinate 554,312, forward strand.
ACAGCTCTGCCCTAATCCTCTGCCGGAGTCTGTCAGAAAAAATCTGGGAGGGCCGCAAAAACCGAGAACCAAACAGTGATCAATGAGTGCGGATTATTTATGGTATTATCAGCCGCTACCAAGTGATGTGTTTATTGTTTTGACGCTCTGGATGAATGTCCTCAGGATTCAGGACAAGAGGAACGAGAGCAACTGTTAGACTTTACGGAATAACTTCTTGAAAACCACCGAGGAAAGCTTCATTTTGTGGCAACTAGTCGACCAGATCCAGATATTTGTGAGAAGCTGAAGAAATACAAATGCTTCAATCTCGAAAGCGGCTTGAGTGACGATGCGGAGACAATTGTTGACGCGGAATTGCAGACTGGCAAGCTGAGCAGATGGGGACCAGATATCCGAAATAGGATTGAGACAAGCCTTGTTGGTGTCTCTGAGCGGTTCGTCATCTTCTTTAACAAGCCTGTATGAGTTACTGACATCGGAAAGAGTGTTGGTTGAGGCTGCATTGTACAATACTAAGGAAATGATGCAGCTGCTGATGGACAATGGGGGCTCTCACATCCTCATCACCGATGAGATGTTCTGTTCCGCAGCAGCAAATGAGTAAGAATGTGACGCGGTGATGGAACATTTACGGAAACTCTGACAATGTTCTTCACTCGGCGGGGGGGGCAACTACACGATGACGGAAGCAACATTCACCATGCTAACAAAATTGCTGCGACTGTTGGTATCATCCGGCATAAAGCTCTGAGCTTCTCCGTTGAGACCGTCCCACTAGCCCGGTTGAACAAGCGGGGTTCCAATTGTAAATGTGCTCTGTCGCCACTTGCTGGACATTATCGGTGCAATAACTCTGCCAGAGCATCATGCCTGGAGGCAACCTGATGAAGTTCGAACCTCACGTATTCAAACACCCGCAATTTGTAATCCTGTTATAGTGTTTTTTCATTACAGTAGTCAGTTAGAAGCTCTAATACTTTCGTAGATTTGAACATGCCCTGAGCAGCTTGGCGCGGCCACTGGCGAATTACTGCCTGAACGATGCATTTATGACTATTTCTAAACTCTCTGCATGAACTGTAACCATTCAGTTAATGGCATCACGTATTCTTCCAGACTTTGCCCAATGCCACGAGCAATTGGCAAGGGGCTGTTGCGATTGATGAGCATTCGCACCCAGAATTTCGGAACTTAGAACCTGAGTCACCACAAGAATGTTTGAAAGGAGATTTAAAAATTTGGAAAGAAAAGCGAAACGAGACTGGCACGGATATACGTTCCAAAAGCTGTGCAATTCAGGTAAAAACCTGGGCTTGCCTCTGAAGCGCTAGAAATGTTTCCTTATCGTGCCCGGGAATAACTTGGCCCTTCGTAATCCGCTCAAGGTGCTTGAGACGCTGAGTGCTCCTGAACCAGGCTGGGTGATCTCTTGCCAACCATCCTTGAGGAATTCCATCACGCCACTATTGTGAATATTAGATAGCCGCAAAGGTCGTATTATTAGGGTAACATACATTCTCAATGACATGGCAATGATCACTGATGAAGAGGAAGGTACCTGTCTCAAGCATGTTGATTTGCATCCCAACCAAACCATCCGTATGTCCGGGCAAGTGGTGGAGAGTGATGCCCTGACAGAAGTCCAAGCGCTCATCCGTGAAGGTTTTCCAGTTCCTATAGCCAGATTAGGCCATCGCAAAATCCGGTGAAAGAATGGAACATACATACAACGACAATTCAAGGTAATGTCCCAAATACACTCCAGCATCAGCTCCCGTGGCGACGGACCAGAATGCAGATAGTAGTTCTTTCTCGTGGACCCAGACCTCAACTTCTTTGTTGTCCAAAAACTCGTCGAGGCCTCCTGCATGATCCAAATGAAGATGGCCAATGATGATCTTCTTGACATTTTCGATTTTGTTGCCCGTCGCCTCTACTGCTGCGCGGAGCTCGTGCTGAGGTTCATACTTCACACGAGCAAAGATATCAGACACAGCCGGGCCCCAGACCTCGGGATAGTCCTTGCCACAGCCAGTCTCCCAAAGAATCAGACCCTCATGGGGATGGTCGATCAAGATGCAGTACATGGGCATCTCTCGTCTTTTGTTGACGAAAGACTCTTTCTCGTTGCTTTTCATGCTTGTGTTGCCGCCTCGAACCACGAAGCCTTCGTCACACTCAAGCCATCCAACTTCCAAGACGTGGAATTTGGTGCCTGGCGGGCAGACATTCGACACAGAGCTAGGGACAGCGCCTTGTTGGAGTTGATTCTGGATTGCGGACATCGTTGCAATGCTCAAGGGGTTTGGGTTGAGCTTGGAATTTTGAATTTAAGATATAGAAAAAATGAAAATGGGAGACAAGTAACAGGGGGGGCATCTTGTGTGAAATCTCCATAGATTCGACAAACTCTCTCCCCGCAGTTTTACATCAACTGGAGGGACGATCCCGTAGATCTTGCGGGGATCGGGCTGTACGGGTTAGTGTCTTCGGGTGGGGGGGGGAGGTGGAGGGGAAGTAGCCGATTCGGGCTATCGGTTACTTCTGTGCGGATATTATGGTCATTTTGAGCTATAACAATACTTCGGATGTCTCAACTGAGACTTTTCCGTACTTCAAAAATAACACTCTATCTCCGAAACACTTCCTACGTGAATTATTACGAAAATGGCGCCGATTGCAAGTCTTTCGAATCTTAAGAGGTCTGATCTCTTCAAACAAAAGGGCTTCATCGCAGAATTATGGGTCGATTCCGTCAGTGGTTCTACCTTCGATGTCGTCAACCCGGCTACACTCGAGGCAATCGCCACTCTGCCGGAAATGAACGCCACTGACACTGCGAAAGCAGTGACTGCTGCTCACGAGGCATTCAAATCCTACAAGAAAACATCGGCACGACAGCGAGCTCGCTGGTTGCGGCAATGGTATGCTCTTTGTATGGAGCATCTTGAGGACTTGGCTCTCATTCTGACACTTGAAAACGGGAAACCGCTCGCAGAGGCAAAGGGTGAGGTGATTTATGCTGCATCGTTCCTCGACTGGTTTGCTGCAGAAGCTGAAAGGACGCACGGAGAGGTCGTGCCCGCCGCAAATCTCGGCCAGCGAATCCTGACTATTAAGGAGCCTATTGGGGTCGCAGCGTGTCTTGTACCATGGAACTTTCCCATTGCAATGATTACTCGCAAGGTCGGTGCGGCGTTGGCTGCGGGATGCACAACGGTCTGGAAGCCAGCTGGGGAGACGCCTTTCAGCGCCCTTGCCCAGGCTCTCTTGGCACAGGAGGCCGGTTTCCCAAAAGGCACTGTCAACGTGGTCACCACGCTGAACAATGTGGCAGAAGTTGGGGAGGCACTCTGCAAGTCCAAGCTCATCCGGAAACTCAGTTTTACCGGGTCGACTCGGGTTGGAAAGATTTTGGTTGAACAGAGCAGTGCCAATTTGACAAAACTTTCACTTGAGCTGGGTGGTAACAGTCCGTTCATCGTGTTCGACGACGCCAAGGTAGAAACCGCTGTTGACGCGTGTATGCTCGCCAAATTTCGAGGCTCCGGGCAAACCTGTGTGACGGCAAATAGAATTTTTGTTCAAGAGGGCGTCTATGACCGCTTCACTTCTGCATTGGTGAAAAGGATTGAGAAACTAAAAGTAGGAAATGGTACAGACAGCGACGTGGCCATTGGCCCTCTGGCTCATGAGCGAGCGGTTGAGAAAGCCTTGGTCCATATAAAAGGCATGCACACTGTTCCTTTCAATCCTTGTTACTATCTGCTAACATCATCGAAACTCAGACGCCACGAGTCGGGGTGCCTCCGTTCTTCTCGGAGGAGCGTCAGCGAAGCCCAATAACCTTCCGGGATATTTTCTCCAGCCAACTGTCTTGAGCGGCATGTCCATGGAGTCACTGACCACGACTGAGGAGGTTTTTGCACCTGTTGTCGGTCTTTTCCCTTTCAAAACTGAAGAGGAAGTAATTGAAAAGGCCAACGACTGCGATGTTGGTCTTGGCAGTTTCATCGTCACCGAATCAATATCACGAATGTGGAGAGTTGCAGAGAGCCTCGAGGTTGGTATGGTTGGTGTAAACCTGGGCATGCTAAGCGCCTGTGAGAGTCCATTTGGAGGTGAGTTCAGCATTTTCGAATGTTTTCCTCGCGATCTCGTGATTTTTCACTAACAGCTCATGTTAAGGCGTCAAGGAGTCCGGTTATGGACGCGAAGGAGGACGACATGGGATTGATGAGTACCTTACTGTTAAAAGTATTTTGATCAACGTATCGTCTTGAGATTTTGGGTAGAGGGTTAGGGTTCCTTGTGCGGTGGCTACAATACGATTCAAATACGATGTACTTTATAAGTTAAAGCTTGCTGGATTCTGTATTGAGAAGAGGGTAAGCGTTGGATTTAAGCGCACCACACAGTATAGATGCTCTCATGATAGGACATTACAAGGAAGATTAGATAAAGCCGATTACCCCGGGTGTCGATGTTGGGGTTCGGGGCACAACCCCGCACTCTTTAAAGTTGCGGATATTCCGAGGTACAGAGCCACCATATTGAATGGAAAGTTCGGCCACAAGGATGAAATCTTGTATCCCGCTCGACCCCTCTCTTTAGGTCTGTGATTAACTGTCAGAAGTAACCAACTCGGCAACTATATGGCCATTCAACACGGTGAGATCTCCTCATCTCCCGGCTATATGCAATATCCGACTCACAGCCGCGGATCGTTGGCCGAGGCGTTATGAACTATGAAACACGATTATTCATGAGATCATACAGTAAGGTAGGCATAAATATGACTCTTCCTGCTGGGAAGAAAATGTCTAAATTGATCGCCTTGGCTCATTTTATCACCTGAAACTAAGCCTCCTATAATCATGCCTCCTGCAACTATGCGTGCCGTAGTCCTGAAAGGGCCCTACGAGGTAAAGTACCGCCTACCGAGCCGATGTATCGAAACTGAACTTGCTTGGCATAGGTTTCCGTTGAAGATCGACCGTATCCTAGCATCCGGGAGCCAACTGATGCCATTTTAAAGGTGTCGTCCACAGCACTATGTGTGGGTAACATATCAACATGCACCTGGTCTCTACATACGCTTACACGCATACAGGGTTCTGATTTGCACTTCTATCGCGGTCACTTGAAATGTCCCGTCGGTTTTGTGTGTGGCCATGAGTTTGTTGGTACTGTTGTCGAAAAGGGAGAAGCTGTTCAGGACTTCGCTCTCGGGGACCAGGTTGTTGTTCCATTTTTTACCGCCTGTCAGGAGTGCTATTACTGCTTGCGCGGTCAAGCAAGTCGATGCGCAAAGGGGGAGCTTTTTGGGAACTCGACACCAGCCAATACAATCGATGGTGGGCAAGCTGAATACGTCAGGGTACCCTTAGCACAGACGACCTGTGTTAGGACACCTAAAGGTCTGTCATAAATAATCTCCAAAAAATTAACACTTTTCTGAACATAGCTAATTCATCAAAGGCGTTCCCGAGGACCTTCTTGTTCTCATGGCAGATATCTTTCCAACCGGATATTTCGCTGCGTCACGCTTCTTGAAGAATCTTGAACGGCGCGATCGAGAGGAGTACACTACTGTAGTCATCGGCTGCGGCCCCGTGGGTCTCTGTATAATCGCGTGTGCGCTCAGCATGGTCAAAACCGTGTACGCAATCGACTCTGTTCCAGAGCGACTTGCGGAAGCCCAGAAGCTAGGCGCTATCCCAATCAACTTGAATGATGATCCCCTGGGCAAGGTGAAAGCAGCTTCCGGGGATCGTGGGGCAGATGTGGTTATAGAGGTTGTTGGACATACGGATGCTTTCATGCTCGCTTTCGATATGATCAGACCGTGGGGCCAGATCAGTTCCGTCGGTATCCATACAGAGCAAATTTCTTTGAATGGTCTGATGTGTTATGGTAAGAACGTCACCATGGCCTTTGGGAGATGTCCTGTGCGCAGTGTCTTTGACGAGGCATTGAAGCTGTTCCAGGAGATTTATCCTAAGGTCGCCTTCTTGGGTGGCAAGACGATGGCACTTGAGGATGCACCCCAGGCGTATAAGGACTTCGAAGCACGGAAAACTAATAAGATAGTTTTCAAGATGGGCGCTTAGGGAGATCTAGTAGTGAATAGGAGTTCTGGGGATGAACCTCAGGGGTCTAGTCACAGAAGCAAACATCATCATTGGCATGGGAGTCAGCCGGGACCGTCATGAGGGCTAACAAAATTAGTTATGGTTTAGTGATTATTGTATTTATCTTCGGCATATTGACAGTTTAGTTATTTCCATTATTAGATGACCACGCAAAAGGATTTGGGATTACGATGACCATAGTATTATTGTAGTATAATCCACTATCATCTTACACTGTGGGCTCCGTCATCCTCTGAGAGGCATTGCGTGGAGGGGCAGAAACATTTGCACTGATAAGGGATCTGTGGCTGAGCACCCTAGCAGCAGGGACCAAACGAACTATCGGATGGAAAAAGCAGAGGGGAATCCTGATCCTGGGAACTGCAGGTATAATATTCTAATCCGAGTTCTTCCGGCCTCGGTGGTGACTCTTGGGTTTAGGCGATGCAGCTTACTGTGACTTGGTTACTTGGGTTTCCAAGAGACAAGTGAGTAGGTCAAAACGCACTCTTTCATCCATCCTTGACTGAATCATGATCGGTTACAGTTGACAACTATGATTTGCGACCAGGAGATCAATGGCTGAGTCGCGGCAGGTTGAATGGAGGGTCATAGCTCGCTTCCCCTTTTTCGAGGATGAAAAATTACCTGACTGGCATTGATTGCTCCGTTGCTATGTCGCAGTGGTTACGAAGCTGTGCCACACGACTAGGTCAAAACGCTTTATCCACCCGACTCTTGGCTGCTGCATGATCCCAATTACGGAAGCCCTAATGACAGATAGTGGAACCCGGCCAAGATCTTGTTTCCGCACCGCCAAGGGGTGAGAACATATAACCGCCATGGGATAAGAGCATATATTTGTTGGGCAGCCTGTCTTGTCTTTTCAATCAATCAAGAAACCATCGAAAAACACGTACTCATCATGACAGTCGAACAGCCCTCCATCGAGCAGCGAGGCGAGGAGATCCTCAATGTCTTCGGCGCCACGTTCAGTGACCTTCTTGCAGCAGACCCTACCGCATTTCAGGTCAAGTTCCGCAAGATGGCGGCCTCGACGTTTGCCTTCTACCGCGGTAGCGCATGTCTCTTCTACCACGATCTAAAGCAGGAGCAGCATGATGGCCCATTCCTGAACGACCAAACCAGCCGGGTTTGGATTCATGGCGATCTACACGCAGAAAACTTCGGCACGTACATGAACTCCCAGGGCCGACTAATATTTAACGTCAACGACTTCGACGAGGCATATGTCGGCCCTTTCACCTGGGACCTTAAACGCTTCGCCGCTTCGATTGCCCTGATCGGATACGCGAAAGCCCTCAGCGACAAGCAGATCACCAAACTTGTCCGGGCGTACGCCGCGGCCTACCGTGAGCGTATTCACACCCTAGCCACTAGCGCCAATCAGAATGAGGTGCCTCGCTTTACTCTAGACACGGCCGAGGGCCCGCTGCTGGAAGCGTTGCACTCCGCTCGCACGCAGAATCGCATCGGGCTACTTGACTCGATGACCGAGATTGTTGACTTCGAGCGGCGCTTCACCCTGGGCGGCGGTGCAGTTGAGCTGGACTCTGCCACACGAGAGAAAGTTGCAGCTGCCTTCTATCGCTATCTGGAGACACTACCCAAGTCAAATAAGGGCCGCTTCGAGAGCGCCTACCGCATTAAAGACGTGGTGGGACGTCGTGGTGTCGGCATCGGCAGCGCAGGCCTCCCATCGTACAATATCCTACTTGAAGGCAACAGCGAAGCCCTGGAGAATGACGTGGTGATATACATGAAGCAGTCCCAAGCCGCAGCTGTCTCCCGACACGTCACAAACAGTGCGGCCTCCGACTACTTCCACCACGAGGGTCACCGAACAGTGATCTCGCAGCGCGCACTGCAAGCGCACGCAGACCCATGGCTCGGCTGGACCGAGATTGATGGTGCAGGCCAGCTCGTCGCAGAAGTTTCGCCGTACGCGGTGGATCTTGACTGGTCAGACATCAACGACCCGGAGGAGATGGCGATGGTGGTCGCCGACCTGGGTCGGGCCACCGCCATGATGCACGGGGCCGGAGACGACGACAGCAGCCACTGGGAACTAATGCCGTTTTCGCCCGAGAAGGCTATTCATGCGGCCATCGCGATTGATGAAGGCCGATTCGCGGACTTGCTTGTTGGATTTGCGCATGAGTATGGAGCCCAGGCCCGGCGTGACCACCACATCTTCGTGGACATGTTCCGCAATGGCTGCATCCCGGGCCTGCCTACTGATGTTGACTGTGATTAAATTCTTGTTTGTGTAGTACCTAAAGTTTTTAACACACCCGTCTTCCACATCTACTCCTTATATACTAAATTGTGGAACATGTCACATGACCTCTTCATAGCGTCTACCAGGAAGCTGATTTCATGATTATGATCTTGGCCTAAGGATGGCCTGGGTCTTCACACCCCCATTGAACGCAGGGAGGCTCTAGAGAACTTAATACAAGGTGCCAAGATTGAAATTGAACGGGAATGGGCCATCTTCGCTCTACCAAACATGCCCCAGCAATATACCGGTTATGATGGGACCTAAATGCCCATAACTGAGCAGATGGCCCTGGATGAGCCCGAGTTTCAGACAGGCTGTTCCCTTCGAAGTTCTATCACTCAACTAAGAATCTGCTATCCAGCACATTTATCATGGCCGTTCCCAGGTGCCCAAGCTCAAGCAGTCCCGAAATGGGTCCACCTCTTTGGAAGACTGTAAAGTCAAGCTGAAACTTCCAAACCCGCATAGAACAGTGCACACAGTGCTGGGACTACCACAAACCCCGTACCTGCACCCGCATACCCAGGTGCCGCATCTGCAGCAAGATGAAGAGCTACATTCCCATCACGATCATTAGGAAGCACCAATCCCTTACTGTGCCAACTGCTGCGACCCCTTCTCAGCAGATCACCTCAACTGCCCTGTCCGCCCTGCTGTACAACAGGGAATTATCCAACGGCTATCTAAATCACAGTTTATTGCAATTAGGAAAGCAGGACAAACCAGCACAGTGCTGCGATTGTGCCCTCGATATGAGCAGGCCTCGTAGTCATGAGTGTTACTAGATTACTGGACAAGCTGACAGAACGGTTGTGTACAAATTCGGGAGCGAAAAGGTACCAGTCCTTCAGAGTGTCCTCAGAGGCTTTCCCTGTTTCGGTTCTTGATTTTGTGAAAACTAGTAAATATGGTCAACGGCATACCGGGTGTAAAAGCAGTCATACTGCGTATCTGGGTCGTCAGACGGGGGGAGAAACTGACAGGGGAAAATCCGTTCTGGTGAGACAGACTCAATGAGCTGTACCCGTAGAGCCTTAAGGTGTGTTTGCCCCCACCTGGATCCTGACACATACAGGTCTTTCTTGGTCAGATCAGAGGGTTTGCTGGGGAAGTCAACAAGGCTTCCGTTTGAGTAGCTCTCAGTGATCTCGGAATTTGTGGGAATAAAATGCATTGTGTGATGAGTCTGTCAGAGGTATTTCAAAGGCAACGTCAAGGACAATCTCCGTGAGAATATAGCATTGAAATACCAGATATTGGCTAGGCCTAACTGAAAGATCGCAGAAGACCAATGGGGAGAAATAAAAAATGGATTGCTGCAATTTATAAGATTTCCCTGTTGCGATGGAAGGGCTATCTGGCAAAGTTATGGTCTAATATGAATCAAAGAGATTGCATGCGTATGTGCCTAAGCGATCCCTTTGTGGTAGTCATGCACTGATACTTCATCTTTGCTACCCTTTGTTTGTACACTTTGCTGCGGCTTTGCCTGAACTCTGCATCATGCAGCATGCCACCACTATATGAGGATGCGGCCTTCCTTCTGACTAGGGCGAATCCTAGTTTGGGAGGATCTATTTCACTTAAGTTCTGTTTGGAAGATATTGCAGGATATGGTTCTGCGACAACTCTGTCAGAAACTACATGAGTTAGATGGATCTATTTCATATTAAACACTGTATGATACACTGTCCAATAGTTAGATACTTCACGAATAGCAATTTGACATGGAGCGAGCTAGAAATTCGAAAATCTGCAGCATCAAGGCGTCTCAGAAGACCAACAAGAAGTCTCGAGATCTCCCTTCGCTCCTCAGGGTCCTGTAGATCATAAGCCACAGAGTCAAGAATTGTAAGCTCTCGAATAAGTGGATTACCGCGATATCCGCATCGCTCTTCGGCGTCTCACTGAGGTCCGATGTGATCATATTCGTGGCATCGGTCGCACTGCTTGAGTCGGCATGACCGATCATATAGGACACAGTCGCGGTGGGTTGCATTTAGCACCAGCCCTTCTCGGATGGCGCGATTAGCGTGATACTTGTGGTGGGTTCCACAATGAGGGAGGAGGTTGTTTTTCTTTTCCGCTCTTTGGTCAGCCACCCGACATATGTCACTTTTGCTCCTTCATGGAGCACCGCATTCTCTGTTTCAATCTTCTCAATAGCTCTTTGCTGATTATCGGTGTTGATTGATTCCTTGCCGGCGGGTCCTCCGTGGACAATCACTCCGTACGTTGGTTTGATTACCCGTGCTGTCATTCCGAGAAGAGCTAGAGTGGTTATGGCGATTGCTCATAAAGTGGATTATATCAATATATTCAAGCGGACACATTTTAAAGTTTTGACATACCCATAGTAATAGTCTAAATAGAGCATGAAATTGCCTTCTTGTCTCTACTTTGTCTTTTCATAATTTATACCTTTCACCTGTGACAGCTTGATGCCTCAATGCTGGCTCAATGCCACGATGCCGCCGCAGTGGCTGATATCAACAAATGTCGCTATCCATGCAGACATAGAAAGCACTTGGCGAGACCGTGCAACCCATAGACAAAAGCCCCTTTTCCTGTCGATAGCTTCCTCCTCATTTTTCCTTCTCAGATTTGATATTCTCATCGATGGCTACAATAGTCTCGATAGGAATATCAATTCTTTATTATCTACTATTCCGAGCCCGTGATACACGCTGGTACAAGCTACCTTATTTATTGAATGCTTACCGCATATAGACATATCAGGCACATACATATGTATATTGTCATGCCAGGCAATTGATTGAATATGAAGGCGTATATAACAAGATAACATGAGAAAATCCTCAGTATTAATTTAACTATACCAGCTCAATGAGCCCAGCGTCCATGCTAGAGTTGCATTCGGAGCGAGTTGAAGCGGGTTGAGAGCTTATTCAACCCACACCACAACCCATAAGCAATAACATCATCTGGCCTGGATCTATAGTACATATGGGTGGATCGGCTTACCGTTTTGGTAAAAATGAGGGTACAACAGGGATAGCCCCCCACCCCAATCACCTGCACCCATTTCATTCATGTATACATATGAAAAAAAAAAGAAAAAGAAAAATCAGTTTCAGGCAACGGAAATAATGGGCCAATGGAACCCAGTTTAGATGCTTGACAAGGTCGACTGCGGCGTTAAACCTTCATCACGGACCAGTGTCTTGAAGCCTGAGGCGCTAGTGCCGTATGAAGTCCAGTGAACTGTTGCAATATTTAGTCCGTGATTATATTTGCAATTGTTATTATTACTATTATGATTAATGCCTCCCAGTCTGTTGCAATATGAGCAAACAGGGCTCTAATCCTCTTGTTCACTATTGCACATTCTGTAGATAACATAATTCACGGCCGAGCCGCGGATTTCCGCCGCAACCACCAAATATTGAAGCTTTTTGACAATTTTATCAACTAACTTATAACATAGCGGGAACCCCGTTATAATGAGATAAGTGGGCTTTCTCTTTTAGCTCATTATAACGGTTTATATACAGTCTGTCTATCTACTCTTCCTCTATCCCCTCATACGGTGACCTGACTAGGTTATGATAATCAACTCCCGTTTTCCCATTTGCGCGATATTCACTTCAACATTCCCAATTTCCCACTCTTGTGGAGACACTCGGTGGAAAATTATCGGAGGCCAGAATATCATTGGGGTTGACAATTGCCAAGAGAGGTACACGAGCTAGCCTTATATCCATTGCTAGGTGTCTCAGATGGTCTGACTAGTTGAATTTTTGCTACATAACATGGTTGAATGCATGTATAAAGGTTCTGCATGGTAAATACGTAGTCGAATACGAAACGCCCTGACAATCAGTGGGAATATCAGACAATGGACGCAACAGTGGGGAGCGGGGAATTATCGGGGAAGGGATGTGAGAATAAGGTTAAGTATACTCCGTATGAGCTAGTGTCTCACCACCCATTCTATGCGGCATACTACCTTGCTAATTCATCTGATGAAGGGTATAAAGGCAGTAGTATTCCACTGACGAAGAGTATAGATTCCCAAATCAGATTCCATCCCACCGCCACCATCACAATGCGCTCCGCAGCGTACTTTTTTACCTTTTCTGTGGCCTTCCAACTCGCCCAAGCTGCTGTGACAGCGAACAACAGCCAACTGCTCACCTGGTGGCATAACACCGGTGAGATCAACACCCAGACCCCAGTTGCCGATGATAATGTGCGCCAGTCAGGACTCTACTCGGTCCAAGTCCGCACTACTCCCGGTCAAACCAGCCCCTACTATGATTCCTTCGTCTATGAAGCTATTCCCGCAAATGGAATGTCGGACCAGTTGCAGTATACGCAAAGCTACAACCAAACCCAGGCGTGGACTTCATTCCTTTACTCTCGCGACGCCACTGTGAAAATTAGCCGGAATGCTTCCTATTCCAGCAGCAACATCGTCATTCGCCCCACAACTCTGAACTTCCCGGTGAGATACGACAACAACAGCGTTTACATCACCGTTCCTTACAGCCCCCATGGATACCGCTTCTCGGTCGAGTTTGACGATGATCTGATTTCCCTTGCTCCCAGTGGTGCGAAGCAACCTTCCCGTGCGCTCCTGATCTTTGCAAGCCCGTTCGAGAACTCCTCGCTCAAGCCCCAATCGGACTCCTCCAACGCCATCGCCCCGAAACCAGGACGGGTCCTCGGTCTTAACACTACAACTGCATCGACGGTCATCTTCAACCCGGGCGTGTACTACTTCACCGGTCAAGACCACATGGTTCTTAGCCCCAGTGTGACTTGGGTCTACATCGCCCCCGGCGCATACGTGAAAGGCGCCGTGGAGTTCCTGTCCACCGCATCCGAGGTGAAAGTCAGCGGCCATGGGGTTCTTTCCGGAGAGCAATACGTCTGGTATGCCGATCCGGATGTTGGATACCAAAAGGCCACCGGGGCCAACAACAACGGACTCCGAATGTGGCGCGGGACTCTGGGCAACAGCAGCCAGACATTTATCCTGAATGGTGTGACCGCCAGCGCTCCTCCGTTCAACAGCATGGACTGGACTGGAAACAGTCTGGATCTGATCACATGCAGAGTCAATGATTATAAGCAGGTCGGCGCGTTCTATGGCCAGACTGACGGGTTGGAAATGTACCCTGGCTCGATTGTACAGGATGTGTTTTACCATACCAATGATGATGGCTTGAAGATGTATTACTCGAACGTGACAGCGCAGAATATCATCATGTGGAAGGAGAGCGTGGCTCCGGTGGTCGAGTTTGGATGGACACCCAGAAGCACAGAGAATGTTCTATTCGACAAAATCGATGTCATCCATCAAGCATACCAAAGTGCATACAACAATCCGGGCATCTTTAGCGCAGTCAACAACTACCTCTACGCTCCTGATGGCCTTTCTTCAAATCACTCAACAGGCAACAGCAACATGACAGTCCGAAACATTACCTGGTCGAATTTCAGAGCTGAAGGACCATCTTCCGCCCTGTTCCGGATCAACCCAATACAGAATTTGGATAATATCTCCATTAAAAATGTGTTCATTGAGACCTTCGAGCCTTCATCTCTCAATACTACCGATAGCTGGATGCCTGTGTGGTATGACATCAACAATGGAAAGCAGATCACGGTTACAGACTTTTCAATTGAGAGTTTCACAGTTGGAAATACGACTATCACCGCTAATAATGCCGCCAGTGTCGGACAAATTGACGGTGTGGATCCAGCTTATGCAGCGTCTGTTCATTATGAATAGGCTTGTTATAGACATACGGAATACCACTGAGAGCCAGAGTCAGCTGGTTGAACAATGGACAGACTATTGCGTTGATCCCGTCTATGCAGGGTCAGCGTACGATAGATAGACTTGTATAGAAAATGAAGAATTGATTATTGGACTATATCAAATATTCGCAAAGACATTATTTTGAAGTAGAGAACTCAACTATCTATCAAATAATAATTATACTCGAGAAGAAATACATAGTATGCAGGGATTAACCGCCAACCCTGCTTATCTTGGATAGCCATGGAAGTCATGCCACTACCGACTTCGAACATTTCTGTAGGGATCGCTTAATTATACCGCTCCACATGCCATCATATTCATCACATCACCTGCAGCCACTTGATGTCAGTCGCTTTGCACCTCTCAGGCAGTTCTATGGTCAACAGGTCTAGTGCCTTTCAATCCACGTGCTGGATGCACTTGATATTGTCAAGAAGATAACTGGTCCATCATCTTTTCATGGAACTTGGACTGCAAAGACACCATAATCTACTCAGGAAATCCAGCATCAGATGGACCTAATCAAACATCTGATCGTCGCCATTCACAAATCCCGCCTGATCAATCAATTAATCAATTGGCAAAGGCCATGGAGACTACTATGCATGAAGTTCTCAAGCTCCGGGAGCAGGCCCAAGACCTTAATGCTGTGACGGTCTCGCTTTAATATGAATCTATTCATAGACTATCTGACAAAATACTAACATGATGAAGGAAAGGAAAGACGCTTAGCCTGCCAGCACTGAGCTATCTAGTGTGTGCGAAGGGATTCTGCCCTATATCCAAACAGGTCAAAGTGATCAAACATGTCATACCGCTAACGAGCGTTCATGGTCAGTGAATGCCCTACTCGAACAGGCCGAAGTAACCGAGCATGCTATACAGATAACGATCGCTCACGCTCCGTGACGAATGCAGCCAATCAACGCCAAAAGTGCAAGCGTGGAGCTGTAAGATTATATATATAAGGGGGAGGGATTCTTACAGGCGCTGAAGGGCAGCAGCTTGCCCAATAAGCGGAGAAGCTGCAAGAGGCTAGAGAGCCAAAGAAACGGGCACCATCACGGTGCAGCAATTGTGGCATAGACATACACGGATAAGATGCCCTAGTGAATATATACATATAGTTTAGTTAGTTCTATATTATGGATATGATACTGGTTGCAGTCCGCAGGCGCTTTGCAGGCATTTTGCGCGCCGCTCGCTGTCCGACGCCGCTCGGCGTCCGATTACGTTAACTATATTAGGACAACTTCTTCTTGTATGTCCAGCATTCCAGCAACCACTAAAATGTCTTGGTGCGCGTTGGCGAGGTCTAGATATAGCCTTTTTAACCTGCTCTTCGACCTGCGTATCAAGCTGTTGAAGACGATCCTGTCCTTCCTGTACAGATAGGATAGTATTTGTACCTAGATTGGCCTTCTTTCTTGCTCTCTTCTTCCCCTCATTCTGTGCGCGTACAGGCTTGATCTCTTGGTGGAGAAGAAGCTTCATGTTCGTAACCATCTGCGCAGCCTTCTCAAGATATTGTAGATGAGACACTGGGAGACTAAATAGCTGTCTCTTCTTATTAAGACTTCTCTGTAGGCTGCAGACCTTGTGGTCTAGTTGGCGATAGTTTTGGGGTGTTTGAAATGCGAGGAGATTGAGCGCTCCTCTACTAAGATGTTTGTGGAGTTGGTTTATGAAGTCGAAAAGTAATCTTTGCAAGAACGCTAACAGGAGTGAATTCGCTGCTGTGACTCGTCTAGCCTGCTTATTATGGACAAAATTTCGATTTCAGTTCAAAGGGGAAAAGGTGGGGGTCTGCAATACTTGATATGTACTTTACAAACAGCTGGTAGTTCTGCAAGGTCAATCGAGGTATATTGTGGTAAAAGATGAGGCAAACCTGAACAGTAAAAGTAATAAGGAAATATTTAAGCAATACTTTCTCCATCGTTGGTTACAGACTGGCTAGCCAACAGATACGCTCTACCTCCATTCCACCTGCCGGGATGGCGTAAGTGGTAAAGCGCCATCTGGGTGGTCACATACAGTAACTCTTATTGGACAGTAAGGTTTGAGGGGCTCCCTTACTAGAATTTAAGAGTTCAATGCAGTGACGGAGGTTCGAATCCTACACCGGCCATCATTTACCACGGATGCTCGTCGTACCCTACACCTCTAGTAGGGGGGCCTGAGCTTGGATGGGAGGGGAATACAGACAAAGTCATGTACTGACATGGCCTAAGGATGTTGCAGTATACTTATTATCTCTTGGCCTGTGTTTGAAAGGTGTATCTGCAATGAGGGACGAGCCCTATATGTGGTGTAAGGAAGTGGCTTTGTATCTGTATATTAAAAACGAGGCAGTCTGCCAAATCGGGTCAGAAGACCACGGGCTCTATATCCTGTATATAGATAGAAAGTTTGTGGCCATGCCCAGCCACCTACAGTGACCTGCCGCCAATCGGCCCATATGGCTGACACATGCGTGAATGAAATATACATACATACATACATACCTCCATTCCACCTATCCCCATATACAGGAGGCAGATCCCGGATGAGGCGTATAACACCCGCTCACCACTATACAACCACACTCAACCGTACAATGTCCCAAAACCTGCACTTCCTTCCTCTCACTTCTTTCCTCTCCACCTTTAATGGGTTTCAGATACTTCCCCAAAACCCTCTCACAGCAGCCACAAGTCCGCCCACAACAACGTTCATTAGCCGCGCATTTCTCACGCTCCAGTCTCCAAGCGAAAGTGCGGTTATGTCGGTCCCTGTGGCTGCGCAGGAGAAGTACCTCATCTACCGTGCCAACATCGATGGGCCGCGTCTCGACAAGCGAGTTCAAGTGGATTTGGTGTTCCCAGTATTTCTCGCGCAGCTTGATGAACTCTCCTTCCAAGTCTGGGTCTAGGTCTAGGTCTTCTGGCTCTGTTTTCGTTTCCGTATCTGACGACACGATTATGTATTCTGAAAGATTGTCATCATCACTGTGACTTTTTTTGCTTTTTGCTCTTCTGTCAGACGGCGCTGGCGTTGCAGGTTAGCGGTTCCGAGACTTTCTAGTTCAAATACGGCTTGAACCAGTCCAGTCGTGCATTGTAGGAAGTTTCGAATTGGGACCTTATAGTGGAGAAGATTGGTTCATGAGCGCGCTCGAACGTCCGCTCGCAGTCTGGTTTTTCTGGGGTGTTTGGTATCTCCGGTAACTTCGGCCTTCTGGAGTCTTCGACTTCTCCGAGCATCTCTGGCACTTTTATACCAGTGGGGTTCTTGATGTAACTGGAGAAGGCATTATATGCGAATCTCTGGGGTCAAAGTCAACGATGTAGCTAATGCTTGCCGTGTTAGAGATAATAACACCGTTGAAATAAACTGTGTTTCCGGAGGCGGTAATGCTATAGCTAATGACTTCGGTACTGGAGGCAGTTGTGTGGCTGTAAGTAATGGCGCAGCTAGAGGACGTAGAAAAGATGACACGGATAGTTCGGCGCAGCTGTGGCCGGAAGAGGTGGTTTTATGATTGAATGGCGCAGTGGTAATTATGAGGGCGTTTTGTGAGTTGCATGTCTAAAATCATCACCATTGAGCACTTCAAAAAAAAAAAAAAAAAACATGTCAAATCTATAATAGAAACAAACACAGGGTACCCATGGTTCGTAAAGTGACAACCGTATTTCCACAGATTAGGGCAGTAACTCTACCGGAGAATTGTCAAGATACGCACAATGCTCGTCGGACAAGATGTGCCTCGAATGTAGCAATACTCGCCCCGACGTTTCTCTCTCCTTGCATAAGTCTCACATACCAATCGACGCATTGTTAAACTCAAAAGCCGGCACTGATTTAACCAATCGTCAGTGCGGAGGGCGGGTCAGTGCGCGGTATGCTATGCTATCAAATAGCTCCGGAGGACAGGGAATTCTGCGCACCAATTCGCCGGGGACCCAGTCAGTAAGCAGGTACCTGCTCTCTGTAACCCTGGGGAAGAATTTGGGATCGAAGGGGTAATATTACAAACGGAAAGAGCCAAAATCCCAACTCAACCTCCCGGTTTTGACTGCAGAGATTCCGGGGATGTCGATTAGATCACCTCCAGATACAGATCCTCAAGTTGTGGTCGTACATGCTCACAACAACCTATCACAATGATCATCCTCAAGGCCTACTCCAGATAACAAAGGTAGGTAGGCCAGACGGGCCGACGGTTACCCGCACACTTTGCGTGATTGTGGTTGGTGTTGCGAAGGGAGGGTGGGTTGTCGAATTTTGCTCGTGATGGCTGTGGAATGCGATGCCTTGATCCTGCTGGAGTGGTGCAGGGTGTGACACGGTGGTAGATAAAGTGATGTCAAGACCGTTCCACTGAGTAACGATGGCATCTCGTGGAATATTTGGACTCGAGGCATATAATCCCTAGCCAGCCCTATCGCGAACTTTATGAGTTCGGTTGAGTCCTTTGCCATTAACTGTCTCTGACTTCTCTCGCCCATGTGCTCGAGTCAACAGATACTATAGCGTAACGGCAATTTTTATTCTCTTTCTTGCCCCTTTCCTTTTGGTCGTTATACGCCCATGGGGCCAGACATCGAGAAGGACCAGCGGGTCCAACAAGTCCGCACCGACAGCCAAGACGAACCCGAGCGTGAAAATCCCTCCATCAACCTAGTCCACAAATCACGCTACGAAAAATGGGCCGAGAACATCAGCGGTCTGGAAGTCCGCGGCATCGAACCGATTCCCCTCGAAGAGCGCCGAAAGCCCACCACGTGGGCAGCATTGGAGATGCTAGTCATGTGGTTCAGCATGGGCATGGCCATAAACAATATTACCGCGGGGTCTATGGGGACACTTGTAATGAAGTTGAGTTATAAAGATGCGGTGATTTGTGCGATTTGTGGAAATCTTTTGGGGAATGTGGCTGTTGGGTATATGAGTACTTGGGGCCCGCGGAGTGGGAATCGGACTCTTGTATGTGTCAACGGGGGTGGTATCGGCATGGTTTGAAGTTGAATCATGGCTTACATTTTACTGTAATAGATTGTCGCACGCTACTTTATGGGATACTATCCTAGCAAGGTGTGCTGTGCGCTCAATATCTTGACGAATCTCGGATACGGCATGATGAACTGCGTGGTCGGAGGCCAACTGCTCTCCAAGGTATCAGGAGGGCACGTTTCCGTCATCGTCGGCATTATCATTGTCGCTCTTGCAAGCTGGATCATGGCCACCTTCGGAATGAGTGTGTTTCAGTTCTATGAGAGGTATTGCCCAAGTGCTGCGGTTTTCTTTCTCGATGCTGACATGTAACCTCAAGAATCGCATGGCTACCCCAACTTATGGTGCTCTGCATCATGGCGGGAACAGCATGGCCCCAATTTGATTTCGACACCGCGTCAATCGGATCCCCAGAGCGCGTCAACGCAAAGCGCCTATCCTTCTTCTCACTCTGCTTCTCTGTCAGCCTAGCATGGGTCCCTATCGCCGCGGATTACTACGTATACTACCCACCCGACATTAAGCGCTGGAAGACATGGACCGTGACCGTAATTGGATGCTTCTCCATGATGATCACGATCCTTATGGGCGTTGGTCTCGGGACGGGTGTCGCGCATAATCCACAATGGGCAGCGATCTATGATGGTACGCCGGGAGGACTGCTAATGGCTGCTTATAACCGGCTTGGGGCGTTTGGGAGCTTCTGTGCTATTGTCAATATGGTGGGCGTGGTTTCGAATAATGCGCCTGGGTCGTACTCGATGTCGATGAATTTTCAGATGTTGGGGAACTTCTGGCAGAGGATTCCGAGGCCTGTGTTTACGATTCTCACTACCGTCATCTATGCGGGCTGTGCTATCGGTGGGCGGAACTCGTTGTACCAGATCTTTGGGAACTTCTTACCACTGATTGGGTATTGGGTTATTATCTGGCTCATGATTGTGATCGAGCAAGACGTGCTCTTCAACCGAGGTAAGGATTACGACTGGTCCATCTGGAATAATCGGAGGAAACTACCTGTTGGAATCGCAGCTGGTATATCGTTTCTGGTTGGCTGGGCCGGGGCAATTGTTGGCATGGTTAGTACTCTATCACATTCAAATTACAACTCTTTGCTCACAGATACAGGACCAAGCGTACTACACCGGACCAGTCGCAAAAGCCATTACTGGTGGCTGTGAGCTGGGTATTTGGCTTGGTGCAGGCTTTACGATTCTTGCCTATCCTCCGTTGAGAATGTTGGAGGTGCGGTTTTGCGACCGCTGAGCGCGATCAGAGAATGATATAGGTAATTTGAGATGCTTGCATAGCAGTATACTCGCATAATTTAGCGCCAATAGAATACTTTTGGTTCCAAACGTTGTCATGCGCGCGTAGAGATTCGTGTCCAGGTTGCGATTCAAGTACACGAATATCCCGGTTTGTTTCTGGCAGGGTTTCAGTCAAGAGAAAGAAGATGAGACGGTAGACTCTCTGTCAAGAAAACATTTATGTTCGGAGTTCTGGATTGTAGTCAGGAAAGGCGCCGCATGCTTTGAAGTTGACTGTCCTCGAAACCTCAACAACCCTAACAGTATCCGGACCAACCCCAGGCCCATCACCCAGTATTCGCATTCGCATTTATAAGCCCCCATCTGCCATTTACTAGAATATCCCAGACTAGAGAGAGTTACAATCAGCATTATGGCACAAGTAAAAGCATCCCATCCCATCCCATTCCGAAATCAGTCAGTAAGTGCAAGGACGCTTGACTTACCCGCCTGCATCACCTCCCCACTAAAATTCAGAATTCGATAGCAGGAAAAAGTGAAAAGAAATATTTTTCCTAGGTTGTATATCCAAAGCCCGAGCGTGGCCCATATAGGTCTCATCTGGTGTTCTTGGTTTTGTTTTGGTTGTTTGATAGCGGGTTGGTTTGACAGACGACGCGGTGCGGGAGTTGGATCTGGTAAGTATCTCGAATTAGTGTCTGAACAATTAGAGGGTGCAATGGCTTGCTTACTGTAGCTTTGGAAGTTGGAAGCAGTGGGTTGACTTGGCCGTTCAGAGACGTAGAAGAGAAGATGCGGAGGCGGGGAAGAAGTTGGTTACGCTTGTCAGGTGACTGGGTTCAACATACTAAATAACGTACTCTATAGCACCAGACCTTCTTTTTTTGTCCTTAGCATATTTTAATTCTTTCTTCAAGACTTTCAGGGAAAGCAGCAGGGTCTTTGGGGTCCCATGGAACAGCTTACCCTCTCGCGTTTTGGAGGACTTGGAAACTTGAATCTAGTTTCAAATCTACACACTACACGTAGAACTACACATTGGTGCTCTTTATCTTCTCAATCCGTAAGTAGTCCTATTCTCTCTTCTAACCGTGAACCATTTCAATCCCCACAAATATCTGCCAGTGCACCCTCCTCATTCCCTCATCCGGCGCGAGCGTTGGCGAGTCTCCTTTGAAACCATTATCCCAGTCAGTACAGCTCAAACGCATATTCACTAAGCCACTGACCATAGGGTTTGACACACATTCTCGCGGGCACGAGGCTGTCAACTTCCCCATGTAATAGAAGAACACCGCCAGGGTGAAGAGTCCCACGTTCTTCCAGTTTAGTCATTCTATATCAATTGTCACTGTTCGTTCCATCTGTATCTGTCAGTATGTGCTCTGCTGCTTGTCAATTTGGTTCTGATTTGACGAACTGCGTGGGTCAGAGGTGGGTAGGCTAAGAGAGCTTCAAGGTTAGCCTCTGCGCAACGTAGATCCTCGGGGCCAAAAAGTGCTGGACTAAAAGGGACTTGACTTAATGAAGTATAGATGCTTAGATTAGGAGTTTATTTGGGTTATTTATCGAGTGGTGGGATGATGAGAAAGAGATGAGGAGAAATGAGACGAGGAGAGGAGGAGAGCTTCTTACGACCTACGCCCATCATGTGACTTGGCTATTCCCAAATCACGCTCTACACTTTAGCTACTACCTGATTGAAACCAATTAGATGCTTTCTTGAGGCTAAGTCTAATTTACGCGTATCTGAGTATCACATGAATATCCTAATGAGTCTCAATGCCTTATAGGGCTGGTTTTTGCTCTTCGCTGGTGATTCCAGGAGAGAGTCAGGGAAACACGGCTAGAATTGCACCATTCATTATTCCTCGATATTTAGATCGTGTTTCCACCAGAGTAGGCACAAGCGTAGGACATGAAGAAAAAAACGTAGAGCAGAGAACAAAAGTGTCCACCGCATACAACTCCGCTATTCCTTCATGGACAGCCCTCGTATTGTACAGACAATGATATTGATGATGTTGACGACGACTACCACTAGATTCACATTTTTCCATCCATCGGCCGAAGCATACCACCCCCAATGTAGAAAACTTCGCTACTGACTCGTCATTGGGTGCCCAGTGCTTCAGGTTCCTAGACTCAGGAACAGCACTGCCCAAGTTAGTCCAGGCAAAAAATGGGCTTCACTCATCAAGGGACGGTCCATATACAATCTCCGGAAGTACAACAAGTTCGCCGTAGTTTCGAAAATCTATGTCAGACATCTTTCTGACGCCCTGAGCGAGATTCATGATCTTTGGCCATTCACCCTTCATACGTTTCAGTCGTTCGCGTTCAGCCTCCAGCTGAAAACATCCATTTGACCTTTTTCCCTCCAGAGAAGAGATCAGATCCCTGAGATAGTTTTCCGACAATATAGTTCTTCTGCTCAACCTCTCGCAGCCGTTTCTTGACCTTCACGATCTCAGCGTTCATGGTCTTCTGAACTGCGCTTTCAGTGGAGGTGTTTCTCTGGAGTTGCTTGTGACGAATCTTGAGTTCTTGCGTTGGCGGCCACATTTGAGATTGAATTTCGTTTATATCTAGATTCAATCCATTTCAACATCACCTCCTTATTCAAGTACTGCGACAGAGAGTAGACATCGAACCCCAACAAGCACCAGTACACAGTTCTCCATTATATCTCCTCCCAGACAGATCTCGTAGCTCGTATCATCCGTTTGCAATCTTTAATTCGCATGAAAGCGCCGGTTATTCTCTCCACGTCCCTCTATCAATCGATTGAACTCTATTGAAGCTCATAGTCAGTATTGTAGCACAAAAAGCACCCCTCAAGAGCAAAGGTTTGACGTACTAGCTTCAACATAGTCGCAAATACAATGCGATACTCGATAAGAGAGGAAAAACACGGCCAGAAACGCAATATCTCGCCAGGCAAATAGTCGCAGATTCAACCAGGTCATTGCTGAGGGTAGGAATGTCGCGGATGAGTCTCCAAGCAAACTATGGCGAGATTCGGTGTAAGATATGGGGGTTGACGTACCTAGTGATGGTCTGGTGGCTTGGTTGATTGTATTGAGATATGCGCGTTAGATATGGAAGGGGGGGGGGGGAAGTCTGGCAACAATGGGAGTGGAGAAGAGAAACACACAACGTTCTGTAGAACTTCCTCTCTTACTCATCATGTGACCAGGCGCATTCACTTTTCCATCACGACTTGATTAATGAAGCAGAATACTTTGAAAGCAACTATTTTCATCCTCTTCTATCCTTTAAGTGTCAGTCAAATCAATTCATTTCTATCGCGACCCCTCTTCTTCAAGCATTATGAACGGCATCTGCCATCTTTTTCTACTTACCACGTCCTTCTTCTTCTGGAACACGCAGCGTTTCGTCAGAGTAGAGATTGGTATGGCCACTGATATACACATCCAGGTCATCGATATCGACTAACGCGCCCTAGATATTCGGGATACCGGGGATACAGAACTGTCTATAAAAGTGACCAATATAACAAAGGGTGAGTTCGCACATTTCTCTGTATTGAAGGCTGAGCGCTGATCATGTATGCCCTCCAATAGTCCACGTCCGAGATTGAAGGTCGCATCCCAGGAAACTGATCCTCCACCGCGCGCCTGTTTGATACGACTCCCAATCAAGAAACGGGTGTCCAACCTATGCTCTGGATGATAAATGACAGGTACAATACTACCTGGTGCGCTCTGTTTGCGGTTTGTGGAAACCAATTTCAAGCCGGCACCGATGCAATGACGTTGCGATAACGAACATGGGTAAAGAATATATATTTTTGGTCGGAATGGCCGAGAGTCATGGTGGGAGTGTGAGATTGATTGGATCGGATATGTTCGATAAAAAACGATAATAAAATCATATTGTCCTAATAAATCCGAAGCTTAGGGCTCTGTACTTGGCATATTTTATTGATAAGCTTATAAGCTCGAGTATAACATCAACTGGCATCGTTGGTCTAGTGGTAGAATTCGTCGTTGCCATCGACGAGGCCCGTGTTCGATTCACGGACGATGCATTTCTTTTTGCTCTTTTTTTCTCCGCCGCTCCGGCGCGTTGGTTATCATTGCACCCTTCTTTTTCTTTTTTGCTTCTTTTCTTCTTCTTAAATATGGTTACTGGCTATTCTTTTCATTAAACGATTCAATTGCCAAAGTTTGCACATCTCGGTTGCATATCGATTCGTTACCAAGGCACGCTGAATATGTATATATCTTGCATGGATGCGGAGTAGATGAGCGGAGGCATTGAGGTGGATAAAGCCATCCCGGGGTCTAGCCATTTGCTATTTGCGAATACAAGCTGTAATGGTCCATACAAACTACGGTTCGTATGCTTGTCCCCAAATAATAAAAGAGAAAATGGAATAGTAAGTACTAGGAAAGTTGCAGTAAATGACACTAAGTATATAGCTAAGAGAGATACAAAGATGTAAAATAAATAGAAAAATCAAAACAAAAAAACAAGAGAACCGCATGATGGGGGTATTATGCAAATCCAGAGACAAAAAACGCCAGAAAACGGTGGCTATCGCTAATGACTAGAAAAAGACTAAGAGAAGCGTAGAAGGGGCATTAAGCAGGTTATTTTGGGTAAAAGGGACCGGCCGTCATGACGCGGAAGGCCGAGGGGCGATGAATGCATTGATGACATGGCCTGGCTCCCAACCCTGGTCTGGTAATGATGAGTGTCCTCTGAGGACTTTGCCTAGATATGCAATTCTGACTGTTTGATGATGGTCGATCTGCAGAATAGCAAACAGCAGTGTCAGCATAATCTGCCAGTTTATTTTTGTCATTGGAAACCTGGAACATACATCGGCTTCTTGTCGGATCTTGCGCGCAATGAAACTAACGCTTCGATTCTTTCCAACAGACACGACAAGATCTAGCCCACCCCTGTCGCTAAGTCGAGCCCTTACACTAATGAGGTCCCGCTCACTGGTCTTGCCCTTCTCATCCCGACGTTTCTCAAGATCATCTGAAATAAGCTCATCACCTGATGCATCGTCATCAGCCAATTTGGACATATCATCGTCGTCCACGTCGGAGTAATCATCCACACGATCCGCCTGCACCATATTCTCCGGATCGCTCACAATACACTGCGGCAACCGGTACAGCGCCCCTTGTTCATCATAACAACCCTGACAGACATCACCCGTAGGGACAGTGATACCAGCGGCATCAATGATACTCTGCGCCGTTGCAAGGTCACTCTCACGCATGAATGATAGCGCAGCCGCCAGAGCGGCCCATATCTCCGACCGCCCCGTCACCCGAGTCTCAAAGAACTCCTGTCGCTCGCGGTCCAGTTGAGTGCGCGTCCACGCCCGACGTTTGCTGTACCAGACATGCGGACGGATCGGCGCATTAAAGTGCTCACTCAGGGGGAACTGGTTTACCGGAGGCCCGCGGCGGCGAGTGGTCGGCCTGGCGATTTGCGAGGCAGAGGTATTGGATACAATGGTGGAACTTGTGGCGGCATGGACCTCGGGGGTAGGCGAGGCGTCTGTGCATTGTTGGTGCTGTTCTTCGGTGGTAGTAATACCTGCTGTCGCAATCGCATGCGGCGGCTGGTTACTGTCACGCGACAAAAAGGAGAAGCAACAACCCTATCACAATTCAGTTAGATCTTCTAAGTTATTGGACTTTGAAAAAGATAAAAAGCCGAGAAAAATCATTAGACAGATTGGTCAGGGCAGTCGGAAACTCGAGGGTGGAGCTGCGACAAACGGGAGAATATCCTCCGCGCATTGAGGAGCTATGGTAATGATAACATAACCCACGAGTTCGTTCTAACAAAAGCCAAGACAGTCGGGCAGTAACAGGTAAGCTATGGACTTACCATCTTGTAGAAGCCAACGACGAGACTCCATCAGCCAGCAGAGAGTCAAGATTGTGTAAAAGAATGAGCCGGAAGTAGATAAGAAAGAGTTCAAGGTGGTGCGATGAGGGGAAGATGAACGAGCATTAGGACGCCATTACGTATGTAGCAGATGTAAGTAAGCCCCGGGCAGCGATCCTTGCAGTGACCTTTGTTGTTGTACTGAAGATCCCTGCAAAAAGGGTGAAAGAGAAAGACGTGGGAAAAAGGAAGGAAAAAGAAGAAAGAGGAATTGAATCCCGATCGACATTCAACCACAGAAAAAAGGATTATGAAACGGGATTGACTCGACAGAAAGTCTTCTGAGTCTACTAGTTATAAGATGGTGTACCATATCTTGCCTGTATCGCACGGTATGTACCGTACTGTACCATTACCGTACTAGCCATTACCGGTACGCAACGGTCGTTACGCGTGACATGTCACATGATAAGCTTTGCTCCATTAAAAAAGCTCGTTAGTGCCGAGTATCACATCCACATACAAGGATATGTCCTATGTAACACCAAGACAGCTACTCCATTTCCTCATCTTCATCATCACTTCCAAATATTGCCTTGAACACCGCCTCGCCCGGTCGCTCAGCCTCCAGAGCCTCATTACGTTCTGGCTCCACGACTACCTGCTCTCTTGTAGTCTCAGTCGTACCCATTTCTGCTCGACCGCTATCCACCATTAGCTGATTTAGAACATCCCGCGAAACCAACTCCTTCGGTCCGGTGGTAGGAGCCTGATAGCCCGCGGATTGGAACCGGTCGCCGGTAGCGAAACCAGGTGGCCCTCCCGGTTGCTGTTCTTCCCCAGGATCTTGCTGTACATGAGAAGGTGGTTTCACGTTGAACCGTTTGCATAATAGACGGCCTGGATAGAACGATATTGTGCTCCGGGTCATCGGACCGAACATGCCAATTTTGGCGGCCGCCACAGCAGGATCCTCAGGCTTTTCAGCGGGTTTGCTGAGTAGCGGGTTATCCGAAGAGGATCCCGCTTCGTCTGACGAGCCTTTAGGACCAGAGGACGCGGATGTGAATCGCGATGCCATGATACCGCTCATTGGTTTAAAGACTTCTGCGGCTCGAGCGAACTCGTGTAGTTCGGAGACCCACTCGTCGGTCGTCGAGCCGGGAACTCGTTCGGGAAGGATGTCACGAAGCCCAGCACGCACTTCAAGGAAAGACCGGTAACGGACGCGTTTATCCGGATCCTCTGAGTAGGGCATCCAGCCGCTGACTGCTCGGGTTAATGCTTGGACGGCCAGCTGCTTGTCTAGTTTTGGAACCAGATCCCAGAGATCTTGTCGTTTCTGGGATTCTGACATTTCGTAGCCCTTGGGTGCTTTTTCGCCTAGAGCTGGCGGTAGATCCTTTTTCCCGGTTAATTTTACTATCCTCTCCCGGGCTTCTGGAGTCATCCAGTCAAAGATGGATTTGGAAGGCAATTGCGCCTCTCCTAGAAGCGCTGCTCGGGATGTAGGATCGAGTGAAGACGCTTTGGCAGCGTCTGCCGTAGAAACGTAATTCGAAGTATCCCTCTCTTGCGACGGTGTTTTGCTGGATTTCCAATCCGAAGGGACTTCCGGTGTGTATCGTTTTTCCTGGGACGAGATGGAGAGACTAGCCAGGTCTGCAAGTACAAATCCATCCAAAGGTAAACGACCATCGTGACATTTCCTAAAGCGGCCAGGATCCCTGGCTGACATGGCTTTCTTGGAAATGAAGACTGGCTTGGTGCTCACGAGAGGGTTGGATGCTGAACCCGTGGCCAGTCCTGGCCCATTTTTCTCCTTTTGCTTCTTTTTCTTTTTCTTGTCCCCTCCGATGACGCGATTGTAGGAAATTTGTGGTCCGATAGAGTAGGGGTCCTCGTCGTCCGATCCAGTATCGTTCAAGACACCGACACCAAATGCGCCGCGACGTGGCCCCTCTGGCTTGGATGGCTCTTGCTTCCCAGGAGCTTTCAATCGTCCGCCAAAGAACGGATCTGAATCCTCTTCACCCGTGTCCTTTCCTCCGGGGCCATGCGACTCGTCCAGACGGGCTTCCCTTTCATATCCTAACCCCTTGTGGTCGTTTTTCTGGACAAAGGCAATCATGGGTGGGTTATCCGGTGCGAACAGGTACGTCTCTTCGCTTTGAGCAGCACGGTCATCGAGGTTGGCTCTCCGTCGCACTTTCGGACCGATGCCTTGACCCTCTCGCCATCCCATCTTTTTCAACAGTTTGACACCCATAGTCTCACCACCCGTCTTGAACAAATCCATCAATCCCGCACGGCGCATAGTATCCGCATCCGTAGACCCAAAGCCAGCAAAATCACTACTCGTCTGGAGTTCCCTCGCCTCCTCAGCCTCGCGCAAATCCTCCTCATCCATAAAATCCTCCGGCCGTAGCTGGGGCTTCGCATCTTTCGCCCGGTTCTGTCGCGAAGACACAAAAGTCGCAGGGGTCCATCCTTCCTTGGACCCGACGGTGTTGAAGTACCTGAGCAAGAAACACTTTTTAGTGTCGCTGTTCCATGCGAAGGATGGATCGTGAGCTCACCCGGCGCTGAAACCACCGGTGAAGGCGCCATGCAAGCGTTTCCTTCCCCGGTCATCGGTTACTTCTTGTTTCCAGATTGGCATGTAGGATCCATCATCGCGCACACTGGGGTCGAGTGGAGGGAGGGGCGTTCCATAGACGGCGTAGGGAGATTGGTGGGCTTGGAGATCGGCCTCGAAGGCTGCGCGGGTTCTTTTGCTGGTCATGGTTTGATCGCAGCTGTATAGAGAATGAATGCCATGTCGTTAGTTTTCAAACTTCTCAAGGGTATCAAAATGGTGTAACACGCACAACTCACCCTGTACGATGTTCCAAATGAAGGGAGGTGATCCGAAACGGGCTGGAATCGAGGTGACCGAGAGAGTGAAACACTGGGCGCAACTGTTTGCAGAAGAATGGAATGACGAAGCCGCGTGGTGTGGAACATGTACCGCCACGAGAATGTGGCTAGTGAGAGACCGTACAAACCACAAGAATATTAATGCAATTAATGCAAAAGAAGAAAGAAAAATCTCAAGAGAAAGACGTCAGTTCTCATGACTCGATCTGTGCCCAAGGTCAGCTGTATTTACAGTGCGCCGTAACCGAGTTACTCTGCTGTACTCTGTACATGTCCATCGTAATGTCTACCACAGCACGATTCTAATTATCTCTCTCCTCTAATTAAAGCCTTCAGTCTTCTTTCGTATCTGTAATTGAATGCTGAGTGCTGTAAATAGAACGCATGCCCCTGGCCCCGTTTTGTTTCTCCGCAGCCGCATCTTTGCTTCGTCTCTCATTATTCTCTCACTCACCACCTTTCTCTCATCTCTTCCTCTTCTTCTTTTCCTCCTCCTCATCCCACCTTCCTTCTTTTCTATCTACTGTATCTACTCTTTTCAATTGCTTGATATTCTTTTTTTTCTTCTTTTTCTTTCTCCTATAACCCGCTCATCGGCCCTCTTCCGAGCCTGACGTTGTTCTAGTCAGCTCCCCGCTCCCCGACCGTCTGCAACCGTTGCCCGAGTCGTCCTTATATCCGCTCGACTCTCTTGGCTATCTTTTTTTCTCATTCTATAATATCTCCTGCCATATACTTAACCAAACTAAACCGATCGATCGAAACACCAACATACAAACTGGTTGACTGAACTCGTGCGCTGGGGATTCGTCTCGCCCCGGGGGGTAGAGAGAGTGAGAGGGTACAGCTGTTTTTTCTTTGATCTGTCCTACTGTTCGTGATGTCCACTGCTGCCTCATCGTCTGCGTCGCCAACGGTTGTTCGCAGCCATTCTACCTCGTCTCGTCCTCAAGCCCATCGTCCGCCCTCGTCCGATCTTCCCCATCGAACTAGAAGTGTCGTGGTTCGGCCCTCGACCGCATCCCAGCCTTCCCAGCCGCCCCATCAATCCGAACACCTCCAGTCCCCTGCCCAATTTAGAACCCAGGCCTATGAGCGCCATCCTCCCCCGGTCAATCAAGCTGTTTTTGACAATTTAGCTCGTCGCGATCCCGATTCCGCTAGAGGCAGTCTTCCGCCCCCGACCCGTCGCAGTTATTCCCGAGAACGTTCCCAGGAACGTGCCGCCGCATACCACACTGATACCGCCCCGAAGAGACATCAGCGCAACCTTTCCGTTCAGGGTCACCAACGCGACAGCATCGACATGGCTACGGCTGGTCCTGCCACCGCCGAAGGGTCTAGTGGCCCTCCGCAGGCGGGCTCTGGTGCGCAAGTGCAGTCAGCTGCGTCTGCGGCACCAAAACGTCGCACGATGATTACGACGCCATCCGGTCAGTGGGCGCTCGGGAAGACGATTGGTGCTGGGAGTATGGGAAAGGTAAAATTGGCAAAGAACATGGAAACCGGCGAACAGGTGAGCTCGTTCTCCTTCACCCGGGAGGCAAGGTTAACATGAATACAGGCGGCCGTCAAAATCGTCCCAAGACAGTCCTTTGAAGAGCATCGCAGTGCGCGCGAGGCGGAAAGGGCCGATCGCTCCAAGGAAATCCGAACCGCCCGTGAATCCGCCATCGTCAGTCTCGTGAACCATCCGTACATCTGTGGCATGCGCGACGTCGTGCGCACCACCTACCATTGGTACATGCTGTTCGAATACGTCAACGGTGGCCAGATGCTCGACTATATTATTTCGCATGGCAAACTCAAAGAAAAGCAGGCTCGCAAGTTCGCTCGACAAATCGCCAGCGCGTTGGATTACTGTCATCGCAACAGCATTGTTCATCGCGATCTCAAGATTGAGAACATCCTGATCAGTAAAACGGGTGATATAAAGATCATCGACTTTGGTCTGAGCAATTTGTTTTCCCCAAGAAGCCTTCTCAAAACATTCTGTGGCAGTCTTTACTTTGCCGCTCCGGAACTGCTGCAGGCCAGGCAGTATACCGGACCCGAGGTTGATGTATGGAGTTTTGGAATTGTTTTATATGTCTTAGTATGCGGAAAGGTGCCTTTTGACGACCAAAGCATGCCGCAATTGCATGCGAAGATTAAGAAGGGTAATGTCGAGTACCCACAGGGACTCACTAACGGTACGTTTTTCTTAAATACTCATCTTGCCGGAATGCGCTTACTGAACCGGTCTAGAATGCCGTCACATCATCTCGCGCATGTTGGTCACGGATCCGAAGCAACGTGCCAGCTTGACGGAAATTATGAACCATCCTTGGATGAACAAGGGATTTAGCAACCCACCAGAAAACTATCTCCCCACCCGTGAGCCCGTGCAGCTTCCATTGGATTCCGATGTGGTTGACAAGATGACGGGATTTGACTTTGGATCGCCGGAGTACATTACGACGCAGCTCACCAAAGTTATCGAGTCGGAGGAGTACCAAAATGCTGTGAACAATTATCGCGAGCAGCCGCCCCCGAGTCTGCCGGAGAAGAAGCGGGGGATGTTCGATTTCTATAAGCGGCGAAACTCGGCCAGCAGAGATACTCTCTCAAATCCCTCTGCCGAGGCAGTGCAGCTTGGAAACGATCCATTGAACGCGTACAGTCCGTTATTGTCAGTGTACTATCTAGTCAAGGAGAAGATAGATAGAGAACGGGCCGAGACCAAACCCGGTGCTCTTGGCCTGCCACATGGAGCCGGTGACAGCATGCTGCAAATGCCGGACCTTCCGGCGCCAGAAGCGGCACACACCAACCAATATCAAGTACCCGGGGAGAATGATACTGGTCGGAGATCCCGTCCTAGGGCCAGGACCCACGGTGATGATGAACTTGGGGATGGTGTCAAGAATCTCAACCTTGGCCCGCAGTCTGGACAGGCAGCATCTGGCCAGCCTGGATCACAGCCAGGAACTCCTGCGAAGAAGGAAAGTACTGCTGCGGGCATCTTGAGACGGTTCAGCACGCGCCGGACCAAGGACCGCGGCCGCGATACGGAACGTCCTCAGTTCGGACACAGCCACACACCGTCGTTGAATGTCCAGCCACCTGCAGACTCGGCTTCTCCTCTTCACCGTGGATTCAGCATGAGGAGAGCTCGACGGGCGGATCCATCACCAACAAATTCTGGTGGCAGTCAAGCGCATAATGACCATCTCAAGGCACCCGGATCGGCAGAGCAGGCCTCGCGATCCAACAAGTTCTTGGAAAGATCCACCAGCGTCAGCTCCGCCGAGAACCGAGCGCGAAGGGTAGCCCGCCGTGGTGGTGACGCTGATACATTGGACTCTTCGGATGGGCGACAACCGCCTACAACCAGTGGATCGGACCATGTGGCGGTTAATGACACGGCAGGAAGGACGTCCCGAGCACCAACTCGCACTCATAGCACGCGTACGGTATCGCTTGGTCATGCTCGCCGTGAGAGTATACAGGCACGGAGAGCTAGACGGGAAGCTGCCCGGGAGTCCAATGTGCCAGAAGAGACGGATGCAGACATCTCCGGTGCTGGAACTGCGTTGGAAAGTGCCAACGAAGGAGAGGACCTGTCGAAGCCGGTCTACCTCAAAGGTCTCTTCAGTGTATCCACTACCAGCAGCAAGCCCCTGCCAGTCATCCGGGCGGATATCATTCGAGTCTTGAAACAGCTTTCTGTGAACTACCAGGAAATCAAGGGAGGATTCAGCTGTCGACATGCCCCAAGCATCGACCTCGACAAGGTGGTGGACGTCGGTCCCCCAAGTCCAGATCGCCAGGGACAGGTCTCAAACCACCGACGGCGCATCAGCCTTGGAGGACTCCTGAACCACGATGAGCGCACGCAACGTCGATCACAACAGCAAAATCCCCCAGACCGCAGTTTCGTCTCAAACTCCGAGTCCGACGAATACGTCACGCCCCGCAACCAAAACGTCGGCGAACGCGTGGTCGGCGAGACAACGACGCAAGTGCAGAGCGACACAGGCGAGAACATGATTTTGCGGTTCGAAATCCTCATCGTGAAAGTGCCGCTGTTCTCATTGCACGGCATTCAGTTCAAAAAGGTAGCCGGTGGGATGTGGCAGTATCGGGAGATGGCGAAGAAGATTTTGGATGCATTGAAGTTGTGATTTGATACGACGTCTGTAAAGATGGAGGGAGGGGGATGTATGAGCCATGAGATTGTTTGCATTTACCTTTTCATTTGTCACTGTTACTTTGGTAGAACCATATCTGATACGAAAAATCCGGTCATATATGATGGAACTGCATGAGCACGTTATCTTGTCATTTGTTTAATTTATCATTTCGTGTGGTTTTTCCTCGTTTATCTGTGAGAGATTGTGTTGTTGAAGGGGGTCAGTTTGCGCTGCATTTCCGTCGATGTCTCGTTGACTCTTGCATTCCTCATTGCCCATTGTCATTGTCGAGAATCGCTTGTCAGGTGTATACATATTGGACTAATTAGTGTAGTTTTTGCCATGTAATTTAAGATTTCGCGATTTGACACAATGGTTTGCTCGCAGTAATCGAACCTGTTTCTCAGGTGCCATTCGAGCCATGGACATGCTTCAGCAAGTAAAATGATTGAACGAGACCCATTACTCTATTCGGGGGCGTAGTATGTTAACTACTGGTGTAAAATAAAATATGATGACCCTGGGAGCCTTGAAAGTGGTAGTGGAATGGCCCATTGAGTAGCTAGATATGGCTACAGGAACTGAGTGGGACACGAAGGGTACACTCTTGAGCGGCTTTTTTTTTTTCTTTTTTTCTTTACAAAAGCTATATGGGCTCCAAAGCTGACTGAGGTTGCAGTGAGCCAGCCTTTCTATTCCATAGAGTATAGAGTGAGATTATAGGAGGGGGATATCATGTATCGCCAGATAGTGCCCTCTGTATAGTAAGTAGCCAGCCACGCACACTAAATTTTCTGATACGATCATAATTAGTATATCAAAGAACTATCTTCAATCTGTAAATCCATATAATTAGAAACTTAAGATCCACTGTGACGAGATGCCGACACTTCAAAA
Organism: Aspergillus chevalieri; assembly: GCF_016861735.1. Taxonomy (NCBI): domain Eukaryota; kingdom Fungi; phylum Ascomycota; class Eurotiomycetes; order Eurotiales; family Aspergillaceae; genus Aspergillus; species Aspergillus chevalieri. Next base: position 588,691 of record NC_057364.1, read on the forward strand.
CCTACAGCGTTTATATTCAAAGTTCGAAAAGCTCTCTGGAATATGGCACACTGGCCACTCTTGAGTCCGTGACGAACAGGGGGCTGGTTATGAGCAGAAGACTGGTGATGAATAAGAACAGGCCGTGGGTGAGCAGGCCCAGGAAGAAGAACCACAGGGACAAGCACTAAAGGGAGATGAGGCACAGGGAGAGCAAGCGCAGACAGCGGACCCTAAGCATCATATGGCTTCAAATTAAGTCAAATGCGATGGATTTACTGTAGACAAATGAGTACCATTTCCGTTCTTAGGGATTGACCATGAGCTGGCCTGACTAATGACCAGTAAGTTGGCCTTCTAAGTGAGATCCCTTGCATACTCCTGACACGGGCAACTCGGGTTTTCCCTTCCCTTGCATTATTTCTTTTCCTGGACAACATGTCCTTTCGCTTGACAATTGTTTCTCTTGAGATGGCCACAAAATGTGAACTCCATTTTACCAGCCTTTCTTGAGCATTATACAGGCCTGAGAGAAAGACTCGGAAACCAATAAAATGGTCTATGCGCCAATTCCGTCCATATATTACTGTCTGATTGTGAACAGCCGTTTACTTTGACACAAGTCCCACTCATCATTGCTATTTTTGCTGTGGGATGAAGACATACCTTACCTGGACTTGCTCTAGATCATACAGCATGAGCCTGACGTGGACTGAAATTTATTTTCACGGTTGCCCGCCTCACTTTGTTGAATTGTTCCGAGGAACCCCTCAAGATTATGATGCGCTCCAACGATTCGAATGTGATGGTTCATGGTCCTTGAGGGAGCCGTTACGTACCAATATGCCGCCAGGGCATATGATCATGGCTTTACCACTTACTGTGCAGAATGAAAAGTCGAGGATCCAATATGTGGCCAAGACTGTAAGTGGTCCTGATCATTATCTAGTGTCATCACTAATCTCTCTGAAGGTTTCGGAATTTCCTGTAGAGAAAGCAGAGGCTCACATTAGAATGACCGGCTTATAGCGACGCAATTACACACCTACTGAAGTTCAGAGACAGTTGGACCCTTTTCTGGTTGAAGCTCGCGCCTTTGAACACATCAAGCGACATTGCCCAGATTCATATAAAAATTTTTTTCCCTCGATATTTCGGTGTCCTCACGGGCATTCCCCGCAAGAAATACCCCAGTAGCTGCATGCTCGGACGGCGAGCAGTTGTACTGGAGATGATATACCCAGACTTAGCCTCTAGACGTATACTTGCAGCAGAAACCCATTGCGTGGATGACCTGACAAAGAGTCTTCATGAGGGCCTACAAAAGAAAGGCATTAGTTCATTCGAAATAGACTGGTACAGGTCTTTGCTCGGTGACCGACTCCGTCGTGTCATAGCCCTACACAAGATTGGGCTCACTCATGGTGATATCCGGGACGACCATTTCCGCCTCCCCAATGATTTTTATGATACAGTTCTCTACGATTTCTCAGCATCCTATACTTTCTCGCCCTCAATTCCTTGCCGCAGACGGCCTCGGCCTTTATCAGTTCTCCAAAACATCGAGAGAAAAATGCTTTTTCGAATAATCCTAGAACGGTCAGTTTGTACCCAAGTGTAATTCTCAATCATAGCTAACACTTTCAAAGTGCTGAGCGGTTTGATTTCCGCCATCATCTTGCGCGGTCTCTCCAACTTAGTCCTGATACTGTCGAGAAATTGTGCTGTCAGATACCTGAAAATGATAGTAATGATTTAGAATTAATTGTTTTCAGGGTCGCAAATCGACCTGATGGTTTGTCGAATCCAAATTTTCGGAAAACACACTGCTAACAAGATAAGGTTTCATGATGCCCTATCTAGCCTCCGTCTTTCCGTTCTTAGAGAGTATCCGCCCAAAGGAATTTCAAACGTGGCATATTAGCAGAGCTCAATTTTTACATCACTATTTGCGCATGGGTTTTGCATAGCTTAAATACAGGCCTGTCACGTTTGACACTGGTCTCTCTTGGCAATGAACGTTCTGACGTGGAAAGATTGGATATGGATGGTAAAACCTACTTTCTGATCTTATTCCCTCAGTTCTGGGATAGGAAGGAGGTTGAAAATAAGTGGACGGCTATCCGCAATCGAGTTATTCTGTCGGGTGAAGCAGGTTGTGTATTCACGAGACCAGAATTTGAAAAGATGTGGGAATAGTTCGGTCGATTCATATGACTTTCCTGCGAAGACCGGTTGTTAGAGGCCGCTACATATGAGCAAGGTGACTAAGAATACCACAAGATGAGATTCAAGATGGGGAGAAGGAAAGTTGAAAAGCACAGAATTCATGTTGCACTAAGCTCGCTCATGGGCCAATCTGAGTGGCATGTGGGAACATGTATCAATTTAATTTACCAGTCACAAAGTGATTAACTTTGTTACCTTTGTTACATCAGCCTACTCCATGGAGGACTTCTCAGTGACTATGAAACAAACAAACAAAAAAAAAAGACCAATTGAATGTGCTAAACAATGCAGCATCATGTTGTCAGTTGTGGAGAAAGCAAAAAAGCATACCTTGTGATAAAGGCCTGTTTCCTGCTTGTGCTTGTTTGCAGTAAGAACAGTCTGATCAATCCTTGCACCCTGTGGTTTCCCTACAGCCCTACTCATTCTGCTAGATTAGCCTTACACACAAAGGAGCCCATTGCAACAAGAAAAAGAAGAAGATTAGGTGCAGTACATGGTTGATAGCTTGTCACTGGCTTGGACTAGTAGATAATAATGAAGTGATATTCCTACCTAAACTACTGTAGCCATCAATGAGAATATTGAATCTGAAGAAGATAAGAGAAGAAAAGGAAAGCCTATTCACATGAAGTAATTTATAGGGGTTGTGCAGTGTCACTAAGTGTCACGTGCTCGGAATAGTAGATAATAACGAATTGAATTCCTATCTAGACTATTGTAGCCATCGACGAGAATATCGAATCTGAAGAAGAAAAGAAAAGGAAGAAGAGTCTATTTACACAAAGAAGCCTTATATATGGTTGTGTGTGGCCTCGCTAAGCAGCTGTTTGTCTCGATTGCTTTCATGGCATTGTTTGCCATGCTGACAATGAACGTCCATAAAGGCACTGAGCTGAGCCGTCACACTAAGCAACTGTTTGTTCTAATTGCTTGTATGGCATGGTTTGACATGTTGGCGCTGTTTGTATGGCATTGAGCTGTCTGTTACAGACCTTGTCGTGTCAGACTCACGTGATGACGCGGGGAGTTAAGAAAGAACTATTGGATAATGGTTGATGATGGATATGCAGGAAGCAACAGGGATCAAGTTGATATCCGAACGGGTCACGTGATATGGTATATGGTATACGACACGGTATACAGGATGGTATATGGTATATGGTATACAGTATACACCATGGCACATGAACTGGTATACAGACCAAAGGATATATAAGGACGCTCATTCATGTACTTAGCTTAGTTCTTCGCGATCAATCTAGTTAATCAAGCATTGGTCACCTTCTAGTTTCTGACTCGTCCGCACTTAACCAACAACCCAGTATATGTACTCGGTTGGCCTTGTTTTTCTATTCACTACCTTTACTGTTTCTACTTGTTGATTATCTTACGGAGCCTGAAGGGGGCGATATACCCATCGACGCATACGACTTACTGAACCGGACCCGGATGGGCATTGAGCATACGAATACTTGGAAGACACTTAGGGTAAGTGTCCTGTCTCAAAATACAACTAACTAGAATCCTAGGTACAATACAAGAGAAGCCAGGTTGTGACACTGTCACATTAGTTGTTTATTATTTCCATGCTATTTACCGTTTTTGAATTGCTGTTTTGATTGGTTTTGTCATGGAATGTGAACACTCACTAGCTATATAGCATGTTTGACTACTTTAGCCTGTTTGGCATAGGGCATTCACTGAGCATCACTTAAACCTATTGCACACATTAGGTACCTCATTGCCCCCAAGCATGCCTCTTTCCTTTCTCTCCTTATGTTAGAATTTCATTAGATAGTCTATGTGACGGTTCTGTTCAATATGAAGTTTATTGGTGAACTATCTGGCGAAATACTAGCATGGGGAAAGAAGAAAAGAACACTGTGCCTGCCAGTGTCAAACTATTTAATGTGCGAGGGGCTCTGGCCCTAAAACAGAACAAAGAAATCAACACAAAGGAATCAAACATGTCATGTGACTTAGCGAGCACTCATGCTCTGTGACAACAACTGGCCCAGCATCCTTTCTTTTTCTTCCTCATGATAGTATTTCACCAGATAGTTCACCAATAAACTTCATATTGAACGGAACTGTCACAGTTGTGACGGCTCAGCTCAGTGCCTTTATGGACGTTCATTGTCAGCATGGCAAACAATGCCATGAAAGCAATCGAGACAAACAGCTGCTTAGCGAGGCCACACACAACCATATATAAGACTTCTTTGTGTAAATAGACTCTTCTTTCTTTTCTTTTCCTCTTCAGATTCGATATTCTCGTTGATGGCTACAATAGTCTAGATAGGAACTCAGTTCGTTATTATCTACTATTCCGAGCTCGTGACAGTGTGGCCTCGCTAAGAGCTTTTCTTTGTTTGCTCGAATGGCATTGTTTGTCGATACCAGTTACTGAGGCGTTGAGCCATGACACAACCCAGTATATGTACTCGGTTGGCCTTGTTTCTCTATTCGTTACCTTTACCGATTCTACTTGTTGATTATCTTACGGAGCCTGGAGGGGGTGATATACCCATCGACGCATACGAACCGGACCCGGAGGGGCATTGAGCATACGATTACTTTGGGAGGCACTTAGGGTAAGTGCCCAGTCTCGAAATACAACTAACTAGAACCTAGGTACGATACGAGAGAAGCCAGATTGTGACATTCATGTGACAGCCAGCAAATGTGACCAGGCTGCCACATTTCTAGCCATCCACATGTTAGTCTTTGAGGCCCTAGTTAGGGTTTCATAGACAATGCCCCATCTTGTTGCCCATCTTGGCCATCTCTAAGTGAGAACTTTCCATGTGACCTGTGACAGAGCAAATGACATGTATATAGAATTATAGATCCTATCAGACACAGATCGGGTGGGTGGAGCATGCATAGTCTCAGACCGGAAAATGCTCTATACAATGGGAGACATCATCATCATCGGTAGTGGATTATTAGTTAACGTATCCGGTAAGCGAGTCGGCCACGCAACCGAGTCGGCCACACCTGTATTGCATATAAAATGGCACTTTTTAAGACCACAAAATCTCAGCCCATATTCCTATTTATGCTGCTGATAATACAAACCGCCTACTATATACACACCACAGAAGCTCTGTATAATTTTTTAGAATTTTTAATTTTTTTTCTATGGCCTGAAATACAGTATATTTATAAATACAACTGTATTTGAAGCCTGTTCTCTGTAATATAAGGAATCAAAAGTTCTGCGAGGTCCTAGGCTTAGTATCTATATATGTACCATCATATAATTCTATTTTCTAGATTTTAGGTGCTCTTGACATGGTGTTGTTAAGATATTGGGGTCTTAAAATTTGCCATTTTATATGCAATACAGGTGTGGCCGACTCGCTTACCGGATACGTTATTTATATGCCCGCTGAGTCAGCCCAGCGTCCACGTCTAAGGAGACAATCAAAAGAACTAGTTCAAATCAATCGCCAACCCGTACCCTAATCACTCAGAATTAGTTGGTATAAACTACAGTAATCGATTCAAAAAAAGTCAGGAGAATCATTTAAAAGAGTCAAATACATAAAAACAAGTGGTTCAGAAAACACGCACTCTGATTGGCCAGAGCGAATCCCTTATGTCCACAGCAAAAGACAAAGGAAAAAGTGTTTTGTTTGAGCGTGTTTCTCACATGTTTTCCTATCTTTTTTGGCTTTTTTTTTTATACACATTTGCCAGCAGATTTCTCAACTTTCAGTCCCTGAACTGTCTTCCAACACCCTCATTCTGCGCGCCAGATTGCCTACAAGTCTTGCGAGGCGCTTTCTGTGTCACGGCGCTCTACTAGGATGATGGAACGTCCAACTCATGGGTTCTACCTAGGTAGCTATCGACGAGAATAATCAACATCAGGAAGGAAGAAAGGAGGTAACGCCATATTTATCAACAAAGCAATAAAGCAAACAACCACACCTCACGTGATAATCAGCCAACGTGACCAGGCCGTCACATTACCCCCCGGCTTCAATAGGCATTGTCCTCAATGTCATGGTCAACCCACAGGTAAGAAAACATGAGAAGGCAACAATACATGAGACACTTGAAAAAGAAAAACACGTGAACATGTCCAAACATCTCCAAAAATCAATCATCGAGATCATTAAGGTCATCAAGACGGTTTGCCTCTAACCTTGCAATCATCTGCTGGTTCCATATTTTATTGGATTCCTTGTGTGCCTTCATGGAACAATCCTTCACCCAATGATCAGAGGAGCCACATCTCACACAGGATCCTTGTTGTCGTCGTCTGTTCCTTTCATCTAGGGAGGTGGACGCTGCTGACAGGGAGTTGATATTGATGACGCTGAGGTCCATAGGATCAAACTTGGTGTGAGAGCCAGATTGGTGTGATTGAGAGTGGGAAACATTGGTGGAATTTGAGCTGAAAGAATGACTTCCCAATTGTTGAACCACACGAAGGAAATCAGTGTATGATTTTGGAAGATTCAACTGCTGGTTGAGACGTCCTCGGAGAGTAGGATTGAGGCCTTTCCTGAACGCTGAAATCTTGGTGACATCAGGCCAATCTTTGCCCTTTGCCTCATAAAGAATCCTCTCAAACTTGGCGATGTAGGCTGCCACAGATTCACCACTATCCTGCTTTAGGACTAGTAGATGATCTTCAGCTTCTTGAACCTTGTTGGGGTTGTCATAAACCAGAGATAGTTGATCAAGGATGGTGTTGTAATCCCAGGTGTTGGTGTCTTCTGCATAAGATAACTGGGGAAGAACTAGAGCTTGGACTTTGCTTTCCAGATTCAGATAGACGTAGTAGAACTGAGCCACTGCATCACCAATAGCTGGAGCATCAATCCTAAGCTTAGCCTTCATCGAAGCAAGCCAGGTATCAAACTTCAAAGATTGGCCATTGAATTTCTCGGGATCAGGGAGGCATGGCTTTGGTCGTTGAAGTGGTTTGGGTTCGTTTTTGATGGATTCGATTTCATTCTGGAGGGCGCGGATCGTAGAAGAAAATTCGTTTCGGAGTTCTTGAAAGGGGTCCATGATCTTTAAGAAAGGGATCGTGAGCTTGAAGCTTGAAAAACTTAAGTCTTGAGAACTTGAAGGGGTGCCAGCATAGTCGCAACCACTGGACTTCTTGAAAGTTGAACTTGAATATGCCAACAACAGAAGTTTCAGTCCTGAGCTCTAGAAACTTAACTGAAGCAGCGCTTGACTTGACTTGAGGATGAACTTGAGGATGGAAACTTGAATGGAGACACTGTTATAGCCTGGCCAGCTCCCGAACTGCGGCACCAGTGAATCCCTTAAAGGGAGAAGCCTTTGGTATTTCTCTCCCTAAGGTATAAAAGGAGGATGTTTGATTATTATGTCACGGCGCTCTACTAGGATGATGGAACGTCCAACTCATGGGTTCTACCTAGGTAGCTATCGACGAGAATAATCAACATCAGGAAGGAAGAAAGGAGGTAACGCCATATTTATCAACAAAGCAATAAAGCAAACAACCACACCTCACGTGATAATCAGCCAACGTGACCAGGCCGTCACATTCTGAATGTTTTCTATTTGTTTTGAGAATATAACATACTGATTTTTGACTCTACTCATATTCATATTCACATTGTCTGAGACTGATATCAATTTAGTCAGCACTGACTAAGCTGCCGCCTTGGCAACGAAACCCCAGCTTCATCCCCAGCCCATACCTGCTCCTGAGCCCAGAGACTTAGTCTTGACTCTTAGAGAATCATTGAATCTTGGCTTATTGACTACTTTATTGAATCTTCTGTATGAAGTGATAACTTGGTAGCTTTTCTGAACCTCTCCACACCCAGGACAGGCAGGACTCTTGTGGCTGCACTGGCTGTCTGGCTCAACTGGCCAAGCAGGCAAGATGGTAATCGATCTGACGCGGGACTCGGACTCTGATGAGGTAGGTCATGCTGCACAGCTTTTATATAAATGATCTCTGGCCCGAGAGACATTCTTTCCGCGCATTTCCGTCTCCGTCCCACAACATTCCCTAAAATCCCCTGAAATCCACCTCTTGTCCGATTCTGCCACTTGACGTCGCGTTTCCGCGTTTACACCCTCATTATCACCACTAGCGCCAAGTCAGCTGACCTGATATAGCAACATCAACAACTTCAACCCAGAAGCACCATTCACTCATTCTTTTCTAACCTCATTCATCGCTCTTCCTCTTATTCGAACCCATTAAAAAGAAAAGAAAGGGGTTCTGAGGACACTTCATCCATCTCATCATCACGCCGTTTCTCGCCTGCGGTTAATGGCCTAGCCAACCATGACCACAACAATACCAACAACAATACCAGCAATAACAGCAGCAACAGCAGTAATAATGCCTCCAAAGACCCCTCTCCAGCCCCAAGACAAGAACCCTCAAAACACTCAATATCAACCGGCCCAACCCCAATCCCGGAAACCCAGCACCAAAAAGCAATCAGCGTCGTGATCCCCTCGCCTTCACGACAACTGAAGAAAGAAATCCTCAACTCAGAATGGACCCGCATCGACACTTCGTCTAAACTAACCGGTCTCTCTGAAAAATACTACCCAACGGACGCATACGAGAAACGCGCGCAAAAGGGCGCCTACCCCACCAAAAAGAAGAACAAAGTAAACAGCGAAAATCGGGGTACTCTCCCCCTGGATCTCGGCCACTTAGCCCCAAGCCCCATCCTGACAGTCCGGCCTACAACCACAGTCCACCAGCAACTAGCCAAGTCGTTCTTGCGGAAGTTGTCCAAAATCCAGGGTCCGCCGGTGACGCTGGCACGAGGCGACCAGCGCATGCTAACTGGCTTCGCTGCGAACTTTGAATTTGTCAACGCTTACAAGATCCGGAAGGGGGTGTCGCCTGTGCCGGAGTCGTTCAACGGGGGTTGTGATTGCGGGCCTGGCTGTGATCCTCGCCAGTGTACTTGTCTTTCTGAGGAGGAGCATTCGGATGATAAGATCGTCCCGTATCGGGCTGCGGCGGATGTGCCGGGGTTGATGGTTTTGGCGCCGGATTTCATGAAGCGCACGTCGATGATTTACGAGTGTAGTTCGCGGTGCGGGTGTAGGGGGGAATGCTGGAACAGTGTTGTGCAGAAGGGAAGGACCGTGCGGCTGGAGATTTTTCATACGGGGAATCGTGGATTCGGTATGCCCCCCTCCCCCCCTTCCCCTATCAAGATCTATACTGATTAAGTGTGCTAATAAAAGAAAGGCCTTTGCTCTCCCGACACTATCCGCCGCGGTCAATTCATCGACTGTTACCTAGGCGAAGTCATCACCAAGAAAACTGCCGACGTCCGCGAGGACCTCGCTGCCTCCGCCCACGAGCACTCGTACCTGTTTGGCCTGGACTTCCTAATCGACGACGACGACATGTACGTTGTTGACGGGCAGAAGCTGGGCTCGCCGGCTCGGTTTATGAATCATTCGTGCAATCCCAACTGTCGCATGTTTCCTGTCTCCCGTACGCACGGTGACGAGAGGCTCTACGACCTCGCGTTTTTCTCACTCAGGGATATCCCGCCTCATACGGAGTTGACGTTTGATTATAACCCTGGGGCTGCTGTGTCTGGGGCCGGGGCTAGGGGTGATGCCGCTAATGGAAAAGGTAGGAAGGAGAAGATTGACCCGAGTGCTGTCAAGTGTTTGTGTGGGGAAAAGAATTGTCGGGGTCAGCTGTGGCCTAATCAACGAAAGGGTACGAAGTGATTTTTTTTTTCTTTTTTGGTTACTGGTGTTGTCATTGCATTGCATGCCATTGGTCTTTGGTGGAATGTCATTTCTTTCTTGAGCATTTGGGTTATTTCCTTATTTCTAATACCCGAGCATTTTTTTTTTTTTTTCTTTCTACTATGTATTGTGTGTGGAGTGAGTGTACATACAGTGTATCATAGCCGAACCATGGATCGAATCACTAGTTTATCGGAGATTTATCTTGATCTACTTCCCTCCAACCATACTCTGTACTCCGTAGTAAACGAATGAATGTATTCTGCATAGTTGGTATTCCGGAAATACATAAAATCACACACGCACCAAACTCCATCCACCCAAGTAAGTACCCATACCCAGCAAACAAACCCATCCCATGTTATCGTAATGTTGAAATCAAGAAACCACCCATCATTATCCACATCCACATCCACAGAGAAAGGTCAAGCCTCCCCCGCCAAGACCTCCTCAATCCCACCCATAACAAATCGCGGCTGCGTAGGCGTCGCCGGCGCCAAAACCCCAGCGCTCAAACTCTGCATCGACGATCGCGACCCCAGCCCAACCCCTCGTTCCCCTGCACTCATATCACAAAACCCCACGGCCGCAGACGCAGGTGCAGTAGGAGCAGGATCAACAGGCCTCGGCTCCAGCAACCCCAACCCCTGCCGTTCAATAGCATCCTCATCGCATCGCGAGCGCTCCTCGCTAAGCGCCAGATCGATCTTTGACGGGCGCCGTCGAAGCAGGAAAAGCAGGGATGATGACGGGCGGCGGAGAGGGTTGGCGAGATTGAAATTCAGGCGGAAGGGGCTTTGGCTGCGGCTACGACTTCGCTCCTCTGTGGTGGTGGTGTTTAGGGAAGTATCGATTTTATTATCATGTTGGGAGGAGTTGGCAGGGAGCCAAGCCGGTCGACACAGGCGTCTGAATGGCGACGTAGGCGATGATGCGGGAGATGTTGTGGCTGAGCTCAGCGGGCTCACGGTTGAGCAGTCGCTGCGGGCGTAGGAGGCGGAATTAGGAGGGGAGGAGGTGGAGGAGAAGGAGGTGTGGAGGGAGAGGTGGCCCATGGGGGAGGGGAGTGTTGTTTTGGTGTGCATGGGTTTGTGTGTATGGTTGTTGTATCGTATCCGATGTTTATTTCATGCGATTCGAAACTCGTCTGGATTGTTATGGGGGAGCTGATATGACGAATCTCGGATGGCAGGCAGTGGCACTAGGCTAGGCTGACAGGCTGATAGAGAGAGTGGACGGCGTCGATAACGCGAGCGATGCGATCGGAAGTGATATGGTTCGATAGTGAGTGAGATATTATCAGACTTGCTACTGTATTATAATAAAAGAATGAGAGTGAGATTGAGAGAGGGAGGGAGTAAGAAGAAGAGAGCGACAGTTGAAATGGTGATGGCAATGAGGGAGATCGACGCTAGCAGTCAGTAAGTAATTAACTAGTGAGTGGTCCCCCAGTGGCTCCCCTCAAAAAAAAAAAATTGAAACAAGACGAAACAAACACCGTTTATATATTCCTGTTCCTGTAATATAATAGCCTCGATGACAATAGCAATACCATAACAATGGCACGACAAACAGAGTTTAGTGCCTGCAAGGACCGTGTCTTTTGTATAGCCTCAATACGCCGGATGCGGCCAGCCTTCGTTTTATTAGAGAGAACTTATACTGCAAACATCAATCCGATTCAATCTAACAAAGTCAATGCAACGCCGCATACGGTCTCAAACAGCCGGTGTTGGACTATTCCCCTCATTCTCCGGATCGAGTTCTTAATCTGATGACATTGGAATGCTGCACGCCTGTTCCCGACACTTGACGTTTCTGATCTTCTGCATTCGGTCATTGTAGATTCAATTGATACCATCAATATACACTGAAAAAACATTAAAAAAAATCAAATACAAAAAACGCCGCTGCTATGCAATGGTCTCGTCAGACTACAACCGGTTAAAGGTAATAAAATAGACATCCCACGGTTCGTCACCAATTATCATAGTCCCATTAATCATTCCCCCATTTCCAACTCCCCCTTCCACGTAGATCAACTATCACGATCTCCCGATCGTCGCTGCGTAAAACTCCGCCGGATACTCTCGCCCCAGGCTGAATTGCCCAACGACTGCATCACCTCATTCACGCTCATCGCGCTATGCTGTCGCGAATGCTCAACTCCTCCAGTTTCCGTGTCTAATCCCGTGTCCTCTGTGCTTGGATCCGGCGCCGGATCATAGGAGGATGTCGTGTGGGCGCGTCCCCGTCCCGTAACCAGTGACGGACTGATGCTCGACCATTCTGTCGCTGGCGAGTTGCTGGCTGACATGCGGCCTGCCAGGCCGGTGTCGATCCGTGGGAGATTGTGGCGACCGGTACCGGTTGTCGGGATGGTGTCGCCTCTAGGTAATGTGGGTGAGAGCATTGGCTGCGTGTCTTCGTCGCCGTCGGTACGGCCTTCGTTGTTGCTGTCGCTGCTGACGTTGTCTGAGACATCGCGCGAGAGATCCGGTTGGTCAGGGTTGCCATCGTGATATTCACCATCGACGAAGATCTCCGGGACTGTGAATTGAGGCACCCCACTCATGCGCGCGGATTTCTTCGAGTCGACCTTGCGCCGGAACTCACGCGACCAGTACAGCGTGTCGAAGAATCCGACGACTGTATTGCGCTGCACAGCCTCTTCCACGCGCTGCAGTCTAGCGCGACGACGGAGGAATTCTTCAAGTCGTAGACTCTTGCTGTCGTTGATCACGTTGTGATGCGCGAGAATCATCAGGCATGAGTGGAATGAGATCCCACGCTGCGCGTCTGCGGATACCAGTACCTCCTCGTAGAACGTGTTGAGTCGCTCTCGTCGGGCCTGGACAGATTTGACTGGCATTTGGCTGAGGATCCGCGATAGTGCATCAAGGTCCACACCATCCACAACTCTCCGGTTGCCCAGGGGCGAATTTTGAGGATCAACCCTACATCTGTCCAGAATGCGTCCAATCGTATATGCACCATCATGAATACGCATGTCAAAGACGCCCGAAAGTTCCTGATATCGTTAGCGCCCCATCCATAAGCAGTAAAAGAAGGAAACCTACCCCAAGTAACCTCGGAAACTGCTCCTTGGAGATAAACCCAGTCCCATCAGGATCAAACGTCGCCCACGCATGTTTAAACCTCCGGATCTCCTCCCGACTAACCACATACAACCCACTACTCCGCTGATACACATACGAGAAACTCTCAAAGATCAGCGACACAAACAGCGACACGAAAATGTACATGCTGATAATGTTCCACGCAATGAACAGTGATCGTGCCCATGCCGCACTACCGCAGTCATCGTCGAAGAAATCCTCGCTGTACGTGCACCGCGGCGGCTCCATCGTCGCAAAATCCTCCATCAGCTCGTTCCATCCCTCACCACAACTCGTCCGGAACAGCAAAACAAGTGCCCGTGGGATGTCTCGGAAGTTGACATTGTTGTCCTCCTTATCACCAAATTTGGTGAGTCCAAATGCTTGGTTCATGGCGATCGCGAATGCAAGAAACAGTACAAACCATGTGGCCAGGAGATTGCCGATCGCGGTCAAACTCGCAGCTGCCGTCTTGAAGAGCTGGTCGAGCTGGTTATTCCGTGGAATAAGCATTAGAGTGATGGCTACCAAAAAAAGTTTGCCTAGAACGTCAATCGCATGGCTGTCTTGCATGGCAAATTGCAGAATCGTCGTAATGAATGTACCAGGAACAACGAGCATTGCATAGAGATCCCACGAACTTCTGCTGAATCGGTGCCAACCAAGGCCAATCATCCGAATGACGAGATTGGCAATGTAAAAAAATGTAAAGCAGAAGAACAGGATTCGTCGAATGACCTCCCATATCGGTGGCTCATGGTAGAATTCCAAGACTAGCAGGGCCAAATGCAGAAGCAGAATGGTCGTCACGCAACGCGCCCACCGACCATGCTTCTTGACTGCAATGCGATAGCTCCACGCTCGCCAGCTCTTTGTGCGGTCATTCTGGAACGATCGCTTAGACGGCGATACTTGTCGTAGATGCTTCCGTAGTTCCAGCCAGGAACGCTGCTCGGCCGTCAGGAAGGCCACTCCCGTCTGTTCCGTGTAGTTGCGCATAAATACAGACACAAAGAGTGTCAAGACGAAGACCGCTCCGAGCAAGTTGAACACAACAAAGAGCATCCCGTTCTCCGGTGCAGCCCCGTCTTGCGGCTGGTAACCCTTCCCAGTGACTTCCATCGCACTTTCTTGAACGTCAACCCAGCCTTCTTGAGATACAATCTGGAACAGAATGAAAAGCGCATCACCGAAATTGTCGAAATCAAAAAATGGATTGGATGCCGCTCGTGGTGCCAGAATCTCCCAGTTCGAAGGTGTATTCTTAAATTCATTAACACACATTGCCAGATTCCCAACGAACTCATCGTCATTGCACTTGACCATTTGACCGTTGAAAAGGTTGACCCCATAGATAGCGAATGGGACCAAGAAACTCATCGAGACGGCAGCAGCGGAAACGACCTTCCACCCCCCAACAATAATCACCGAATGGAAAGTATCCTTGGCGCTATCACTGACGTTCAACAACCTCAGCGCTCTCAGAGCCTTAAATGCCCCAATGGCCCTCGAAACACCCCAGTCCTCATTCAATGAACTGGCGACATTGATCCAGAGAGTAATCAAGACAACACCATCAATGAAGCCCCAAGACCCACGAAAGTACGCATTAGGTGTCCAAAAGAAACCATCCGCAATGACCTTGATAACCGCCTCTGCTGTGAACAGAATCGCAAAGGCCATATCCGTGTACACGAACCACTTCCCCTTCTTTGGATCAATGAAGTATCTTCGTTGATAGATCGGGGTTGTATAGCACGCGAGAAGAACCATGGCGACAATCGCTGCGTAGATGAATGCAGAAAACGCATACCAAACTGGCTTGTAGGGGTTTACGCCTTCGACTCGCTGGTGCCCACGACCGGGACCAACAATGCGCTGACAGAATTTCCGGACCGGGTGACTGGGCTTGAAAAGGAACAGCGACTTGTTGTAATTTGGATGATTCACTAGATAGTCTCGTTGCGCTCGCTTTCTTCGCTCTGCGGCTGTCACAACCTCCTGGGCCATTGTTTTCGGATCCAGTTCTTCGTATGCTCGCGAAAGTTGGAGCTTCGAATAGAATGGATTAGGCTCTCGGCGCATTATAGAACTTGTAACCCGTGTCCACATTCGCGAGAAGAAGCTCGGCTGCGCCGGCTCTTCCACCATGGCATCAAGAGGAGCGCTTTCTCGTCGGCCGCTTTCTCCAGCAGGCGTGCTGGTTTGGTCGTCTAAGAACTCGTGTACGACAGCGTCCTTCAGAAGCAATTCCAAAGCCGCTGGGCCGTGGTCTAAGGGATCTTTGTAACGTTCCGAATTCCTTCCTAGCATGAATATTTTCGAAAGCGCCAGATTTCCCTGCGAGGCTCCACTCAGCTGTTTTTGCTCCAAAAATGCTCGCACCTGCTGAAGACGTTTCTCGTCTTCTGAAACATCAAAGCTCTCTTGAATGACAGCAATGAACATATTCAAAACGATGAAATTGGCCAGGATGAACCACATGATCAAGAACGTTGCAGAAATCCAGGCTGTATGGAACTTCGCCGTGCTCTCAGTTGCACTGTACAGAATATCCGTCCAATTTTCACTCGACAGAATCTGATACATTCCCAAGAATGAAATATAGATATCAGAAAACGAGGCTGTAGTACCGACATCATCTTTATCAATTTGACCACGGAAAAGTTGCGTCGCAAAGAGAGCAGCCAGGTACGTTATCAGGAACACGAAGACGATAAGGTTGAACAAACCGACGACGTTGCGGAAAACAACCATAATGAGGTTCCTTGTCATAGAGAACGCCATAACAACACGATACACCCGAAGAATCTGGAAGAGACTGAGGGCGGCATATGGGCGGCCAGAGTCTCGGATCGCAGGAATTTGAATGATCGAGGTAATGACTGCAAGTGCCAGATCAAACCAGTTGCGCTTCTTTGTGTGAAATTTGCGCCAATCCGACGCAAAACGTAGGATTATCTCAAGGAGTAGGACCAAGGTGACAACACGCTCGGTGTTATTGATGAATTCCTCTCGTTCATGGTCCATGGATGCACTTCGGAGGGCCTGCACTATAAGATCGAAGATGATGACGACAACCCAAAACCACTCAGTCTTGTCATAAAGACGCTTGAGGCTGCTAACTTTGCGAGCAGATACATCTTCCCTATCGGGCTCGTCGATATTCTGGACAGCAAAGGCACTTCGTTTGCTCTCTTCTCGAATTACTTGAAACGAATGGGTAATCACAGCCACCAAGAGGTTAACCATCCACAAACTGAGAATCACAATTCCGACTGCGAAGAAAAGGGCAGCCGCAAGATAGTCGCTGTTCGCGAGATAGTACATGATATCTGTGAAGGTGTTCGAGCTCATAATCACAAAGATGAGTTCTAACGAGTTCACGATATTGTCGAAGCTCACAGTACCGCCGCTTGGATTCTCCTGTTCAATGCAGATAGAGCCTATAGGGCAAATATACCCCTTGGGGCCAGAATTCGTTCCATCACCTCCAATCCATGGCATATCCGTCCCGTTTGCGGCTTTGTAGCCGCCACAGAACTTTTCCTCCTGAGTATAGTTGCTTTGTCCGTCTTGGCCTATCCAGACACAAGTTCTCCGTAGACTTGATTTGAAACTTTGAATACCGACAATGGCAAAAAGAAGCCAGAAAAAGGATACGAGGAAACCAACGTGAACAAGTAAGGGTGCGGCTTTTTTGAGACTCCGGAGGATAACGGAAGTACCGTTTGTGAGCGATAGAAGACGCAGCAGTCGAAGACAGCTCAGCATACTGAAGACATACAGCTGCTGGCGAGACTCGATTCCGAAGATTTGAAGGACAAAGGAGACCCAGTATGCAGCCACGGCGACAAAATCAAGCCGGTTAAAAGAATGACGGAGGAAAGCACGATGAGCGAGTCTCACACGTCGTCTCTGAAGAGGATCGTCGATCAACTCTTCCACTTCATGGTTATCCAAGCCACCCGTGAAAGTCCGTATAATAGAAGCCTGTGGTTCGGTTGGGAACATCGAAGTCTTCTTCATCGAGAACTGCCGTTGTGGGGTGATTAGACTTTTGCCCTTCTCAATTACCGCGTCCTTGAAACCGAGACTGCGATCCAGAGTACTATACTCAGCCGGGTTAATTATGAGACCCGAAACCAGTATTTTGGCTGTTTGCTCAAGAGTATAGATCACGAAGATAACAAAGTAGCAGTAATCAAGAGTCCGTTTCCCCCAATTATCAGGACGAGGGTCATCTTTCACTGGCTTGGCTGAGTCAATAGTCAAAAGGATCATTTGGATCACAATCACCAACAAAATGAAGGGCTCTGTAAATGGATGGACCAGCACATCACATAAGCGCACCCGGATAGGGTTGTTCGGTCCCAGGATTCCGAGCGATTTCCCTTTCAGCGGATTACTATGCTTCCACCACGTTGCATACGGCGAGGGCTTGTTCTTGGATGCTTGTCTGCCGGATTGAGAGCTGTTAGACGGTGCATCGTGAGCATAGTCCGCGAGAGAAGGCAGTGTTGGTGGCTTATCCAAGCGCGCATTCTTGTATGATTCTTCTCTCTGTATTGATTGCTCGACGACTTCCGGCTCGTTGCTCAAGTTGACTACACGCTGCGACATATTCTTCATCATCGAACTCGCTCGTTGCAAGGCAGATCCCGAAGCTGACGGGGACAAAGATCGCGACCGCTCTGTAGGACCGCTGCTGCCGCGGCCTCTTGGGCCCAAACCGTTCTCCAAGTGTGGTAGGTCATCACCCAATCGCGCCGACTGCGTACGACTGGTCGCAAAGTGAACATTGTGCAGATTGCTCCGGTCATCTGGGGCGCCATCCGAAGAACCGCGAACCCCGCTTATTGGCTGAATATTCCTCTGGTCCGTCAACGGAGCTTCATCCTCGCGCGTATCGGTAGGAGAGAAGTAGTAGTCGGGGTCATTGTAGCCGTAGGGGCCTAGCGGTATGCTATCGAAATCGGACCCGCCGTCGTCCCGACTGCGCCGTTCAGGCTGAGGCTGAGGGTCGCCGAAACTGAGACCGACAGACGCAAAGGCGAATGCCGCAGGGTCTTCAATTGACGTTTCATCTTCTTCGTGGAGAGGGTAAGAGCGTTGGTTCGTCGCTGCCGCCGATGGTTCAATCGGAGAATCTTCTGCGACTCTCTCATAGTTCCGCGACGATGATGGTCTTCGAAGAGATCGTCTCGGAGAAAATCTGCTCCCCACGCTGCCCCTGCGCCCAACACCACGATCTTCTGCTAGGGGGATTTCCGCCGGCCGCGAGAGGTTCTGAAGGGGGATGGACTGCTGCGGAGGACCATCGTCGTCAGGATTACCGCGGTCGTGGCTATTCGACGCCATCGTGGGCTCAATCAAGGTGTCATCCGGATCGCAGACATCGCAGGTTGTCGCCAAATGTGGAAGAAGTCAGATGTATCTCGGGGGGATACAGGCAATTTCTGTGAGTGTAGTAAAGAGCGTTAGGGAACTGGAGCGAATTGGCGTTCCTCGGCGGCAACCGTGGTCACTTACCTCCTTCCAGTTCTAGACTCTGGGAAAAAAGAAAAAGAAAAGAAAAAGGCATACAACAGCAGAAAAATGAAAGCAAGACAAGAGAATTAATGGAAGAGAAGAGGCCCGGCGGTGCAAGGAAAGACTATAATTCCTCGACCGGCCGTAATCAAATACAATCCAATCACCGATCTTTTTGGGGGGGGCGCTTGACTTGCCTCAGTCAGGGTGAAGAGCCGCAGGCATCACCATAATCGCGTGGAGTTCTTATTTCTTTCTCTTCGCGCTAATCGCA
Organism: Aspergillus chevalieri; assembly: GCF_016861735.1. NCBI lineage: Eukaryota > Fungi > Ascomycota > Eurotiomycetes > Eurotiales > Aspergillaceae > Aspergillus > Aspergillus chevalieri. The sequence continues at coordinate 607,570 of NC_057364.1, forward strand.
TTGTTTCCTGACACAAGTTGACATAAAACTTGCATCGAATGCAATATTCCAGATCTGTATCTGTATTCTTCTTTTACTCCGATAGGATATTGTTTGCTGACCTGAGCATACATAGATTGGCCCCCGCTAGTTACTTGCCAAAAATAACATCACCGCCATCATAGTCTGCAACATGTCTTGAATGCATTCCACACTTAGTAGTATAAAAATAAACCGAGTAATTGCCGACAGAGCTTTTGTTCATCTATTCTTCCGGGCCCAGTCAATTAATACGTGATACATAAAAACAGACTCTATGATACAGCTCCGTGGGTTCAATCGGTCTCCATACGGTCCTGGCCCTTGACAAGTCCCTTAGCACCCTCGAGGAAAGCTTTGACAGCATCGCCTCCACCCAAAGGCACCCCTCCGCGACGCAAGAAACCTCCGTTCTCCACCGGGATCTTGAGTGCTTCACTGATGCTGGGAAGACCGCCGTCCCGCAATGCGACAGTCAGGCTGGCAAGACTCTGCGTGAACTGGGGTGAATGGAGCACCTTCCGGAGGATGTCCTTCTTTTGTGAAATGTCAAGGGAAAGCATAACAGCTTCGGCGACTTCCGAATCCTCGCCCGACACATCCTCGACATCTGAAGCCAGTAGCAGTAGCGACGGGGGCAAGTAGCTGAGGAGGTTGTCGATGGTCTTGTCATCCGCGGCCTCAACAAACGGCAATGTGGAAGCAGGCGTAAGGAGGTCCTGTAGAGTAGTGAAAGGGTCCTGGGCCTGGCTCTCGCTCTGGCTCTGTCCTCCTCCCAGCGAATTCAAGAAGCCCTGTACAACCGATGATGGATCCGACGAGGCATTCGCTCTGTACAGGACGGAATATATTAGCTCGCGCGAGGCCAATTCAAGGGTGAAATGTGTGCGGGGTTTAGGAGCAGAATAAGATAGATAAAGGTAGAGAAACAGAATAAAAGATCCCAAATTGCTAGATGTCATGAAATGCATATAACGTCCAAAAAATATGTACTGTACCTACGCTCTTCCACCTTCAGCCCCACCCTCCCTCGATTCTTGACCTTCTTCTCTGATATCTCCACCTGTCGCATCAAAGCCTGCTCCTGTACCACTACCTCCGTGGTTGTGGCTGGCATCATGGTCCACGCCCTCCACATCCTCCATAGTCTCATCGTCATCACCACTGCCTCCAGGGCCCCGGGGCAAGTTGGCAATCTCCTGCTCCATATCAAGCTCTTCACCCTGCAGCAACGAGTTCACAATCTCTCCCAATCTGAGATCCCGGGGGCTGAACCAGCTCAGGTTCCCGCTCTCATGTTGAGACTTCGACTGGAGCCAGAAGAGATACCGCTGAGAGCTAGACGAGAACTTCAAGGCATAGATGCGACCGTTCGTGGGGGCTTGGCCGGACGGCTCATAAGGGATGAAGCTTCCATCGGAGGGGACCATCACGAGATCCAGCTCGGGCTCGGTGTGGGGAGCGCTCCTGGGGCGCCAGCAGAAGTGCACCAGTTCATCTTCGGAGTAGAGGTAGATGTATCCAGGCGTGGGCTGGGGCTTGGCCACATTCGCGGACTGGCACGAGTACAGTCAGTAACGGAAGCTAGAGGATATATGCAACCTTCAGAGCAACGATGGCGGCCAACTTACATCCAGTTCGCAGATACCTGCTTTGAATGTAAGGATCGGAGTTATCGACATTGTGGTCGTTACGGTATCAACGTAAAATGAAAGTCAATAAAGAGCTGATTCGACTTGACAAAAATCAGTCGAAACGGTGGTAGTGCTCAGAGGATAACGTGGAGCCATCCAGCCAGGATACGTCAGTTGGACTTTGTTTTGGCGGAAACCCAAGAACTGCGCTTATAGTCAGTATCCTCCACCGTAGTGATAGTGTCCGTATTTATGCCTGAGGCGGCTATCAGTTGCCCCCAAATCGGCACTAGCGCCTTTCGGTTAACTGATAGGGCTCGCGTTCCCACAAACCTCAGGATTTCCCGCCCTGGGCCGCAGCGCCGATAGTCACACATCCAATTCTATCAACACCCACCGCCGTCGACAACCACCCATTTCGTCCCCAGCAGCCAATATGTCGGACTCTACTGTTGGCCAGACGAAGCAGTTTGGAAAGGGCCAGAGGACCGTTCCGCACCCGGCTCAGAAGGCCCAGAAGTGGTACCCCGTGGATGACGAGTCGCAGCCCAAGAAAGTCAGTACTCCCTGTTTGCTACAAGAGTTCTGGTTTGGTCTATTTTGAAGGAATAGAAAGATGCCGTTTCCTATGGATGAATGCGAAAATTGCGCCGGTCAGAATGAACCGTGAACTTTTTCGACCAAAGTTGGTCCAGGCCGGTGTCGATGGGAACATGAGTTTGATACGGGTTCGCATCTTTAAGACGCCAATGGATTAAGATGGAAACGAAGTTTCAGGAATACTACGGTCTTCAGAGAACAACGTTCTAACATGGATATTTCGGTGCAACAGGTCCGCAAGACTATCCGTCCCACCAAGCTCCGGGAATCCCTCCAGCCCGGTACCGTTCTGATCCTCCTCGCTGGCCGCTTCCGTGGCAAGCGTGTCATCCTCCTCAAGCACCTCGACCAGGGTGTTCTCCTCGTTACCGGTCCCTTCAAGATCAACGGTGTTCCCCTCCGCCGTGTGAACTCCCGCTATGTGATCGCCACCAGCAAGCGCGTCGACATCAGCGGTGTTGATCAGGCCGCTCTTGAGAAGGTCTCTGCTCCTGAGTACTTCACCAAGGACAAGGCCACCGAGAAGAAGACCGAGGAGGCTTTCTTCAAGCAGGGAGAGAAGCCCGAGGTACGTCGAGTTTGCAGTGTGATTATGGAAAAAGCGTGATAGGACTACGACAATCGCCGGACGCTTCATATATTAAAAAAAAAAAAAAAAAGGCTTAGGTTCGAATAATTGCTAATACGGTATTTTCTTGTCTACAGAAGAAGCAGGTTGCCAGCGCCCGTGCCAGCGACCAGAAGTCCATCGACCAGACCGTCCTGGCCTCCGTCAAGAACGAGGAGTTCCTTGGCAGCTACCTCGCCACCTCTTTCTACCTCCGGAACGGTGACAAGCCCCACGAGATGAAGTGGTAGACGTGTGTGACGCGGCGGCCGCGGGTTCGGTAGTGATTGTGGAGGAATTTCTTTCCGAGGGGCGGCTAGAAACTGCAAATGGGCGTCCCGATTTTTTCTTAACATTAGGGAAGGCATATTTGCAGCGCAGGGAGGAACGGCTTCATGAAACATGTAACTCGATATGCGGGATCCGTTTTCTTTTTTTCTAAACACTAGGATTTGTGTGGTTAATTCGGGAAAAAACCGGGTTTTTGTTTGTTCGTTCTGTTTCACGGACTGTTCCCTTCCAGCGTGGCCCATTTGCAGGTTCCATAAAACAAAAATATGCCGAAATGAAGACCAAAAAAAGGAACAAAATAATACCTATCGCATGCGCTCCTGCAACTAGGGGCTTGTTTTATGTTCAGTATGATATATCTTTGATTACCAGCAAAATTGGGAATTAGGGTCTTGCTATTATTATGCCCTTTGTGCAGTAGAAAATTGTTGTAGTAGTAGACTGATATTTGATTTAAATCTCATAAGAGTATGGGGTAGTAAAACATCTGTCAATCATCATTATCGTGAATCATATCCAAAATATATATCCAACTCTTTGTGCACAACCCCAACATACAAATATCCCAAATAAACTCATCGACGACTACTCTCCCTAACCTTCCTCCTCCGCTTCTGATCAACCTCGCGAATCCTCCTCTTCGACGCCTCAATCGCCTTCCGAATATTCTCATCAATCTCATGCTCCTCCACCTCCGCCTCCATATCATCCGCAATACTATCCCCCACACTCGTCCCGCAAATCCAATCCATGATACCCCAAGGTCCGAAATTCCCCTCCGCACCGCTGAGAAGGTGGATATCTGTTCTGCGGGCGATGCCGCCGAGGAAGAAACTTGTTGGCATGACCGTGTAGCCGGAGAAGGCGAATGTTTCTTCGATGGAGACGATGGTCAAGTAGGCCACGTAGGTAAGCATGTGGAAGCGGAGTAGCATGGCTGGAAGGTAGGTCGGGATGAAATTGACGAGGAGGTATGCGAGTGGGTGGTCGTAGTGTGCTGTGAGAGGGAAGGGGGCGTGGAGCGAATGGTACCAGGACTGGTGTTGTTGAGCAGCGATATTGTTTCCGCGATGGAGGACGTAGCGGTGGATAATGTATGCTAGTACCTAGTATGGTCAGCGTCTCTTTCAATTGGGTTAATTCAGAAGTTCGAAAAATGAACTTACTTCCCTCCCCAAAGTCGCACAAACCATATCCTTCAGCATCTCCCCAGGCATCGGCAATTTCATCGACACCTTCAGCGAACTTGGCAAAACGAATATCTTGGTCCGAATCAACTCAATGCCCCCCTGCAAAGCGATCCCAAACGCCAAATTGAGAATAGCCCATCCCGCGATCTTGATCTCCTTCAACCGGATCTTGCCCCGCCTGCTGCCACTCGGAAGACCAGCGTCGCCCTGCGCCTTCACCACCACGGCCGCTGACGGCGTGAGAATATCGAACAGGAAAAATAATAGCGACGGTATCACATAGAATATTAAGCGCACGATTATAGTTCCGAATAATTCGACGCGAAGGGGTGGATGTGACAGGACGAGTGTCGACCAGGTCATGTAAAAGAAGACCAAATTGAGACTCGTGCTATATGACGAGAGGGTCGGAATGAGGAATACCGAAAGAACTGGTAATGATAATATGGCGTCCATTGTGTTATGCTGCTCTCATACAGAACTTCCAAAATTTTTTTGGTCCAAGATTGTCAGAAGACAAGCTGCTAATTTTTATCGATAGCGACAGTGATGAAGGATTCCAGCCCGAGGAGCAAAATTGAGCTTCATATATGATCACTTTGGGCCTCACGACTGAACATGTGTCACTCAAGCATAGGATAGAATATTGACAACAAATTCCCAAAAAAGGTCAGTCACTGGCACAAGAGAAAAAAGCAGATCTTCTGATACGCGCTACGTCACAAGCGCCGTCCTCGGCTGCTTGCCGCCCACCTTGCCTAATTAGGAATGGGACATGAAATAATACAGATCCTCACAGCCTGCTAACGCTGGATAGCTGATAAATTTTTCTTCTTTTCTGGTTTCAAGAAACGAATTCCCGAGCCACATGATGCTGTCTACGAACAGAGCTCTCTATCCTCAACGAACCGTCTCATTTGTCTGGTATTAGGCAATCTTTGATTAGTATAATGATGGTACTGTTAATGATACAGGGTTTGTCAAAGGCAGCGCTCAAGGGTATCTCATATATACCGCTGTCATGTTTCGAGGATTAAAGTCAGTTAGCGGGATGCAATAGAATAACCATTCTTCACTCCCCAGTTCCATGCTTTCTTGCGGAGATCGGGAATGACCTGAAGGAAGACCAAGTTGCTAAGCCAGCTAGTCAACGTGTCGCGCACAAGATAGTTTCTCGGACTCGGCCCAAGAGCAGTGCCCTTCATGATATGACCGATGAACATGGTAGTGATGAGATATTCGCCCTGCTCCAGAGCCTTGATTGCGATACTGGCAACCTCTTGCGGACTTTGTGGCTTGTCGGCTTCTTCCAACTGCTTCGTAAGCCCAGGCTTTATCTTCTCTTCATTATCAAATCCTGGACTCAAGATCCCCATTGGGAAGATGGTATGGACCTTGATGTCCGCAGCCGGACCATCGTGCATGCTACTCCGAGCACCGTTATACATTTCAATCTCTTGGCTCAGAGTATCGGACAGGGAGCGAATCGCAGCTTTGGCAGGCGAGTAGGGTCCGTAACCGGCAACAGGAACGAAGGCGAGAGTGGAGCATGTAAAGATTAGATGTCGTCTAGGTCTCGGGCTTCGATCTTGAGCGGCGACGGGGGCAAGCCAGCTTCTCAATGTCGCATGGGCGGTGTTTGCAGCGGTCCAATACACTGTATCCATCTGGTTTCTCAAGGTATCAACCGGTGTGTCAACAAAAAACCCGGGGTTACAGTATCCAGCGCAGCACCAGACAACTTCCGGAGGAGCCCCGTTATTCCAGCTGGTGACTTCGTCAATAACCCGTGTGCAATCCGCGGCTTTGGTCAGGTCGGCGCTGATGTAGTGGAATCTCTGTCGAGCGGTGTGCGTCGCGGAAGCCTGATGACAGCGTTAGTGTCAGTGATTCTGGTGAAATGAATAGCAACCCTACCTTAATAGTCTCTAGTGCTGCCTTAAGCTTCGAGGTGGTGCGCGCGACAATCACAATATTTGCACCTTTGGCCGCAAGTTGACAGGCGACAGACTTTCCCATTCCATCGGAACCACCGGTGATGATCACAGTCTACCAAAAAGAGGCAATTAGCAATTTGGTATTAGAAGAATGTGCAGCGAGTCTCACCCTGTCATCAACCTCGAATTCGTTTTTAGAGCCCAGACCGAGCATCTTGGTAACGGCTGTATATATAATAATACTGGCGAACACGAATGAGATTCCCAGTGTCGTGGGTGAGTAATCGGATAGGATCGAGACGGACGGAGGATTCATTAAGAGAGATGGGAGAGGGACAAGAAAAATGACGAGGAAAATGCGAAGAGAGAGAAGGGAAGTTCTCCAACGATTAAGGAAGCCGCGATTGCACTCTGTATTACCGCCGATACGCCTGTTTGGACGGATAATATTGTAACTTACAGGTACCTTACATACTTAAGCTAAACACTGCAAACACACCTAATATGGTCTAGTATCCCAAAGGCGGTGGCAGTTCTGCTCCCAAATTTTTATCGCGGAGTTTATCAAAATCGCAACGTCTGGATTTGGTCAATTGTTCGGAAATTTTCCAGAGAGATAATTATGGGCAAAAAGAGAAAGGCTGCCGGTCGTCCCGCGGCGCATAACAAACCCAAAGAATCGGAGCGCACCAAGTTCTATATCGAGGAGCGATTCGACGATTCGGAGGATGAGTTCCAAGCAGGTCGGGATCAGATTCTTCTGGATGAAGCGCCGGATGCGAAGCGTCGACGGAGACTAGAGGAAGAAGGTTCGTGACGTGCGCCATACTGCAAAGATTTTTCTGACCTATTGCCTACACAGAGGAAATGCTTCAACCGTCGGACGAAGAGATCATGGGCTACGACGACGTGGACGAAGACGACCTAGACGATGAGGACGATGAGGAAAAGGAAGGCGCCGATGACTACGATGACTACGAAGAGGATGCGATTGGCGAGCCATCGAAAAAACCCAAGAACAAGCGCCGTGATGCTAGTCCCTCCGAGGACTCCGAGGACGAGGACGAGGAGGGTATCGCCGCTTGGGGTTCCTCAAAGAAAGACCTATACAATGCCGACCAGATCGAAACGGAAGCCGATGCCTTGGAGGAAGAGCAGGAGGCCAAGAGACTTCAGCAGAAACATCTCCGGGCCATGAACGAAGCGGACTTTGGCTTTGACGAAACCGAATGGGTCGACGCCGGCAAGGAAGAAAAAGACGCAAAGAAAGATACCACAGAGGTAACGGAGGTGTTACCACAGGTGGAAGTCAGTGAAGATATGAGCGCAGAGGAAAAGTTGAAGATCCTGAACTCGAGGTACCCCGAATTCGAACCGCTTGCAAAGGACTTTGCCGATCTCCAACACACACATCGCGACCTTGCGCAGGATGCCAAAGCGGCTGAAAAATCCAAGGAAGCGGATGATGTGGATGACGAGGATGCAGCACCGGTTGCCGTAGTAAAATTCCGTGCCTTGTCGGCATACCTGGGCACGATCAGCATGTACTTTATGCTCCTGACGTCTTCTCAAGATGGATCGGGGAACCCGTCTCCCATGCCTCCGGCACAATTACGGGGGCATCCTGTTATGGGATCTCTCGTCAAGTTTAGGAAACTGTGGGAGAGTGTCAAGGACCTTCAAGCTCCCGAGGTCCTTGAATCCGAGAATGAGGAGATGGAGGAGAGCGAGATCATCGCCAAGCCCGAACCGCCTAAGACCGAGAAGAAGAAGCAGACCAAACAGCAAAGACAACCCAATAAACTATCCAAAGCAGAGCGCGCCGCTCAAGCAGCACAAGCAGAGGCCGAAGCCCGGAGAGCAGAAAGACTCCGCGAGACCGAAGCCAACCTGGCAGATCTCTCCACCTTGGCCACAGACGCCAAGAAGAGGAAGACTCAGAAAACAAAAGCATCGGCCAAGAACGCAGACGACTCTGACTTTGGTGATGAGGATGCGCTCACCGCCAAGGAGGCGGAGGAGAAGGCTAAGCAGAAGCGTTCACTCCGCTTCTACACTTCCCAGCTCGCCCAAAAAGCCAACAAGCGCAGTGCTGCTGGTCGGGATGCTGGTGGTGATGAGGACCTGCCATACCGCGAGCGCTTGAAGGACCGTACAGCCCGACTCAACGCCGAAGCTGAAAAGCGTGGTAAACAGCAAATCTCGAAGGAAGAGCAACTTGGCGACGACAGTGATGAGGAAGATTACCGCATGGCCGAGCAGATCCGCGGCGACCAGTCCGACTCCGACGATTACTACGACATGGTTGCGGCGCGCTCCAAGCAGCGCAAGGACGACAAGAAAGCTCGCGCAGATGCTCACGCAGAAGCTGCTCGCCAAGGTGGACAAGTCGCGATTCAAGAGGAGGTTGGACCGGATGGCAAGCGTGCCATCACCTACCAGATCGAGAAGAACAAGGGTCTTGCACCGAAGCGGGACAAGGATGCGCGCAACCCGCGTGTCAAGAAGAGGAAGAAGTTCGAGGACAAGAAGAAGAAACTGGGTAGTATTCGCCAGCAGTACAAGGGTGGTGAAGGCCGTGGAGGATATTCCGGTGAACTTACCGGTATTAAGAAGAACTTGGTCAAGAGTGTTAAACTTTGAGCTTTGTACTTTTGGGGCATGTTGGATATATCTTGACTGGATATAGCTCGTCGTATCAAAAAATGGGCTTTTCTGTGTACATATGTAATTGGTTTTCTGGAAGCTTTTCTTCACACAATCTCTCAGGATATGTATACTTGCATTTTCTCTTCCCTTCCACCAGTTCCATATTTGCAAGGCTTCATAAGTAGAGGCACAGTTGTAGGGAAAACAATAATTGACGTAGTACAGGTCAACCGAACCAGAGATTATATTGTGCGCGCCCTGTCAACTATGTCGAACCTTGTTCTTTATCTACATCCCGAATTCTCTCATTTCAGGCAAGGCCCATTTCACCCTCCATTCAGATTCGGGAACTTGCTTGGCAGTGGGTCGATGCTCTGATCTGAATGAGAGCATCGACCGTAACATTGCAGATAACATCTTGTTCTGCCTGGTCAATAGGTGGCATCCCACACTCTCTTCTAGGTTCCTGGATACTGTCTTCGAAACGATTCGCCCACGATCGCAAAGGGTTACGGTTAATGGGTGTGCCATCCTCGGTAAATCTACGTTGCGATGCTTCCCATTTCTCCCACCACTCAGGTGGCAGAATACCAAGAGCATCGACGTGTTCCTGCTCATGTCGTCCCGTATCGCAAGGAAACTTTCAAATAATGGCCTTTGAACGAGTATCGTCCAGATGGTACAGGCGAGTGACCAGGTATCTGATGAGAAAGAAAGGGGCTTTGTTGGTTCGAATCGAGCCTCAGGGGGGCGGATCGCAAGTGGAGTGTGAGATTCATAATTCAGCTCATGTGAGGGTGAGAAAGCCTCGCCGAAATATGAGCAATAGCCTGGCTTCTGCGAGAGAGATATCCTTGCTTCTCCGAGCCATAGTGGTGCAATGCCATGGGATGGGACACCAGGTGGAAGTTGTTCATCATTAAAATGGACTACCGGCTCCAGCTCTGGTGCTCCATTCTCCTCATATAGCGTTTCGGTTAATAGCCGATTGAAGCCTGGGGGTACCTTAAGAGAATGATATGAAGGTCTCCATGAACGAACCCTTGAGCATGTATATGCTCAACAAAAATAACAAGTTGCGCGGCTAGTGCGGGAGACATTGAGCTGGAATAAGCAGATCCACGAGCCGTCCTTTAGATCAGAGACTAGCCTTGCAAAAAAGGCTCGCATAACAATCATGGTTGCCATTCGGCCTTTAGATGCTGAGCTCGTCCCAGATTGGTGGGATCATTGCCCTTCCTGGGATTCCGACTGAGGAACGCTGAGCACCAATGAGTGTGGATATAATTCCGATCTGCCGTGGTTTCAAATCTGCGGTGCAAACTTTAAGTGCAACATATCTCTTTGCTGGTTCATCACGGGCCAGCCAGATAGTCGAATAGGAACCATGTCCAAGCTTATGGACGACTCGATATCGACCATGAAGGGGTCCCCAATGTTGACAGTTGGTAGTCCCCGGCTGGTAATATCCGAGTCTTTCAACGCTCTCGACATGCTCGTACAAAAGGTTATAAAGAGCCATTGACTTGAGTGCGCCGACGGACAACGGACGGCGAGGTCGGTTATCGAGAACAGAAGCAAGCCGAGAGAATAACTTGTACGGGCGGTAAAACCGAAGAGAAGATGATGGCAGTTTACTCATCACCACATTGCGCCAAGATCCAAATCATTTGGGGGAGTCAAAAAAGATGTTACAAAAATATTATCGCTAATACTCGTTCCTCCAGGCAAAAACTATTGGTCATGAATAACTACAACTTCTCGTGGATGCAGAGCGCGGGTGGCTAAATCCTATAAACAGAATATAAATCCCATTGGGACCACTCGGGCGATTGGGAACGTTACTATTCGAGATTCTCGCGAGCAAAGCTTTAACATTGTACTGGTAATTAGGTCCCCAGACTTTCAAATAATTCCTCTAATATAACCCTCCAATCTGTCTCACCGCTGTCCGACATGTCTATCTCAAGGAATCTTCTAGCCAACGCATCCTATATGCAGAGAAAAATTAGCTGGCGTTCATTAGTGTTTCAAGATAGGGCTCCTACCGCTTCTTCCAACGCTTGTGTCTCCTCTGCAGTTAATGTGGCGCAAGCAGCAATCAAATTCTCACCACGCGCGGAGAGCGAGGCAAGCTCATTGGCGCGAGTAACGACGGCTTGGTGGATTCCGTTGATCGCCGCGCATCTATTGCACATAGGTCTCAGCTGAAAGCTCGTATGAGGAGATGGAAGGGAACACAGGTTGTACGTACATGGTCCCAAAACTCCTGTTACTTCGACCTGGTCGAAAGCTACTCGCATGATCTATTAGCTCTGTTGTTCACGCGAGGGTGGGATGCCCAACTTATAGAGATAGGTGATCTGATCTTCCACATCGCGGGATTCTTCGCAGACCTGCACTTCCATATGTCCCAGCTGTAATCGAGGTCGGGACCTGAGGAAGTCATTTTCGAATATTTCGTGAAAATGTGTTGCTGCGATGACCTTCGGGGTCTCTCTAAGGCTCAATAAGTGCTCGAGAATCCCGCATGCAAGACCGATGCCATCTGTATCAGAAACCCGGGATCTTTAGCTTGCGGTTGTTGAAAGAAAAGTCCAACTCCACGAACCGTTCTCAAGAGTCCCTTTGCCAAATTCGTCGATCAAGAGCAAACTGCGACTGGTAACTTTCTTCAAGGCAAGGGAAACTTGTTGTAGATCATTCATGAACGTGCTTTGGATCTGGGATAGAATGATCATTATGCGTCCAAAGACCACTGCTTTAATAGTTCCCTACCTTAGAGACGCTTTCCTGGGTGTTCATCTTCACCATGATATTATCCGTTATACCAAGCTCTGCACTCTCCGCGGGGACGAAGCTGCTATTTTCAGGCCTATACTCGCTATAGACACGATACGTGGGCCACATACCTTCCAACTTGTGCGAGATAGATAATCAGAGCAACCTGTCTAGCAGTTAAAGGGTACCCACGCGCACAGATCCGAGCCCACTTACTTGCTTCATATAAACACTTTTTCCAGAATAGTTGGGACCTGTAAGTAGCAACATGCTCGGTCCACGGCTCGTCTCTGGCGCTTCAGACAGGGTCTCCGATTCTTCGTCCGAGGCAGGTTCATTATGATTTTCGCCTATAATAAATGTATCATTTGGAACGTATGAAGGGACAATAAGTTCTTGAAGCATATGGCTGTACCATGTTAATGCACGATACGACCCATGGAGTTGGCATTGAATCGACCCACCGTCCGCCTTTAATTTTGATAACGTTCTCTTGTACAACCTTTGGTCGCACTAGCTTGTAGCAACTTGCTGCTTGAGTCATTGCAACAAGACTGTTCGATGTAAGCCTCAGCCGTTGTCAAGCGTCGAAGCATGTACCTGTCAATTTGACCACATATATCGGACGCTTCCACGAGCACGTCTTCAAATCGAAGCACTCTTTGTGCTAAATCATAAACGATCTCTATTTCTTTCTCTAAAAGCCAATGACAATTAGCGCACTATCTGTCAGGGACGTCTACTCTTGACTTGCCACAAATCAGTCCATAAATGTCACCCAATCTATCATCCATCTCTCTCATCCGTAAGTCCTTGAAGTATGCTCGGTTCTCTGTAATGAATATCAACTCCCAGTCCTCGCCAGCGCCATTGAAGGAAGGCTCGCCCCGGTCATTGAGAGGAATCGCAATATTGAAGCCAAGTTGGGGGAAGTATATCACGTTCACGTCAATGCCGAAGCCCTCTGGGATTGTAGTAGCGATCTCCATTGCAACCTGTTTTAGTAAGCTGTTCAATCCGTCATAATTGTCCTTCATCATGTCGAGTTCGCGATCTAATCCTGGTTTCACAATGGTTCTGCTCTGTTCATCGGAGCCATCGATGTCGACCTAGGAGGTCAATTTGCTTCTAGGCAAAAGACAGAAGAGCACTTACTATTTCTTGTATCATTCTTCCAACCCTGTATAACTGCGCTGATTCAAAGATTTGCATTGCCTGGTTCGAATTAAAAATACGCATATTAGCACCGAGAAGAGCTTTTCTTACTCACTTTGCTTCTCAGCGCTAGTGCATTTGCACCGGAGAGCTCCCTTAGGGCTTCATTGATGTCGATTCCATAGAAAGCGAACTACCAGAAAACCGTAAATATGTTGCATCCATGAGATGAGAAAAGATAGCCTACAGCCAATAGCGTTGCCCAAACGGTAGTTTTGAAGCCAGTAACCTTTGCACTCCCCGTGCTAATACCCTTGCGAAGGTTTATCATAACAGGGCGAAGATTCTTGATGTGCTTCAGACTCTTCGTCATCTTCTCCAAGCAGTTGAAATTATCCGATTGTAGGAGCACGCTTATAAAGTTGTGTCGTTCGCGAATAGTATCGATGTTCGTACTGGGACGAAGGAAGTCCTGTCGCAGTCGATTTCTCCCCTGGGATGTACTTACGAAGCGGTGAAATATGCCGTATATTGACAGGCCTTCCTTCGACGAAGATGACTTCTTGCCCGGGCCCTGGTTGAACATACTAGGATGAGATTCGGACTGCAATATCTGGAGTGACAATAGGGCGTTGCCATTGATGAACCTATTGTATGTTAGACCCTGATCCACGACACCTATTAAGGAGTCTCACATGGTATTCTTCAATCCGAACATCCTAACAGAGTTGATCCTGAACAAATCAGAAGCTCTGTTTCCGGGGATTATATCTGTAGCCCTTCGCTTCTGTAGGTGGGTAAAAATAGCCCCAGCGCAGCCAATTGTAACAGCGTTCTCCATATCGACTGAACTAGACATGTGTAGCAGTCGTCCTTCTTGCAGCGTAAATCCCGTAGCCTCTGTTTCCATCTCCTCAGGCCCAATTATCCCGCCATGTGGTACGAGAAATTGCATGCGTTGTTCGTGCGTAGCGGATATCTCGAGAGCTGTCAGCTTGCTTTTGGCGTTGGAGCCGCTGAATTCTTGGGATGGGCGGATATCGAGCTGGTAGGGGAGGTACATTTCGGTCCCTGTTGATACCTAGTCGTCAGTAGCATGTACAGAAGATCAAAAATGATGTTTTTCTTCTCTAACCATCTTCTTGTCCAGAGTTCTGTCGTCTGTTTGTAAGATAATCGACGCGAGCGGAGGCCAGGAGCACGGTAGGTTTCGTCTGAAGGATTACTACCAATTCTGTCAGCACTTTGACAATATCCTAAACGCGAAATATAGACACGAACAAGTATCGATTGTCTCATTTCCCGCAAAACGGATATCTCCCATCAGGTAGAGCGTCTCTTCCTGAGCTGAGTAGTAGGAGCAACCAACAGTCCCCGAATCACGCATGTCGATCGCCACAATCACTTGACTGAGATCGTCATCGATAGACTGCTGTAGTATCTCATCATCGATCACGTTGCTTATAGAGCTTCGTGATATCAATGGTCTTGTTGCAGAGGACCTCTGCGAGTTGGGGAAACGGACGCGTGAGGTGGAACCTGGGTCCAGGGTCGGTGTGCCATCACGATCATCACATCTGTGGTTGTAAGAGCGGGGTGTAATATATGGGGAATTCGCTGTTTGTCGTCTTTTTCTGGTAGATTGATCCATAGTGTATATATAGATGTTGTAGTAGTTGATGGGGAATGCGTAGTTGTTGAGGCTTGTAGTCGGCGACGGAAAAGAAGATGGCGAATGGTCAGCCCTAGTCTACTCCATGCTTTGCTGTAATCCCAGTGCAATTTTCAATAATCATTACATTCATATCTGTACAGAAGAGATGCTATATAGTACAAAGATGGGAGTCCATAATATTACAAAACCCAGATCTTCCATAAATCCCAGTCAAGCAATTGCTCATACATGTCGTTAAAAAATGGTACCAAATTCATGTCAAAAAAAATTTTTTTTTGTCTTCTCTCTTTTTTTATGTCTCCGCAGAACCCTCTGCAGAGACTTGAAGTGCGGTCTTATCATCGTTAAACGTGACACGAGCAGTTTGGCCACTGGTAACCTGTCCGCGAATAATCCTGTCTGCAAGTCTATTTCCAATTTCCTTGGATATCAAGCGGTTGAGAGGACGAGCTCCGAATTTGGGATCATAGCCTTTCTCGCAGAGCCAGTCTTTGATCTCGTCGTCAACCTGCAAAACCATCCGGCGATCGTCGAGTCTCGACTGCAACTCCTTGATTCTAATGTTGACAATATCTCTAAGAGCCTCCTTAGAAAGTCTCTTGAAGACAATGAACTCATCGATACGGTTGAGGAACTCTGGTGGATACGCAGTTTGCACCACATCCATGACCGCACTCTTGATTTCTGGAGAGATTTCTGCGTCACCATAGTCCTTGTAAGAGTGCAAAGGATCAGCACCGACAAGGATATCGGCACCAAGATTGGAAGTCAGGACGATGAGAGTGTTCCGGAAGTCAACCTTGTGGCCCTGAGCGTCTGTGAGGAAGCCTTCGTCGAGAACTTGTAATAGCAGGGAGGAGATATCGCGGTGAGCCTTCTCAAACTCATCAAACAGAAGTACCGCATACGGCTTCCGTCTCACGGCCTCAGTCAGCTGACCAGCATCGTCATATCCGACGTATCCAGCTGGTGATCCAATCAGACGGCTAATCGTATGCTTCTCCTGGAATTCACTCATGTCGAAGCGCACAACAGCGGACTCAGTAGAAAACAGAAATTCGGCCATCTTCTTGCAAAGCTCTGTTTTTCCGACACCAGTAGGGCCAAGGAACATGAACGACGCTAGAGGCCGGTTCTCTCCGCTCAGGCCTGCTCTCTGCATGCGAACTGCATTGGCAACAGCGGAAAGTGCCTCATCCTGTCCACGAACGGACTGACGAAGAGTGTCTTCCATGCTAATCAATTTCTCAACTTCCCCAGCCATGAGTTTGTTGACAGGGATGCCGGTGGTTCGGGATACAACATTGCCAATGTCATCAGGGGTAACAGAATCGTGGATGAGGCCGGCTTGAGCACCCGAGACCTGCTCTTCCTCCTTGGGCAGCTTGGCTTCCAGAGCAGGAATTGTAGCGTACCTCAATTCTCCTGCCTTTGCAAAATCGCCCTCTTGCTGCGTGCGTTCCAGTTCAAACCGAGCACGTTCCAGCTCTTCTTTCGTGTTCTTGATATTGTCGATTTCGGCCTTTTCTGTTTCCCAGACTTCTGTCAATTTCGTAGCTTCTTCTTGCTTAACTTTCAAATCCTCTTGCAGTTTGTCCCGTCTTTCACGGCTGCTAACGTCGGTTTCCTTGCGGAGCGATTCGAGTTCGATCTGGATGGTGGTGATATCACGGTCCAACTCCCGAATTACGTCGGGCTTCGACTCTTGCTGCAGTCGCAGGGCTGATGCTGCTTCGTCGACCAAGTCAATGGCCTTGTCGGGCAAGAATCGATCCGTGATATAACGGTTACTGTATGTTGCTGCTGCCACTAATGCACCGTCCGTGATACGCACACCGTGATGGACTTCGTATTTGTTCTTAATACCACGTAGAATGGAGATTGTAGCCGCAACCGAGGGTTCGCCAACCTGGATTGGTTGGAATCGTCGGGCAAGAGCGACATCCTTTTCGATCATCCGGTATTCATTCAAGGTTGTTGCACCGCAGCATTGGAGCTCGCCTCTCGAGAGCGCTGGCTTCAGAAGGTTGCTAGCATCGATGCTGCCCTCAGCCTTTCCAAGGCCAAGTAATGTATGGAGCTCATCGATAAAAAGGATAACGCTGCCTTGAGCATCCTCAACTTCCTTGAGAACGGACTTCAACCGTTCTTCAAAGTCACCTCGGAATTTTGCACCCGCGATAAGCGAGCCCAGGTCTAGCGCAACAACACGTTTGTCCTTAATGCTTTCCGGTACATCTCCTTTGACGATTCTTTGTGCTAATCCTTCCAAGACTGCGGTTTTACCAGTACCAGCAGCGCCTATGAGAACGGGATTGTTCTTCGTTCGTCTCGACAAGACTTGAATCGTACGGTGGATCTCAGCGTCTCTTCCGATAACTGGATCGAGCTTTCCTGCCTTGGCCCTTGCAGTAAGGTCGACACCGTACTGCTCCAGTGCTGGTTTCTCTGGCTCTTCTCCCAGGTTCATTCGATGTGTGCCACCCGGGGGATGCGGGCGACCATTGGCATAGTGACGAACGGAGATAATCGATTGGAAGTTCGTAGTTGAAGGAATCTGAGACGGTAGCAATCGAGCTTGCGAAGGTGATCGTAGCTTCTGAGAAGTGAACAATCGGCTTGATGACGACATAGTCGGCGTCCGAAGCCGGCTACTTCGAGCAAGCTGCGACCTTAGCGCCATGGCTGAGACCGTACCCGTCGATGTAGATGTTCGTAGCATATCCAAAAAATCCAAAAAATCCAAAAACGACGAAAGCTCTCAGTGCGAATGCTTCGACCGACGAAGGTCAAGTATATATCGCGCGAACGCCATAGCTCGGGATGCTTCTCGAAGCGTCCACACCGCCTCCCGTAAGTGGCGGGAAGCTCCCCCCGGGGCGCCGACCAAGTTCCGGACCGGAATAATTCACGTGACTGGCGGAGGGGCATCGGTGCCCGTCAACGAAAAAAAAATTCGTTCGACCCTCTCCTTTTAAGAAAGCTTCTCTCCCCCTCAAAAAACTCCTACTTTTTTTCCCTCTTGACTTCTTATTTTCCCCTTGTCCCCCAACCACAATTTTATTATAAATAATAATCTTCCACAATGGGTTTCACCGACTTTGTTTCTGAGGCTGGCCTTTCCTGTGAGTCCTTTGCTGGCGTGGTTTTCTCTTCTCATCGTCCGCGTCGCTAACCCGGTGTGCCCCTCAGTGGCCAACACCTTCTTCAACAACCGGAGCTACGTCGTTGGGTAAGATATCCCCCTTTCCTCTATGCTGTCCGTTGCCAATGGATTCCTTTTCGTCTCTTGAGTTTGGTTGTTTCCTTGTTATGATGAAAACAAATTGGTCCGTGTTTAAGAGGCGGCTTAAGACCCCGCTGCAAGACTACAAAACTTTGCGAGAAATCGCGCTTCTGATCTCCAAGATACAACCACCCTTTTTCTTTGCTGTTTGCTTTTTCTGTTTTCAGTCGTTTGGCAACTGTCGCAAGATCTGTACTGACCAGTATCTTAGCACTGCTCCTTCTCAGGCCGATGTTGTGACCTTCAAGGCCTTCTCCGGCGCTCCCGACGCTGAGAAGTACCCTAACGTTGCCCGCTGGTACAAGCACATCGCCTCTTACGAGTCTGAGTTCTCCAAACTCCCTGGTGACGCTTCCAAGGCCTACACTGCCTACGGCCCCGAAGCTTCGGAGACCAACCCCAAGGACAAGCCTGCCGATGACGACGACATGGACCTCTTCGGCAGCGACGACGAGGAGGAGGACCCTGAGGTCGTTAAGGAGCGTGAGGCTCGTCTCGCAGAGTACAAGAAGAAGAAGGAGTCCAAGCCAAAGGCCATTGCCAAGTCCCTTGTGACTCTTGAGGTTAAGCCTTGGGGTAAGTGATTCGTCATGCTCTGTTCTCTTATGAATTTCAGTGCTAACTGGTTGCTTTAGATGACGAGACCAACCTTGATGAGCTCGAGGCCAACGTCCGTGCCATTGAGATGGACGGTCTTGTCTGGGGTGCCTCCAAGAGGGTCCCCACGGCCTTCTCCCTTAACAAGCTCCAGATCAACCTTGTCGTCGAGGACGAGAAGGTCTCCACCGACGAGCTCCAGCAGCAGATTGAGGAGGACGAGGACCACGTCCAGTCCACCGACATTGCTGCAATGCAGAAACTGTAATTGAAATGCCTTTCATGAAGAATGGGTGATGAGGGATAATTTTCATGTCTATGAAACGGATTATATTATCATGATAAGTGTTATGAGCTCTTAAAATTACTAGAAACCGACCTTACCAGTCGTGATGAAATTGAATGACAATCAAAAACAATTTTAATTATCGTACCGTTCAGTAGAACATTGCCTGACTTAAAAGCCTGATGCTCGATATGGTGGGGTGTGCACGTTGGGGCGGTGTAGTCACCCGTAGGAATTGCATCGATAGTGCCAGTCGGTGGAAGATAGCTAACTCTGACTGATTCGATACGCGCCTTTCCCGTTTCCTTTCCTCGTGCTACTGACCATTTCGAAAAAGAAGAACTCATTAATTGAGTGACAATTGAGCAATCATGGGGTTTCTATCCCGTCTCGTCACCTTTTTCGGCCTCATCCTGCTCGCACATGCGTACGTCTCTCCATCCAGACCTTTACAAAAACATCCCCGAAAAAGAAGACACAACTAACAATAAAATTCTATACTATAGAGGCTACTCAGCCCACGAACACACCGTTCTATCCAGCAACACCCGCTTCTCGACCTCAACCGCCCTCCCGCAAGACATCATCGTCGAGACCCTCGTGTCGCTCGTGGTCGTCTCCCTCGGCCTCGTCCTTGGCGCGGAGAAATTGAAGCCGATTAGCTGGAGTCAATGGGCTGGAGAAATTGAGAAAGAAGGGGGTGCGAGGAATCCGTACTCGAGGTTGGAGGAGAGGTATAGCTTTTGGGATGTTAGAGTGAGTTCTCGTCCCTTTTGGTTTGGTGAAATTCGGGCAGGGAGTTTTAGGGGTTGATTGTTGCTGATTTGGTGGCTTGGGTATAGGCGAAGCGGAAGGAGTTTAGTGAGTGGATTCGGGGTCAGGATGCGATGGCTGCGAAGTGATTGAGATGGTTGGATTGGGGTGAGATTGATGGGATGGATATTAAGCTCTTTACTACGTGTATTATATGTTGAGCTATAATGACTGGTTATGGTATTTTCTGCTACTCCTGATGTCTTCCCGCAGCGTCAGTCGTGAACCGGACCCTGCAACGACAGCGGAGCTCCCCCATCTATGGACTACTCTGTCGACGAGCCTGTCCACTATCCGGCCCGAGGGAGCGATAAGACCGATTTTGAAGCTTCTACACGGTACCTTGGGCTACCAATCAGCTGCATATTCGACCTGGGTTCTCAATTGGGAATGGGTGCGTTTGTCCAGCGGGTACCTGGCAGATGCGGTGATATGGAGCAGGGTGCTGAGTTACCGATGAGAAGTAACGTGAAGAAGACTGATGAGGGGAAGTGCTGACAGTTAGAAGTGGTACACAAGCAGGTTATTGCATTACAAATGACATGGCTGAAGATCAGAAACATTATCAGAAATATATTTGTCAAGATGCATAATGGAAATTTCTTGTCTAGCTCGTAGGAAATGAACTCGATGCGTCCTTGTACTTTTCAATGAGATGACCGCTTAATGATTTGCCATTTGTTCATCGGAAGTAAAACTGACTGTTGAGCTGATCGACCATGCCACCATGTGAACAGTCGCCAGTGAGCAGACGCTGATCGACATGGTTGTCTTATCTGATTGTCCACTGCAACGAATCCACACTCAAATAACGTCAAATACGGTCGAATCACAACAACATCGCAATGTTAATCAAGTAAGTTACTGTCAGACAACCTGCACATCACATGATGGACATGACTAAATATAACAACCCACGGCCCAGAATTCGGCGGGATCCGACTTGAATTGCGACAACCTCAGTTCAACTGACTCGCTATAGAACAGAGGGAACTGTCTCAGTCTATTTATAAATAACCCGAGTCAAATGTGCACACCCGATTATTGATGTGCAGCAAGGGCTCAACGAAGGAAAAAGAGTTCTATTGACAGCCAATTATTATTGCTCCTTGCATTCGTTCCTCTTTGAGGTTGTCGTACTTCTGCAAGCCTCGGTGGAGAGGGATACGTAGGCTGTCTACGTACAGGCGACAGCGCATTTAATATGGACGGCTACGGCTACTGCTACTGTAAGAGTTCTCTTACATTTAGTATATACGAGATCAAAGTTTTCTGCAATTTAAATGTGGCTGCCCATAAGTCAATCACTGTTGCCGGGGCGAATCACAGTACTCTGCTCATCTTCTCCTCACACTTTCCCCGTCTTTTGCCCATCAGAAACAAAACGGGCCAAAGGAATGAATCAAGGAGATGCCTTTTCAGAGGTAATCTAATTGAGTACGTCGTAACACACCACACTAAAAAAAAAAAAAAGGCTGACGCAACGCAACCCAAACATGGACTGACTAGTCGGGGTTTGAAGAAGGATTCGTAGCTATCCTCGTACAAAAACGAGCATGAGCATTTCCCCGGAATGGAAACGCGGGATAAACAACCCTTCGTTTTGGATGGATACGTCCATTTCACCTATCCTCCACTCGCCAGGCTGAGGTTATTTATACGCCTCCTTCAGCCAGGTGCAACTGCTCTCTCTTCTTTTCTCCCATATCCATTGTTTGCTACTCTACTTGATACCCAATACCCATATCCATACCACTCCATAATAATCCTCTTGAATACAACGTGACACTACATTCACAATGCACTTCAAGACCACCCTCCTCGTTACCCTCTCGGCTCTTGCTGTTGCCCAGCAGTCTTCCCAGGCAGTGGTAAGCCCCATTTCCCCTCCGATCTACATACCCATTGCCCATGGAGTAAACGAAGCACATGCTAAACTTCCCAGGGAAACCCCGCCACTGGCTACCTCGAACAGACCAACTCCGGCGGCGCCATCACTGGCCAGCCTGAAGCCGCGACCTCGCAGCAAGCTGCTGCCACGTCGCAGCCCTCCGTCGTCACCTCTCAGGAGGCCGCAGCCTCTACCCCCGCCGGTGCCTCGTCGGGCCTCATCCCCTCCCAGACCTCCGGACAGTCGACCCTGGTCACTTCCACCGGTGCCTCGTCCTCCGCTGGTGCTTCCTCGACTGCTACCTTGACCTCTACCGCTACCAAATCCACCTCTTCTTCGGGCGATGATGACTCTTCGTCCTCGTCCTCCTCGTCTAGCTCCGGCTCGGCTAGCTCGTCTACCGCCGATGGTGCTGCCGCCGTTCCTACTGCGGGCTCTGTTGGGTTGACCGTTGGTCTGGCTGGTGCTGCTTTGGCTGCTTTACTGTAAGCTTGAGTTGAGGCGGATGGTCCTGTTCTCCTGCTCTTAGCATATACCGTTCTATCGCCTGCCTTGATGGAGAGCAGTGAGCCATGATCAACGGAAGCTGTCATACAGTAGCAGCTTCGGGATGAGATACGCAGCTTGTTCTCTTTCTTGTTGTTGGATATGTTTTGCCTTCCACAAGACCTGCGACGTACATAGTTTTACTTTAGTACTATATAATGTTTGGTAAATAGAAGTTTTGGACTGAGTTGCTTACATGCTTTATTCAACTATTCTTGTAATGATCTAAAGAGATGATTGGACCATATGTACACAGAGCGAACTGGACCCTCTGTAATTGGCATTGTGAAACAGACAAATAATTATTGGCACGGAGCACATAAGTACTGTTGACCATGCATAATTGAACGCCTTGTCAGTGTCACAGATCTGTATTCTCAATCGGAATGCTGAATCTCTCAGCCCTACAGCAAGACCACTCAGCGATTTCCCACCCGATAAGGAAAGCAATAACACTTCCTAAAACGCGTCAACGCGCTTTTGAATCACATGACCTATCTCGCGTCACGCGGCGGTCATCCCTTTTCGGGACTAGCGGCAGAAATCGTCACCGCAACCAGAAGAAAACAAAGAACAACAACGCACCGCTCAATGTGCGAGCTTTACTCCATACATACATACCCCCTGCCATTTTGCGACGGCTTTGATTTTCTTCTACCATTTGAGAGTTTAGGGCTGGATTCCTTTGTTTTGTTTTTGTTTGGGGTTTATCATTGGGGTTCTTTTTGGCATTGAGTGTGTTGTGATCGACTGGTAATTGTAACGCAGCGCAACGCTACGTCTGGGATACTTTGTACAGCAAGTGCACCGGGTAACTACTATATTATACCCCTCCTAAGCGAGCTGCGGACCTTCCTGTCGCATATTATTATCAAAAGCGCGTTCTGCAACACGAGCGAGGTCTATCTTCATTGCAATACACATACATCATGGTGAGTTAAGCTTTCCCTACCCCATACCTACCACGGCCCCGGGCCGCAGTACATACCCAACCAACGCTAAAACAGAATGACATACAACACACAGCCCTCAGCCTTCCGCCGTCTCGCAGCAGACCACCACTCCCTCCACGACGAGCTCCCCCCAAACTACCTCTTTCCACCCGACGACTCCTCCGACGACCTAACCCAACTCTCCATCCTCCTCGCTGGCCCCCAGGGCACACCGTATATGCGGGGATTATGGCGATTACATCTGAAAATACCAGAGGATTACCCTAAGAGTCCGCCAAAGGCAACGTTCCGGACGAGGATCTGGCATCCGAATGTAGAGGAGACGACGGGGGCGGTCTGTGTGGATACGCTGAAGAGGGATTGGAAGCCGGAGTTGACATTGAGGGATGTTTTGATTGTAGGTATCATCCCTGGAGTGGATTCGGGTGCTGGGCTGACTTGGGGATTGTGCAGACGATATCGTGTTTGCTGATTTATCCGAATCCGGACTCTGCGCTGAATTCGGCGGCTGGCGCGCTGCAGCAAGAAGACTATGAGGCCTTTGCGCGCCAGGCTAAGGTCATGACATCGATACACGCGCCGGTTCCCGCGGATATGAAAAATGCAGTGATGGAGGCGAAATTAAGAGGCGAGGATGCCGGGACAGTCATTCAAGAACAACAAGAGGATTCGCGCGCACTGCGCTCACGAAAAGGGACAAAGGTGCAATCCGTGACGATGAAAAGGAAGGGCAACACTCCACAACCGCAACCAACACAACCCTTACCAGCCCCGACCACCGACCAAGACGAAATCATGACATCCTCCGACGCCGAAAATGAAAACGACGAAAACAACACCTCCACCGCCAGCAAAGAAAACGACCCCTCCCTCTCCCCCATCAAATTCGCACCCCCAAGTCCGCGCAAAAACGTCCACGGCAAACGCCCCCTCTCGGTCCTCACAATGCCCTTAGACCACGCCCACACCCCCTTTAACGACCAACCCTCGCCCCCAACAACAATAATGGACACAGACGAAGACGGAAATGGCATGATGATGACTGCATCGGAGAAAAACATCGCCGCCAACCATCAAGACTCAATATCAGAAGAAGACGAAAACCGGGGAGACGCGTCTTCGCGACGAAAATCACCCAAACTTTCCACCCTAAACAAAGGCGTGAATACCTCGGGCCGCATCCGCGACGACATCTTCGAAGATACACCCCCAACACCATCAACAAACCACCGCTGTACCAAAACAACCGGGAAAGAGAACCACGACTACGATACCGTCGCTGATACGAACAAGGATCTTGGTAAAGCGGCGCGGAGGAATTATTACAGCGGCGCTAATGCGGCTACGAACCCTAATCCTAACACCCATCCTATTCCTACATTATCATCTGCCTCTTCGTCTGGGTCTGCTTCTCTTTCTGTTTCCCCGGCTACCGCTCCGACCAGATTGAAGGGGGCCAAGGCTAAAGGTGCTACGCGGTCCGTCTCCGGGACTAGGAAGGTGTCTAAGCCGCGGATCGGACTTCGAAGATTATAAGTCATTCATTTTGGGGTTTCATTGTTACTTTCTATGATGGTTATTATCATTTTTGCTGTTCTTATTATTACTATCTTTGAAGGGTACTCGGGCTTAGCATTGCAGTTGGTGTTGGGGTTCGATTTGTTATATGTCCCAAGGGACCATGAATGATACCATGAAAATTCAAACTACAAAGTTATTCGGATTAATTACGTAGCAAGACAAGTACAACCTTCCGGATGCGCCTTTAAATAAGCTATGCAAATATCTAAGATTATAATAGACATATCTTCGATCCAAGTCCCTTCGTGACCTCTTCAACCAAACTCATTTGCGACATTGCCCATGATCGACAAAATAAAGACATTCAATTTAAAACCTGGTACCTCGTGTGGATAACCAGTGATTCCAAACTCTTCGCCCAAGGACTTTTTCTGCATAAAATCACCGGATCTGATATGCAAGGAAAAAATAAAGGAACCCGGTCCACCCACGTGATAGACAACGTAACCCAATGTCAAAATCAGAAAAATATGTAACGGTTCGAGCAAAGGGGAATAAAAACGCTGGGCTGATTAAAAAAAAAAATACTGCCTGGAGAAAAGGGAAAGCAAATGCTTTGATAGGAATATGTTCGCTTCGCAAGGCAAGGTCTGTTCGTATCCGTAGACGTTTTCGCCTTGCGAGACACGAAGGAAAAGATTTTGTACTATGAATCAAGCAAACATATACGCGAAGGGGTGAAGTATAGCGCTGTCAAAACCCTTTACAGAGCGTAAGGGTTCACGGAGCGAATAGTGAGGCAACTGTAGATGCGAATGCGTTAGCCACAAAAACAGTACAATAAAGATCATTACGGATAATACTTACGGAGGACTCTTGGACAGATCGGTTTTGAGGATAATGGGAACGCGGCTCATCTCTGTGACATCTTGAATATACTCTCCGTTTTCTTCCCTGAGCTTGAACAAGTTCAGGTACTTCTCCTTGTTCGTCAACTTGGCTTCCGGAGCGTCACCGGCGCTTGTCGCCATCTTCGGGTCCGAGCGAGTGCGGTGAGGACCCTGCTGGCCATTGCCGTTGTGAGTTGGCGAAGGGGGCATGCTCTGAGTCGGGCGCTCGGCAGAGTTACTGTTGTTGTTCAACGACACACCAGCCGCCATCTCAGTGACCTCGGACATATCGTCGTCATCATCGAAGAGCGCATCGACATCGTCTGCGGACATGGTTCCGGTCTCAGTCTGCTTGCGCATGGCCTCGTCCCTCTCGCGAGCACGCTCCCTGGCAGCTTCGGCTTCACGAGCCGCTGCAGCAGCCTGGGCAGCACGGGCGTTCGCGGGCTTAGGACGTTCATCTTCGGGAACGTACGCGGACGACGGAACACCCTTCTCCCAGTAGAGCTCAAGAACACGGGAGT
The DNA here is from genome assembly GCF_016861735.1 of Aspergillus chevalieri. Lineage (NCBI taxonomy): Eukaryota > Fungi > Ascomycota > Eurotiomycetes > Eurotiales > Aspergillaceae > Aspergillus > Aspergillus chevalieri. The sequence continues at coordinate 633,414 of NC_057364.1, forward strand.
CTTTGCGGAACTCAGCCTTTTTCAATGGCAACTGATCACAGTGGACACGCTTCTCGAAACCGTACTCCGGAATGAGGACATCAAACGCGGACTCGTAGACGCAGATAACGATACCCTCACTGATCAGGTCGCCACCAATTGCCTGTCGTTCCTTATCCATGTTACGGCAGGCCTCAATGTGGACGCTTTGCTCCTGAGCATTGTGTGCCGAGTCCTTCTTGTTGTTGCAAAGGTCCGCGGTCTTGTTGAGGGACTCCAAGTCGTCCGTAAATTCGATGGCACCATCAGAGAGAATGGCCTCGAGTTGACGGTGCACAACGATGTCGGAATAGCGACGCGAGGGGTTGGTGAAATGGGTGAAGAAGGGAAGGTTGAGAGTGTAATGCTGGCGCTGCTCACCCTGAACAGTGCCTGCCACGTAGTACTTCGCGCGTTGCATGGCCTTGACGAGAAGCACTTCCATACCCTTGCGCACTTCAACATCCGACACCTTGCAGACACTGCTCTGCAAACTGCCACTGCTGGTAGCGTCCATTTCATATCCGAGTCGGTTCATCCGGTCGACGAAGGCCTGGAGACGGCGAGCGTTTGGCGGAGTCTGGCGACGAAGGAGTGCCTTTTCAGGCATGGCAGTCACCAGTTTGCGGGCAACAAAGAAGTTGGCCTTGTGACTCAGCTCCTCAACCAGCTCATGGGCCGCAGAGGCATCGAAGATGTTGTCCTCAACAGGCACGTTCTCGTCATCTAACTGAGACAGCAGACGCAGAGGTGGCAAGTTGGAAGCACGGTGACCAAACCTTGCTTCGCGGAATTTCGAGGCAAGGCCGTTCAAGGCCCGAATGTCATCAGCGGTAATACCAGGCACCGAAATGTCGTTCTGGCCCCCGATGATTGCATTAACCTCATCGTAGCCCAGTCTACCAGAGCTCTTGATGACACCCTTGCCGATCCACACGTCATCATCGACGATACCGGTATCAGGGTTAGCTCTGAACACCACACTGACCGTCAGGCGCTCTTGACCAGGAAGCAGCGAGCAGAGCTCCGTGGAAACGCGCGGTGGCAGCATGTTCACCAGGCGGTCCATCAGATAGACGGCAGTTCCCCGTTTTTTAGCCTCTCTGTCCACCAAAGAGTTGGCCTTGACGAAGTGGGCAATATCAGCGACATGAATACCGATCTCAACCTTTCCGTCGGGGACCTTCTTAGCGTGGATAGCATCATCCAGCTCCGGGGTGCCGTTAGGATCGATAGTGAAGGTGACTTCGTCACGGAAGTCGCGACGCGAGGCCAGAAGTGCCTCGCCCTCACTAGCAACTGACCAGTCGTCCCAGCCAATGCTCTTGTGAACCGCATCGGAGAACTCGTCAGAGCCGAAGTTGTTGTCCCGAAGAAGGGCATCGGTCTCCACCTTCAGATCACCCATCTCGCCGAGTTGCTCAACCAAGGTACCAAAGGGGTGCAGAGAGGTGATGGGCCATCGCTTGATGCAAGCGACGAAGATGCGGTTGGCGTACTCATGGTGCTTCTCGACGAAGTCGCGAGGAGCTTGCTCGGTAGGAATCGCAATGAGCGGGACACGCTTGTCCGTGGGTTTGAACCAGACAATCTTGGGCTTCTCCTGGTGGCGGTCGTTATGGCGGCCGTGACCGCCGTCTCTGGCTTGTCGTTCGGCCTCCTGCTTCTCCTTCGTCGCCTGGCTACTGGGACGGAGAAGACCCAGAGTTCCCGAGAACATCTGTCCTGCGATGCGTTCGATTACAGCCACGATGTGGCCAGCATACAACGGCTTCTGCTCATCGCTGATCTCGTCTTCCTCGACCAGCAAAAGGCTCTGGCCTTCAACTTCAACATCATCATTCTTCTTCTGGGTGGGTCGCTGACGGAGACTGCCACGGCGACGAATGCTGCCATCAGGCCCGACCTCCTGTCGCTCTCCATTGGCGCCGGAGTCCGAGCGAGACAGCTTGTCACCGCCATTGCCACCAGAGCGGGCATCCGTGATGTCCTTGCGCTTCTTCTTCTCTTCCTTTTCCTTCTTCTGTGACCACACCTCGTCAACGTCCAAGAGTTCGACAGCAACAAAGTCACCCTCAAGGGCACGGTTGCGGTCTTTGCTTCCGCAGATGAAGATGTCGGCATCCAAGTCGGTGGTAGTGACATAGGCGTCGGAACGGTTCTTCTTGTTGACTCGGAGGGTACCGGCAACCAGCTGACCGTTGCTCAGCAGAGCCGGCAGGTTTGCCTGGGGAAGGTAAGGAGTGAAGAGCGTCTTGCGCTGCTGCTGCTGCTGCTGCTGCTGCTGTTGAGCAGACAGTTGCTGCTGGGGTGCGTGCTGACTGGCCTGGAGGCCCAAGCCCTGACCGTTCAGTTGTCCATTCTGCTGCTGCAGGGCTTGCAGTTGGGCAAGCTGAAGAGGGTTCAGCTGCTGACCACCAAATACCTGTGGAGCCATAACAACTTGTCCCTGGGGAAGCTGAAGGAGCGGCGGCTGGCTCTGGTACTGGAACTGGCCAATGGAGCCGACGGACTGGTTCATGGACGCGCGAGCACGGTGGCCAGGCTGGAAGGAACTACCTTGCTGACCAAAGCCCGCTCTCTGCTGATCCTGGTTCTGGTTTTGCGGTTGGCGCCAATTGCTGTCAAAGTTGCGGGACGAGGAGCGGGCATGGCCCTGTGTACTACCACGCCGTTGGTTCTCCGGCAAGGGACCAAGACCACTATCAGGGAATTGGAATCCACCAGCACCGCGACCGGAAAGAGAGCCACGGTTGCCACCAACTGCCATAGATTGACTGCGACCATGACCGCCACCGGCCCGAAGGTTGCCAGCACGCTGAAGTCCCAGACCCTGAGGAGCGTGCGAAGCGCTTGGTGTCGATTTGCCATCGGAGGTCGGGGTGTTCTCGTCATTGCCACCAGCACTTGGGCCGGGGAACTGGAAGCCAGATGCGGTTCTCTTCTGCTGGGCGAGTTCCGCAGCCTTCTTGGCCTCTGGCAGTGCCAAAGAGTGACGACGCTGATGGCCACCACCTGGGGGACCCCGACCACGGCCACCATGACCACCACCCTCATTCCTCTGATTGCTCTGCTGTGGCTGGTGTTGTTGGTTGAATTCCGAGTACCCGGAGGCACCCGAGGACGGAGCTGGAGGCGGGCCGCCCATGCCCAAACCGGGGAGTGCGGACTGATTGCGGCGGTGGGAGGATTGTGTGTTCACGGGCACACCCAATTGCTGCTGAGCCAATTGCGGGAATTGAAAAGCGTTGAGCTGAGGAGACACGCCTCCGACGGAAGCATTGCCTTGGATGGAAGGAAAGGAACCGCCAACCTGGTTCAGCTGTTGGGGTTGTAGAAGGCCCATGTTCACATATTGTTGATGTGTTGCAGCGATTTGTTGCTGCTGCTGCTGAAGCAGCTCGATCTGTTGCTGAATTGCCAATTGTTCCACTTTACAGATGTCGTCATTAGCCTGCGAACTGACCACATGGTGACCTGAACGGTACATATGGGGGTGCGTCAGGGAAACGTACTCATGAGGGGAGTGAGCTCAGATGGACTTCTCCGGTGAGCAATATGGAGCTTGCGACCAGTGGGGCCGGGCACCCCGGATTGGCCTTGTTGATCCATGATCCCAGACGAAAGAACGAGTAGGCTAAATGACTGTAAAGCGAGTAATCACTGCGAGTGCAGACGAGATGAACGACGGTCGAGCGTGTTTGGAACGGACTCGTTTCAAAGTCGACTAGCACGCAGGCCGACCGGGAATGACGTTGCAGGGAGAGAGAGAGATTCCAAAAAAGGTGAGTTGTAGGATACTGAAGAGAAGCGAGAGATCAGTAACGGATGCCTTGATCAACAACGTTAACCAAAGGAATTGAAGGGGAGAGAAGATGAGAGATAGAGAGAGGGAGGATGAAGAAGAGGAAGTCAAGGTGAATGGGAAAGAAAGGAAAAGGAGAAAGAAAGAAAGTGGAAAGACACGAGGAGGGGAAATCGCAGGTGATGATGATAGACCTGGGAAGCTGCGAGTGTCCGAGCGGAAGACATCACCACGCAGAGCGGACAAGTACAGAAAGCGAGGAAGGAGCAGAGAGGGATAGACTGACGTACCGGAGAATAACACACAGACTGGTGTTTGCTGTAGGAGGTTTTTTTGTAGGTCCTTGGTGTGCTGTACAGAACGGAGGGGGTTAAAGCAACGATTGCCCCTTTTCCTTTTTTTTAGTCTTTTTTTCTTTTTATATGCAGGAAGCGGTAACGACTCGCAGGGAAATAAAAAAAAAAAAGGCGTACAAAATCAACGAACGCGAAAAACGAAATAGCAGCCGGACAGAGGAAGTATCTTTTCAAAGTCCTCTGGGCAGAAGAAAGAGAGAAACAGACGTGAAGCTGTTCAATAATTGGAGAGGGGGGCTTTTATTTGGCGGTGGAGGAGGGGAAAGGACAGTGGATGACCGGCAATAGAAACACTATCGTCGACCAACGACCACGCGGGAAAATAATATAATTTTTTTTTAAAAAAAAGGAATGGGGTCTTTCTTTTCTTCTTTTTCTTCTCTTCAACGGTTTCCCGGAGAGGCTGATCCTTGAGAGTATATGGTTGGTGAGGACCGGACACGATAAGTAGAGATCGTAGTAAACCCACGGTATACAAGATGAGGCAAAAATAGGCTATGCTTAATGAGCTGGCCTTTTGCACAGATTGGCGATACTGAGGGAAGACTAAACAGAGACAAAAGGATTTTCCCCCGAGACTAGACGTTCTTCAGCTCCTTTTGGGAGACAGAAAGAGAATGACAGTTGAAACCAATCCGTGCACACAAGTCAATGACGCTGGATGGTTGACCTAAGGAGCGGGAGACGTAAATGATAAAAAGAGAGAGGGAGAGGTGGGAGAAAAGAGGGAGTTGAGGAGATTGAAGTGAAAGAGAGAGAGGAAAGATAAATCCTTTCTTTTTTTTTTTTGAATGGAGGAGAGATGAAAAGAAAAGGAAGAGGACGAGCAGAGAGGTTGGTGGGTGTGGGGGAGAGACAGCGGAAGAGCATCATCACCATCATCGTCATATCAGCTAGCCTCGTTGGGTTTTGCTTGGACCTACTCCATAGTAGTAACTGGTAATAACAGTAGTACTCTGGTTCTAATTAATCTGTCATTGCGTTGTTCATCCCAGACACTTGTGCTTCCTTTCCCAGCAGCTACATCTATATAAAATGCTTTCTATTTCCAATCATCCCATACTTGATGTCTTGCTACAGGGACTCCGCCGTTGTCAACCTGGAGAACCCCTGAAAGGGTGATGCGACCGCTCAATTTGCCATGCTTCACGTGATCCTGTCCATTACCCTCCATACAGACGCCAAACACCCTTTTTGTACTCCATACTATCCTACACCGTACTTTTACTCAGAATGATCTCCGAGTGATGTTCATCATGATGCAAAATGTCCAAAACCATCCAAGCTTCTCACCTCCGTACCGAGGAACCGCCCGGTGCACTAATCGGCTCGGGCGTACTGAGGTATGAGGTATGATACTGTTCGTTACAGAACATGCATTACAATATGGTATGTTACCAGATGTACCAGTCCGTACCATGACAGGACAGTGACCGCCTCCATCATAGTACAGCTTAGTGCGAGTCTCCAATGACCAACTCCAGCATCTCAAGTCAGACTCTGTTTATTAACAGCTTCTCTCTTTATCTTTGTCCATTGGGTGAACCTCTGGTACTCCTCTCTTTTATTTCGATTCACAGACCCATGTGATGGTCTTGAAAGGTTTGTGTAGGGTTCCTCGATCTCCATGACCCAGACTCTTAAAGACTTTTCGCGCCTTTCCCTCCAAATTCATACGCCTACATTCCGTTCAAAAAAGGCTGACAGTGTTTGGATAAGATGTGATAACAGCCAACACAATTCTTTATAATTAGCCTAATTCAATCCGATATACCTTTGATCCTTCTGTTTCCCAGTCGCCAATCCCCTACTCCTGTCGCGACACTCTGCCCGCCTTGTCTTCCGAATCTGTGATCCGATGTACCATCGTTGAGAGCTGCCTGCAAGCGCGCACCAATTTGGGCCATGGTTATAAACTAGCCGAACTACTCTGATAAGGATAAACAATTCCGCGACCATACGATCTTGACCCCTTCCTTGCCTCCTTCACCATTTTTCGTACCTCTCTGTCTTCCGAACCTCTCGTTACCCTTATCTACGCTCGATACAACAGAAATAATCCAAAATGGGTAGGCAACTCAATTACCCACCGCAGTTGGACAGCCCATCAAAACAGCTTATGCTGGACCTTGTCAAAGATCTGGAAGAACTTCGACTGCATAACTCCGAGTTGAAAAAGGTCAAGGCGTACGAGCGCAGATCCTTCTATGAGACTCTCGACCGCATCGACCACGAACGCGAAGTACAACACAATGCCGCTCTCGATCATGTCGCTGAGCTCCAAGGCCAGAGACGGGAGGAGGCTGAGGAGACGCTAAGGGATCACTTAAGGGCCGAAGAAGAAGCACGTCGTCGGAAAGAAGAGGAGGCGCGTCAGGAGAAAGAACGGGTAGAAAGGGAAAAGGCAGAAATATTACGGCGCGAGCAAGATGAGGCTGCGCGAAAGGAGGCGGAGCGAAAAGCACAAGAGGAGGCGAAGAAGAAGGCTGCAGAAGAGGCAGAGAAGGCACGCAAGACCGCGCAGGAGGAACAGGAACGAAAACAACGGGAACGACAGGAGGAAGAAAAGCGCAAGCACGAGGCTGAAGCCAAGAAGGCAGAGCAGGATGCTGCACAACGCCAGGAGAATGCTCAACGACAAGAACAAGCAGAGAAACAAAAACAGATGGGCGGTGGTCGTCAAACTTCGGAGGAAAATAAAGCACAGCTTCGCTATGTGGAGTTACACCGGCATCTAAAGTCGTTCCGTCAATACCTGAAGGAGCAGGCAAAGGCCAGCCCGGCCGTGAAACAGTGCATGGGAGATATGCGTCGGTCTATCAAGAAGTCGGTCGGTCAACTACGTGAGGGTAAGGGGGCCAACAAGACTCAAGTAAGGTTGACCAGTCTCTTTTGAAATGAGTAGTGACTGACATGTTTACAGCTCCAAGAAATCAAGGCCACTCTGGAAAAAGCCGCTGCTATACCAGGACCGTCTGTGGACATTCGCCAATTCGTTGCGTTTCCGCCAGAAAACATTGCCAATTCCGATGGTAATACCGTGCCAGCCCTTTTGATCTACGGCCTGAACATTTTTTCCAAAGCTTTAATCTCGTCCCTCATTACCGAAGCATCCATCAACCAGGGCCATGCTGAACCGATCGGCATCGTAGCGGCCCAGATTTTCTCCCAGGATGCGTTCATCTACAACGGATGTCATTTAGTTGACATCTTATGGGCGAAATACCGTGTGATATGTCCAGCCTTGTGGGGGTTCTACGGAGACGAGAGGACGGAATCCGGACGACGAGCAGTAGGGTGGAAGAAGGAGGGAGATGGGACCTTTATTTCAGAACAAGGCCACATCGATCGAATGACGGCTTTGGGGGCCGGTTATGCCGCCCTTACTCTGCGTAATTTCGGCAAAACGCCTCGCAAGAACCCATTTCCTAATCAAATGTTTTGGTACTCTATGTACAAGATTCTGTCGATTCCTCCGGATCAGTTGCAGGAAACGCATATTTCTCTCCTGGCATCTATGCTGCGCTCCTCTGCGGAGAGGATCGTGGGTTTCTTTGGGCATGTGGGTCTTGCGCTGATGAGGAAGGCGATTGTCGATATACCCAACACCGTTCCTCGCCAGACCATGAGTGTCAACCAGTTGAGACTCCTAAAAGATTTGTACATCCGGGAAAAGAGTATCCTTATATGATGTGTGGGGGATTGCGGACAGAAAACATCCTATCCTCACCACCCTTAGCTGCTGGATTTTGCCTTGTTCCATCCGGATGAGCATTGTGCTCTCTAGGCCGACATAGGCACCACCCTGGCTAGAGCATTCTCGCTTGGAAAGTCATGTTACGATAATGAGTTTGATTAGAATATCCTGCTTGGGCTTGAGTTTGATTGCTTGTGCATACGGAGTACGTTTATTAGGTTACCAACTACATTGGATGGGTATTTAATATACCACTGGAATTATCAAAATTCATTATATCCTGAATCGTCTTCCGGGTCTTATCGGGATTAATGTTCTCCGATCTACGCCCGAGGATCGCCCACCTTCCACCTTGTCTTATTTTTAACCACATCATAGATTCATCGCGCACCTTTTACGGAGTTCACACTCTTGATTCTAGAAGCATTTACCGTAGTGACTCCCGAACACCGCTGATTCACGACTTGGACACAGCCATGCCAAAAATCCCACCAACGAAATCATGCAACGCAACAGATGGACCATTGTTGTTGGTTAACGGTGTGAGTCCGGTTCATCCACGGAAAGAACCATGAATCGTAACGATTGGATTTTTATCTATCTTTTTTCGGGCGAGTCCATAAGTATATTATTTCTGCACTGACAATATTGTAGAGGAAGGTGTCGAACGTGTCACAGCAGTACTCCTTACTCTTTACCCCATGCACAATAACATCCCGCACATAAACAAAGGAGCAAGGGCAAGGGTATCGGCATCGGATAGCCGACCTGCTGCTCGAATAGGATGCAAGTTCCGAGACGGGATAGCGCAGGAATTAAGGAATTAAGAATTAAGCATCCCGACCGGCCGGAGACTAATGACGTGCTCCACCGGCTTTCCGTGGCGCCGTTTCGGTGCCGTTTGCCGGGGCTTGTTAGGGAACAAGGGAAAAAAAAAATGATAAGAGGATCTTTATGATTTTATATACAGAACCACCCTGGTTAGTCGCATTCCTGCTTCTTGTTCTTCCGGTCCTGGGTTAGCAGTGGTATGTTGAGCCTTACTGCAGATTGATGTCATTCGATATCCGAACTGTAAGGAAAGCCATTGTCTACTAGCGACTATATAGAGCTGCTGGCCAGAGGTTGAATCCGATATCGACAATGGCACTGAACCTTCCAACAGAGCTCATCCAATCCATCCTGCACTTCACAGATACAGAAACATACCACTCAGCGCGATTCACATCTCGTCACTGGTACAATGCCGCGTCCACACCTTACATGCTCCGGAAAGCACTCGAGCAAACACCAATACTCCTGCCGGCGTTGGATTCCATGACTGAAATCAAATGGAACACTCTTTTCAATGAGGTCTCGCGGCTGAACCTCTTCGATCACCGATTACGATGTCACAAGACGATATCCAAGGGTGATCTACCCCAGGGAAGTGCAGCGTCTACACCACTAGCGACCTCTCACGACGGCAACAAGATAGCACTCCTAAAGGGCTCCCAAATCACCATCTATGACCATAATGACGGGAGCAAATTCGATCTCACCCTCTCGCAATCCCTCTACCCCCTCTGGACAAGCGTCTGCCGCGCACTACTCGAAGGCGGCGCCAGCCACGGCGCAAACCAGGGCTATGCGCGACACCAGCTTGCCGTGTCTTCGAATTCCAGTCTAGTTGCCGTGGGACTGGGGAAGACGACTCAGATATACGATTATAAGGATCCAGATAACCTTGGCTCTCCTGTTGAGTATGTGCTAGGTCAGACAGAGACGGTGTTTAGTTCGTCTTCACCTGCACCTGGGCCGAATTACCGGGAAACGGATGGCGTGGTTGAGTCGTTGGAGTTTGTGCAAGATGATGGGGATATGCTTCTGCGCGTAGCGATTGGGAAGGAGTCGAATCCGAATCGAACGTGTCGGGTGCGGTATCTCGGTGATCTGTCTCATTCGACCCAAGAGCAGTCAGCTCTCGAGTACTGGCGCCAGAATATCAACCGGGTATACCTTGACTCGGTAGCACTAGCTACCATATTACCAAACAACGACTACAAAACCGCGTTCAATGGTATCCGTCTTCTCCCACGATCACCATCAACAACATCGCGTTCTTTTATCACAGCGCTCAAAACGCAAGATCTCCAAGGCTACTGCATAGCAACCGTCACACCATCCTCATCACCACTACCAGACGACGAAGAGCAGCAGATAATAATATCACACTACCTCCCCTCGAAAACCAACCATCTCACCCCATTAAGCCACTCGCCAACCTCCAAAGTAACAGCCACCTCCGATCCCACCAATATCTCGCTGATAGACCAAACCTTAAATGACAAAGCTGTTGTTGCTCAAAACCTCCACGCCGCGCATAGCAATCGCTGGGACACCATCCATCTCCCCGCAGTTACTGCGAGAAACCCGTTGATTAGTGTCTCGGATGATGGACGACTACTTGTTGTTTATGAGCAGGGAACGGGGCATTCATTTCGGTATATGGCTGGTGGTGGGCTGTATATCTTTAGCCTTGATGCTTCTATCACTGGGGCGGTCGGTAATGAAGAGAAGACAGTGCAGCCATGGTCGTATTTGTTGGACATCGTTGATGTTGATGTTGAGAGGGTCAAAATTGCGAAATCAGAGGCCGGAAACAGGACGAATGGTTACACCGTGACTGCAACGGCATTAAATGGACAACGGGTGATGGAATGGCGTTTGGGTTGATTTACTATGCTCATAGACTTGCATTTAGACTTGCATTGATGGCGTTGAATTACTCTTAATGATAATAACTAATCACATGATCATTTATCTACTACAACTCAACATCTAGCAAGCAAAGTAAAGAATGATTATGTCCAATTAGGGTATCGTATCAGGTATCTATTCGCTACCCGACAGACAAGTCTTGATAGCTTCAACATGCGTATGTGTATGTGTATGTCTGCTGCCCTGCCATAACTAGTAAGACAAACAGAAGAAAAGAATGTGGATTAATTAATAACTGGGGTCAGGGGTCAGGGTCAGGGTCAGGTAAGAGTTGGTGATTGTACAGTTAAACTCGTATGGAAAGTCCACAAAATCAACAGGGTGGTATCAGGGAAGTCAGATGAGAAAAGAGACAGACATATATGTGTACAGAAAGAAGGAAAGATCGTAAATCACACTAGCATGACAAATGTCCAAACGTTCAAACAAATTCAAGATGAAAATAAAAAGAAGAGGATTAATCGGAAGTTATCCCCGGGCCAAATGGCTCAGAAACAGCCTCGAGCATAGGCTCAAGCCCATCTTGCATTTCCGTGGTCTCAATATTCTCCGGAGTCTCCGTAGTTGTCCTGGTTGTGTTCTTAGGCGATGCAGAAACCATCTCATCTACTATGCTTTCCGCTTCTCCGTCCTCTGGGAACGGCTCCTCCTCATGTTCGTAGGTGGTCGACTCAGCGTCCTGATCATAGCTCGACCGTCGAAGGAGCGGCGGAGTCTTGGGAGGTTCTTGCATAACACCAGCGCCCTGGCGCGCAGAGAGCGATCGTGGCGTCGGGTTGAACGATCTCAACGGACGACTTTCAGATGTACGTCGCGACCCGGGTGCGTTTGCTCTGGGAGCCTGGCGGGCGTTGGATCCCGGTGGTGTCAGGAGTCCCGAAAGGAAGTTACTGGCGTTGCTGGGCTTGGACGGTGTTTGGTCAGTGGTCGAGTTTTCTCTTGTACGGCGCCAGCTACCCCATGCGGCTGCTGCGGCCAAGGGGAGGTTGCGCGGCGATGAGGCCAACTCGGTAATGGATGGGAGGGATGGGAAACTCTGGCCCGACATAGCGCGTTCTCGCTCCTGTAGCTGCATTTGCAAGTTGGCTCTCAAGCGAATAGCAGCGTCGCGCACGGCGTGCTGGTTGAAAGAGGGCTTCGATAAGGTGTTGATGATATCCTGGAGATCGTCGAGTCGGACACCAAGCAGTTCACGAAGCCAGGTGATCTCGGTATTTCTCTCCTTGAGTTTGTTGGGCGCTTCCTTGTCAACGGAGCCGATTTCTTGCTCAAGCTCGTCGATGCGCGACTCCCGCTGTTGCAACTGGTCTTGCAGAACAAGAATCGACTCACGCAGAGCCTGAGGAGAGATCTTCTCAGGAACATCAGATCCCTTAGCAGGAGGCGTAGACTGCGAGCCCGATGCACTAGGGTTGACCTTGGCAGTCTGCGCTGCCTCAGCAGCCGCACGAGCAGCAGACTTAGCAATCTCAAGCTTCTCCTCAAGGTGGTTTACGCGGTCCTGAAGGTGTCGTGCCTTGTCCTCCGACAGTGCCAAACGCTCAGACATGTAAGACTCATGTCTCACCTTGTCTTCTGAGTTGTTATGCATAGCACGAACGTGGCGCTCACGGAGGTCGTTGAGAACACGCTCATGCGCCTTGCGCTGATCATCGAGGGCCAGCTCCTTGGATGACAATGCCTCGACCTTGGCTTCGTTGGCTGCCTCCAGCAGCATCTCGTAGCGTTCGCGTGCGGTGTCAGCGTCCATTCTGAAGTTGTCCTGCTGGCTCTGAAGACGGATAATCTGCGCTTCTAATTCAGCACGGACCATGTTAACTTGGCTATTGGCGGCCTCCAGATCAGTTTCCAAGGAAGTCCTAGTACGCTGGATTTCCATACGGCTGCTCTCGCGGGCTTCGTTGAATTCGCGCTCAAAGCGGGCCGCCTTGGCTTCCAGGTTGTGGTTCTCTAGTTTCAAGCTACCAACCAGCTCCTCCAGACGTGCATTCTCCTGCTGGGACTGTCCGAAGATGAACTTCAGCTTAGCCGCTTCGCGCTCTTGCTGCTCAAGCTCGCTGATATCAATCTCGAGTTTCTCACGCAGCTTGAGCTCTCGGCTATACGCAGCCCGCAACTCGTTATGCTCAGCAACGTAAGCTTCCTCCTTGCGTCTCCAGTTAGCCTGGTCGCGGGTAATGTCACGGGTGACATTGACCATTTCCTCTTGCAGACGATCGAACTTGTCGCTGAGGTTCTGGCGGATACTTATGCCGTCACCAAGGCGAATCTGCAAATGTTCGATAGTCTCCTGGAGCTTCTTGTTCTCCTCGTTCGTTCGTTCCAGCTCAGCCTGCTGCCTCTCGTTCTCTCGCTTGTAGTGCTCGCTCGAGACACGGTGCTCGTCAATAGTACCTTGAAGGGTGATATTCTTGGACGAGATCTCAGCAAGCGTAAGCCTGAGCGACTCACGCTCTTGAGAAAGAGAATCAGAGCGGGCCTGGATATGCTCGAAGTAAGGGATCTTCTCCTCCTTGAACTGAAGGAAGCGAGTCTCGGCAGATTCGGCAGCTTCGCTGTGTCGAGCAGCATCCTCCTCAGCAACCTTCAAAAGTCTCTGAAGTTCGGCCATCGAGTCTTGACCCTCACGACGCATCTTATACTCCTGCTCAGCCCGTTCATCCGCAAGGCGCAGCATGTTCTTGAGACCATCAATTTGAAGCATGAGGCTGTCGGCACCAATTTCGTCGGCATCAGAAGGACGCGAGTTCTGCATCTGGAGCTGAGAGGCGACAACCTCCTGAATCATGCTTTTCAGGTTCGCAGTCGGGTCTTGAGACAGCTTCTCAGAGGTGAGCTCCCGCAACTCAGCAAAGCTCTGCTTAAGCTGCAAGAGTTCATTAGTAGCGGGAGATTCCACCTCCTGGGGAGGAACACGAGCCGCCAGCGCCTCCTGAATGACGTTCTTAAGCTTGTCGAGTTTCCGGTCTCTCTGTTGTTGTCCAGGAGACCTTGGTCTGGCCGACGAATTGTCCTCGTACTCATCATCCTCGTCATCAGCATCGCTGTCTTCGCCAGTAGCAGAGGTGCTTTGCAGCGTCCACTTGCTCTGAGCTCCCGAAGCAATAGATGTCACGGATTGCTGGATAACACCCAAGGCGCGCTCAAGGGGAGACAAACGCTCCTCAACAGCGGAACCAACTAGGTCATTGATGCGACGGTCGAAGAATATGCTCCGGTTCAGCAGCTTCTCGTCTTCACCCGAGGAAATGACATCGTCCCAGTCGCTGATGTGATCATTGTCGTGTAACAATTGCCGAACAGGGGAAGTAATAGTACCAATCATGCTCTTGGAAGGAGTAACAGAGAGCTGGGACCGAGTCTCGAAGTCGAGCTTGGGGATTTCCAGCGTACCACGTCCGGGACTGGGGCTTGGCGCTTCGCTCCTAATCTCAGCTGGTACATGTCGCTTTTCCTTTGACGGTCCGGCAACGGGCTCCGGCAGCTTGCTCTTAGGTTGAGGAGTGCTTACTCTCTCAATGCCGACATCAGAGTCATCGTTCAGCTGTTCCATGATAGCATTGAGCTCATCCTCGTCAGGCGACTCGTCGCTTGAGGTATACTCCGGTCTAGGGGTCTTGGTCTCTGGGGCCTTGGTTTCCTGCGACTGGTCCTTTTCAGCGGGCTCCGGGCGAGGGGGCTCAGGAGGCAACGGCTTCTCCTTGGGCGAGGATGGTGGATCTGCAACGGCGTGACGGGAAGACATCAGCCCATTGGCAGGCTTCTCAGGGACGCTAGGAGGGTCTTCATTCGAGGGAGGCACGAACTCAGGCACAGCGGGCTTGAATTCGAAGGACTTCGCAGCCGCTGCGAGAAACTTGTTTTTCAGTGTTGCGGCAGGAGCTTGCTTAGCGCCCTTGTCCTGTTCTTTAGGAGCAGGAGTGGGTGCCTTCTCTGCCCGTGGCTGTTCGGCGGCCTTTTCGAGACTTTGCTCCGGCGCTTGATGCCGCACCGGTGATGCTGAGGTCTCTTCAACCTGTTCCCTGCCCTCCGGAGGCGCCCATGTCGAAGCCTCACTGACTGGAGTGTCCTTCCGCTCAGAAGCAGCCTGGGTCTCCTTGCCGGGCTGTACGTTTTCTTTGCCTTCAGCCTGCTTGTGAGGTGCAGTCGATTCCTGGGATGTCTTGACATTGTTCGCTTCCGTCAAAGCGCGAGTTGGCACGCTGAGCTGCTCTTCACCATCAGAAGGCTGGTCACCACGGCGCGCACGCTTGTTGCGATCCGCAGGAGCTGGTTGGGCATTCGCGTTCTCTCCCTCAACTCCCTTGTTCTTTTCCTTGTGTTCGTTCTCGTCTGGCCGCACAATGGGAATTGCTTTGGACTTCTTGGCAGGCGTCGAGACATCCGAGATATTGATATCCCCAAAGATCTTGGTTTTCTCACCAGATGGTTGCCCAGAGCTTGTAGCGCCACCGGGGTTGAATGCAGGAGCATCGACGTTAAATGAAGCGGAAGAGAACTTGAATTCGCCGGGGCCAGCACTTTTCTGGTCGTTGACCCCAGGGGGGTTGAACGTGGGGGCTGTAATATTGTAAGAGGCTGCAGGAGGTACGGTACCCTGGAAACCAGCGCCGAAGGTGAACAAAGAGGGATCGACCCCTTGGAACTGGAAAGCATTGTCTTGGAACCCGAAGTTCTGGGACGCGAACGCACCCATGGGATCAAATTCCTTCGCTTCCACGTTGAATGTCGACGATGACAGCTTCGAGCGATGCGATTCCATGCTTGGTTTCGACTCATGCCAGGCAATGTCGTTCGCGAGAGGGCCATGACCGTGGGGTGCACCAGAAAGACTTGGATTGGTGTCGATGTCAGAGCCGTCGTGGTTATATCCGTGGTATTGATTAGGATCAGCCTCCGGCATAGCCCACCTAGAATGCAGCAATGAAGAATTATTTAAACCATCACGGCCTGCATTCCGGTCGTCCTCTTCCAGTTGCCGTTCGATTGACATCTCCAGGTGGTAGTCGGAATGGTTGATCTGATCCAAGCCCTTCTGGAGTGTCTCGCTGAGATTCTGACCACGACTGTGGCCGCGAGGCGTAGGATGGGCAATTTCCACATTAGACGCGTGGAAATGATCCGGTTGCTCAGTAGGAGTCTGGACCCGAGGCAATTGCTGTCCTTGGTTGTCGAAGGATTCCTTGCCGTCCAACCCTGGGTGGAAGGGACGCTGATCATTCAAAGGCGAAACAGGTGAGAGCATGGACGACAAGTTGGGCAAAGTGCCAGGGATTGCTCCTGCCTGGCGAGCATTCAAGAAGCTCTGAGGGGTAAAAGAGCCCTGGGCAGGAGGCGTGGGCTGGAACGGCAGAGGATATCCGGCGAGAAGGTTTTGGTCGACGCCCAAAAAGGGTGTTTGCACGCTAAATTGTGAGGCAGGGGATGCTAGAGTGCCGATTCCATTGGGCGTATTCGTCGACTGATTCAATTGCGGGGAGAAGGGGTGCGGTACAGCGAGCGGGTTGCCGGCTGCCGATGCTGTCGGGATGGGTGGTGACGCGATTAGACCAGGGAAAGGAGCCATCTGGCTCATGGCCGGAGAAATGGACGGTTGTGCTTCTTCATCATCGCCTAGCGACACACCAAGAGCTCGCAACTTCTCCTCTTGGAGGAAATTGACATAGGAATCCCATACGGCCTTATCTGGGAATCGGACTTCATATTGTCCCGTTGTCCACTCCCCCTGTACGTCTGTAGGGTCGGGAAAGACAGGTCGACTTGAGCCTCCGAGCTCCATGGCCGCAGCATCATACTGGTCATTCAAATTGGATATGCTGAATCCACTGTTATCATATCCTTTTTCTTCCCACTTCTTCAACCGCTGTTTGACATCCTCGGGGCGCAGTAGACGATATCCGGATTCTTCAGAGCCTCTCTTGTCTTCCAGCGGAAGCGCAATGATACACGCTTTCCCCCGCCAAGGAATCTTCTTTCTGGTTCGTTGCAACGTCGAGGTGCCAGTTCTACTTAAGACTGGGGGTCTCGGGGCTTCTGGTTTGGGGGTATTTTCGGATCTCTGAGTGTTTTCAACATCTTTAGGCTCTGGTTGAGGTGTCTTCTCGATCCATTCCTCTGCAGGCGGTGGTGGCAGTGGTTTCTCGACAGGCAAGGCTACTTTGTTCGCCTCCGAGTCGGTTGGAGGCAGACTTCCTGTGTTGTCCATGGCGATCGGCTGCGGATCTTTATCGTATGCAAACCCCCAAAAGTCCTCCTGCTTGAGCGTCTCCGTCCGTTTGTGAATATAATCCTTGATCTTCTGACGAGCCGTACTAGTAGTACTGTTAGTACTGCTCTCGCCTTGACCAGTTCCTTTCTTCCGGCTCACGAAATCGGCCAATGTTGGCGTCTTTAGGAGTTCCTCGTCGCGACTGTCTTCTTCCAGACCCAACCAATCGTCGTCCGCGAAATGGTTCTGCGCTGTAAAGAACGACGGAGCCTCACTGCCTGAGTCGTCGCTAAGCCAATTACTCCGCTCTGTTCTGGGCTGACCCGAAAGGTATTGGTTGATCCAATCCTGGGTAAAGTCCTTGATCGACTTTCCTCCTTTTCTGCCAAACAGATCTCGTCCCGGAGAACGGTTCAGGATGCCACTGTATAGATTTCTGGCAGAGCTCTCCCCACCGGAGGGTCTCAGGAGTTCGTTGTTGTCGTTATTATAATTATTATTATTATTGCTACTCGTATCAATCCCCTGGAATGTACCACTGGGCATCGAGGCCGGAGAGCTAGCTCCCGATTCACGATCGACACCGGCGTTCTGACTCTGACTCAAAGTCAATGACAGCGTGCGAGGGCTAGGTACAGCATACGGAGAACCCCAGGCGGTGGTATAATAGACACTGCTTTCCGGCCTTCGGGTTTCCGGGGACGAAGTCAACGACTCTCCGGTGCTGCGGTATGTTGGGAAATTTGAGAGGGTAGGCGGATTCGGGGTTATAGTATGTCTCCGGAGACGCTCCAGGGGACCAGGCGACCCGGGAGTCGAGAGATTCGACACACCTGGCGATGTGGAGAGCGAAGTGATTGGGGCCGACAGATATGACTCGTCACGGGGAAAGGAAGTATGCGCGGCGGGTAGATGCGGCGACGGTGAAGACGTCGAGGTAACGGAAGGAACGGACGGGTATAGATCTGAAGGCGCAGAATATGGTTCGTTTAGTGATTGAAGCGTCTGGTGGTTTTTCGCTTTCATTTGGAAAATCGACGTATAGTCAATGCAATAGCAGTGAAGCAGACAACGGATAAAACAGATCAAGCGGGGAAAACACAAGAATGTCAAGTGTCACCACAAAAAAGATGAAAAATAAAAAGCCATCGTGAAACAAGAATTGGGTTTATGGCAACTGCACGTTCAAATCATCGCATGCACACACGCAAACATACCGTCGTCCGTGTCGACTCCTGCAGCAAGCACTTGCTTGCCGCTCCGCTTATCGTCCAGAATGATGAAGCATGGAAAGGCAAACCGTTTCGAAGGAAGACCACCTTGCAGCCCAGCCTATGATCGGCAAACAGGGAAGAGAAAGAGGAGGGTGAGAGTGAGGAAGTTAAAAAAGATGGCCGAGGCGGTGATAAGAGAGACAAAATTTGGAGAAGAAACGAAGAAGCGAGATGCTAGTCGAGATGAGGATGATCACAGACGCCTAGGGCATGGGGTAACATGGACCATGGCGCGCCGTTAGTGAAATAGAGAGAGAGGAAGGAAAAGAATGAGAGTTGAGATTGAGATTCTCCGAAGTCTAAGGACAACGTGAAGAGAGTTGAGTCCGAGGCCAATAACTTACTTAGGGGGTAAAGGGTAATTTACTGTATACGATACTTGTACAGACCGCCATCTCAATCTACAAGGATATAACTACGAATTAAGATAGTAGCTATATCCAATTCCTGCATATAATCAACTAAACAACAATCGAGACTCGACCCCAGATAACATACAATTCACGAGTAAACAATACTACTATTCTTGGGAACGCGCGCTGCTGTCCGGTCCGTGTCGCTGTTCAGGGGTAAATATGAGCTGAACCATGGATGCGTTGGTTATTACCGTACCATAACCATTCGCTTATCTAAGCCTACGACTCGTGATAAATTATCCAGACGGACAAGATCACTTTTGATTTCTATCCAGTCCCATATGATACAGAGAAGCGAACACCATCAGACAACTATTTTACAGAAGCCATCAAACTCCGAAGCGGGGTTTAGTTCTTCGGGCACGAAATGTCAAACTTGAGCTTGCGGTCCGCAGTGAACAGACCCCAGTGAGTCTCGTCCATCATCTGGCCGTTGTCACCCTTGCTCAAGGGTTTCCATGACTCGTCGAAAGCCTCAAAGTAGAACACATCCACACCCCAGGCGAGCATGCCGCAGACACCTTGCTTCCAGTACTGCTCAGCGTTCTTGGTACCGGCCTTGGCATCACCGTAGTCCGAACCGCCATCTGGTGCCAGTTAGTTAGCCCAATTCATTGCTTTAGAGTCCATGGATAAAGAATATCCTTACCAGTAGGCCAGCCAGTTTCGCCGTTACCAAAGCGGATGTTCTTCGCGTTGTCACCAGCAGCCTGCTGAACATGCTTCATGGCTTGCGACATATCATCAAAATAGGTTTTGGGAGCGCTGTCAATGGGGGTGTTCTGCCAGTAGGCAAAGCCGTTGGCGAGGCTGTAAATTTCGAAACATTAGCTGGTAGGTCCAGTCAACTCCGCAGTCTTATCCGTCCTCTTACACATAGTTCACTCCACCCTGGAGAATAGGGTCAGCAGAGCCGTCATTGAGCTTGTTCCAGCTTTCAACGAATCCAACGCTCAGGTCGGGGAACTCCTTCTGGACTTGTTGGATGCGGTTCAAGAGTTGTTCGGCAGTCAAGCCACCACGGTAGAGAACCTCGGAACCAACGGTGATCGCACGAACGACATCCTCGTTTCCGTGAACGGTAGACTTGAGGGCGTTGAAGTCTTCGTTGAAAGATTGGTCATAGTCGGGCCTGAAGCACGCGTTAGTCTAACGGCACTACGAATGAGTGATCGGACGAAAGGCATACCAGACACCGAGCACAACCTTGAATCCCTTCTCCTTCGCAGCAGGAATGATATTCTTAGCAGTGTCGCAGTTGCTAGCGGAGTAGGTGCGGACAAGCGTCGTCACACTCTTGATAGCGTCAAAGTCGGCCTTGTAGTCGGAGGTTGCCTTGCAGCTCCCATCGGCGTTCTGGTTACCCAAAGCCAGACCCAGCAGACCACGGCCGTCATTGCTGGTAGCGGCAGCCGGCAAAGCCGCCAGCAAGGCAGGAAGCAGACCAGAAACACGCATTATGTTTGATAAGATAGAGAGGTAGAGAGCGGAGGGGAAGAAAAATGAGTGAGCGGACGGGTGTGTACGGAAAAGCCGTAAAAGGAGTAGTACCTAGAGAGACGGCACACGCAGGTATAAATAAAATGGACGAAAAAGGGAACGACACAAGTGAGGGTTCCAGAACTTCTTATTAAATCAAAAGAACGACCCGAGGAGAAAAATTGTGGAACAGACAGAGATGATGAAGTCGCCTCCTGAGATCCGCCGCCTTACAGCCAGTCCAGAACTTCCATTCGGAACCCTCGCCCGGTTCCTGGATCCCTCTCCCCCGAATAGGGAAAATGTACCCGGCGATCGGCTATTCTTGGACCCGAATCCCACCGTACGGGATGCTGCAGGGTCCAGATGTGTAGCCCATATGAGACTTGCAGCGCCCATCCTCATCCCTCCGGTCTGGACTGTCATACAAATATGGAGTATTAGGGTCCTAATGTGGCTAATGCTATTATCCTATTTGCTATTTGATAGATCCATGATAATGTGGCTGCTCTCATTTTATTAATAGACTAAACTAACACTAAAAGTATATCTTTTTTAGAAGCTCATAACCCCTTCATGCAGGAGCACATCCAGGTGGTCTCTGATGGCAAAGGGGATGACTTCTCCTGCTCAATACTGACAAAAATACAGCGTATGGATATTCAGGGTATTGCAAGTCATGATGTCACAAACTCCGGCGATGAGTACGCGCTCGTCCGAACCCTGGATGAACAAAGAGTGAAAAGTCCCTCGTCCGGCGCTCCCTTTCTTTTGCCACCCAATTCATCGCATTGGATCGAACGAACCTTCTTGTCAAAGGACATGAACCGGGGTTACGAAATTGGGGGAAGTGCGTGAAAGATATCCACAATGCTGACAATTTCCTTCCCGGGGGGCCTTTCGGGAAAAGGGCGCGAGCTTCAGGGTGCTCAATTGTCAACCACTGATTTGGCTTGTTCGGGGGTGATTTTCCGTTGTGTTATGTCGTTGAATCGGGTGCTGATGGCCAGCCATCGGTCTCGTTCCCATTTAGCTGCGATGTTGTGCAACATGACTACGTCCTCCAGTGAGAATTCCTCGTCGACATAATACACTTTCTTGGTCTTCGGTGGGTGGGAGGCGCCGTTTTCTTCTTCGTCATCAGTCTGTCAGTAAAAGGTCTGTCAGTCTTCTGCCTGGGATAAGAGAAGCCAGAACACCGGAGAATTGCTTAACTTACATCTCCTGCTGTGACAAGTGGGTCGGCAAAGGAAACGTGACGCTCTGGTTTGGGTTCAGGCTGGGTGGTTCTCGCGAATTTCTTCAAATGCGGATTGCCAACGGGAATCCCGTCGGTCGAGAACGCGCCATCGACCCCAACTTCGACACTCTGGGCTTTCCCACTGCGGAGATAGTCCCAACGTTTCTTGACGTCCTCTATAGGTCTGTTCCCCAATGAGATGGATATGCGGCTCCATGGCACCCGAAAAGCGACGAGTTCTCGGAGCAGTCGGTCTTCCCTCGCTGTCCAAAAACGATAGCATTGATCTATTGTGGTCTCATTAGTAGCTGTTACCTAAAACAGTGCTCGAACCAATGAGATAACGGAAACTCACCTGTCTGGTCATTGGTAGATGCTGTGTTTGAAGCTCGGGTGGCCGTGGCTTGTTCCAAGGTGACCTCTGGTAGAACAGTACTTGCGCGCTATAGCGCGTCTGTCAGGCCACTAATCAATCAGAAAAACATAAGTCAGGTTACCTTATCAGCTATTATCTGGTCGCAGATGGTTTTGTTGCCTTTGAACAGGGTCTTGAAGGGGACTTTGTACTGCTTTCCATCCACAACGAAAACGGGCATGGCGAGTATCTTTATCTCAAAGGATTCGAAAGATCATCAAGACAAACAAAGTAGGATGCTATCTGACAAGAGGTGAATAAAAATGGGCATAAAGGTAAACGAGTGTGTTTCGAGGTGATGGTTGTCAAGTGTTGGTGTCAGCTGGTGTCGAGGAAGTTCTGTGGCTTCCCCAAACAGTAGTCACGGGCTTCCACGTTGTCCGCAAAAGGGACTGGAACTGGGACTTATGTACAAGACAGCATTCAATGAGTTAAGTTGCATTGATATACATTTTTCTCATTTTCGAAATAGCATTGTCCACTACGCATAACTCTACATCAATCAATTGTATTAGAACTGACGATTACCTATGATTTTTCTCCCCCACTCAGAATATCTCGAGCAATATAAAGCCATCCTCGGAAGTAATTGTGAAGTAGTGAAGTGCTCGTAGTTACTCGTAGATGCCGTTGTTCAGAGTTGGTCCGAGCGTCTACGATTTCGCCCAGTGAATTCAGTGAACACCTTGCGCGTCGGCTCGGAGATTCAACTACCAGTCCGCACTCAGCACCTCGACTCACTCCATTCCCTTATTTCGACGAATCCTACGCACCTAGTCCCTCTGGAGTCGATTGAAATCGCCACGCAAGAAAATATCTATCCGCCATGCGGTTCTCCCCAGCGACCTTGCTCATCACAGCGCTGACCTGGATCACCGCCGTGACAGCACACAACATCCAACTTCGGGCACACTCGAGAGAATGCTTTCACGAACCGTTGCATAAGGATGACCGGATGACTGTCACATTCCAGGTTGGTGACAGAGAGTTTGGAGGTAGTGGAAACCTTGAGGTTGATTTCTGGGTATGAGCGGCTCTCCTTTGCGATGCCTGCACCGTTGTTTTCTTTGGATGTTGTCAAAATTTGGGTTAAGGTAGATAACTGACGGGTGCAACCTTTCTTCGCTCTAGGTCGAGGACCCCTTAAGGAACCGTCAATACTTCAAGCAGGCCATTTCCTCCGACGACTACAGTTTCACTGCCCACGCCGATGGCAAGTACATCTACTGCTTCAGCAACGAAGGCTGGACATCCAACTCCAAAGAGGTCTCTTTCAACGTGCACGGAATCGTCTACGTCCCCGAATCGGAAGCGCAGGATCCTTTGGATACTGAAGGTATGACGGGAGCATCACCCCTTCTCGCAATCTGTGCGAGTCGGCCGCTGACACTTCTTGTTTTCCCAACAGTCCGTCGACTCTCGGAAGCTTTGGCTCAAGTTAAGGATGAACAATCGTACATTGTGGTGAGAGAGCGGGTACACCGGAACACAGCGGAGAGCACCAATGCGCGAGTGAAGTGGTGGAGTATCTTCCAGCTTGCCGTGCTTATCGGAGAGGGTGTCTTCCAGGTGTGGTGGTTGAAGAGATTCTTCGAGGTGAGTCAATTTTGAACCGTGGTGTTTGATCTTACTGATCACCTATGTTCTGTTTGCAGGTTAAGCGGGTTGTCTAATTTCTACGTTCGATATTCGGAGCGAGAATTGATGTATTACCGGAGTAGAGCGATTACAAGTCTACTATTTTTGAAGAGAAATACTTTCGAGCATTGTCTCTATCAGAATGATATGCTACGTGCTGGCATGGTACTTTACGAGCCTTATAGCTCGGGAAGATGTTTTGATATGACTTTACGTACACAGGCTAGATGAGGATGTCGCTATGGCAATATTTCTTATTCGCAAAAGCAATCGCATTGTCCACTTTTCCACAATTTAATTAGAATCACATGGGTAATGTAGTGTGTGCTACTTCGTGCGTCCCCGCATTATCATCTCCGTAGGATATCCCTCGGACTCGTAACTACCGTCGCATCGGACAATGCAACCATACGAACAAATCTACCGGAAACAAATACAATACATTGAATTAACTTCTATCAATTGCTTTCAACAACATCATTCATGCAATGTCCCACCCCTCTAGTTCCAGCTTCGATTCTGACGCGCGGTCAAACCACACCAATTCTATATCCACGGACGACCCGCTCTTCCACCTCTGCTGGCGAAGACAACTATGCCAGCATTGCCTGAAAGGTGATTTACAATGTAGCTGGTGTCCTATCGTATGCTTCCCCATTCCCATTCCACCAGAATATAAAATAACAATAGCAGTCCCAAATTTGCGCCCCCAACCCAAGCCACTTCCCAATTCTTTCACCCATAGTCTCTGGGAATATCTGTCCGCTCGGATACAAAGAGCGCTGGGAGCTAAGAACGATGGGGCTAGGGTGTAATGTGAGCAGTATTACATTCTTAACTGCGCTTGTAGCTGTTTTATCGACGTTTGTTGCGGTGGGGTTGGTTTATGGGTCTGTATGGAGTGGGAAGAGGGTTGTCAGCTGGTGGCGAGAGAGAGAAGGGAGATCACGAAGTAACGGAGTATGGAGAGGAAGGCTCGTTGGGATTCTGGGAATGGAGGGTCGTCGTGGCCGGAGGCTTGGTAGTAGTGGTGATGAAGGATTCAATGAGGATCGGGAAGATGAGGAGAGGAGGCCGTTGTTAGGATGAGTCAGATTTACAAGAATTGCCAAACGGCGTCGTGCCGTCAGAAGCAGTACCGCTGAAGACGGCCTGCTCTGCTGGTCCCATGGCGACCATGCCGGTATAGGGAGCTGCGAAGTCGCTCTGCTAAGCTCTGTCCTCTTATCCGGGCAACTGTTCGTATTTATGGTTTCATCTTTGGTTCTATACAGCCAGTCAGTGCTTTTTTTAACAACAGTTTGTAATGAGCGCTTACTTGACAACACCATGAGCATTCAAGCGCAGGTGCTGGGCATCCGGATCGGCATGGATATAATCGTTACCAACACCGATGAATTCTGCATCAATGGCGGGTTCGAATGCCGGATCGCTTCTCAGTATGCCGTCCGACATGGACTCTTACCGTACATATTAGACGAGCCTTTTTATGAGGCATTAGGGAAGAAAGACTGACCACAACCATCAGGTTATTGGTTCGTGATGCGCTGCCTGCAGGTATGCATCAGTCGACTATATTCCATGATACATGTAGTGTTCACGCACCCACCGGTAATGGTGCGTCAATAGTGACCTGCATAGCGTAATTAGGGACAATCTCTTGCATCTATAATCAGGAGACCTACCCAGACCGTAAAGGCAGGCTTGATCGAGGAAAATTCAGACATTATGGTTATTTGCGAATTTACAGCCTGTCAATTAGAAGTGTTCATTCTTCAGTAAACACACAGTTATTTACTATTTATGCTGAAATGCTGACCCCGCATCCTGTGACAGATGATTATCAGATCAGTACTCCATACAATGTTATTCAGACTCCCTGGTGTGCTGCTATGTAAGAGGCAATGTTATTTCAAACTTGACCCCATCTCTCTTACCTAATGGAGTACCATCATTATTCCTCTTACTTCTTGATCACAGACTCGCACAGACATGCGCGATATGTCTTGTATGCCACAGACCAGCACAAGGTCCTTAACGGTCCGGCTAACCAGACCCTATCCCGCCGCCCACGTGCGCGCACAACGCGCTCTCACTGTCCGCAGCAGCGCCTCTTGTGAATCGCGTCGATCTGGGGTTGCCTGCGGCCAAGATGGGACTCTGGTCACGAGCATACAATGGAAGAGGAAAATAAAAGGCTTCAAGTTTCCCTTGAGATTCACCAATACAGAGTACAGTCGCCATAAACTACTTTTTCCTAGTTCGTTGGTTCTACCCCTGGAGCGGCCCCTGATTGGGCGAAATTTGATTAAATCGGAGTCCACACAACGTGCCAGTGACGTCGCTGACTAGGGTCGGTAAGTTACAGGATTTTTCTTTATGAAGTAAATAATCACTACAAGTACAGGTGTATTGTTGTTGTTTGTATGCTGATATCGAGCTAGACCCGTCTCCCGTATTTTCGCGGGATTGATGATTGTCTGTACGACTGGCCAACAGCACCCATGATTCCAAAACTGCTGTTCTCGGCTTTCTTTTTCGCCAATGCCTTCGCCATTCTCCTTGCAGGTCACGAGCAGCAGCAGCAGCCATTGGGTAACGGCGTCTCTTCTTCGACGGCGCATAGCGCTGGAGGAGCGCAGAGGCTAACTGGGCGGTTCCTGCATATTACAGGTATGTTGCGATCGAAATGGTTTACACGTCAATTGGTGATGGGTTTTGACATTCTTCATTCTTCCGTGCCAGATCCCCATCCCGATTCGCACTATAAACGAGGAGCGTCAAGTGACAATAATTGCCATCGAGGCCATGGATCTGCCGGATACTTTGGAGCGGTAGGAACCGATTGCGATGCTCCGTTGATCTTGATGAACGCGACTTTCCGATGGATCGAGCAAAATCTAAAGGGGAATATTGACTTTGTGCTCTGGACTGGCGATTCCGCCCGGCATGACAGGGATGAGAAGACTCCGCGGACAATGGAGGAAATCATCTACCTGAACGAAATTTTGTCACAGAAATTCATCGATGTTTTCCAAGACTCCATCCCCGTCGTTCCGACAATTGGAAACAACGATATTATGCCACATAACACGATGAAGGAGGGACCGAACCGTTGGACGAAGACGTTTTTGGATGTCTGGGGCAAGTTCATCCCGGAGTCTGAGCGACATAGTTTTGTGGAGGGTGGCTGGTTCACGAGCGAAGTGATCCCTGGTAAATTGGCAGCCATCAGTCTCAACACCATGTACTTCTATAGTTCCAACTCCGCGGTGGATGGATGCGACGACAAGGATGAGCCGGGTTATGAGCACATGGAGTGGCTCAGAATCCAGCTGAAACTGCTTCGCCAGCGCAAGATGAAGGCAATTCTGATCGGGCATGTACCTCCGGCCAGGGCAGGCTCAAAACAAGGATGGGATGAAACGTGCTGGCAGAAATACACCCTATGGTTGCATCAATATCGAGATGTCATTGTTGGGAGCGTTTATGGACATATGAACATCGACCACTTCATATTCCAGGACAGCCACGATATCGACATCGTCGATTTGGAAGGTGACAATACGGGGACTGAAAATTTCTCTATCCAATCAATCGCAAACTATCTTGACGCCCTTCGAGACCAATGGTCCGATATGCCATCCCCGCCATCTGGTCTCTCAATTGAGGAGTGCTTGGATGAAGACTTTGCAGAGACTGATGGCGATGGGCTTTGGACAGATATATCCAAGAAGAGAAAGAAGAAAAAGAAGTTCTTGAGAAAGATCGGTGGTCCTCTGGCCGAAAGATACAGTGTCTCTTTGGTGTCACCTAGTTTGGTGCCAACCTACTTTCCTACGCTCCGTGTGATTGAATATAACATCACTGACTTGGAAGATACGCCGATTTGGTCTGATATTCAAGAAAACACGGAGGTCTCATATCCCGACAACGATGACATACCGGACGTTTTGGAACCCGAAGACTCTCCGATAGTGGACATTGACATGAAGAAAAAGAAAAAGAAGAAACCAAAAAAGCCAAACTTCAAAGTACCAGAACCCCCGCCGTCTTCCGCCCTTCCGGGTCCTGGCTACTCAAACCAGCCGTTGTCCTGGCTCGGATATACGCAGTACTACGCCAACCTAACGAGGATAAACGAGGAAATGTCCTTGCGCGAGTCAATGTACCGAGACGAGGCTGGGAACAACGTCAATTTTACCAGCGTTGACGATGTATTTGACTTCGAGGTCGAGTACGATACTCAGAACGACCACATCTACAAAATGAAGGACCTGACTGTCCGCAGCTTCTTCGATCTAGCCAGTCGGATTGCGAACAACATTCCGAATACCCTGGAATCACCTGCTGACACTAACGACGGCGATTGCAATAGCCAAAAGAAGAAAAAGAAGAAAGGTAAAAAGAAGAAGAACAAGGCATGGAAGACCTTCCTTGATCGGGCGTTCGTTGGGTATTTGGACATCAATAATCTCGAAGAGACAGAATCATGATTTCACGCTCGCTAGGATTTTAGACATTGTTATCTCTTTCTTGTATATAGAATTAATTTTATAATATACATATGTACCTATACGAACTTGATTTTCTAGAGCGACCGTGACTTTCCCCTTCCGGATGCCGCCGCTTTTACGAGGGCGCTCAGGGGCTTGCTCAGTGAGTATTCTCTGTCACCAGTCAGTACTCAGTGAGCACTCAGGACCTGCTCAGGGCACGCTCGGTGATCAGTCAACTCAAGCCACCGCATGTCAATCAACTGCTTGGTGGCTAACTTTTGCATCACAAGAAGCATCTTCACCTTGTTCTCAAAAGTCTGTCGACTTGATAAGAGTACTGGTCAGCTGTCGGGATTCTTGGACTGACAGATATGCTGAAACCAATCTTCTGGCGTGCCCCTGGCCCTTGTGAGAAGATAATTTGAAAAGCTTGGTGATGTGGAAAGGATAAATCTATCCCCCCACCATACAGTTATCAGAAAATCGCATGAAGGTTGACACTTGACAGTGGGAGATAGGATAAGAAGAGCAAGAGCAGTAGTTTTGAATGAGTGAGCCACTGTGATTATTTATTTGAGGACCATTAGGCATCTGCGTCGTATCTGCCTAGACAGCTCCTATGGAATATAATATCATGTCACCTACAACGCTGAACTTCATGCCCAGGCCACCAATCCATGTTATAAGAATAGAATAAGTTTATAGCGAGTATCGGCATGTTGAATTCTGTCAAAAATCAGTCTGAGAGTATGTTCCCAGAGTTCTACTTTATCTGACATTTCCTGTGCGGTTACTCAGCCGTGTCCTCACCCTCACAGATAAGCATTTGACGATGTGATCGTTCAGCCACCTCCCGGTATTTCTGGGCAAATCGCTCATCACCAGCCACAAAGGCAAACTGACGCTTCCACTCCCTCCAGCGCTCCATACTCCACATTTGGCGTAACCCTGACACGCTTTCCACCTTTGTACATTGCTGGTAGACATAGTGACATTCATCTGACCACATAATCCACTGGGCAGCTCCAAGCATAAAGTTGCCAATCTTATTCAGTCCATCAATTGGACGCTTCTGCAAATCTGGGTATTCATCACTGGACGGCAGTATGTCATCTAGAGAACTCAGAAAACCACAGTCAACCAAGCCTGAACAGGTTAGGCGCGCCATAGCAGAATTGTAGTTGCGCCAGCGATAGGGAGGGTAGCAGGCTAGAGAGGTCAAATATCAGACATAATTATCTTGAGAGAGTTTGGCTAGAGTAGTTATACATACATGTTATCTCATAATCAAATAACTCAGCGACTGCTTCCCAATTTCCTTCAAGTGGTCACAATAGCACAGTGGGATAAGGTTCATTGGGGTCTTCAGAAGGACAACCTGTATAAACCTCATGCTGTGGAAGTGCTCGCAGTGCCTCAAGAAATTCAACAATCTGATTTTGTCCAGGGTGGTAGGGGGGAAATGCGGAACATAATCAGGCAATTGATAGGAATATCGTGTGGATAGCTAGCCTAGGATTTGGCACGAGGTCGTACATGTTAACCCCCTGGGCTCTTTCTTCTGGTGTGAGAGCCTGCGGATCTGGCCGTTTCATCACCTCATTCTGCCTTCGATTGGTTACTTCAGTGATGGTGGTGTCAAAATCAATGGCCGCCTGGCTTGGGCTCATATCCCCATTGACCAGGGCCTCTAGTCTCTTCTTTATTGGTAGATCTTCTTCATCGTCGTATTCAGAATACAATTTTAAGGGCAGCGGCTTGTGCTCAAAGTCGTCTGAGTATTCAGGGTTCACATTGAGGGTTGGCATGTTGAACTTAACAAGTAACCTCTAGTCTGTCTGTTCCCAAGGAATGTGTGAATGGCTCTATTTCTTTGAAATATTGTTGAGCGGAACTGATGGACAGATCACAGAAAGACTAGAAGTATTGATATTAGCTCTCAAGGTCAGGGGGAGGTGGGGTTAGGATGAGATGATTCTTGGTCGCTGTCAATGCTGGCCCCCACCGGGCTGCAGTCATGCTTAACTAAACAAGGCTGTACGTGACGGACGATCCTCCGCCCCTATTCCTGCTAACTAAGTGTCGGAACCAAGGGTGTAGTGGACATATGGCTCAACCAATGGAATCGCAAAAGAGGTCTGAATTACTGTATAGCTCCTATGAGAGATCAGGTCGGCTGAGGTCAATATTTTGGTCGGTTGTGCCAAAGTGGGGCATTTAGCGTCTTGGAAGTCATGTGACTTACATCCCAGCGTGTAATATCTTGCAACCCAATTGACATCTTTCACAGTACTTACCAACCACTAATCTCTTTAAGATGGCTGCCATGTCGAATAATGTAAGTTTTATTGAACCCAAACCACTTCTAGGATGATTATATGTCTATTAGACAGTTTTTAAATCACATTGTCACATTCCAATCACTTACTGGCTTGTTCAAAAGTGATATTGTTAGTACCTCCGCCAGTTAACCAGAGTTTCCGGCTTACGAAATTTATAAGCTCACAACCACTTAGCGACTGCTTAGCAACTACTTAAAAAACTACTTGTTGGCTGGCCTCCAGGATGAAATCGGACATATTCTGATATATATATATATATATGTTATTTATGCGGGACAGGAGTAATAAATATTTCCTTATTAAGTTGATAACTTTGAAAAGAGTGTATGTACCACATAATAACGCTATGAAAATATATATTGCAGTCCCAACCAGAAAGTAAAATCAACTGCTTGATAACTGCTTAACAACCACTTGATAACCACTTTACTATTGTAAAGATCTGAATAAAACTTTTTCAAAAGCCAACTAACTACCTACTAAGTAGTTATCAATCAGTTTCCTCTTCCTGTAACTTCCTCCGTTCCTTGATAAGTTCTAACTCTGCCTTTTCATTAGCAATTTGCTTAGCGCGGGTCTCTTCCTCCTGAGCCTTAACAGCTGCCTCCATCTGCCGAAGCTCAAGATCTTGCCTCCTTTGCTCAAGTGTCATGATATTTGTAGAGGCAAGTCGTCGAAGACCTGGCTGAGTAGAATGGACAGATCTAAGCACTCTGTAAGTGTGACGGCTCACATATGATAGCTCACATGGCGGTTCAACACTACGGCAATGGATGATACATCACAAACACCATCCAGTCATGTCGCCAACAATCCTCTTAAACCTCTTCATGACCTAGATAGATTTCCTCTTCTTCTTTCTTCTCCAGATTCGATATTCTCGTCGATGGCTACAATAGTTAGATAGGAATTCAGTTCGTTATTATCTACTATTCCGAGCCCGTGACAGTAAGTGCTTTGCCTAGCAGTAGGCCAGTAGCCAGGTAGTTAAGACTTAAGACTTACTCATTATCATCATGTGTATGTGATGGTGAGGATGATGATACTCTCAAATTTCTGCATCATGCGGAGAGGAGAATAGAATGTTAAGTTTCGATTCAATACAATACCTAACGAAATATCTCGCTTGGGCCGTTCCTGCTTAATAAACGGTCTTGGCGTCACGTGCTCGAGGTGTACCTCGCTTGGGTTGTTCGCGCACCTCGGGTGAGCTATGTCCACAGCTCCTATCTGGCAGTTTATGAGGGCAAGCTGACTAATACAAAAACAATCGGCAATTTAGATAGTCCACCTCCGAGCTATGGATTCCGACATCAACCAATCAACACACTAATATCACATGCTCACATTCCTTGGCGGCAGGTCTTAGCATCCATCTCTAATGATCATAATGACCATCTCTCATCTCACTACATTCTATTCCCTGCAAAATTCTTTCTCAACTGATGTAAAATAATCCTGGATGGAAAACTGACACATATCACTTGCCTCTCTGTGTAACAAGGCTGTCAGCAACCTCTTACAGTATTGTTTGTCAGGCAGGTGCATTTCTCGCCCTTATTAGGCAGGTGCAACTCTTGTTCTCATCAGGCAGGTGCAGTCCTTGTTCTCGTCAGGCAAGTGCACTTCTAGTCCTTGTCTTACAATGACCGCCGCCATCACCAGCTGGGTGCTCAACCCAATCCAGTCTTTGACAATGTCTCGACCGCGTACTCGCAAGTTATGGTGCACTTTATCCCATGATCTTCAGCAGTCATTTCCTATAGAGTGTGCTGCAGACCAAGATGATATTGACACTCTCAAAAAGAAGATCTGGGATCGTTTACCAGCACGCTTTGAAGATACTCTAACCGACTACAGTGAGCTCAAGCTCTACAGCCCTGTTGTGCAACTCGATTATGAAGAGGAGTTTGATGTGAAAAATGGTGAATTCCTAAATCCACGCCGAATGATTACATCACTCTTCCCTGAAAGCAAGGATCCAGATGTGGATATTGTTGTTGTTGTGAGCGGAGGTGCCACTACACGGAAACGGAAGCGCTCTGAATCACAAAGTGGTGAGAGTATCTCATTCCCAATGATCTTTTCATGCCTGAGTTAACAATTACACATTACAGCAAATATACCTCGGATACAGTATATCACAGAGAATAAGTTGATATGCCCTCGAGAGCGTACAGTGTCCAAACTTGCAGCCATTTTGGATGATGTGAACATAGTCCATGTGCGTGGAACTCCAGCCAGTGGCAAAACATGTCTCTCAGAACTTTTGAGAGACTACTATCGCAAAGAGGGAAGAATGGTTTTCTTAATCAAGAAATGGGAAGAGCTTGATTCCGGGGACCCTTGGGAAAGTTTTATTGAGCTTGTCAAAAAAAGGAATAAGGAACTACAAGGTGTCCCAACCACTGGTTTAACCATGACTTCATCACAATCAGAACAGGACCTCTCTTGGGTTTTGACATCAGACACTGTGATTCTCGTGGATGAGGCACAGGTGACCTACAATGATACTGCACTCTGGAACACAATCATCAAAGAAAGACGAAGTCTTACCTGTTTATATAATTTTCGACTGTGTCTTTTCTGCTCTTATGGCAGCCCGAGAACCGGCCCAGATCAAACATTCTTCACCCCAGTCACCCTTTTTGACAAACAACGTATCTCATTAACACCACAAAACCAGTCACGCTCACCACCTATTGGTCTATTTTATGACAAAGAAGAGTTCAAGGATGTTGTTTCACGATTACTTACATACAAATATCCAGAAAGGTTCACTTTCGATGAAAGTGCCCAGGACTACATATTTGCATTATCAAACGGTCATCCAGGAGCAGTGGAATCCATAGTCAATGTACTTTTCCAGGTACGTGCCAAAGATCTCTTTTTTTTTTTAACCTCACCATATTGGAACATGTTGAGAAGTTCTATCTGAGGAGCAAAGAAACTAACAGTTTTAGAACTATCGCCATGACATTAAGTATGAGACCATTAGAACCTTGACAGAAGACCATGTCATCTGGTTCCTGGAGGACACCGCCACAGTCTTTGACAAGCTTAGTAGAGAGTCAGTCGATCACTCTTTCCCTCATATAAAGAGGTGCACAAGCAAGATTTTGAAAATATTGAACACAATTACAGAGGAAGGGAGTATTCCATTTGATATCAATGATGCAGACATCAGGTTCTGTTATCAGAATGGTTGGATTCACAGGGTAGCTTTGGATGGTGACAATATTGCAGTTCTGCCATCGCGCTTACATGAAAAGTAATTCTTCTCACAAGCCCCTATTGTTCTTCTGTTCTGACCATCTTAGATACATTGAATATTCAATTGGCACAATGTCACAGCTGTTGCCTGCCAGATTCGACTCACTACCAAAATTATGTGAAGAAATCCTCAGCAAATTCTCCATCATGAACTTAAGGCACTCAGCTGAGGGCAAAAAGATGTCAACTGCATCACAACCCAGACCCGTGGAAGCACAGTATCAAGCTGAGTTTTACAGGGGATTTGTCCATACAGCAGGGCAAGGTGTACCGATATCCACTGAATGGTCAAGAACCAGGGATGGTCGAGTGGATTTCTATATTCCAGAAAAGAAATGGGCGGTCGAATTGCTGAGAAATCATATCCAAGTCAATGAACATATCTCTCGATTCAAGGAGGGTGGAAAATATCATCCCTGGCTGAAGGAGAAAATGGTCAAGGATTGGATCATAATTGACTGTGCAACTTCTTTGCCAACAAATGGTATGTTTTGACTAAGTGTCCAATTCAGTGGCTCTGATTTCATTCCACTAA
Source organism: Aspergillus chevalieri (assembly GCF_016861735.1). NCBI lineage: Eukaryota > Fungi > Ascomycota > Eurotiomycetes > Eurotiales > Aspergillaceae > Aspergillus > Aspergillus chevalieri. The sequence continues at coordinate 667,369 of NC_057364.1, forward strand.
CAACTTAATAGAGTTCACTGAGCCTAGGCTGTGGCATGCTGTGTTTATCAATGATTATTCTGTACTGCAGCTGTATAACCATCAGCAAAGTCTTATGATGTCTGTGCATCTAAAGAATTGACAAGAAGCAGGGATGATATGGCTATTATACTGTTTACTTGCCTTTGTTTTTTTTTCTGTGGTATCTTTGTTAGCTGTAGCCAACTTCTTGACTAGCAAGCAATCAGATGGATTCACCCGGTTTCCTTTGCCTTGCCCCCATGGCTTCTCCTTTTCTTTCCTCTCCAGGGCTGATATTCTCGTCTTATGGCTACCTAGCTTAGATTAAGAATACTATCTCATTTTATCTACCAGACCAAGCTCGTGACAAAAAAGGCAATACTCTTAGAGTCAGAAGCAAGTTGATGAATGGGAAGGTAGACTTATGGACTTGTATCTGGATTCTGGCCAAGACTTGTTGCAATAATGTTTTTTGCAAGATCTGAGAGGGAATGGATTAGTGATACAGTACTTATAACTCGACACAAATAGAAAAGAAAAGAATAATGACTGATCACAGACTTACAATGAATAGTAAGTATATGAATAGTATGAGACCACAGACAAAGCACCGTTGCATGGAAGGGATATGATGCTACGTTTGGCTGATGGGCAAGAACACTTTTACAATGTCAGTAGGGATCATTTACTGTTGTCATCCTAAGCAGTAAGCCTTTGTGACAATTGGTTCTATCTTGCTTGCTCCTGGGATTTCTTCAGACTCCTGTCACAACCTGGTTTCTCTCGTATCGTACCTAGGGTTCTAGTTAGTTGTATTTCGAGACTGGACACTTACCTTAAGTGTCTCCCAAGATATCGTATGCTCAATGCCCCTCCGGGTCCGGTTCGATAAGTCGTATGCGTTGATGGGTATATCGCCCCCTCCAGGCTCCGTAAGATAATCAACAAATAGAAACGGTAAAGGTAACGAATAGAGAAACAAGGTCAACCGAGTACGTATACTGGGTTGTTGGTTAAGTGCGGACGAGTCAGAAACTAGAAGGTAACCAATGCTTGATTAACTAGATTGATCGCGAAGAACTAAGCTAAGTACATGAATGAGCGTCCTTATATATGTTTCCTCCTTCATAGCCATCATGTCCCTCTGCTATGCTGGGTATGATTGTCATCATATCCGATCATACCTGTTGCTATGTTCGGATCTGATGAAGGATCACGTGACATATCCGCTGGTTCGGCCAATTCGATCCCTGTTCCTCCTGCGTTTCCTTCATCAACTATTATCCAATAGTTTCTGCCTTGACTCTCCATATCATCACGTGAGATTAATACGTTGAGGTCTGTAACAACTCCTAGGAGTGCTGAACAGGATCATAAGACAGCCAATCCTGCTCTTGAGAGCTAGAAGCACGCTCCCCAGACATAGGGTAGTCTCTAGAGCGAATTGAATCTTCATGGGAGCTTAGTTTACCCCACTATCTCTGGGGAGAAGCTGGCATGGTAAGAAGTGGAGCAGAAGGAATGATGGCCTCAATTTCCTGTTCCATTGATGGTGCTATTCGCTTTGTTGAGGGGGGTCGAAGGGGTGGTGGCCAAAAGCGCTATGAAGCAAAATGGACTCAGATGAAACTCTAGCGTGGTGCGTTTTATTGAGGCTATCTTAGTCAGGCTACTCACCCTCTGCTCAGTCCCCTACTCATTGATCAGCTCAGGCTGCTCAGGGCATGCTCAGGTCTGCACAGTGAGCAAAAAGTGGCGAGGGGTGAGCGCTAAAACGGAAAGGGAATGCCTTCGAGCTGTCTAGAAAAACAAGTACGTATGGATTTCGCATCATAACTTCACAGCATCTCGAGAGTTACCCGATTCGGATGCGACGCAAAGCATTGGAGGTCAAGACGGCGGTGAGATACTGCCAGAACTTTTTCCTCGTTTTGCATCAGTCATAGCGTGTCAGTTTCTAGAAACGGGTCATTTTTCTATCTGAAAATGGCAAGAAAGAATACTTCATTGCCTTCTTCTTTAGCCATAATCACGAGTACGTTCTCCCATGATCAATCCCGCCACGCTGGCAGAGCCTCTGCCAACTGTCAGTGCGCTCGAGTCAGGATGCGCGCTACGAACCGCGCGGGTCTCCCGCTCGAGGGTTCACCCGCCCGCCCGCTTAGTCGAGAATAACTCCATACACAGAAAGAAGCAGAGAGAAACGGTCTGAATCAAGCTCAATGGCATGATGGAGCGCTGCAGATACGCTGACTGCATCAGCCATGGAGTACGGGGTACGGAGCCTGAGTTGTATCCGGAGTACGTCCTGCGACCGAGTGGCTGGGCGATCCACACTGTGCATCTACAGATACCGCGTTGTTCCGGCCGGATGTAAAGCTGCAGGGAAGGAGCAGGAGTCGAACTGCTTGGATTTTGACACGTATCGAAGCTGTGCCGCCCCTCTCCGGAAGCATTCGCTGCATTGATTAGTGGAATAAAGAGGCCCCCCGCCTCATCTCAGTTTAGTCTGGATTGGAACCGAGATAGTATTGACATGATGGTGTCTCGGATAGCGAGCGGATGGGTAAAATCAATTCGTCTGGAGTTACGAAGTACGGAACTGCTTTAATTAGCACCATATATGCATGGAGTGCAGGATATTATTCTGTTGACTGCTTAATATCCGCCGAGGCTTGGGCCACGAGTATCGTATCAGGAAAGAAGCCGTGCAGATGGCTTGATTATTCCTTGCATCATTTCTCGCTGCCCATTTCAATGGCCGGTGGTTCGGAGACAACGTCAGTGATCAATGGATCAATGCCTTAGTGGCGCTGCTCGTTATTACCGATATTATTAAAGGCCCTCTTTTTTCTTTTGCTATCAATTGGGGGTCGTTGTTATTGTTTAATCCCCGTTTGGCACGGAGCACTACCCCCCCGGCCTGCAATTGGACTGACTCGGGTTATTGAGACGAACACAGGGCAGCTCCTGTCCGTTGCTCATACTCACAATTGTCAGCGGTGTGTTGGCAAACCCAGGCAAAAAAAAAAAAAAAAAGACAGAAACAGCAGACGACTATTGTAAACACACAATGTCACGAGACTGTCTGCTTTCTGGCCACGAGCTTCTATTTACCATCGCCAATTGCATCTTTTTCCGTACCTTGCATTGCTAGTGCTGTTTGCTCGCGCCTTTTGCTGTGTGCGGGTGAAAGAATCTTCTTTTTTTCTTCTCGGTCATTCGCAACGATACATTAATCCATAATTGAGTCAGGAGCCCTACAAAAACGCCCGAGTGCTCCAGATCACCGGCGTGCAAATAAACGGGATTTCTTGTCTATTCTGCGGGGTGGAATCAGCACCTCATATTTCTTTTATCTCCCCCCCCAAGATAGCCTCTTTGTCTTGGTCTGTTTTGTACAACAAGTTCGCCTCCGAGGATTGCAATCGCCGGACCTGACTTATCAATTTTCATTTGCGCGACTTCCGAGCGGTCTGAATTGGTACTCGGCGCATCACCTGCTTACCTCAACCCTTCCCCCGCGACAAGCAAAAAAAGGCATACAATCGCAACAAGAACAAACGCAGAAGAAAAGGGTGCGACGGGAACTAGTATTCCTTTGGGCCAAAGTCGGAGTCTATTTTGGCGCTGACTTTGGGTATCGACTGGCTGAGAAAGTTCCCGAAGCTGGTGCTTGGCATGAGTATGGAAAGCCACAGCGTTTAAGCGCATCTGGGGAACTACATTTTGTATTGAGCGTTTGCGCGCGCGAAAGCAAGGTAAGATGATCATAACATCCTTCCGTTTCACTTTTCCTTTATTTATCATCATCGGCCTATCCGGTGCAAATAAAGCATCCTTGAGTTCTGTCTTCTTATAGCGGGCGTTCCTGTTACACTGTTTTCTTTATTTTCCGAGATTGATACCCAATTTGTTTCCATTGAACAGTGTAACCGCAACCATGGCTGACATCGACGAGGACAAGCTTCCCTTGGACTTCGACGACTGTGAATGGTTGGACGTGTGGATGGCGTCGCATGAAGTTGATCAGAAGGCCCTTGGGGCCTTCGCGGCTTCCACAGGGCTGGAAGATCCGTTCCTGTCTGCGATGCTGTACAAGGTGCTGGGTCTGTCAGTGATGCTTTCCAAGAAGCTTCTTCGTGCACGACGACTGCGACGTTTAGATCCGACTCGAGAAACGAGATCCCTTCAGATGTACCATCACATCATATGGCTTTCGCGCGAAGGTCTCTTAATTCTGGAAGAGTTTGTTCTTCCAATGGTCGAAGCGTATGTGGAGTTGAAGGTCCTGGCGCATAAACTCCGAGCTTCGTTTTATCATATTTTTGTTTTGTTCCACAATCAACCGGCTGTTCACTCCCCCGGTATCATCGGTCTCCCGGCAAATGGTGCTACGATAAGTGGCACAGGATCCGGGGTACTGTCTCAGGAGCCAGGGACAAGGCTTTCTTTCAAATCAAAACCAGAGATACTACCCGTACCAGTAGAACTGGCATCTCGCTGGGAACGTCTATCGGCAGGAAGAGTCACCCAGCATCCTCCGGGTCTTGCGCCTGTTCAACCGCCTAAACCGGCAGCATCGTTTCTTCTTCCGTTGCAGGATTATACTACAACTGCCACGGCCTGTTTCAACCATGCCGCCACGTTAGCGGAACGAATGCTACCGGGATCCCATCCCCTGCGACTGTCCGTCAAGCTCGAATATGCCGCCTACATCCACGACTGTTTGCATGACCCCACCGCCTGCCGACGGCTAGCAAAGCAGGCAATTGCCGATGTATACAATGCCCGGGAAGGTATGGACGATGAGAGCTTCGAAGATGCCGCCGAGATTGTCAGGGTTCTAGGGCGGATGGTCAAGCGCGGCGGCAAAACAAGCAGTAGCGGCGGCAGCACCACCCAGACAGGAACCCCGCGTGGAGACAAATCTAGGAGTGAGGGGAGTGAAACTTCGCAAACGAGGAGGGGCACGGCTACGACGACTACGGCTACAACAACTACGACAATGGTGTCGCCTAAGTCCGAGACACCAGCGACGATGACGAATCGTTTATGATAGAGTTGTATTATGGGGTTACTCTGTATAGGAACCATGAAGTGTACAGGAACATGGGCGGATGAGTTGTTTGTCATACTATGAATAATTATTGATCTCTGCATCGCTTTCTATATAATTACTCTCTGTTGCTATACAAATACATATCTTGATCGATTCTCGGTGACTTACAGTACCGTATGGTAAGCGACGTGCGATCGTCGGGGCACGAGTCAAACTTCGACGTGCAGTGCCTTGTTTATTATTATCATTCTCTCATAGAGACCCTTGCTATTAATACTTATTCTATATGCCTCATTGTCCCTCCATATTCCTCTCAATTCTTATTATATGCTGCATATAACGCGATAGCAGACCCTTTTGGCGGTCGCATCCCACAGAGGGGCGACAGGGTCCTTACGTCATTTGTCCTCTATTTTTTCTTTGCGCCGGCAAAAAGTGACATTCGACGTCGTCATCGACGCTCATTGCAAGGCAATCGCTTTTTCGGGGATCATCCCGATCTTTTATATACATACTACAACGGCGATACCTGGATCTGGTTCTCTTTTCCCTCGTTGTTCTTCCTCTCCACCGCCAGCGGCTGCTCATCCGGTTTCGTGCTGATCGTCAACGGGTTGCTGGGACAGAAAAATCACACCCACTTTTAGACGAGCTGGGCGCCCTGTGAAGTTCGCCCATTTTGCGCCTGCCCTGCGACTGGATTCTTACTTGCTTGCAGCTTGCAGTTCTCGTTGACCTCGTTACCGTTCAATAGACATAGCTTTACATCTTCGTTTACCGTCACTAATAATAATCTTCTACTTCTCCCGACATCCTGGCAATGAGGTTGCCGTTATCCTTGTGCCTTCCCGAGTACTCCGAAGCCGATTGTGAGCCTAAATCCGAATTCAGATCCTATACCAGTTGAGTGCGTGTTTTTTGTTGAGTGGACGCAGTCTAGTCCGGGTCATAGTCCGCCCGGCGCGTGGACGATGTGGTCGGGGCTGGAAAAGCCAGGTGCAATTCCGTTTTTGGCGCTTGTTGTCTTTTCACTGCTTAGCTTGGTGCCGTCGTTATCATGGGATTGGGGTTCTAATTGGAAGGATGGGTGGTATGTTGGGATTCATCGGAATGAGGTCCGACGTGAGTATTGCAATACGTTGCGTCAACGGTATGCCGCCGGCAGTTGCTGATGGTAATAGCAGTTGGTGCAGATTTTTCGCGAATCGTCAAGGATGGCTCGGTTGATACTCGTTTGAGAGTCCGGGCAACCAGCGGTCAGTGTTGGCCGTGGTTGTGTGGTGATTCTCTACCTCGCCCGCGTCCTGCTGCGGTCCCAAGCTCGTTTGAGACTGCGTCTGTTTTGCCAAACGATGCCCCCACGGTGTATCCGTGGAAAAATGCTTCGACCCTTATTCGAAGTGTTCGCGCTTTCACAGCCTTCATCCAACAGTTAGATGACCGTCAACTGCTGCCGTCTTTTTCTACCCGAAGCGTGTTCCCAGTCGAGACAACGCTGTTGCATCCTTCTTCGAACCTTTCCGTCGTTTCGTCCTCTCCGTTACATCCTTTACGTGACGACTCTTTTGAACCAATGGTATATGACAATAATTATACGACCTTGATGACCAACAAAACCGATACAGCTCCTAGACTACAGTTTTGCGATCGTTTCAGCGGTGCATGGCAGCAGGCCTGCCACACCGTCCACGATACAGTGAAGACATTTTTTTTTCCCTATGACGCTATAGACTCAACACATCTACCTAATTCTTCAATGCACCCGCCTGTTTCGCTTTCTTCGGATACTCACCAACGAAAGCTACCACTGCCACACAACGAGTCCGAATCTACCGTCGCACCCAAAACAATACCCTCTGCAAATGCAGCTGCAGTCCTCTCCGGCGACTCGCAGGATGCAGGGAGCTGTCGAAATCCCAAACAAGTCCGCGGTAGCTGTATGGCTATCGTGATCGGCTTGGTAATGGGAATCATATGGTTTTGATTCGTATTCACCCAATCTTATTGGGCTTCCATGGCTTTGGAGTTTTCTTTGCATTATACTGTACACGACTTACATTTGCTTCTTGTTCATTACTTCTGCCTTTTGTCATGTTATATATGGACATGCTGGATTTGATGATTGATGATTTGACTTGATTTGCTGGTTTGCTGGTTTGCTGGACTAACTTTGCACTAACTTTACATGTTGCGGATATTTATGGCTGAGTACATGTCTTGCCTGCGATGTTGATCATACGGCTGTTACGAGTCGAGACATGAAGATATTTTTATCAATCGATTATACTGACTTTATGAAGTTGCCTGTTTTATTTTAAGAAATTGATCTGACTTGAGTCGTCGTCTCTCGGACATATCTTGTGCCGAGCTCGATCAAGTCTCAATGTAGTAATCACATCTCCAGCCTCTTGTTTTGATAGGGGTTTCAGGCAAAAACCGTATCATTGGAAACGGGATCTTTCATGTATTCTGAGATAAGATTCTAAGTATCTTTGAAGGTAGCGCCTACAGATTTTTAGGTTCATATACGCTTCTTATGAATATTTCCAGCCTTTCCCAGAGTAAGGCTGACAAGGTAAAAAGTGACCATCTTTGCTGGCCTTCGATTGGGATTGGGTCAGAGCTCCATCAAACAACCATAGTCCTCGACTGAGCAGCCGGCCTGGCCAGTTTTCTAATGGACAATCATCTGTGCAGCAACATGAGATGAAGTCGTGACAGCAGAGAAGACTCATGGCGCGGATCTGTTAATACACTGTCTTCCCTTTCCAAGCTTAGGGGACTCGTTTGGATTTCTAAAAAAAAGGAAAAGTAAGCCCTTGTTCTCAGTATAGAGGTATAGACATAGTACTGAACATACAGTGTCTATAATTCTCTTCCCACTATCAGTAATAATATCCACTGCGGCGCCCAGAAAGCACACACAGTGCATCCAATCTCGTATCAATAGCCGGATGCCTGTCCAAGACGACCCCATTTGGACTGCGTAGTAGTATGCTTCAGTCACCATGAAGATGTGGTAGACAATCAATGCAACTGCTGTGATTTGTGGCGCATCGTGAAGACGAAAGCCGGAAAGCGAGGCTGTGGACGAAAAACATAGATAGAGGAAAAATCAGGGAGAGACAATAGCTATGTGCGAAGTCTTTGAGGTTGTACATTTTCAAGGTTTCTGTAGGAGAAGAGAGAAGTGGGAAAGGTCTTTATCTTTGAAGATACCATCAATGGACCTTAGATAGTCAAAGTTTTCGAAATCAATGCCACCGAAACACTCTGATTAATTATTCTATTCTCTCTATCAAAGAATTTCTGATAAATGCCCCGTATTTTGACCGAAATCAGCCTTGTCCTAAAGAGGAAAAAGGCTATCCTACCTTAGCCACAGCGCCACATTTGGCTGCTGAAGACTGACGTCATATCTCAACTGCCCGAAATGAATAGGAACAGCTTCAACTCTCCTTTGTCTATGCTTTACTTTAGGCACATTTCTGCTTACTGGTATACGAGCTTAGAGATGACAGTTGCTGTGCAAAATTGCTATTCTGGGGCGATTGCTGAACCTCTGTTTTATCGTCTATCTCACTACGGAGGGGCTTCCCACAACGTCGACTAATCCACCGTGCTCTGGTCCTGTTGACTTTCAACATGTCGCAGCCCCATTTGCAGCTCTTTAATTGCCTTCGAGATAGTAACGAGAACTCTGGGTTCCCTCTCTTCCCTCTCCTACCACCCGAACTGCGCCTGAAAATATGGAACTACTCGCTGCAACACCCGCGCATCATAACGGTCCGTTTCGAGGTTCGCACGGACAGACAAGTAGACGAAGATGGAGGAAGTACCCGGTATCGCGCCATTGTGGACGGACATCAGTTGATGAGCAAGTTAATGCGAGTCAATAGCGAAGCAAGAGAGGCAGCATTGAGTTTTTACCGGGTTCATATACCGTGCACGCTGATGCATGGGATTTCGGGCGAAGAGGTTATGAAACCAGGGACTTTTTATTTCAATCCGGAGTACGACTTTCTTTGGATATACCCGGGGATTTTGGCAAAAAATACTTTGCTGGATTTTATATACCATCTGAAGCACACGCATGATCCTTGCCGTGTTGGTTTGCTCAACCTCGCGCTGGACACGCACAGTCTGAACGCGACTGATCTCAACCTATTAGAGCCAGCAAACCTCAATGCCGAGCACAGAGACGCCTTTGTTGGAACAGTCAGCCAGCTGCGAGAGGTCTTTTTTGTCGAGAAGGTGCACACGGGACGTCAAGTTCTGGGTCTCTTGAGCGGGATTCCGACATCTGAGACAATGTTCAACCGCTCCTTCCCGATCATGGCGACGACACCAAACTTTGAGCGTTTACGACATGATCCCCGCCATATCGCAGACGACTTGAAACGAGTATATGTGGAGAGCGATCCCCTTGCTTTGCTCCATCAATGGCAACGACTACTGAAGAAATGGGACATCTCGCCATCCAGCGTCAAGTATCGACTCATGCTGACTTTCAGTCCACCCGGCGGCGAGTTCCCTATTTTTGACCACGAGAGCGCAAAGAGATGGGTAGAAAAAGAAGATTGGGAGTGGACGGGGAAATGGCGCCTTGACGACAGCTTAACGAATGCTAACCTAGCACTACGGTATTTCGACATCACCAACCAAGTCACGGAGTACCCGATTGGCTCGTTGCATGAAAAGTACAAGAATGAGGATCTCGAGAAAGCCGTGAAACCAGCTTTTGGGTTCTGGTTGTTTCCGATGAATGCGTTTGGGACGTTGCCGCCAGAAGCGGTTTCGGAGGAGGCATGGTTCCGGCCGTTCACGAAGGAGCTTTTGGATATGACAGAGCATTGGCCTGAGCTTGGGTTGTTGAACTTACCTAGGATGTCTTGACGGCGCACTCCCACAAGGAAAATCTTTGCCTGAAACAGTATATAGCCGAGTATATACCCTGACTAGAACACTGTCATATAATACATTATAGACATAATAACATTTCTCATCTCTGGGCAGTACACATATTACATCGACGGCTTTCCACTTTTCAAAATTTCCACCCCAGCCTTAAGAAAGCCCACAGTAGAAGGCAACTCCCTCTCACCCACGATAAATGACCGCAAATTACCCCCATAATATTGAACACTCCCAACCTCAGGTGCATAAGTAAGACGCCATACCAACAGGTATCCAGCCACACTCCACGCAACGTCCTCTTCCGCAGTCGAAAACACACTCGCCTCTTCATCACCCGTATCCTTAATCCTCGTCTTGTAGCTCCCATTATACGCATCCACCCACGCCTTGTACTGCTCCTGCACCGACTCAGGAAGTGTCTTAAGGACATGCTCTGCTGTCACATCACGCTCTTCATTGGGTTGCAGATCGCTGGTGCTCCGCGTGATGAAGCCCGTCTCGTAGTCAGGGTCAATCCGGTAATGGCGCGGTTTTGCTTCATTGGATGGTGGCTGCTCTGTAGATGGGAAGGATTCGATGCATGACGGTGTTCCGTCGGGAGATTTTGTGATTTTCAGAGTGAGGTCGAAGGTTGTTTCGATGATGGTGGTTGCGTTTTGGTCAGCGTCGGTTTCGTCGCGGGTGGTTTTTATGTAGCGCTGGGATTGGGGATGGGTTGTGAAAATGCTTAAAGGATTGAGGCTGTCGGCCATTTTGATCGGTAAGGACAATCAAGGGTACTGAGTAGAGGCGTGGGAGTGATATGGTGTTGAGGATGGTGGGCTGGTTCATCAGAGATAAACTTTTTCGGCCCGCAATTGAAATCTGCAGCTTTATCAGATCTTCAACGGGCTGGGTTCTACGGAGTGCTACTCAATAATGACTTGGAACGGCTCAGATGTTTATTATAGTAGACTAGCTATATTTTTGAGCCACCTTCCCCAAGAACGACTTTTTTATCCGCTTTAAACTTTCCATCGCACGTCGTCGAAATGCCCATCCATGCGACTTGCGCAACAACGATCGATATTAAAGTAAAGCTAGCGCCAGTCCAGTGCATTAACATGTGGAAGGTTCCTCCAGTACAAGTCTCTTGACGCATTTCCTTCGCCAGGCTGCCTGCGAATTCATAAACCTCCACATGGGAAACACACGAATTAAAGCATAGATATCACTATACTCATAGAGGTACTCCATTATCATCAGGATAATCTCAGCTGGAATCTTGAAACCTGATGGACTTGGACAGCTACGTCTTCTCCGGGCCAGTTTGTTTGCGGTTTTTGCTGGTTCTGGCTCTGGTTTCCTTTCTACTTAGGCGTTTTTGGCCGTTGGAGCTTCTCCGGATGGTCGAGGAGATCCCGCAGTTCCGGAATATTAAAGGGATTTCTTGGTGCATATGAAAGATTAAGACAGCCTTCTATACGACTCATTCTCTTCTCGCAGACCCTGGCATATTCCTTAGGCTTGATCCAAGATAGATCTTTGTGTTCCTCATCTGGGGATCTCCAATAGCGCTTTTCATCAATCAGGAATCTTTTCACAAGTCTATTCTCTCCGTTATGTTTCTCTTACTGTTTGAGTAGTGTTGAGAATGGTTAGGAGTGGTCATAAACTGGCTGTAGATAAATGTTTATTGTGATATAAAAGCTGACTAACAAGCAAAGATCCGATAGCACACTCTGAATGCCCCAGTCGTAGAACCAATCATCTAGACTTCCAATTTGCTAGGAGATAAGCTTGGTGCTCCAAAAATCCGAGTAACAATAACTCCTTCCCACGCTCCAGCTTGTATCGACCACCTTCTAAGTAGTCCACACTCGCAACCTGAGGATCAGAAGCAAAACGCCACCCCAATAGAAAACCACCCACATACCATGCGACTTCTTCCTCCGGACTGTGTCAAAGCGGAGCATAAAAGTCCGAATGATTCCAGAACCTTGCTTTGAAGTAGTTGTTGAATGTGCCTCCCCAGGCATCATAGTGCTCACGCATTGAGGGCGGAAATGAGGCAAAGAATTCATCAGGGTCGAGATAGGTCACCTCTTCTCGGGTCTGACGCCGTCTACTTCCCGCCAGATAAATTATGCACCGTAGTCGGCTCTTATGGAATAATGGTGCGGATCTATTGTGGTTGGGTGTTCTTCGGGCATTGAAATCTCAACTGAGGTGATGCTATTGTCTTCCTGGTTGTAAATGGTTTTCAGGGCGAGGTCGGATATGGTTTCGATGGTGATGATGTTCTTCAGTCTTAGTGGTGCCTATGGCATCCAGGTTTTTGATCGATTTGATGTAAGGTTGGGATTCAGGCTGGTTGACAAAGACAGCCAGAGGCTTGAGGAGCTTAAGAACAGACATGCTGTGAGAGATTCTATGCAATGTAAGAAACTGGTAGTTGTGGAACTAGCTAACTGATAATAGAGTAGAATAAGAATGGATAGGAAAGAGAAAGATATGGCATGTAGGCACCCACAAGACTAGAGTTGACTCACTGCTTGTGTATACGCAACTGACAGTAGACGAATACTCAAGTATTAGAACTTTAAAACGGAATCATGATCTTCATGAACATGGGTTCTTACTCATGGCACTTTTGAGTCATTGGATATCGGAGAGATCTTAGAACTTCTCTGCGTCAAAACAAGAACATCCTAGATAACAAATTCATCATATACCAAGCCCATTATCGACTTCAATGCTTCCTCACTAACAATAATATCACGCTCCCTCGGGGAACTAGGAGTCCTCAAAAACACCTCCTCAAATCCAAGTCTCAACGATCCTCCACTAATCTCTATACTAGCCGTATTTCTTGCTTTACACTGCAACCCAATTTCTTGAATGCACTTCGCTGTACCAGTCGCACTATCATTAGGATTCGAATTCCCATTGGGATCCGGAACCCATTTCTCCAGTGATATCCCTGACCAGGTTGGCCATACGATGAGTACAATGGCGACTTTCACATCTCCTTGGGACTTGGTGAGCCACCATTCAGCTTCGATGCGGAGTTTGGTGATAGATTTTAGGTCTCCGCATTCAACCACCAAGGAGGGCCATTTTGCGTCCCTGGATGGAGGGAGTGTGGCTGGGCGCCAGGAGGAAGCAGGTTCTTTCGTATATTGACCTGATACGACACACTTTGAGCCATCGGGTACGAGGCCGTTGACGATGCTCATGCGGTCTGCTGCAATGTCGATTTCTCTGGATATCAGGCTGCGCGCTACTTCATGGGCGTGATGTACGAGCTTGATGACTAGTTTGCGGTATTTCCTGTTGTAGAAAATTCGGACATGTTTCCCTAGGAATTCCGGATTGTCGGATATGTATTCGACGGTTTTTGGGGAGGTATCGGAGGAGACGATGTAGGGTGCTGCACTGCTGGTTTTGTTCTGTTCGAGCTGCGTAGTAGCTCTAATGTCATCTAGTGTGGGCTTGTTGATCCAGAGGGTATTGTCGGGAAAGTATTCGAGGAATAGCCACTTTTCATAGCCGGCTTCTGGTTCTTGGTTTGGTGGCATAGTTGTGATGCGCGGATATGTGCATTGGTGAGAATGTCCGGTGTAATGCTTGTATGGTGCGATGATCCAGTCACCTAGCTATAGTAAAGCACTGGGATCGTCTTCAATGTCATTTACATTGCAGAATGTGTTTGCATTCAAATACTCCAAGGCTGCTGGAACAAGACGCCATGACGTCAGGCTAGATCATGCAGAAAGATACACTGCACAACTACAACCATATGCCCATTCCGGAAATACAAAATCTAATTTTCTAATCATGCATCCAGCCTCTACAAAAGACCCGCTCGAATCAAACATTCCCGATTAGGAACAATGTATAGACGACTCCGAGCGGGTCATACTGCAAAGTCCTCCCAGCTATTTCCTGCCACACAGTTCAATTGCACATTCCATTAGGCGTAAGAGGCAATGGCTCATTCAAGTTTTGCTATCGATGCAAAAAGAAAAATATGGCAACATCTCTTGTATTTGCCCTACAATAACCCCCTCGGCCAACATTCGGGCCGCAGCCGAACCCCGCAAAATCACCCCTCGGGGTATTCTTTTCGCGAGGTGGGATGTTTATTTCATCATCGTGTTTATTTCTTTCTCTTCTCTTCACTCTACTTCTTTTACTACAGTGTAGCCCAGTCCAGTGATACAAATGCAAGCCGCAAACCGTCTCCAACAAGCTCTCCGCACCGAGCGCGGACTCTCCTTCGGAGCATGGCAGATGCTTCCGGGTGCGAACCATGCGCGGTTCATGGCTAGGACTGGCTATGATTGGATCTTGGTTGATACAGAGCATGGGAATATTGCTGGCATGTTTTTCTTTCATTTCAATTGATTAGGGAGGATGGAGGCTAACAGAGCACAGACTGGCAGATGCACGAGGCCGTGGCTGCGATTGCGGCCGAAGGAGCCAGTCCAATTGTGCGGATTGCCGCTAATGAGGGATGGATGGTGAAGCGTATGTATTTCTAGGTTGTTGAAGATTGCTGGTGCTGACTGCAAGCAGGAGCTCTGGACACAGGAGCGCATGGTGTTGTCGTCCCGCTTCTTTACACCGCAGATGATGCCCAGAGACTAGTCGAGTCCGCTAAATTCCCTCCTGTCGGACGAAGAGGATTCGGTAGTCCTTTTGCTATGGGTAACACAGGGAAGGTTTCCGCGACGGAGTACCTCCAAACCGCCAACGACTCGCTTCTCACGATCGTCCAGATTGAGACCAAGGAGGCTCTTGAGAATGTATGGCATGTCACAATTCACAGAAAGCTCAAGAAAGCTGACAATATCAGGTTGAGGAAATCGCAAAGGTCCCCGGTATCGACGTCTTGTTCATTGGCCCCTGGGATCTAGGAAACAACATTGGCCGTCCTGTCTTGGGAGAATTCCATGAAGACCTAAGCGCTGCCATTGACCGGATATACAAGGCAGCTGTGGACAATGGCAAGAGAGTCGGTATTTACTGCGCGGGCGGTGCAGCTGCGAAGAAGTACGCGGACCAGGGCTTCCACATGGTAAGAGACACATCACTGTGGCATGTGGAATATCGCTAACATTCTTTTCCTGTAGATCTCCGTTGTTGCTGACGCTGTCGCCCTTCCCACATTCCTTTCTAACGCTCTTGAAACCGCCAGCTCCTAGATGATCCCCTCCATTTGTCGAAAGACAATGATATCCAGATAGAGTATCTTGCATAATAAGAATGTCATATTGTATTATTGATGCGTATGGGAATCAATTATTGTGTCTTCATATCATCGACCAAATTCTCAACCTCCTGCTCGGTCCAGCGATGGAACAGCTTCTTCGGATCGGAGATCTGCTGATCTTTAACGGATTGCACATGGAGAACGGGCACATCGAACTCGTAAAAATCCTTCCATTGTTTGTTTGCAGGGGTCATGATGTCCAATTCCTCGTAGTTGAAGGGTTTGCGCTTGTTCAGTTGGACGACGGTGTGTTTGGCCGTGTCGCAGAGCCCGCAGCCGGCGCGGGTGAAGAGGGTGACGCGAGCGGCTTGAAGGAGGGCTCTTGTAGCAAACATTTTTAATGGCGTTAAAATTGTTGCGCGGGTTGAGCTGCGTTGAATAGGTTGGATGGGTCAGATCGGGTGCTGTTCTTGGTAGATGTGCTTTTGTTTTTCTCCAACTCGGTGGAATCTTCGAGCTCTCCGCACTAAGCCCGATCGGGATTGATTGGCGATAATTGAAGCAGCAAACAGAATTTCCCAACTTTTGCTCACGATTCCGAATTTTCTGTATAAGTTTCTCTTTTCCCTTATCTATTGAATATAGAGGGAACACTCGCACCACGTCAGAATGGCATCCAAGTGTGTTCACAAAGGGTGCGGCAAGGAATTCTCCAATGCGGATGAAGACTGCGTTTACCATCCGGGGCCACCAGTGTTCCACGAGGGGCAGAAGGGTAAGTGAGAGGACCTTGCTGTCTAACTGAATTCTAGAATTCCTCAGATGGAAACCGACAACGGATCGGACGTGAGGCTAACGCGAATGCACACTTTAAACAGGCTGGAAATGCTGCAAACCCCGCGTCCTCACCTTTGAAGAATTCCTGACAATCCCACCCTGCACCACCGGCAAGCACTCAACGGTCGACGACACACCCGTCGAGCCTGCGCAGCCAGCACCCGAGAATGCCGCTGCTGAGATCCCCGCCCCTCAACGAGTGACTGCTGAGCCGTCGCGACCAGCTGCCGCCCCGGCCGTTGCGCCTACGCCTCCTGCCCCCGCTACACCAGTCCCCGAAGAGCCGGAAGACGACGACCCCTCTCTCGAGATCCCCGCGAATGCTACTTGTCGCAGGAAAGCGTGCAATGCGGGCTACGATCCGTCGATACCGCGGGAGGAGGAGAAATGCGTGCACCATCCCGGACAGCCTATTTTCCACGAGGGGAGCAAGGGATGGTCGTGCTGCAAAAAGAGGGTGTTGGAGTTTGATGAATTTTTGAAGATTCAGGGTTGTCAGGAGCGGACGAAGCACTTATTTGTTGGGAAGGGGAAGCCGGCTGGGGAGGAGAAAGTCGAGACTGTGAGGTGAGTATCTATTTTTCCATGGTGATGGGCTCAATATCTAATGGTGGTTCTTCTACAGGAGTGATTTCTACCAAACTCCCGCATCGGTGAACGTTTCGCTTTACCTGAAGAAAATTGACAAGGAACACGCCAAAGTCAACTTCTCCGGCAACTCGATCGACTTTGACCTCCCGACTACCGACAACAAGCGATTCA